>NC_081294.1:146801218-147426218 GCF_030435805.1 Mustela lutreola
TCTAAAAAAAAAACACCTCCCAACTTTTCCTTCAGTCTAGATCCTTCCTCTAAATACCAGAGCGCCATACCAAAATCTTTACAAACCCTCTACCCAACAACCATCAATAGACATCAACAACCATCAACCTAAATATGACCAAATTAGAACTCATTTTCTTCCCTACAAGTTTGCCATACCTCCTGGTTAGCTCCAAGAGTCCAGCTACTCCCTGAGAAACCTTATTTCCTTCCTCTCCTTCTGACCCATCAACTTGCAAACTCCATCTCATAAATGACTCTCCACGCTTGGCCATCCTCTCTGTCTCCCGCCATCTGCACCCGCCATTCTACAGTCTCAGTGCTTCCTTCCTGAGATTTTCTTGAAAAGGACCCACTGTTGCCCCACTCTCCGGTCCTTTTTCTTTTCCACAAGTACCTCATACTGCTTCCAGCCGTGTTTCTAACATGTTACCTTTCAACTGAACACCTGCAGTTATTTCTTTTCCTACAAAAAGATCATCATAGAATAAAAAGCCCTGCCAGCATCAACCCACCCACCCTGCTTTCCTTCCCTTGCTTCCACTCGCTCCAAGCCCACCTTCCCTGGAACTCCATGCTGGGATCATACTGGCACCCCCCCTTCCCAGGCAGTCCAACACCCAGATGTCTCTATTAGATTGCGCCTTTTCTACACTCTGCATACCCTGCCCTATTCTGACCATACAAACACGAAAAAGCCAAAAAGCTTACAAGACGACAGCACAAGTGGGACAACCAAATCAAGTAATTAATCATAAAGAGATGACGTGAGAAAGCAGTGAAGTATAGTGATTTAAACACAGACTAGGAAACATCTGATTTTGAATCCCAGTGTGCCACACAGCTGAGAGATCTTGAGCAGGTTACTGAGCATGTCTGTGTTGTGGTAACACCACTGGTAAATAGTGGTATAAAGCAACCTACCTTAGAGAATGGCTACAGGGAGTAAGTGAATAGTTTATAAATCACTTAGAACAATGCCTGGTGCATACACAAATACATATGTACACTTAATATACATACACACCACACATGGACACTCATTAATGTGTGCATGTGTGTATCTATACATGTGTATATATGCATATGTGCATATTTACATATATGTGTATGGATAAGTCTATACATGCATGTAGACATATATATATACACACACCCATACCCTTAATTATGTATTCATGTATGCATATTTATATACATATCCATCTATAATAATTAATCAACTAAATCTATAATAGAAAGGCTGAGGAGTAACCAAGTAATTATGTACGCAGAAGTGAAGGCAAGTCAAAGATAGAAAGGAGACAATCCCATGGAACATGAGAGAGAAACTGACAAGCAGAACCAGGCTTTGAAGCCAAGTCAGACTGTCTCCTCTTACTATAAACTCTATTCATTTACTGTCTGTACCACTGAGAACTGTGGCTATCCTTAAGAGTAAGCTTTTACTTTGGTCTTTATTGCTTTATTATTTAGTAGTTTATTATTTAATAGTTTTATTTATTATTTCATAATTTATAGGTATATTTTATTATTTAATAATTTAGATTTAATACACTGCTTTATTATTTAATTGTTTATAGATTTATAATTTTTTTACCCATGTAACCCCAAAACACCTAGATGATACACACTATATGTATGTATATAAATTGGGGAAGTCGGGGGGGGGGTCCTGCTGTTTTCAAAGACTGGGTCCAGCATATAGTAAGGTTAATAAGTATTAATCACAAAAGGATTAAATGACAGAATAGATGTTGTCTTAAACATAATCTTAACTCCTAAATGTAAATGTAATCTTCAGTAATGAAACACATGTTATCAGGTCAAATTACTCTTGGATCCAGCCTTTATTACTGCAAGATATACAACAAGCTCAATTATTTTCTTGTTTATAGCCACCATTAGTCACTGTGTTAGTTCTGGAATAAAAAAAAAAAAAACTCTGGACGACCACCTACTGAGCTGCAGGGCTCAGACTTACAGGAGAGCACAGGGTGACAGGCTATGAAATTCAGGAAGACAATGCCTCAGGGGAGCTTACCTTAGCTCAAAGCCTGTCTTGTTTATTACATCTGCTCTCTATAAGCAAGAGTGAGGACCTGGAAGCCTCAAGAAAGGCCGAACACACAATCGGTATATTTGGTTGATAAAGGTATTTCATATCTTGTACAACATGTAGGAAAACACAGTCAGAAGTCTGAGGATAATATAAGAATTATTAGATACAGGGGTGCGTGGGTGGCTCAGTCAGTTAAGCATCTGCCTTTGGCTCAGGTCATGATCTCAGGGTCCTGGGATTGAGTCCAACTCCCTGCTCAGCGGGGAGGCTGCTTCTCCCTCTCCCTCTGCCCCTCCTACTGCTCATGCTCTCTTTCTCGCTCACTCACCCGCTTGCCCGCGCTCTCTCTCTCAACAAATAAAATCTTCAGAAGAAAAATCCAAGAATTACTGGATACAGAGATCGAACCAGAATTGGGGAGGAAACTGTACTCAAGTAAGAGATCCTTAAAGACTATGGCTCAGAGAAAGGATATCTACACTGAAAAGACAGAAAACAAAACTCTGAAGCCTAGGTCTCTAGGCAAGGCTTTTCTAGAAAATTTTCAACCAGTGCTTTCCATGTATTTTCATGGCATTTGGGTGTAAACAGTATAATTATACATTCGCATCTGAGCTAGGTACACCCTCTCCCCCTTAACACTCCCTTGTAAAAACCAAGACGTACTCTCGCATTAGTATTTTCATCAAGTTGGAGTTTTCATTTTCTTTCCCTTCATCCACTTTAATTTTGGTGAAAATAGAAATCATGTGCCCTAACAATAAACATAAATATCCTGGGTCCTGGGGGGGGGGGGAGAAAGGAAATGAAGGTGTATTGGGTGTGATTATGGACCCTGTTAAGTGTACAACCCTATTTTGGCAAGGGTTCACAGTTGGGCTTTTAACTCATTCTCTATGTGGCCAAATGACCCACAACCCAGGAGATGACAAGGGGTCTAGGACCTCTGAACACTGGTATTCTGTTGGCCTGAAGACTGCCAACTGTCCTTCAATGTAATAAGAGCTTTGAGAAGCCTGGGATCCTTAAGGATTTAAAAAATCTAAAAATAAAAAACAAGCTCTGTACTCATTTCAATTTTGAAGTATTTACTAACTAGATTCCACACCTAAAATGAAGTTAACTAAAATCTTCTGTTCTTTACTCATTTGAGGGAGTAAACGGATCCCCAGCTGAGTACTGTTCCTTTTCAATATTCACTGCTATTTCATTTAAACTCAATTAATTAACATATAGTTTCAGATGGAGAGTTGAGTCATCCATATCACTAGTAGAGGGAATGCCTCAGGGTCTACAGAAGTCCCATTTTATTGCTTGGTTTGGGGGAGATGAGAAAGGAAATGCAAAGTCAGAGTCACAAGTGAAAGCTGTGTAAGGCAGCCCTTGTGCAAACGGACTATATTTACTTCCCTATAAGGGAACTACAATTAACTACCAAACGCAAGAAGACTCCACAAGGACCAATTTCCATGTCGATAAATGCCAAGGGTGGTACTATGCACTTCTTCCTTTTTCACATTCTGTCTCTTCCTCTCTCCCTGTCTCTCCCCTTCTAAGTCAAATATAAATGTGCTGAGACGTCTGAAAAGGAAGAAAGATATGGTACAGCTCCTGGACTTCAAAAATGAATAGAAAAAAAGAACAAAACCAAACCAAAACAAAACAAAAACAGAAAAACCAGCAAGTTGTCTTGGGGGAAAACAAACAAACAAACAAAAAACAACCTTTAATATCTACGCCTCTTTTTTTAAATCTAAAAGTGCATGTTGTTTTAAAAAAGCAAATATTTAGGGGCACCTGGGTGGCTCAGTCGGTTAAGCATCTGCCTTCCGCTCAGGTCATGATCCTGGAGTCCTAGGATCGAGCCTCACATCTGACTCCTTACTCAGTAGAGGGCCTGCTTCTCCCTCTCCCTCTGCCTGCTGCTCCCCCTGCTTATGCTGTGTGTGTGTGTTTGTGTGTGTGTGTGTGTGTGTGTGTGTGTGTGAAATAAATAAATAAATAAAATCTTTAAAAGAAAAAAAAAAAGCAAATATTCACTGACCAGTTTCAAAAGCTGCTAGAGCTCTGCTCATCTCTCTCAGCTTTGTGTTCGTCCCATTACTTTACTGCCTTAGATATTTGTACTGCAGAACAGTGATCAATTAGATGAATAGGTCCCATTACTTTGTGGTTAATAAAAGATTTTATATTCTGAGATACACACAAAAATAAGTCAGAGTCAGCAGTGGATTTATGGGATGGGGAACAGAAGGAAAACTGTTTATCTAACAGATCACAGTCTTGAAGAAGTTTTTATTGTCTTGACAGGCTGGACTCCATTGCCTTCTCCTCCTGAGCCCCAGAGAACCTGTCTGGATTACAGATGCGCAGGCCCTCGGGTACTTACGACCCAGGCCCACCTCCTTCCCATGCCACAGACAAATGCCATTCTGGAAATGCCTCTTTCAATAACAAGAAAGATATTTTCCGGCGATGAGAACCTCCACTCAAAACCATCTTGGTTTTTCTCAGGTTCTGAACCATGCTGGGCTAGCAAACCTAAGCCCACCCATGGTTTGCTCTACCTACAGCCCATCTCCATGCCTGATTACCCCCATAATAAATCGTTTTCCTCCAACGTAAAGCTCTAAAAAAAGAAAAAAAAATTTGAAAGTCAATCTTTTAACTGCTTCTTATGTGGTATTTATTTTTCTCTACTTGCCAGCTGAAATGGCTCTAATGTGCCCCAAAGGGCACCGTTCCCGTCAAGCTCTGAGGTACATCAAGCTCAGATGCAGGCAGGTGAAGGGGTCTGGGAGTCTGAGAGAGAACTGGAATGTTAAGGAGAGAGCAGAGCGCCCTTTGGGAGGCAATTCTATTTGGAGGGAGCTTAAGCCTTTGAACTAAGGGCAGACAGACAAAGCAGGCATTCCCAAAGCAATGATGGCAGCCCAGCCATGTGGCTGGACGGTGCTCGGCCCCTACAAACTGCCCCCATGTGGAGCCACAGAATGTGGTGGCGACACTCCCTGACTTACTCTTTTCTAACGAGGATGTGAATTAATAGGACTTTTTATTTAACAGTAATGGGGAAAAGCTAACGAGCCAATCCCTGTCCTGACTCTTTCAACAGTATACTGTAATTGCTCTCTGGGTAATCCCAATTACACACGTGTGCATCATAAAGAATAAACGCTGTGTCCGTTTCCTCCACAGCCATGCCCTGTGCCAGGCTCACTTGGCACACATATGGGCCGCCACTTGCAAAAACTGAAATTCCTCTTGACCCCCAAGAGAAACATCTGAAAAGGACAGAAACCAGCAAAAAAGCCCAAGGTCTCCCTGACTTGTGAGGACAAGGATGAGAGGGAGCATCTTTGTGCAAGAAAAAAAGAACTTCCTGCAGTCAGAGCAAGAACCTCCCACAGGGGAAATCTCAAAACTAAACAAAACCAAAACAGAAAAGGTAAAGGGGAGAGGAAAAGAAGAGGTTGTAGGAGAAAATATAGAAAGACAAAAAGAGTTTCCACAGGACCCTCAAGAGTGGTACTTTTTAAGGCCCTTTCAAGTTGCTCCCTAGCCTTCAGCTACCTGCGTCTGTCAAGAAGCAGAATAAGGGTTGGCTTTTTATGTTTACAAAACTTCATATGCATTCACATTTGTGTCATTTCCACGAGCAAAGTCAAGAGACCCATCGAACTCTCCCGGTAGCCACAACACTTATATACTTGTCCACACAGGCCTTACTCGTTCAACGCACAACTAGCAGGTTCACGTTCGTGACATGATCATTATCTTCATGTCAGAAGTGTGCCACAAAACTCATGTCCGAGTTCCTACTTTTATTTAATGCCTTCAGATCCCAGCACGCTTGTGGGAGTTTGTGTGACTCCTGTGAGTGTTCTTTCCAATCAGTTGGAGCAAACAGAAGTTATAAAGGGACAGAATTCCACTAATCTGTACTTCCTCCCAGTAATCTAAAAGACAGGTCCTTTATCACCGCATGAATCCTTCTCGGAAAGTTAAGTATTTCCTAACTGCAAACGCTTTTAAATGAATAACCACGAAGCAGTCCTTCATTCTGAAATATAACCAAAATAAATACCTTGGTTAATGTTCACAAATTAACATTCCAGACTATCACTCTCAACCATCTCTCATAGTCAAACGTTAAGCATTCCCATTAAAATGTATCTAACCCCCGGATTTTGTTTTGCAAGATCCTGAGCTGAGCCGTGAAAAACTTTCTAGGAACATCAATATTCTCTTTTTCCTGTGCAGCTTCCAGCACTATGGGGAACTAACTATAAATAATCAAAGAGGAAGCTTGTAGCTCATGCCACCATTTCTCTGGGGCCTCGGATCCATACCTGCAAAAATGATTAGGATGAGAGTGGGGAGTCAAGTCCAAAGTCAATGACAAAAAGTAAGGAGGTCTTTGTGGATAGTACTGGCACAAGTCTCCCCTGGTTACCCTGGCCCCTGAGTCTTTGGAGTAGAGAATGGGACTGTAACAGTGAGCAAAACACTGACAGGAACTCAAACGGAATAAACAAAGCTAGACTTACTGCCATTTTTCTTTTTTTATACATGTGAACCAGGACAATTTTACGTAGGAGAAGGAGAACAACCAACAGATCCTCTGCTACCCTAGCACAGACCTGGAAACAAAGATGATGGAGAGAGGTAATGGGCCTGACTCTGGCTTCCCAGAGAAAGATGTTTTTAACCACTACAGCCAACCATCCAAGAGCAAGATTAGCAATTTGGGAGAAACTCATCATTAGAAAGCTCGATCCAGAAGCAAATGTATCATTCACAATAATCTTGGAGGGATTCCTGCCACCACTAAATCGCACCTCCCAGACATCATGCATTTGCTAACCAGAGCAGCAGGAGCCTCCCTGCCTTACCATTCACTTCCAAAATGACCTTCTATCCACCAGTTCAAAACCCACTACCACAACTCCTATAGTAAGAGAATTATCTGAACATTCTTTGGTTTCCTCAGAACCCATGTAGGCACCAAGAAAGCAACATCAATGGAATCCATTTAATATAACACCAATAGTGTCATTTGTAGGAATGGGGCAAGATCAGCCAGCTCATGATAAACTTTTGGGTGTGGTGCTTTCCATGGAGTAACAGAAAAATATTTTTCTAAAGATAAACTTGAAAACCTATGTCTACTCTCCAGTTTGGAAACCAGTGGTAATGATGTGATAAACTTGGAGCACCAGATGTCTCAGTGTGGTCTGGTTAATTGAAAGCCATAGACCCCACATCTACAATCAGCCTCATACATGATCTGTTAATTTGATTGTCATATTGGTTTCCTCATTCATGTTCCTAGAGCTCTGTATATTTCCTTTGTCTTCACCCCCAGCAATTAAACCACATCGTTTTTGTTTTTGTTTTTGTTTTTTTCCCTGTCTTCAAAGTCATGCAAAATGTAAGATCTTAGTAAATTCGGTCTTTTAATAAAGACAGACCCGAAATGTTCCAGAATTTTCCATATTTGTTTCTTTAATTTGTAAAAGATGGAGCTGACTTGAATAATTGATAATGCCATTTTGTTAAGAAGAGATTCTTTCTACTCACAAATGGTCTTGTTTCTAGCAACGTCAAGGCAATCACATATCAAAAAGTATCTAGAAATAAGTATCTAGAAGAAATGAACACAACAGACACACACACACACATACACGCACAGCTCTCAGCACCTTTCAGAGTTTCTGTCTCGATGACTCACATACAAGTCATTAATGTGATGTGATAAAATGTGATGTCATAAAAGAAGCCTTCATCTCTCACCTAAATTGCTGAAACTCTTAAACATAGGATTTCAACATACTTTTGTATCTGGTTTCCCAGTCCTAAGTAAATTAGAATAAACAAAGAGAGCATGGGATGACCTTAGGAGGATATTAGAGGCAAAGAGAAAAAAAGAACAGAGAGAAGTCAACTGGCAATGCCTGACCAAGCAGAAGAAAATTTTAACAGCATAAGCAGAACTATAAAAGCATTTTATCACTGAAGACTCATAAATGTTCAATAATGTCTTAATAAAATTTTTGACAAGGATGACATTATTGAACTAGCAAACCAACGTTTTATTCATCATGGTTGCCCCTTTGGCAACACTACCTTTGAAATCAACAGCAACCATTCCTTCAAGGGGCAGCCGTACATACTCAAGTTCAAGAGGACCAATGGTTGGCTTCAAGTTTCAAAACAGAATTATTAGACCAATATGCGATATCAGGTTGCAACAACATTTTTGTTTGTTTTGTTTGTTTGTTTAATTTTGCTGGAGCTAGGCTTTAGTGAAAGTGAAAGTCACTTTCTCAACAACACAGAGATAGGTTGTTTTGAATATATGGTGTGATGCCGTGGGGCATTTAAGATCAGAGACCAGAAGGTGCAGAGCAAGAAAGAAGAAAGATATTCCACAAAGACAGTTCCCTGAAAAGAAACGGAAATGCCTTTCTGGTTCTGGGATAACTGAAAAAGACTAAGAGAAGCAGAAAGGATTGGATCTGAGTGACATTGTCTGACTGTCACCTCTTTCCAAACCTGAGGGTTGAGCATCAAGAGTAATGAAATCCTGGAAACATTCATATTGGCTTGGGGGAATTTAAAAACACAGTGTGCTGGAACCTAGTTTTCCTGGGGGTCCTGCAAGCCACACAGAGGATCTGCGGGGGTATTCTTGGTGTCCCAGTGAGACTTTCTCTGACTTCTTTTGCACCGTACCTATCCTCCAGATGGTGTGTGCTTTGTTCTTCTCATTGCCCATTTTCCTCCAGCTGGCTGTCCCAGTGGGCAGCCCCGAGGGCCTGGAAGTTTACAAACCCTTAAGGATGGCTAGGAACCAATGATGAGAGCCAGTGAGTACACAAGCCCAGTTCTCTTCCGCAAAGATGAAACAGGCTACAAGGTCAAATGTGAATGTCTCATAGGATCAGGCCGAGCATAGAACTTCACTGAAATTTCCCACCTGTCTTACCTGCTTCTTTTTCCATATTCCAATATTCCCACATCCTCATTGTTCTCTTCAAGGAACAATTTTTCAATTTATCACTTGCATTTCAATCATTGATTCAGGGTTTGCGCCAAAGAAACCTCATCTAAAACAGTTGGTGCATGAAGCAGTTTTAGAAATTAGACTCTATGGATGAGATTCTAGACGCAGGTCGCATATAGGACCTCTATCAATAAGGCTATTATCATGGTAGCATGTGGAATGTCATCAAGGCCAGGCATGCTGCCATTATGTTCTTATTGTAGAGATACCTGTGGTGAACTGGGGAAGACTACAGGTAGAAAGAGATACAAAGAGATACAATGAGATACTACAGGTAGAAAGAGATACAAAGAGATACAATGGCTTTTGCAATATCTTTGTCATCTGAGCTGTATAAGGGAAGTAGTACTTTTTAAGTACTAGGTGTAAAATTAGGTGGTTGTGACTAAGTGGTGTTGATGCACCAAGAAGAGCAAATGACAGGTTCAAGTTGGTGGTTGTAAAATTAGGTGGTTGTGACTAAGTGGTGTTGATGCACCAAGAAGAGCAAATGACAGGTTCAAGTTGGCCAGTCAGCCACCTAAAGGAAATTGTGAAAGCCAGAGAGTCTCCAAGGCAGTATTTAAAGAAACCTTTATCAGGGCACGTGTACCCAAATGTTTATAGCAGCAATGTCCACAACAGCCAAACTATGAAAAGAACCAAAATGTCTGTCAGCAGATGAACGGATAAAGAAGATGCGGTATGTGTGTGTGTGTGTGTGTGTGTGTGTGTGTGTGTGCTGTGCGCGCACGCGCACAGACACACAGACAGCAGAGTATTATGCACCCATCAAAAAATGAAATTTTTGCCATTTGCAATGATGTGGTTGGAACTAAAGGATATTATGCTGAGCAAAATATCTCAGTCAGAGAAAGACAATTATCATATGATCTCCCTGATATGAGGAAGTTGAGAAGCAGAGTTGGGGGGTTGGGGGGAGGGAAGGGAAAAATGAAACAAGATGGGATCAGGAGGGAGACAAAGTATAAGAGACTCTTAATATCACAAAACAAACTGAGGGTTTCTGGGGAGAGGGGTGTATAGTTAGAAGAGACAGCTGGAAAAGGCAAAGTTTGCTCATACAGGGACAGCTTCCTCTGACTCTGGATTTAACTTCATAGAAAACCTCAAGCAGAATCTAATAGGCAGCTTGAATTGCTTTTACAGGTTTGTAGAAAGAACAATGGGCTTCCAGCTAATGCAATAAAAAAAGAAAAGGCACACAAACTAAGAAGGAGAAATAAAACTATTTCCGTTTGTAGACAGCATGATCAGCTGTGTAGAAAATCTGAAAGAACTGATGTAAAACTCTCCTAGAACTATTAAGGAATCATAGCAAGACTGCAGAATACAGGTTAACATACAAGTTAGTAATATGTCAACTATAATCAAGTGGAATTTTAAACTAAAAATACAATGGCACTTACATGCCCAAATTAAATACTTAGATATGAATCTTACAAAATAGGTACATGATCTGTATGAGGAAAACTGCAAAGATCTGATGATCAGAATCAAAGGTCTAATTAAACAGAGAGATTTCTATGAGCATGGATAGGAAAGACTCAGTATTGTCACAGTGTCAGCCCTTCCCGACTTGATCTATGGATTCAGTGCAATCCCAATCAAAATCCCAGTAAGCTATTTTGGGTGCATCAACAAACTAATTCGGAAGTTAATATGGAAAGACCAAAGACTCACAATAGCCAACACAATACAGAGGAACAAAGTTGGAAAACTGACATTTTCTGACTTCAAGACTTACTGTAAAGTTACAGTAATCAAGACAGTGTGATACTAGGAAAAGAACAGAAAAATAAATCACAGTGCAACAAAACAGCCTACAAACAGTCATATAAATTTAGTCAACTGATCTTTGACAAAGAAGTAAAAGCAATACAGTGGAGCAAAGAGGTCTTTTCAACAAATGGTGTGAAAAGAACTGGACATTCACATGCAAAAAATAAATAAATAAATAGGCGTCTACACATAGACCTTACACATGTCACATAAAATGATTCAAAATGGATCAAAGGCCTAAACATAAAATGCAAAACTATAGAATTCCTGGAAAATAATAAGAGAAAACCTACATGACCTTGGTTATAAGGATAACTTTTTAGATTTAACAGCAAAGACATAATCTGTGAAAGAAACAATTGATAAGCAGGGCTTCATTGAAATTAAAAACTTACTTTGTGAAACACAATGTCAAGAGAATAAAAATCCACAGACTAAGAGAAAATGTTCACCTAAGACCCAACTGCTGTCCAAAATATACAAAGAATCCCTGAAATTCAACAATGAGAAAATAAACAACCAGATTTAAAAATGGGCCAAAGACCTTAACAGATACCTCACCAGGCAACGTACACAAATGACAATTAAATGTTTGAAAAGAGGCCCATCGCATGTCACCAAAAAAAAAAAAAAAAAGAAAAAGAAAAAAGAAAAAAGTAAATTATGATGAGATACCATTACACAGCTATTGGAATGGTTGAAATTAGGATCATGGAAACATTAAGTGTTAGCAGACAGGTATAGCAACAGTAACTCTCATTCACTGCTAAAGATAATACAAGATAGTACAGCCACTTTGAAAGACAGTTTGACAGTTTCTTACAAAACTAAACATATGCTTAGTACATGATCTAATCACACAGCTTGGAATTTACTCAAAAGTGTTTAAAGTTAAGTCTACATGGATGCACAATGTAGCTTTATTCATAAATGCCAAAACTTGAAGACAACCAAGATGTCCTTTGGTAGTTGAATGGATACTTAAACTCTGGTGTTTCCAGACCATTAAACATTATTTAGCACTGAATTTTAAAAAATAAAATATCAAACCATTAAAAGTCATATAGAAACCTTAAATGCTCTCGGAAGCTAAGCAGGGTCGGGCCTGGTGAGTACTTGGATGGGAAATCTTAAATGCATACCACTGCATTAAAGAAGCCACTCGAAAAGGCTACATATCCTATCATTCCAACTCCATGACATTCTGAAAAAAGCAAAACTATAGAGACAGTTCAAAGATCAGCGGTTTCCAGGGATGTGAGGTGGGATGAATAAGCAGAGCCCAGAGGATTCTTAGGGCAGTAAAAATATTCTATATGGTATCATAATGGTGGACATATATCGTTATGTGTGTTCAAACCCATTGAACATACAACAAAAAGGGTGGACTGTGATGTCATAAACCTTGGGCTCTGGGTGATTGTGACATGTCAACATAGCTTTATCAATTGTAATGGACCACTCTGGTGGGGGATGTTGGGAATGGGGAGGTTATACATATGAGAGGGTAAAGGGTATATGGGAAATCTCCCTGCCTTCTCCTTAATTTTGTTTAAATTTAAATTGTTCTAAAAACAATCATCTAAACTTTTTTTAAAAAGCCCCATGAAATGAAATGAAAATGCTAACAATGACCTGACATGGTATGAAAGGGAACAAAAGGCTCAGAGAAGGGGGCATATTAGTATACATGTAATGCAAAAAATGGAACAAAAAAGTACTAGTTGACTATTTCCAGGGAGGCCTTTGGGAAACTCCATTTAAAATAATTAAAAAATCAATTGGTAGGGGCCGTCCATATAGTTGTAAAGCTTATAATGACTATCTTCTAAAGGTTTGGATTTAAGATGCTCTTCGGATATTGGGCTTCTGAGGAACCATCAGTATGAAAGATTCCAGTGGCAGACATTAACCATTGGAGGCAAAGTATATCTAATCACCATAAGGGTTAGTAAGATAAACGTGAAAACCAAGGGCCAGGGCTCTCAAGGGATTTAGGTCAATGGCTAAAAAATATGGTGCATCTAGGACCAATAGAGATGGGTAACTAAGGAGAGAGAGAAATAAGAGAGACTGTGCTTGTATGTGGATATAGATCAAGAACATTGCTATCAATCACCTTGACTAAAAGTTATGGTTGCTTGCTCAGTTTCCACACCTGAGTCAATTTTCACATCTAGAATCCAAAGATGAAAACACATTAAGTCCCTGAAAAAAGAAGATGTGATGCCATGACATGTTTCAACAAGAGTGATTCTCTGTGTCCTTTCCCAGTGGGACCGGCAATCCTTCATCTCAGTACCTGCATATTCAAGGATGAAAAATATGTAGATATTCTGGGAGAGGTTGAGTCTCAACCGATCCTGTTACCAGCGATGGAAATGACTATCCTGATCGCACTAGTACAGTATAGACATGTGGATATCTACTGACAAAGACAGCCATGGATTGTGTTTAACAGGTAGAGCATCCCATGGACCCACAGACTCATCCAATGGTCATTACTCTCATGGAATGGGCACACTAAGACTCTGATAAAACCCCAATACTGCTCCTTTGATCTGTGGCATAAGAATGATCATAGCAGAAAAGGATGTCTGTGTCACACTTCAATGCCCACCATAAAGCATCCATTCCAGAAGGAGTACTACATAGTCAAGTGACTAGGATGCCTCAATAAATTACTATCAGTTGACATTTGTCCTTGACTACCCAGGGCTTACATGATGGATTCACAAACAGAATAGCCATGGTATCAGAGAGGGAAGCTCTTCATAGGCCTCTCTCATCAACGATAATGTAGTGTTTGATATGAAATCATTTTGTCCAATATGTCAACAGAAGAGACCCAGGCAGAATATGTGATAAACTACCCTCTCTTGAAGGAACAACATACCACTTTGTGGCAAGTTGATTTTACTGGACCCTATTCATTCTAGAAAGTAAAGCAAATCTTCTTTATCAAGATGAGAAAAGGGAATAGATTGCCTCCCTTAATGGTAGTGCATTGGAATGTATCATATATGAGGGCTCACCAAACATTTGCTAATGCAGGTCATGAAAAAACTGCCCTGGACCCCCTTTATTTTGAAGGATGTACAACAGAAGGCATATGACCAGAACATCCAATTGGTTTTAACACATACCTCACAATTTAGAAACTGCTGGCCTAACAGAGCATTGGAATAACCTCTGGGAAGTCATCTAAAAGATGACCTTCTAGAAAAGGAAGGGGATTATTCTTCAAGACACAACACAAAGCTTAAAGTTGTAGCCATTATATGGTTGCGGAGTCTCCCTGCAGTATATTTGATGGGTCCCTGACCAAAGGGTGGAAAGTAAGTTCCTTGGCTGACTACTGCAACTACTGACATACATGGACAATCTATGCTTCCCATCTCTGCCTCTTCAAGCTCTGTGTATCTAAAGCTCCGAGTTACCAGCAAGAAATGAATCCAGCAAGGCATACAGAAGAGCCCTACTAAATGTGAGGTTTTGATTGCCACTGGGTCTCTTGGACTCCTCACACCAGAAGACCAGTAGACAAAGGAAGGGGTTACCACCTTGACAGGGAAAATTGATGCTGATCATTATAAAGACTTAGAGTTACTGTTACATGCTAGAGCTAGGGTTTGGTTCTCAGCATCATTTAATGTTTCAATGACCAGCTTTATTTCAGATGTTATACATTTTATTTTTAGTGTTTCCATTTGGCTTTTCATTATTGTTTCGAATTTTCTGCTGAATTTTCCTTTTTTAATTCATCATGAGCATATTTTCCTATCATTATTCTAAGAGCTTCTGTAAAACCTTTGCCTGCTAGTTCCAAAATTTGTTTCATCTCAGGGACAGTCTCCATTAGATTGTCCTAGGTCTTGATAACAGGTCCCATTTTCCTGTTTCTCCATATGCCAAGTTATTTCTGGATTGTATCACGGACATTTTAAATACTGTGCTGTGGACACTCTGGATTCTGTTATATAGTGCCCCAAAATATTGATCTTTACTGTTTGTTTTATCAGGCAATTAACTTGACTGAACTAGAACCAGAAACTCTGGCAGCTGGGTAATAGTTCAAATATTAGTTCAGGGTTTGGGGCTTTTGTTTTGTTTTGTTTTGTTTTTGTCTTCAACATGGCAGATTAGATGATGCCTCCCCAAACATACATGGCTCAGGAGTTTTCCAGAGAGTGTTAAAGTTTATATACAACATTTGCATAAAATGTGGGATTTTGTCTTTTTGGCTCCCTTCTTTCTGTGTTCTCCTCTCCATGACCAGCTGTTACAGTTGCCTCAAACTTGGTCATCCGGTTCTTCGTGCTACAGAAAATGCAGAATGTTCTAGGACAGTTTCATATGCTCTGCGTGCTACCGAAAGAGGGCTGCCCTTGGGCTAAGAGCTATGAAAAAGCGAAAAATTTTTTCCATATACACTACGAATCCCTTTTACCCCAATGCTGACTATTCTGCAAAATCTTCAGTCTTTCAGGTTTGCTGTAATGCCTTCAGGTAGCCACTTTTGTATGTTGTTTCTTCCTATTTTTTCCAGAGTATATGCTTGTCATTTGTGAGAGTGCTACCTAGTATCTGCTCACTTTGTCACACATGGCCGTGACTCCCATGACAAATTTTAATGGTGTGTGAACCATGACAGCAACCTGAAGGGCAAGTGACCAAAGCTCAGACTCCTCAAATGATGGTCTGGTTCAGCCCACCAGGCTATCTACCAGAAGAGCAGATGTGCTAGGGAAAGCTAAGTTTGAAAGAAGTATAGTGGGGAAGATGACAGTTGTCAGCGTGGGCCTTGGAACCAACTCTAATGGTGGGGAATAAAGCTTGTCACTCCAAGCCATCTTAGAAATGCTCTGCAGAAACTGGGACCCACCAGTTTTTTTGAAAAAGGTCTCAACGTATGGAAAAGGAGCATGAGTTTGAATGTAATATACACTCCTGGTTCCCTGCCCAAATACCCTCAGGTTCCATTAGCTCTGTCCATTCATCCCTCAGCCTATGCTATTCTGCTGAAGCTGCGTCTATGACCTTTTAGAGAAGAATGCCCTTGGGAGGCAGGACAACCATGTTGGAAGCGCTTGGGAGCTTATGACCAATTGTCCCCTCCCCACCCCCAGCTTTACACCCAACGAGTAATTGGTGCAGAAGCGAAAAATGTCAGCTCCCTTTGTGCAAGATCAAAGAAAATATGAGGTATAATTTGTGCTGCTGATGCTAGAACTTTACCTGACCCTGAATCCTTGTTTGCTTTTTCCCCTTCCATACCTGTTCCTTCCACTTCTTGATCGGTTTCTTTTGGGACTTCTTCCTTAAGAATTCACCTACCCTCAAATCCCTGGCTCAGGGTCTGTTTCTGGGAGATGTTATCCTGAAATGCTCCATATTCAGTGTGCAACTGTCTGTCCCTAACAGGGCATGAGCACAGTAGGATATTGAAGGTCACAGAGCCTGGCATCTGCATGACAAGAGGTACCCCATGTTGCTGTAATGCCTCAGATGTCAAGGTGGGACCAGTCACAGATACAAACATCTGTCCACACCAGCAGATCCAGGAATCTGCCAAACTCCGGCAGAGACAACAATGGTATGAAGAATAACTCAGAGGGTAGGAGCACTGACCAAATGCCCACTGTTCCACAAGCCTCTCTCATTCAAGACACCCCTGCAAAAAGGTGGAAGAAAGAAGGAAACAAACCATGATGGTTGAGAATTTTCCTGAAAGCGACTATGTTTTAAACCACCCACTGCCTGAGATATTAATCTATACGTGTGAATAGAAAATGAATCAGATCAGACTGAATGCACTAGAATGCAAAAAAGAAGGTTTTTGTTTTTATTTTTGTTTTTTTCTGGGAAGGCTCACATCTTCCAAGTAAAGGTGAGTTCAGTTATATAGAATCTGTTAATAGTTTAGATTTTTGCATGGCTGCATCTTAGGGTTTAAATTTTGGATCCATGTAATCTTCCCTGAGAGCACGTTTTTCAAAGTGATTCCTCCTACCTAATGGAGAAGGGGGAATTCTTATCCCATTCATAGAAGAGAAAACAAAATAACGCTGAAATGGTTAAGGGACTTGCCTCACGTCACACACAAATCAGGTACCGCAGAACAAATATTCACAATAATTCTCTGACCCTGAAGTCCAATTCCATTTATTCTCAAGCCTTGGAAGCAGCATAGGACATAGTAATGCAAGTCCAGCTGAGACAGTTAATCATTTCAAGTCCCACATTCCTTTTACATTTGGAGCAGGGTCCCTACAGTGTACTAACCCACAACACTCTCAGCAACTCTTGGAGCTCCATTTAATCATCTAGATGGTTGCAGAAATATTCATGTCAAGAAATGCTTGCTTCTTCAGAGAACAACTCTGAAACTCAGTTAACATACCTGAGAGTTCTTATGTTCTAAACCTCAGTTTTCTATATATCAGAATTACCTAGTAGTTTAAAACAAAACAAAACAACAACAACAAAAAAACCAACAACAACTAGACAACTAGAACCCATATCATTCCAGAGGTTCACATTTAGAGGATCAGAGGTACAGTCCTGGCTTATGTATTTTTAACATTTGCTGTAGATGATTCCCAGGCAAAAGAGAAGTTTGAAAACTCTTGTTCCTACCTCACTTAGATTACCCGGTTTCTCAACTCTGGTGTCCCATTGTCCTGGTCTTTTCTTTTCTTTCACCTTTTTTGGCTTCTGCTTCCTAGACTCTCATGATCCCCCTTCTCAGTTCATCACTGGATTTCATTCAGTAACAGCCTAGTGAGTCTTCCTTGTCAAAGCCATAGCACTCCTCAGTTGGTCTGTATTAACTCAGGTGCTTGGATCTGTTTAGCATCCTACCATAAAAGCATCCTGTTTTCTCCCTCATGTGTCCGTGGCAAAAATTACTTATTTCAGCTAAAATTAAGTAGCCTGTGTCATGATCATTTAACCTCTGGTTGGCTAGGACTCCCAAATTCAGTGTATTTCTGATGTTGCTTTTCCACATTGTTAAATAATGTGATGTCAGTCTACATTCCAGCACATTCTTCTCCTTAATAGGGGTATAGGAATAGCATAGTATTGCCATGACTAACAGTCTTCCTCTTTGAATCTTATATCATAGATAAGTTCCTGTAAATCCGTGAAAATGGCCTCTTGACAATTGAGTCCATCTTGAATGTGTGGTTATATTCTGTCTCTTCCTTTCAGATAGTTCCAGAGATTTTGTTACTTATCAGGAAAGTAAATAAGAATACTGTATCAACCACCCTCTGTTCCCAACATACAAAAGAATGATCGGGTTGAAAAATGCTGTAATATATAGACAACCATTTCATGGTAACTTCATAACAGCTGTGTATCCTACAGGCCATGTCAGATAGGAGGCAGGCATTCCTGGGCACAGGGCACACAGGTCCAGTCTTCCAAACACTCATCATTTCTGACACCATCATCTATGAACCTTTCACATGATTTATGTTTCTTTCACTCCTATCTGCAACCAACATAGTCCCTCTATATGCATATAATGAAGGGAATGCTAAACTATGTTTATAAATGAGTCCCAAAATAAATCAGAAGCCTTTGTGTAGCCCTGCTAGGTAGATGGCACATAGGAAGCATGAACTCTGCTTGGGTTGTGCACATAAGAAAATACACACCAGCAGACCTACAACCATAATTTTATAACTGGGGTCAAGTTTCACCTCATGCTATCTGGTAATTTGGAAATTACCTCCAAAGCACAAGTCAACAGTTCTTCATAGGAGAGTCCCTCAATGACAGGAGATAAAATATAGACTCAGAATATTTACCAAATACCTAGATTCTAGAAGTATTGATCAAAGTCTCAGATCTAGAAAAACTAATAGTTCTACCTAACTAAAGAAAATTTACTGAAGAGATCCACATGCAACTGAATTTAGTCTTCTATATATAGAATTCTATAAATCCTATAGATTCAAAGAAGGAAAGCAAAAGGGACTTCATGGATGCAGAGACCATGATAATCTTATCATAAGAAGCAGAGAGGTTAATTTAATGGACCTATTTCCCTTGGGAAGCCAGAAATAGGATACTAGTGAACTGAAGCATAGTGTTGGAAAAATTTTCAGATTTTTAAATTTCCTTAAAGGCAACTCTTCCAAAGAGGCAAATTTCACAATTACAGTTCCTGAACTGTTCGTTTTTAAAGGTGCTGGCTGGACAGGCGGTCTCAGCTGTTCATGGAGTCAGAGGGAGAGGCACAGGCAATGAGGAAGAGTCACGGACTTTAGGAAGGACAATGTCAGGGTATTCTGAAATTCTTGTCAGCATACAAAATTCTTGTCAGCATACAGCGGCTCGGCCAGACCCCCATTTCCCAATGGAATGGGTTATGCTTCAAGGCAGCTGTGTGACCCAGAGCCTTAGGCTCCTAATTTCTGAACATACTATTTCCCACCTCCTCTTCACTAGAAATGGAGAAACTCTCAAATCTCAAAACGTTAAAAGCCCGGTATTACATGAAATCTGAAATTGTCCCCAGTACAATTCAGTAAAGTTCTCATATAACCGTACCCCTTCAAAGACAATTCAGGGTCAAGTCGGGTTCTTTATAATTTTATCCAAGACAATCCAGCCTTCACCCTGTGCCCTGTGGTGTGATGAGAAGGAGTCAAAGAAATACATTTCTAAAGCTTCTCTGCTATAAACAGAGCTCAAGAATCTAAAAGGGCGGTCGTCAATAGCCAGGCCACTGACTGAAAGGTGTTTATGACTTCTTCTTTTGTATTTAACATTTTGAACTTGGAGTAACTCAAAAGACAGAAGATAGCCTTCTGGGTCTAATTTGTTCATTCACGTTGCCTTGTGTCAAAATGTGAAGTATTGTTTTTTACAACGAGGTATATTTTACCCAGTGGAGTCTCTGTGCGTAGTAGTAAGAAGTGGCAAAGGGATGACCTCTCATTCCGGTGTCAAGATCTGTCTGTGGTCCTACAGTTTCAGGGTTCCACTTCTTGTCTGAATCACTTGATAAGCTTAGCAACAAGGAATTCCAAGCGAGACAGTATCATGTAAAACAATGCCTGCCCAGTAGAATGAAGTTGACGACTTACTCACTTTGGTGTTCCTGGTTCTTATCTGCCATGGCAAAGATCAATAGTTGAAAGTACAGCTAGAAGACAAAATCATGGGGAAATAAAATTTTATGGAGACAGAGATCCTTGCATTACAATATTAAAGGGATCACTTACATCTCTGAAAATTAAGACAAAGAACAGAAGAGGTCCAGGGGGTGCCAATGGTAGGTACTGTTAGCGTGGCAAGGGGGAAGAATTAGATGGGATAGAGGGTGAGGAGCACAAGGGAGGCGGCAGCATCAAGTTCAAAGGATATCACTTCCCAACTCTATCACCACATATAAATAAAAATGTATGATCTAGACCATAGTCCACAAAGTCAGGGGTGAAAGAAACACAACTTTTGAATTGTTCTACTGATGCTTTTCTTTTCTTTTTTAAAGATTTTATTTATTTATTTGACAGAGAGAGACCACAAGTAGGCAGAGAGGCAGGCAGAGAGAGAGGAGGAAGCAGGCTCCCTGCTGAGCAGAGAGCCCGATGCGGGACTCGATCCCAGGACCCTGAGATCATGACCTGAGCCGAAGGCAGCGGCTTAACCCATTGAGCCACCCAGGCCCCCATTTTTCTTTTTTTTATACTCCTATTACACCAAAGAGCAGACAGCCATCTGTTCTGAGACTCTTACCACATTTTTTTCAGGGCTTCTGTCAAATTTGAGGTAGTAAAGGACAAGGTGGGGTGGGGAGGGGACACTCTTCCTCCCTTCACTTATTTGTTTTTGAGGTGTCTATTCAAGTACTACTCAAGACATGTCTTGCTTTTGTCCATAGAGCGCCTTCAAGTCCTTGGCTCTCTCTGCTATTTGCTGAAGCAAGGGGAGACGTTCTTTCCTCCCATACCATCCCCAAACCAGGGATTCCAGCCATGCTCTCTGTAGAGTCTCAAGAGCTGACTCAAAAATATATGGTTGGGACCTTCCTAAAGTTTGGCTGTCACCCACAGAACAACATGGGAGGCAGGCTCAGTGCAGAGTTCAAGACTGAATAAACAAGAGAAGGTCTGGGGCAGGTCTTGAAAGACAGGGAGAACTGATGATATGGAGAAGGAGATATGAAGAGCAGAAGACATCCTAAGCAGAGAGAAGAGCACAAGCACAGGCAGGTGGGAGTACCATAGGTTGGTGTCTATGGAGGAACTCTAAGAAGTGGCGGGAGATGAAGCTTAAGGATAAAGCAAAGTCAATTCATGCAAAGCCTTCAAAGACATCTAAGGAGCTTAAACTTGGTTAGCATCTGGGTACCTCAAGAATGGTGCAGATAGTGGAGAAGCAGTCTGACCACAAATGGGGAGGAAGCATGACAAATTCAGGGATTTTCAGTGACTCAAATGTTTCCACAGCCCTATCAATAGCCGTGGCTATACAGCTAGAGTATTACCTATGCAACCTTCACTTCTATATTGGCAGCACTGTCCAAAGGGACAGAAAAGGAAGATGTGCATCAAGTTTCTCCATGTGTCTGCAGGGCCAATAATCATACTCATCATCAATATTTATAATCGCCTTTCAACTATGTCATTTTTTGTTTGTTTGTTGTTGTTGTTGTTGTTTTAGGGTTTGTTGTTTTTGTTCTTGTTTTTTAAGAGAGGGAGAGATGTGGACCAGGGGCAGAGGAAGAGGGAGAGAGAGAATCCCAAGTTGGCTCAATCTCACAACCCTGAGATCATGATCTAAGCCAAAATCAAGAATCAGGCACCTGGAGCACCTGGGTGGCTCAGTTGGTTAAGCGACTGCCTTTGGCTCAGGTCATGATCCTGGAGTCCCAGCATTGAGTCTCATATCGGGCTCGCTGCTGGATAGGGAGTCTGCTTCTCCTGCTGACCTCTCTCCTCTCATGCTCTCTCTCTCTCTCATTCTCTCTCTCAAATAAATAAATAAAATCTTTCAAAAAAAAAAAAAAAAAAGGAATCAGTCACTTAACTGAGTGAACCACCCAGGTACCCCTCCTTGCAACTATATTTTAATTGTGGTCTACAACACCCTCAATTGTCTCTAAAAAGATTCCATTATGTCTTTCTTTACTAAATAAAAGCCACTGTGAATATACAAATATACAGACTTTTTTTTACTTAACAGTAAAAATCATTATAATATCATTACAATATAATATCATTACAATATATGATGAAGTGAAAAAATATTTTAGAATTTATAGGAATTGAAAACTTAAGTGATGAAGTTAGCATCTGACTGATATGACAAAATGCAATATTAGGGAGAATTATGAAATCATAAATATTTTTGTTAAAAACATTGCAAAGTATGGGTGAGTGAAGCATATTTTTTAGTATTTTTAATAAAAAATGTATTTATTCACCAGACAGGTTTAACAAATGTTACTTCTGTAACAGATGTAACTTCTGTTAAGAAATTACTTTATCATTGCTATATTTTTTAAGAACTACGTTCTTCAGATATACTTTGAGTTCAAGTTCACTTGTTTCTTTGAGTTCAATTGTTTCAAGTCCATGCATCTTTCTGTTTCACATTTTTCTGCCAATATGTGTATCTAGGAAGCATATACAGTGTCTGTTTATTTACATTTTACCATCATAATGGAATTTGCCTTTTGGCTTTGAAAGTAATCCATGGTGATACATGATATCTGTTTCTCTCAACCTAAATAATTCATAATTTATTCATCCCCTCTTCTATTGATAGATTGTTTCTAATTTTTTGTCACTGCACCCACATGCATTTTTTTTCCAGTCTGTATTCAAGACATTCTCCTAGGTCTATACCAAAAATAGGAATTGGTAAGGAATTGCTGGTGCTTTGTCAATTCTATAAAAAATTGTCAAATGGCTCTTTAAAATTCTTGCAAAATTCACACACTTTGGATAGAATATGAGACTTAATGTTTCTTCATGTTCTCAATGTTGATAATGTTAGTCTTATTTTTCACTAATTTGATGGGTCAAAATATATCTCAGTGATTTCAATATGTGTTTCCTTCTGTACAAGGGAGGTTGAACAACTTTACCTGTGTAAATTGGTCATCCTTTCTTCTGTGAACTCCCTGTTCATGCTTTACACCCATATTTCAAAGAGTTGTTCCTCCTTTTCTTATTTGAGCATTCTTTATCAATTGTGGATTTTACTTCCTTGTTAAGTTGTAATTTTACAAGTATTTCCTCCAATCTCTGACTTGAATTTTTCATGAAAAATTTTTGATTTGGCCATATTATAAGTATTTTCCTTTATCATTTGTGCTTTTTGAGACTTAACAATTCCCTTACTAAGCCAGCATCATAAAGAATCTCATTTTTCCAGAAAAATTTTATAGTTAAATTTTTCAAAGTCATGTCTTTACCTCTTCTGGATTTTATTTTTGTGCATAATGTCAGGTAGAGGTCAGATTTTATTTTTCCCAAGTGAGTAACTAGTTGTGCCAGTGCCTTTTTGTCAGTTCTTTTAGACTTTGTAAGGTAAGTTAGTCCTCTTGCCGTTGCTTTGTGAAGCCAGACCTGTTGTATGTCCAGCTCTCACAAACTCCTATCTGGGATCTACTGTTTTATTGATACATTGTTCTCTGTGAGCTAATGACACTGATGATGATTTTGCTAAATTATAAGTAAAGATTTTAATAAGTGATTTAGCCCAAATTCCCCACTTCAAAATTCAGTTGTGACTAGAGTAAATATTCACTGAATTTTCTTTAGCTTTAGCATATAGTTAGAGGGACATGCAGGGACTTCGGACTCTCATAGTTGGTTAATCCTAGCTGGCCAGGGGACATCAACATGTGGTTGACTATTCTACCTCTTTGTTAAGAAGAAGTAGAATACCTCTCCCATACCCTTATCTATAAAGTAGAGAAGAAAAACAATTCCTCACCAGTTTATGATCTCTTATTCTGCTAATCTCTCATTTTTCAGAGGCCTTGTTATAAGCCATAATAATTTTCCTCATTTGTTTACTTAGTTATCTGTCCATATAAACAAGAATACAGAACAGGTCTATCCATTTACCATCAGGTTCAGGACCCTACAACAGTGTCTGATAAATAACATATAGTTCCTAAGTTTATGTCAAATGATGAATGAATGAATAAGGTACTAGATTTAAAGGAAGACATTTAAGGTAAAAAAAAAATTGTAAATTTCCTACATACACATTACAATTCATTATATTATTGCAGAACATTTTAACAATACTATAAAACCTCATGACTATTTCTTGCTAAGATAACTGATAAAAAGTTTACCTTCCAAACATATTGAGAGTTGAGAAGTTGCAAAATGGGCTGGAATGGTCATGAAAGATCACATAAGGGCTCTGCGCAAAAACCTCTGAAAAATGAGTCAACCACACAGAAAGGAACAGCAGAAATGTTAACAATAAAGGGGAGAGCTAGACAACAAGCTCTCAACTGGGAAAGCTCTCAAACTTTCAGAATGGTTCAAATGAGGATCTAACTAAAAGATCAGTAGATATGGAAATGTATGAAGTGAAATTTATTGTGCTCGCTTTGGCAACACATATACACAAGTGAAACTTGCCATTTTACCTACTAAAACACCTCTCCTTTTTGCTGAAAGAAAGAAAGACATTAATAGTGTACTTAAAATATTTCCTTGTCGTACACAAATTAGGTGAAAGGTTGAAATTTTGTATTCCTCCCCAAGATCAGGATACATACACAACATTAAAACCTCTTTCACTGCAATCTTTGAGAAACCAGCCCCTCTGTTGGATATCCGGTACTTCCTGCTTCCTGAGAGGATGTGTTCTGAGTATTATAACAGTGCCATCAAAGTAAAGGGATAATTGAATTTTTACTATTTTAACACTTTAATTATCAAAGTAAAATGGCACTGTTTTTGAGTATCAAGTTAAATTAGCTTAAAAGGGCAGAATTTTATGAAACCAAAAACTTTTTTCTAAGCCTAGGGCTTCCTAAACTCAGTCTGATTTTCACAAAATCCCTATTTGAGTTTAAAACTTCACTGTTTATTCACCATAACAGTGAATAACATTCACCATAACAGTGTGTGTGTGTGTGTGTTTAATAGTAGGAACATTGTGCTATTTCATCAAAGTAAATGAATGAAAATTATTTAGCAAACTGTCACTTGATTAATTAGAGATTTGTCAATATTAGCATTTGCATTTTTGAAGAACCATACGATGTTAATAAAAGATCAATTCTTGAAAAGTCCATCTCACCAATTTAAATGTTTAACCAACCATATGCCACTAGAAGTCGATGAAATAGATACAAGCAGAACATGTCATCAAACAAGTTCTCATCTCTATACACTGAAATGTTTTCATTATCTGGCATATTTAAATAAAGTTTTTATGAAATATATCAATTTCCTTGTTTTAGGAAATGAGACTGAACAATAATAAAAGCCTAACTTTAAATGTTATCCAAAAACAGCAAAGTTAGAGCCTAAGGAACTATCCGAGAAAAAAACTTTCTGGAAGCCATTTTATTATTCTCAAATTCAATCATTACCATCACTGTGTTAACCAACAGTCAAGCCAACTGATTTTATATCAGCTTCTACCTTTTACTTTCACCTTTCACAAAGCCCTCTCACAAATTTCTTTTCGGATTTCTTTACCTATTTGTCAGACTTATTATTAATTCTGTCTGTATGGTCAAAGCACTTGCAGCTCTCAGTCCATAAACCAGTGAAAGTGTGAAACGCGGTGTGCCAGTGGGCTGGTTTGGAAGGGGGATGGGAAGAGAAGGGGAGGGAAATACTTTGTTGCAGTATTGCTAGAGACAGGATTCTGAAGTAGAGGTAACTCTCCCTTTATGGCTACTTTTCCTCCCCATCCTCTTATTAAGGCTACAACCCTGCTCTTCTGACCAAATTTCATGTTCTTTCCACTACACCAGAAAGCATTTATTATCCCTGTCTGAAGCCGTCGCTTGGTGCTCTGTTAATATCCCCAGAGCGGTCAAAATCAGAAAGTAGCTAGGAATACGGCTTAGAGATGTTTAAATGATAGAAGTCTTTACGTATGCAATAATCAACAAGAGTGGAAAACCTAAAATATACTGACGCCAAATTTTCCAAGACACTATGTGATCTTTCTTAACATCAGAGTTCATATTCTCCTTAGTTTTCTATGCCTCAGTCAGTAAGTGAAATTTCAAGAACTGTGCTGCACAAAACAACCCATTTTTTTATTTCCATATTTAAAAACTTAAAATACCTACTCCATGAAAATAACTTAAACTACTTCCAAAATTAACCAAAACAAAAGACTGACACTGGTGGACTCTCAAATCTGCTCTCTTTAGAAACCCATGGTTTTTTGTTTTGTTTTGTTTTGTTTTAGTTTTCGTCTCAGAGAAGTATTCAGAGGTTAAGTTACATGCAGTGTCTTCATTTGGCAAAGATTTGTAATAACAAAGAGATTTCCTATTTATTAAATCATTTTGGTTTTCCAGCAATTTGTAAGAATTGGTATGGATTGCACACACACAGCAGTCACAGAGCCCCTCTGAAAAGGCAAGGACAACATTAACAACAAGACTACTTTGATTTGTAGCATGTGTTGCTTTCCATGGTGTATCAACTCCCACCATGGCCAATGCCAGCTACCATGACCATGAGGTCACCACATGTGGGGTTGGAGGAGATGCTCACCACCAGCTGTGTCTTAAGAGCAAGTTCTAGCACACTGTAGGTTGAGACACAAGAAGATCCAAGAGCCTCGGGGTGCCTGGGTGGCTCAGTGGGTTAAGCCTCTGCCTTTAGCTCAGGTCATGCTCTCAAGGTCCTGGGATCAAGCCCCACATCGGGCTCTCTGCTCAGCGGGGAGCCTGCTTCTCCCTCTCTGCCTGCCTCTCTGCCTACTTGTGATCTCTCTCTGTCAAATAAATAAGTAAAATCTTAAAAAAAAAAAAAAAGATAGAGAGGAGACCTGAGAGCCTATCTGACTTGTGCCAAGTCATACAACTAGTGGGAGCTTGAGGACCAGAGCCATGTTTTCTGGATTCAAGTTCAGGAGCTGCACCATGATAGCAAATCAACCTGAGGTGTCTGCATCCTCTCACTGCCGTACGGTGCATAAATGAAGATTTTTAAATGAAGGTACATTTTGGTCCTAAGCTATCAGTTAGTAGTGCTTTACCCAGCTACGTCTGTCTAATCTCAGTGTCCACTTTCTACTCATTTTCCTAAGGCAGGATTTTTATTTTCTTTAAAAATTTAAACTTTATGGTGAGTGCTGTGGGGTGTGTGGACCTGGCGATTCACAGACCTGTACCCCAGGGGATAAAAATATATGTTTATAAAAAATAAAAAATTTAAAAAAAAATTAAACTTTAATAGAGTTTTAAGGGTCATTTTAGAACAATTTTGGAAACAAAAAAATGACTAAGCTAGGCTTTCTGACATAAGCCTCCCAAACAATTTCCTATTACTAACAATTTCTTATTATCCAATCCCAAAGCCTACTAGCTCCTTCTCCACATTCAGGATTATTATCGTCCAATTGTCCTGCTCTGCTTATCTCCAACTGATTAGCCACTCCCCTTCTCATCTTAGGGATTTTTCTCTTTTCTCTTAATAAGAATTATCTGAACTAATCTCAGATTAGTTTTAGTTAGCCTTTGAAAAACCTTACTGTTGTCCAAGGCCTTGCTTTCTATCAACTTAAACAAAGGGAAGGACGTGAAAAGAGGGAAAAAGAAAAGAAAAAGAATAAACCACAGGGAAGTCCTGTTCTACAGAAGCATAGACGTTCTCGTGACTAACTCATGGCCCCTCGTGACTGAATCAGTAAAATGTTTATTGTGTGAGACATGTGCAAGCTTTTTAGGAAATCTCGTATATTCTGAAAAAGAACACCGAGGAGGAAGGACATGTCTTATCAAATGATAAAATACATTATAAAGGAAATTAACTCAAGGACTATGGCAGTGGCCGATGCAACGACAGACCAATAAAAAAAAGCATGGATCAGGTTTGCTGAAAAAACCTGAAATCTTCCCAAAATCATTTCCATGGATATCAGGTTTGTTGAAAAAACCTGAAATCTTCCCAAAATCATTTCCATGGACAAATACTCTTCAAAAATATGACCTTCTTTATCTCCCTCTTAGAGATTTAAAACCTGTTTTAGCATGTTAAACCATCTGAGAAGCACTGTTCTGTAGAAACCTGTCTAAATTTTCATAACCTAAGTTTTTCCCAAACTCACATGGGCATGATACTTTTCTCAAGAGAATTCCCCAAATTATCTTCCAAATTACACTGTTTACAGTATGTTGAAATAGAGAATCCACTAATGGATCCAAGTATGGATGGGAATAGACAATGTGGGAAAAAAAAATTTTTTTGAAAGAAGAATTGATCAGTAAAGGACAATTGGAAGAAAATGGATACTGGAAAAACTTATTTTTAGGGGCCCCTGATTGGCTCCATCGAAGAACACGCAATCTCTGGGTTATGAGTATGAGCCCCATGTTTGTATAGAGATCACTTAAAAATAAAGAAAAAACTGATATTTTTGAAATTTAAAATAAAAAAGGGAGTTCTCTACCTTATTTCCTATACCAAAATGAATTACAGGCAAATAAGAGTTTAAACATGAAAACTAAAGCTTTAAAGATATACAGCCAAACATTAGTTAATGTGCTTAAAACATCAAGAAGAGAAAATCTTTCTAGGACTAACACTGAAGAAAGACCCCAAAGACAATTATCAGTGAACAAAAATTTCAACTTCTGTAGAGGACACACACATTAAGAACAGTCAAATCAAAATGCAAAGTGGCTAAAATTACTTAAATTATTTGCAATACTTATGAGGATTCTCCTATCAAAAGTAAAAGGAAACACACAGAAAGAGGCACCATATTAAAACAGAGAATCCATGAAAGAAGTAGTGGGGGTGGCATTCAAATTCCAAATGATGTTCAATCTAACTACAAATGAAGTAAGTACAAATTCAAACAATAATGAAATAGCATTTTTTACCTTTCAGATCAAAAAAAGAAAATTGGGAAAAATTGATGATTCCTAGTGCTGATGAGACAACAGAGTAACGGAAATTCTTATTCGCTCTTGGAAAACGACGACACAATTTCAGAGGGACAATTCTTCAATGTCTGTAACAAGTTAAGTACGCTTACCTTTGGACACAATTCTACATCGAGAAGTGTATCTCAAAGCAAATGTGCAAAGATGTGTGCACTTGATTGGTCGTGTTGATTAAATGATGGATTTTAGAAGTGTTGACTTCAAATTTTTCTGCTGGGATGTGTCTGATTATGATTAACACTCACGAAGTACCTGGGAGTGCAGATATAGCCAAGACCAGGCAAGCCACTTGACTCATGGAAGCTCTACTGGGAGTGGGAAAAACAGTAGCCAAATGTGAAAGAAAAATTATCAGGAATTAGAGAGATCTGCAAGTAACAGGATGGCTACTTTTACAGGGAATGGTCAGGAGCAGTCCCTTAATGCAAATGTCACTTAAGCAAAGATCTAAATGAGCACAAATGTCATTCAGACAAGAAGGTAATGAAAAAGGAGTTTTTATTTCATCTCAGTGTCATAGAAATCCACTGCAGAGACATCTTACAATGTAACTTCCACTCTAGAAGCATCACTGTAAGTGTTGGGTTGACAACAGACCATATGGGGCAGTAATGGAATCAGGGAGACGTAGGGGAAACTTCCTGCTCTAGACCAGGTTGAAATGCAATGAAATCTTGGACTAGGTGGTGATACTAAATATGGAGAAAAGTGAGTAAATTTGGAATATATTGTAGGGGTAAAATTGACAGAGCCTGTTGAATGATTAAATACAAGGATGTGAAAAAGACAGGAGTAATAAAAAGATCGCTAGGGACACCTGGGTGGCTCAGTCGGTTAAGCATTTGCTTTTGGCTAAGGTTATGATCTCAGGGTCCTGACATCAAGTCCTGTGCTGGGCTCCCTGCTCAGCAGGGAACATGTTTCTCCCTCTTCCCCTTCCCCTGCTTGTGCTCTCTCTATGACAAATAAATAAAATCCTTTAAAATTGCTAATTTGGGGGTGCCTGGGTGGCTCAGTGGGTTAAAGCCTCTGCCTTCGGCTCAGGTCATGATCCCATGGTCCTAGGATGGAGTCCTGCATTGGGCTCCCTGCTCCACGGGGAGCCTGCTTCCTCCTCTTTCTCTGCCTGCCTCTGCCTACTTGTGATCTCTGTCTGTCAAATAAGTAAATAAAATCCTTTTAAAAAAATATTGCTAATTTTAATTTGAGCAGCTAGGAGGAAGATCATGATACTGACTCGCTGGAAAGAGTGAGATGTTCATCGCAGGATATGAGATATTATTAGTAAACAGTACGTCTGCTTTGACTCGTCGTGTTTAAGAGGCCTACTTCTATATCCAAGTAAAGATTATCAACCAACCAAGTATGCATGTGATGTCAGAATTCCAGGAAAGGTGAGGTCTGGAAACTTTATTTTGGAATCATGTAGCTAATATTTACCACGAGAGACCAGGCTGTGAAGGAAGCAGGGTCAGGGCGGTCAGAGCTCAATCTTGGCCAGGCAAACAGAGACAGAACAAGAGTCTGAATCCTAGCTCTGCAGTCTTCCAGCTCTACCGCCGTACACACGATAGCTTCTCTGCTCTTTGGTTTTGTCAGCTGTACGTAATAAAAGTTCCGAAGTTCGACTGGAGGATTCACAGACGTAACCATAATTAAAGTGGAGAACATTGTCTCCAACACAAAGTGCTCAACAATTGTTTGTTATTGCCCTGCAAAGATGGCCACAGTTTTCCTGAACTCTTTATAAGCAATGAAAGTACTTTGAATAGTCACTGAAAACAAAGTTATATGCAAACTGAGAAAAGAAAACCAGAAATACAGACAGTCCCCAACGGAGGGTAAACAAGTGATACACTTCTAACCTTTCTGTTTTTCACTTTCGATTCAGTCTTTAACTACATGGGATTCTCAACACACTGTAAAAAATAGGCTTTGCATTAGATTATTTTGCCCATGTAGGCTAACGTAAATGTTCTGAGGACATTTACGGTAGACAAGGCTAAGATGTGACATTCAGTAGATTAGGTGTCTGAAATGCATTTTGACGTAAGATATTTTCAACTTAACTCTGGGTTGATCAACATGTAACCCCATCGTCAATTCACAAAGATCTCTAATTATAAGTTGGTATGAAATCAGTAGCAAGCAAAAGGAACCTACTAGAAAAAATAAAAATAAAAATCAGATTGGTTTGGTTCAAACTAAAGAATTGAAGAAAATTATGAAGGAGTAAATCCAGAAACAGTTTAGGAGAAAAGGACCTCAGAATGTAACTAGGTAGGATGTTCAAGTTTTCTCCTCTGTGGACAGGAGAGATGTTAGATCTTTTCCACAGACCAGCCCTGCACAGGAATCGCTTCGCTTCTAGGTCACACAGCCCATCGCCTATGCCGGCCACGTAGCTCTCCAATTCAGGTATGAGGCTTATATTATGTCCACCAAATTCTTTTTTAATCAGAGCATCCCTTCACTACCTCTTCATTTTTACTGCTACACAGACCGCAGGCCAGAAAGTACTGTTCATTTCAAATAAAGGAAAAAACTATCTTCCTCCTTTTTTCATTTCTTCAGTAGGTCACCGGAGGGGAAAAATGAGGACGCACGACAGATTATTTTCTTCATCATCTACGCGGCTTATTGCCATTCAAAAATCCAGAGTTAGAGCATTCTAAATGGTGTGAATGAGACGGGTATAATGAGTTGTTCTTCGAATCAGAATTGCAACCAAAGGATGTGAAGAAGAAGCTGAATTCTCTCATTTCTTTCAATTGTCTAAACCTTTAAGAAAAACATTGTTTTTCTTCCCTTCGTTCAAGGGTAAAATAATATCCACCCCCGACCCCGAGTCACATAAGAATTGAAGAAAAAGACAATGAAATTCACTATCTGTGTAGTCACTTACGCGCAGCTGTGATACTCTGCGAACAACAGCTGGGCAATGATGACTATCACCCTTGTATTCTCCAACAGTCGGAAAATCATTCGTGTTTAAGTTAAAGCTTTAATGCTTCTGCTATGTGTTAATTCTCTCTTTTTCCCATCATCCCTTCTCCCTTGGCTTCTCCTGCTTCCCGATTTCTCAATATAAAATTCTATCAAACGCACTCAGCATAATTTTCCCTGAGGGAAAAACAATGCTAAAGTTTATTGCCAGTACAGTTATTGGGGCAACTTGGAAAAACTTTCAGCTTGGGTTTTTCTATCAAAAAATGGATTCCAAAGGCAGTTAATACAAGTCTTAATGTGCTTCTCAGAATACCGGGGATTCAATTCTCACTCTTTCCTTTCCAACTTCTGCCTTACCTATTTCTTATAAATATTAAGTGAATGAACACAGGATTCTGAATTGTCTGTAACCAGGGAAATTGCAAACTTCTTTAAGATTTATTTGAAAACAATCTCTGTGAATTTATTTGTATAGATTTTAGATTCCTCTCACTTGAAGTGGATTTTTAGTCTATGTGATCCTGTTCTTTAATCTTGAGACTGTATCCTTTACAGAACAAATGGGACCAATCTCCTCTTTCTGTACACCTCTCCAAACCAACTCTCAAAGCTCCTGACTCCAGCGAAGGCATGGAAAGTTCTGTGTTTGGGACCCATCAAGGGTAAGTGATTGGCTATGACAGCAAAATGGTACCCTTGCTTACGTCCTGGCACCCCTCCCTCACTTCATGTACCCATTTACCTAAATACCTTTCTATTTATATTCCCCAATAATGGAAGGAAGGAAGAGGGGAGGGAGAAAAACACAAGGAAAGAGAAAGGAAAGCCTTATGTTGCATGCTTTCTTGTAAAATCAACAAGGAGATGGAAGAAGTGATCTACAGACATTTATGGTAATGCCACACATCCTTGAATCCTTATGTCAATCCTTTGGCCTTTCTTATTCACAAAATACAGTTGAGAAGTTCTCAAAATTGAATGCCAGAGGATTTTTGTAATATTCTTAAGGTCACATACCTAAAAAGTAGGAAGCTGAAGGACCAGGGCTGAAGGTCACACCTGATAGACGCTAAGCTCCAACCATTTTTAGTCTATTTCTTGAGATGTTTCTGTTGCAAATGAAGATACGAATTCCCTCTCATCCACACAATCATATAGGCCACAACTTTACAAGTCTGTGTGACATGACTATCCACCAGACAAGCAGCCAGGACTATTATTTTGAGGGAACAGTGATCTAGGAACACCCCAGGACAGTCTGACTAGAATCTCGCCCAACCCTCCCCTCCAACTTTACTGAATTTCGCACGAGGTGAGGGAACTCCAGAATCTAAAAACTCTTAAGAGTCAGCCGTTGGTGGAGCTTGAAGGCAATGGAAGACATGAGAATAGAGTCAAATGAAACCAGCAATGGGAAAATCCTGTAGACACCATGAGAAGCATGGAGGAGGACCCACTGAGAAAGCAAACGTTTGAATGACTGTCACAATGAAGACACTCATGGTGGGCAACTGGTTTTACCTAGGACAAGAACATGAGAAGAAGGTCCCAAAGCCAAGATATATACCATCTATGTTTTTCACCTCATCCTTTCTCCCTGCTCCCCGACTGGACTAGTAGTAGTGCAGACCATTCCTTATCATTTGTAAGACCTGAAGTTTTATCCCCAGCTTAAAATTGAACTACATTGACATTTTTAGCAGAAAATAACCACAACGTAGTCAAAACCGCCTCAACCATTAAAGAGACAGAAAGATTCAGCCTCACGTAGATGAGAATAAAGAATGGAGAGAAAGTAAACTTTGTATTGGTATCCATGAAACTTCTACAGAACACGATGTACTACTATCGGATCCTCAGGAAAAAACAATGAAGTGGGCAAGTGTTGTTACCATCTTCCAGGTTGGACAGTTGACATTCAGAGACATAGTAGATTTTGGCAGATTAACAGTTTATATCTACCATAATGTCAACCTTAAAACACACACACACACACACTAAAATGTGTGGAAGGAATCATACCGTAAAGTCAAAAGTTTTAACAATGGGAGGTGGGGTAGGAAATAGGAGTTATAGTTGACTGTTTCCTGCTTCTTTGCATTCGTTGTTTTAGAAATCACCTAATGTGATCTTGGATGAATTATGTGAGAAGAATTATGAAAATTAAGGAAAATGGGGGAGGGAGATCATTCAGCTCTTCTACCACACATTCTATACCTATTGTGTAAGAGCTGGACTTATTTCTTCAGCTAATTTTGACATGACTTAAAGAAGTCAAAAGTTTTAAAACGGAGATGTGTGTAGACACTTAATCCAATAAGAAGATTTTAAAAGGCAGCTGAGTGACTTTCAATTGTCTGAGAGTTTCTAACTTTATTCCCACCTCTTAAAACACGAAGCCATTTTTGAACATCTTCCTGATGCCAAATTCTCATTATGTATGTTGACTTCAGTTAGCAACAAAGACCATTCAGGATTAATCTTACTGTATATACAGGGTTCTAGGAGAATCCAACCAAGGGTCTACTCAATCTGCAGCTTTTTCTCAAGTTACAAAGCATGGAAGCCCAACTTAGAAAATTTCTAATGTTACACAACAGAAATGCAACCTTAGTGGGTGTGGAGCGAGCCCACATCTCAGACGCAGAATTAACACAGAACCTACTCACAGACGTCACAGCCACACGGCAAATCTACTGGGGCCTCTCACAGCTGTCCGGAAGCAACTAGAAGTCAGAAAGCAATGGGAGGCACCGACAGTCCTCTTGTTTTCATGCCACATTTCTTTCTAGTGGCTCTCAGATTCATTCTCCCACACATTGTATTTTGGGTAATGATCCCTCTGTGGGTAATACCCCTTTGAGGTCACAAAAGCAACAGAGTAATAACCATTTGGGCAATTGTCTTATTACAAATTTCCCCATGTAACTCTGCCAACAGACAGACCAGAACATCTGGCAAAATCACTTTAATGATTAGGACTCTAACTTGCAGAGCTTACCTCAGAAAGTGACCAGGACTTGAGGTCCCTGCACCTTTCAGACTGTGCCAGGAAGGGGAGGAGCGCTCATCTCACCGACGACTAATTTCAGCTGCATTTCATTCCATTGTGCCTTGGTTTCCCTATTTGTAAATGAGAAAACAAAGAGAAGCATCTGCCTAAGACAAATGTGAAAAGATCTTCGCAGTTTCTTCCTGAGCGTGGTTCCAAGATGTGACATCATCACAGGATTAACGGAGAGAGAATTTTCTGAAAATGTTAAGTTCTATATAATGGAGACAACATCATCATCATCATCATCATCATTATTATTATTATTTTATGCTGCCCCTCCCCAATACTGGATCTTGTAAGAAACACCAGTAACTACAGATAAAGTTGAAGCATGGGCCCAGACGTGGTTTTATCCAAACAGCAGTTGTCTGAAATATGACTCCTTGGGGGATTTTTTTCTCCGTGACCCATGCTCCATTTCCCCTGACCTCTATATAGTCTTTGCTCTTTGCAGTTTTATGGTTTCATTGATGACAGCATTCTGAGGATTGTTTTTTTCTTTTCTCTTCTCCCCTTCCTCTAAAGAATTTCTAATTTAATTATTCTACCTTTCACCTAACCTCTGTGTTTAACGAGGGGAAGAAATACAAATGCTCTCTATAGAAATGTATGGCAGTAGGTTTAAATTTTTCCAATATTGTTTAGATCTGGGGTCCTCATTTTCCTAATGGATAACACATTATCTTCTCCTCCCTTTCTCCTGGTGTTTAGCTCTTGCTGAATGTCAAGTTGAAAAGGTATTCAGAGAAACAAACGTCAGAGAACAGTGCTTATGTAAGGGAAGAACAAAGAGAAGACTTTGGGGAGAGAAACAAGGGAGGTAGCCCAGAGTCTGGGAACAGAGAACCTAAGTACTGAGGAATCTTTGTTCTACAACATGTTTGAGCAAATACAGCTTCCTCCTACGTATGATCCAAGGGTAAGTAGGAAATGGACTACACTTTCGTACAAGGGAAGGCAAAGGAAGATGTGAAGCAGCTTGTGAGATGGTTAGTCAGTGGTAAAATTGTTGCAAGAGGATATGTTAAGGGGCACCTGGGTGGCTCAGCTGTTAAGCATCTGCCTTTGGCTCAGGTCGTGATCCCAGGGTCCTGGAATTGAGCCCCACATCTGGCTCCCTGCTTGGTGGGAAGCCTGCTTCTCCCTCTCCAAATCCCCCTGCTTGTGTTCCCTCTCGAGCTGTGTCTCTCTGTCAAATAAAGAGACAAAATGCTAAAAAAAAAAAAAAAAAAAAAAAAAAAAGGATGTGTTAAATGTGGAAGTCTGTATTTCTTCCTTTTTTGAAGTCTATATTTTAGACACTAAACTCTAGTACTATTCACCGAATAATAAAAATACATTCTCATATATCTTGTACGTTTCAACAGTTCAGTAGTCTGTCATAAGAAAGACCAAGAAAAGCTGGTTGACCTCGTATGATGACAACTTTTTCTAGATGATTAAAGAAACAAATACCCAGTACAGCTGGGGAACTTTATAGCCCTCTGTAACTCACATCTTTTAACACAAAGACTGAATGTCTGAAGGCTTATAAAGAATGATAAGTAGGCAAAATACACAACAGTCCACATGGCCTACTCTTGCAGCAAATCAGACCGTTCATCCATGAAGGACTTTAGGATCCATGGGAACAATTTGGGTTCATCCACGCTCTCGGATTTTAGCTAAGAGCAACTAACTGACATCTCTAAGACTCTCCAATATTCTGGCTCTGAAACTTTAAAGCTTCAGTTCAAGTCCATGTAGTATTTTAACCTTAAATTGAAATCTTCAGTTACTCTCTGTTGACTATTTTCACCCTCTCAACCGTCTAGTTCCTTAAAATTCTGATTCCTAACAGTCTTTTCACTAATGAAGTAAACCCTGTTAAAGACTTTACTTTTTACTCTTCCCCTGTGAACATAATCCTGAATGGGGTCTTATCAGATTTCTTCATGGATGATTTCTCAAGTCTGTGACTCCTTCCTGCTCTGTTTTACAACTATCTACTTTCCTCCCAAATGCTTCCTTTCCTCTGTAGGACAGACTGGTCAGCTATTAGAAAGGGCACACTTCAAGCCTATAATGAAGAAATTAAGTCAGGAAACAGCCTAAAGTTTATCTACATTTTTTTTTTTTAAATTTTAACACTGAAAAGCCCAGCGTTGGGGAGGGGGCATTGTTGAGAGAAAGACAACATCTGACAAAAAACTCCATCGCTAAGCAAGGTAGAAGTATCCAAGGCAAAACATGGCTTAGAATTTAGTTTAAGGATTATCTGGTTCCTCCATAAAGAGCAATTTTTTTAACACGTATCTGAAAAATAAGATGCTGAGGCAAGAGGGAGGGGAGTGATGACAGAGTTACTGCTTCGACACCGGAAAGTACGGGATGGGAATTTAAGTGCCGAGATACGTCTGGACCACCCACCACCCACTCCACCAAGAATAAAGCAGCCTCAGAGGAGGACACAAAGCCCAAGATGACTAGGCGTGAAGAAGAGAAGTCCACTGGGATGATTCAGACATGAACTTGGAGGACCTAAAAGGAGAGCTGCAACAGCTCCATTCAATCCATTCAATAAAAAGTTAAAACTAAGGGTGTCTGAGTAGCTCAGTGGGTGAAGCCTCTGCCTTCGGCTCAGGTCGTGATCTCAGGGTCCCGGGATCAAGCCCCACATCGGGCTCTCTGCTCAGCGGGGAGCCTGCTTCCCCCTCTCTCTCTGCCTGCCTCTCTGCCTATTTGTGATCTCTGGCTGCCAAATAAATAAATAAAATCTTTTTAAAAAGTATATTCTAAAAAAAATAAATAAAAAGTTAAAACTAGAACTACCCTATGATCAATAATTACACAACTAGGTACCTACCCAAAGGATATAAAAACACTATCTCAAAGGAATACATGTACCTGATGTTTATAGCAGTATTCTCTACAATAGCCCAATTATGGAAATAGCCCAAGTGTCCTCCATTGGCAAATGAATGGATAAAGAAGATGTGGGGGGGCTCCTGGGTGGCTCAGTAGGTAAGAATCTGCCTTTGGCTTGGGTCATGATCCCAGGGTCCTGGGATAGAGCCCCGCATTGGGCTCCCTGCTTGGCAGGAAGCTGATTCCTTCTCTCCTTCCCACTGTCCCTGCTTGTGCTTCCTCTCTCACTGTGCCTCTGTCAAATAAATAAAATCTGAAAAAAAAAAAAAAAAAAGACATGGGCTGTGTGTACACACACACACACACACAGGAATATTACCCAGCCATAAAAAAAGAATGAAATCTTATCATTTGCAAAGACATGAATGGAGCTAGAGAGTATAATAGTAAAAGAAGTAAGTCAGAGAAAGACAAATATTCTGATTTCACTCATATGTGGAATTGAAGAATCAAATGAGCATATGGGGGGAGGGTGGAAAGGGAGGAAAACCAAGAAGCAGATTCTTAACTCTAGAAAGAAAAACTGAAGGTTACCAGATGGGAGGTGGGCAAGGCGATGGGAGAAGTAAGTGATGGGGATTAAGGAGGGCCCTTGTGGGAAGCACCGGCTGACACATGAACATGAAGAATCACTAAATCCTACTCCGAATTTACTCTGTATTTACACTGAATTTACACTGTATGTTAACAGACTGGAATTTTAATAAAAACTTTTAAGAAATCCATTCTCTCACTCTCTGTTAACTCTAGAAAACAACATTAACAGAAAGCAGCTTCAAACTTGGGTTTCCAGGGGCGCCTGGGTGGCTCAGTTGGTTAAGTGACTGCCTTTGGCTCAGATCATGATCCCGTAGTCCCGGGATCGAGTCCCACATCGGGCTCCCAGCTCCATCGGGAGTCTGCTTCTCCCTCTGACCTCCCCTCTCATTCTCTCTCTCTCTCTCAAATAAATAAATAAAATCTTAAAAAACGAAAAAACAAACTTGGGTTTCCAGACGAGTATTTTATAACCACCTTCCTAGGCACTTAAACGGATCTTCTAAATGAAAGATGGTCTCTGACTGGTTAGGGCCATATGGTTGCATCATCTGAAAGAGAAAACCAAAGAGGATAAGGGGAGAGATATCCAGAATAGCATAAATGAGAAAACCAAGTATGAAGAAAGAGTGGAGGGGAGGAAATGGCAAAGAGAAAAAGATAAGAAGAGAGAAATAGGGATGAAAAGAGGCACTGTAGTACAATTCAAAGGGGACAAAAATGAAGGAAATGTGACAAAACTGATGATCTGTGCTTAAAGTATAGTTAAGAGGAAACGTCCTCTTTGGTCAACTGAAACATTCGCCTAGTTTAATGTCGTCTCAAATATTTCATGAAAAAGAGTATCTACAACCATTTCTCGTATTCTCACCTGCTTGCATTACTCCTTCATAGTCTGCTGAGGAATTTCACAATTTTTATCTCTGGGGCTTTACTTTCTTCAGGAGAAGCAGAGTGGAAACACAGCTCTCTTACACACAGCTCTACATGAAAAAAACAAAACAAAACAGGCATGTTTCTTCAGACACTAGGAACACCACAGGTTTTTGAAAGGAACTGCTTCAGAGCTTGGTGGGTTTTCTTACTCAAAAAGAATGAGGTGTTAGGACATTTGTGTCACTTTCCTTAAGCTTTGCAGTTGGGTGGTGGCTCCTTACACCCAATGTTCTATCTATCATGGCGGCCATCGTTCACCACAATCAGTGTGAACACATCTGAGCTCAAGGGATCAGGGATGTACTTTGTCATCTAAAATATAAGTTATACACAACTGATGAATTATTGAACATTACATCTGAAGCCAGTGATATACTGTCTGTTGGCTAACTGAATTGAAATTTCAAAAAAATAATAATAAAATATAAGTTACTGACTTCTATCAACTACCCACTTAGACTTCACTGCCTGTCAGTTAAGACATGGCTCAAACTCATCCTATCCAAGTAAGCCCTGAGCTGCCTTGCAAAAGCTCGGATTCCTGGTCCCATTCAAGGATAAATAATTCTGAATCCACCTGAATCCATAATGAAGACACTTTCAGTTTTTCAACAAAGGTTCCAGGTGATTTTAAATTCAGGCACTTTTAAGAACCACTGCAAGAGGGAGCAGTCCCTTAGAGTATAAATCAGGTGTGACTTTATTTTTCCATTTTGAGTGATCTATCACCAAAAACTAAGTATCATACCATGAGAACTACAGTAAAGGACTTTTAAAACTTTCACTAAGAGAATTTTTTTTTTAAATTACGTATCAAAGCATCATTGGATTACCTTCAGAAAATCTATGTCAGAGCCCAATAATATCCCATGGGAATAAGTAGGCTGGAGGGAAAAAAGAAAAGGAAAAAAAAAACACACCCTGCAACCCTGATTGCTTATTAATCCAACCAAGAGCCAAATGTTCACTCCGGCCACCTGTGAACAATCCATGTTTGACATGTGACGTGGAAAGTGGACATTTGTTTTAGACTCTATGGCCAGTACCAAAGCAGATTTATGGTTATAGAGATAGAAATTCATTTCCTTAGATTTTGGTCCAACAGAAGTTAAATTCTCAATTTATTACTTTATGACCTTTGCCAAAAAACTAGTTGAATGCTATAAACAGAAAATTCTTTCGCTGGGGGTTCAATATTCAGCCACAAAAGATGAAGAGCTTTCAAGAAACCAGAGATGTTTTCAATGTGAGGTCTCACATGGCCTAAGGGAATAAAAAAATAAAATCTCAGATAATCTAAGAATTGATTACAGTGTTTTCTAAACTCTTCTCAAGCTAACAGCTACTCTCTAAAGCCTTTTAGATTGGCACTATAAGAACTAATTGGCTTAATTCCTTTTAAAGTTCATCACCTATAATTAATGGACTAACAGACTGGGAGCATGAAGATCTTCAGGTCTCCAAGTGTATAATCCTTGGATTTCAAATGTACTTGACCTCTATCCTTTTCTTCCCTTTAAACATCACATTCACGAAGAAACAGAGGATAATTTGTTCCTCATTGTATTAATTAGGTCTGAATCACAGTAAATAGTTGAAAAGTTGTATCCTTAGTTATTTTTAGCCTCTTCGTCCTAGGTTTTATTGATTCTTACATAACACTGGGATCACGCTCGTCAACAAAACATTAATTCTCAGCTTCATTTTGCTATGATGCCCCAGGTCAGCAAAGACTGACTAAGGCCCCCTATCTTAATATTCTCCTAAAAATTATCTGGTGCATGAGACTCTAACCTAGACACTGGAAAACAGTCCTAAGTGAAAAAGATTTCTGTTAAGTTTTACAATATAAATAATCTTATGATACACATTCTAATTTTTGTAGGAACTAAAATCTAAGGCTAAGGAGTAATTCTTAGCACACCCCAACAGTCTGAAATACTTTGCAATAGGTTAAGATTACAGTAATGTTATCTGCCTACAGTAATATTTATGTGAAGTTGTTTTGGATTACTGTTATAAAAATAAAACATGCAATTTAAATAGGGAATTTAATATAGAAATAAGATCCTTTACTGAACACATGTTATGTGCAAAAACAGTCTTCTCCAAGTTCATATGAACGATCTTACTTTGTGCTCTTTGGACAGATGGAATCCTTGCTTTGAGTGGTTATTTGCCCCAGGTTACCACGCTACGTAGCGAAATTCAAATTCAGGTCTGACAGCAAAGCTCACCTTCTTAAAGAGTGCACTAACTCCTTTTTTCCTCAACTGTGAATGATTCTGTGAAACATGTCTTAGTGGATTAGAAGGATCTTTCTCAAGAGCGAGTGCCGGCTTATCTCCATTTGTGGTATTGGTTGTCTTTGTGGTTAGAGGGACTACCTTTCTGGACCCTGCTATTTACTCCTTTGTAGGAGTTGAAAAAGCCATTAAAAAAAAAAAAAAGTCACTTGAGGCTTCTCAGGTTTAGTTTCCTGTTTTTTTTTTTTTTTTTAAGATTTTATTTATTTATTTGACAGAGAGAGATCACAGTAGACAGAGAGAGGGAAGCAGGCTCCCTGCTGAGCAGAGAGCCCGATGCGGGACTCGATCCCAGGACCCCGAGATCATGACCTGAGCCGAAGGCAGCGGCCTAATCCACTGAGCCACCCAGGCGCCCCTAGTTTCCTGTTTTATAGGGTCATGAGGATGGGTCACTGGTAGAATCTTCTGTGAATTGGCTGATCCATCCAGAGCAATGTCCACCCAAAAAGTACCCAAAGCCAAACCCATACATAAAGTCCACAGCAGAACAAGTTTAAGTACTGACTTCATTTTTTTACAGAAAAGGAGACAGATCTGAGTGGATCATCCCTTGGGATATGAGCTGTTGTCATGGCAAAGAATGATGTCTGCTACCAGGAAAACTACCCCACAAGGAATTTTCACAAGGAGAAGAAACCAGCCTTAACATTTCTGAGACTTAAGAAAATTTGGATTGTGCTATCTTAGAATACAAAACATAAAAATGGATACAATTTTTTTTTAAGATTGTATTCATTTGAGAGAGAACAGGAGAGAGAGAGTGAGCACATGAGGAGGGGGAAGAGGGAGAAGCAGACTCCTTGCTGAGCAGGGAGCCCCATGTGGGACTCGATCCCATGAAACTTGACCGACTGAGCCACCCAGGTGCTGATAAATGGATACAATTTTCATTTACTATTGGGAATAAAAATTCAACAATTCTCACAGTATTTGACTCAAAGCTATTCAAAGTTGTCTGTTGGTGCCAGGCAACTACAGTAGTGTCTATTAAAAAGTTGTGGTATGATTATAGCTATATAAAATTTAGTGAGGCTGCCCCTTTGACCTTAAAACATACCCTCAATTTTCAACATACATGGACACCCTGATCTGACATTCACTGTACCTTAAAAATCCTGGCTGGCTGAATTGGCTCTCAGAAACGTCTCCAAAAGAAAACATCATTATTTCCCAAATCTCTTAGGTTGAGTCATCTATTAGCAAATGTCCCCAAAAGGCCACTACTCAGAAACTAGCCTAAGATAATAATCTCTAAGATACAAAAGAAAAAGAATGGGGGTAAGAAGTTGAGAGGTCAAGAGAGAAATAGACATGATCTATTAAAAAAAATTTTTAAATGTTTTAATTAAAATTTTAAAAATAAGTTTTGACATTATTAAAATTTTAAAATTAATGACATTAAATAAATTAATAATTTAATAATTTAAAATAATTGGACATTAAAAATAATTCTAAAATTTAATTTTTAAATTAAAAATATTTTTATTAAATAAAAATTAAAAATAATTTTAAGAATAATTTAAAAAATAATTTATGACATTAAGAAAAAACACCAATACAAGTTCAAAATTCATAGGGGGACAATGGCTATATAACCCACAGCACAAACCCTGGAAAGGTTGAATAGGCAGCCAAAATTTCTCCATAAAAAGTTTATGATGAAGTAGCAAAGTATTTGCTACAAATTTAAATTTTAAAAACCACTTATCAAATCAAACTGAATGTAAAGAATATGTACAAACAAAGAAAACCTATTTTTAGATTAACATTTGGTTTATTTATATGCTATCAATTTCCCAAATTCTCGACATAGGCTCTCTAGTTACGGTAGGGTGAAGGGAAAAAACAGGAGATTGCTTTTACACCCTAATTTAATTCTGAGATTCAGAGGACCTTTCAAATCATGACGTTTATGTCTTCATCTAATGATAATATGTCGTCAGTAAAGAACAGACAGAAGTACACAGAAGGAGGAAAGAGAAAGGGAAAGAAAAAATAATAGTACCATCAGTGAAAGACAACTCTTACTAATAATGTATCTGGTTTTTTTTTTCCTGTGCATTTTTCCTCTTTTATTATATAGTTATAATCATACTATAGGTATAATTTCACTTTTTGTGTTTTTCTCTATAAAATTCCTTTTGTTCTTTTATGGGGACCATCACATCTTTTTTCAAGGGAGTATATCTGACATACAATATCTGATTTGTTTTAGGCATAGCTCATAGTTAAAAACCATTTTTAAAGAGATCTAAATTCTGTGAAATAGATAATCTAAAATTATCATAGTTTCTGAAACTAAAATATAAGAAATCCCCCCCCCCCAAAAAAAAAGAACTTGAATCATACTGAATTCAGTGCAAGTTGTTCTCTGAAAATGTGACATGACTCATTAGGAGGTGGGTATTCGTGTAGGACATGTTTTGACCCGCCCTTCAGTCTTCCACACCTTGAAGTATCAACTAATCCATAAGAAACCAAACAATTATAGCACATGAGGGCTGGAATGTTTCTGCTTTCTGTGAAGCCCGGTTGGACAGCGTTGGGACTGGGCATTTTTCCTGTCTTCACTTTAACTCAAGTCTACAAATATGGGCATGAAAACATGTCAGAGAGGCCAACAGAGAGAGAAGAAAGAAGAGGAGGACAAGGACAGAAAGTTGGCCCTCTAAATGGCACTACAGAATGGACTTTAGTTGTCTGAATGAGAGCTGAATGCACGGGTCTCAGACTTCGTTGGTTACAGTGAACCCCCAGGAGAGTGGTTAGAATGCAGACTCCTGGTCTTGTCACCAATAATTAATGTTTGGGTTTTGTGGGGAGGGGTAGGAGGGGGGGCTCCTACGAACACTCAGGTTGATACTCAAGACAGTAAATTTGTACTCAGACTAGCTTTTGAGAAACACCCACTAAAGATTGTGTGATAATTTCCTGTTTTAAAAAGTGTACTTTCAGTGGCTATCAAGCATGTTTAAGAGGGGGTCTGACCAGTTTCATCAGAAGAGTTAAAAACAGAAATTAAAGAAGGTGAGAAAGGTCTTCATAAAACTATAAACCAAGATTGCAAAAGGGTGCACAAGTCTAAAAATTCTCATGAGAATGCAAGACGGAAACCTAGGAACACTTGTGACAGCATCACATACTTGCCTTCAGACTTATCAGAGAGAGTAGTAAGTTCAGAAAAAAAAAAAAAAAAACAATTCATGATTAATATTAACATCCCATATGTATCATTTTTGAGTGGCCTAGAGCATAGCATTAGAATATCGTTCCAGAAGTTTGTACTTGGGACAAATAGTAAGTCTCTAATAGGAAAAGTAAAGCATTGATATTGTATATTGTGTAAATATCTATCTAACTATGTATTATCTATCATCTATCAGTCTTCATCACAGACAGAGAGGTGGGTAGGTGTATAGAGACACAGAAAAAGAGGAAGAGAGAAAAAGAAAGAGAGCCTGTATATCAAAATCAGATAGGAGAGGTGATGTGTTCAGGAAAATATAAAAGACCAAATTAGACGTGCTAAAAGCTTAAATAAACCAAGGAACATAAGCAAAACTGAAAATTTCATTCAAAACTCTACCTCTTCACATTTTAATCATAGCTACCTAACATTGGCATTGATTGGACTAACAGTAATGAGTAATTTTGAGGAAGATAGTTTCACAGTTTAGTAAGCATAATTTTGATTGCATCATTTATAATGTTAATGGATTTACTTCATTGTTTCTGTAATTAAAAAAAAAAAAAGCAAAAACAAAACAATCCTAGTAATCCTGTCTTAGGGTAATACAGATAAAAGCACATATATCACTCCCCAACCCTCAATCCCACATAAACACACCCAGTAAATATTTTGTTACCTTCCCCTCTTTCAATTATATCACTTTATATAATTTTCATTCATGATATGTTATTACATAATTTAAACATTCTCATAAATATTTTAATGTTTGCATAACATTCTATCATATATGTAATGTTCAATATGTAATCTACCTTCCCTGTCTCTGAGATTTCATATATTATTCAATTACTTTTCTAATCATGTACTATTTTACAAAGGGATGAAATCACTGTGGCCACGTGTACTGTTGTACTGGCTAAAACTAAAAGAGATAATGCAGAGAATTTTTTTTAACGACTCCAAAATCTTAGAAATTATAACAGTGCTGGGAAAACTCTGGGTACCGTCAGAATGGTGTTAAAATTGTATAGAAGTTAATGTTAAAAACAAATAAATGATTAACAGAATCCCATTTCTGGAGATCCAGAGAGGCAGCATGGCTTAGTGGGAATAGAAAGTTGAGTAAAATTAAAATAAAGTTAATACAATCACAACTATCTATGAAAAGATGCATTCGGCAACACAGCGAATGTTCCATAAAACTCCAGCATCCTTGTTCTGCTTGCTTAAGCTACCGTTAGAGCTAAGGAACAGAGAGATTGTGCTCCTCTGTGAAGAGCCTGAATCAAAAAAGGAAGAAGGATTTGGCCCACTGCTTGGGGTAAATGTTTAAAAACTCACAGGAAGGAGAATTGACTTTTTTTTTCAGGTGGGCCATCAAAGAGAACAATGTCTGCACTTCAAAGTGTGTAGAACACACACGGTTAAAAGGAAACTGGAGCCAAAGATAAGGAAAAGGATAGTAGATAAACTTATGCTCAACCTTTTAGTGAAGCTGAGTCTCTAGCCCATGCAGGTTCCTTCTTACAATATAGAAAGAGACTAGAAGATGGGGCTGTCCTACTCTCGACTATGTTTGAGGAATCAAGTGAAAGGGCTTCCATGGGCACATGTTCCCTAATGCAGAGGAATCGTTTTTAGACCCACTAATTAGCTTAATAAGGAATCCTGACCAAGTTCCAGAATTATTTCTGAGCATTTAGAAAGGGACGGAGTCAGCACTCGAGAATTGAACAGCAAACTATACTGTGATTAAGGAATAAAATTTTAAAACTACATTTACTGCTGTAACAAGGCAAAGAATTATACGCGGTGCAGTGTAGGTCAAAGCAAGAATCCCACAATATTTCCAGCAGTATTCTTCTTTACAGTTTGAGGAAACACTGCGGAGATGAAATCGGCATAACTCATAGCTTAAGCTTACTCAAGAAGTCGACGGAGAGCAAAAACTCTCCTGATGCACCATGTCACTCTACTGACTGCATTCTTTTTTTTTTTTTTTTTAATTTCATTTATTTCTTTGAGAGAGAGAGAGCAAGCACAAGGGGAAGAGGGAGAAGCAGGCTCCCTGCTGAGCAGAGGGCCCGATGCCTGGCTTGATCCCAGGACCCAAAGGCGAAGGCTGCCACTTAACCAACTGAGCCATCCAAGCGCCCTCTACTGACTGTAGTCTTTTTTTTTTTTTTTTAAGATTTTATTCATTTATTTGATAGATCACAAGTAGGCAGAGAGGCAGGCGGGGGGTGGGGGTGGAGAGCAGGTGTCCCGCTAAGCAGAGAGCCCAATGCAGGGCTTGATCCCAGGGCCCTGAGATCATGACCTGAGCTGAAGGCAGAGGCTTTAACCCACTGAGCCACCCAGGACTACTGACTATAGTCTTGACCGGCGTTCACATTCAATGACATCAAAAAACCCTTGGAAAATGAACTTATTGAATTGATGGAGGACAATACTGTTGGTGGGATGCCTGAATCCATGAAATAATCAGGCTGGATGGATCAAACTTTGTTTTAAAGTAGGTGTATCTTGGGGCACCTGGGTGGCTCAGTCGTCAAGCATCTGCCTTCAGCTCAGTTCATGGTCCCAAGGTCCTGGGATCAAGTCCCCCATCAGGTTCCTCACTCAATGAGAAGCCTGATTTTCCCTCTCCCACTCCCCTTGCTTACGTTCCTTCTTTCACTGCCTCTCTCTCTGTGAAATAAATAAACAAAATCTTTTTTAAAAGGCTATTTTTTTTTTAAATAAAGTAGATGTATCTGGAATCTTGTAGCTGGTTTATAAAATTATGTGCCTAATTAACAGATGAAAGAAAAGAGTGGGAATATTGGTTTAAAGACCATTAGAGGGGGCGCCTGGGTGGCTCAGTGGGTTAAGCCTCTGCCTTAGGCTCAGGTCATGATCCCAGAGTCCTAGGATCGAGCCCCACATCGGGATGCCTGCTTCCTCTCTCTCTCTCTGCCTACCTCTCTGCTTACTTGTGGTCTCTGTCTGCCAAATAAATAAATAAAATTTTTTTTAAAAAAAAGAAAGACCATTAGAGTAAAAAAAAGGAAATAAGAAAATCCATGAACTATTACTTTACAATCTAGACAAATGAAGAGAGTATAAGGAAGGCCCTTTTAACATCTGCACCATCTGAGAGCCCTCCAGTGCACCTTTATCAGCATACGATTTTAATTTTTTAAAGATTTATTTATTCGAGAGAGTGCACACATCCAAGTGGGGGAAGGGGAAGAGGGAGAAAGAATCTCAAGCAGATCCCCTGCTAAGCATGGGGCCCGACACAAGTCTGGATCCCATGACCCTAAGATCATAACTAGAGCCAAAATCGAGAGTTGGACACTTACCGACTAAGCTACCCAGGCATCCCAAAGCTGTTATTTTTATTCCCGGTTTACACTTGTATTGGTTTCTCAGCTGGATCAGAGGTTATAGGGGAGAGAGGTCTGATCCAACCCAAACAAATGGTTGATATACCTGATTGTGTTTTTTTCCTCTCTTCTTATTCTCATTTTATAAAATGAGAGAACTGAGATTTTGAGACTTGACCTTCTTACCAATGCCAGCCTGTAAGCCAAGGTAGAATTTGAGCCTGGATCTGAGTGGCTTTAAATCCAATGCCATTAACTACACCTCTCCACGCCTCCTAGAGGCAGGAGGTTAGGATTCTTCCCACACCTGGTGGAATTCTTTTTGAGAGGAGCATGAACTGACTAACATCCGCTGGGGGAAGAAGGAAGTGGGGCAGCGTCGGGTCAAGGTGATGGGATTTTTAGACTATGCAGTATGAGTAGTGACAAAATGAAATGCAAAAGGATTACACTGGCTCAGTGGGTTAAGCCTCTGCCTTCGGCTCAGGTCATGGTCTCAGGGTCCTGGGATCAAGCCCCACATCGGGCTCTCTGCTTGGCAGAGTCTGCTTCTCCCTCTCTGCCTACTTGTGATCTCTCTCGCGCGCTCTCTCTCTAATAATAATAATTTTTCAAAAAGGGATTACACTGAATGGAGGAGACACAGCCAGGACAAAGATATTATTGTCCATCAACTCAAGGGATACAAAGTGGAAGAGAGATTGGATGTGTTCAGTCCATAAACAGAAGGCTGATCTCTGCTGGGAAATAGGATGAAAAAAAGTGGGATATAAATTATTAATGTATTATTATAGAATAAATTATATATAATTTTATATTATTTTATGTATCATATAAGTATGTAAATAAATAACTTGATATATAAATAATAAATTACTAATACATTAATAATTAATAATCATTAATATGTAAACAGATATTATAATTAAAACTATTGAGAAATGTTCCTGGCTTTTCTGAATTCCATCTCAAACAGTGGCTAGACTGTCAATTTTCGGGAATCTGTACAAGAAATAGCTATCCTGGACTTACTCATTTATTTGATGTCAATGAACTGAGCATCTACTATGAGTCAGGCATTCTTTGACATGCTGAGAGTGCAATGCCGGGCAAGACACAAGGCACATTATTTATAAAACGAATTTTAAGACTAAAAAACACAGTGTTGAATAAGAGACAGGACTCTTCTCTTAAAGTTCCATTCTGGGGGTGCCTGGGTGTCTCAGCAGGTTAAAGCCTCTGCCTTCGGCTCAGGTCATGATCCCGGGGTCCTGGGATGGAGCCCCACATGGGGCTTTCGGCTCAGTGGGGAGCCTGCTTCCCCCACCCTCGCCTACTTGTGATCTCTGTCTGTCAAATAAATAAATAAAATCTTAAAAAAAAAATTAAAGTCTCATTCTGGAGAGAGGGTGAAAAATAAACTAGTAAGCTGGGTCATCTGGGTGGCTCAGTCAGTTAAGGGCCACTATTGATTTCAGCTCAGGTCATGATCTCAGGGTCCTGGGATCAAGTGCCAAGTGCCGGCCAGAGTCACAGAGTCAAGCCCTGAGCCAGGCCCTATGCTCCCTCCCCCTCTCTCTGCCACTCCCCCCACCCCCTCCCGTGCACACGCTCTCTCACGCACTCTAAAAAATAAAAATAAAATAAAATAAATATAATATAAATATAAGTAAAAAATTAACTAGTTAGCAAATAATGAGTAACTTAGTTTTTGGTGATGATAAATACTATCAAAGACCCATCGTGATGAGGCACCTGTTCAATAAAGCCTTCTCTAAGATGACATATTACAACTGCACTGGGTACATCCTGACAAATCAGAGCCCCAAAATCTAGGTTACAAGAATTTGAGTTGGGGTAACAGCAAGGACAAAGCTACTTAGGCTTGAGTGGACTTGTCATAGAGAAGGAAATTCACTACAAATGGAAAATCGCAAGCTTAACTGAGGGGGTAAGCTCTCGCTACTCTAATATTCATGACTGGAAAATATTTCATCCCCTCCAGTCTAAATTTCTACAATATAGACATGGAAGAAGTCCCTAGTGTGCGTGTGAAAAATCATGACATCTGCTGTTAGGAGTACAGTAATCTACTCCATGGCAAGTTTTTAAGATCTGCAGATCAACACTTGCTCACTTCTAAACTACAGAGGGTATTGACCTCAGCTTCCCTCTCATTTTCTCTAAGAGAAAATCCTCTGTGCATTCCCTGAATATACTGATGAATACTTTGTCCAAATGTATTCTCGAAATATACTTGAAAATGTATCAATTACATTTGAAATACATTTGAAAATGAATACATTGAAAGAGGACACTGTGTTCTAGTCCAGGCTCAGGGGCCAAGCAGAATACAGAGTCAGAAACGCCCAGCTCTTATCTTCATGCTGACAAAATGTAATTTTATTTTTTTTAATTTTTCCTTTTTTTGTGGGGGGGGGGGAGGAAAAAAAAGAACAGAGCACATGAAGGGAAGGGGCAGCGGGAGAGGGAGAATCTCAAGCAGACTTCACATCCAGTGCAGAGCCCAACATGGGGCTCTATCCAACGACTCTGAGATCATGACCTGAGCCAAAACCAAGAGTTGGATGTTTAACCTCCAGGACCTCCTGGGCACTGCTAAGTGTGTGATTTTAATCAAGTGGTAATGTCTTAGGCCCCCAAGTTTGTCCTCTTCTAGAGAGAGAGAGTATTACATCTGCCTAACCAACTTGATGTAATCTAAGAAGTTAATGTAGACAATGACTGATCTAAATGGAAACTAGAAGCATCCTTCACTGCAGGACAAAGACATCTTTGTCATTATTTTACAATTTGCAGAGGATTTGAAGCCCAAAGCAGGTTTCCAACCAAGAAATAGGAACAGAAGAGAAGTGAACATAAGGGAAACACCCAAAGGAAAGCGAGTTGTGAATGAAAGTCATCTGGAGGAGGAGGGAAGAGAGAGATTTGAACCTGAGAGACAATATGACAGCAAAAAAAAAAAAAAAAAAAAATCATAATGAGGACTTTGGAGAACACCAAGAGGAAAACTCAAGTAAAACTGCAGGCAAACATGAGAAAGGAAGGCACCATGGCACCAAGTCCCTCAACACATTTTCCCTTTTTACTAAAAGGCAAAAACTATCTTGATACATATGCTCTGCGTACTACTCTCACATTCTGCTTCTCTGTAGAAGTGAAGATTGTGTGCATTTTTATGAGCGTCCTCATATTTATTAATTCTCAGAAGGATACTATTACTGAACTTCTTCACCCCAAAGAACTTCATATTGTAAGGCTGCAGAGAGAGGTTGGAACCCACATTGCTTCATGGGGGCGGGTGGGTGGGCAGACAACAACACCCCCCCCCAAATCACTTTCTTTCATAGAGAAAAGGGTGGCTATGGCAGTTTATGATAATATTTTGACATTTTCCAGAGGGAAAATGATAAGCTGAGAAGTTCTGGCCAACAGACAAGTGCTTCAGCCAAGTCAAGATCAATACTTCTGATAACAGACACTTAAGAAGGCTCAGAGCAAACTCGACTTCGAAATGCAACAAGTTCCTGAAGGATGGTTGGTGGAGATTTAGGGCTGAATGTAGCTCTTGGGAATAGATTATTTAACTCCTCACATACTTCCTGTCCCCTAAACATGCATCCTGAAGTCTAAGGGGCAAATTCATCAGAAAAGACCTCCCTACACCAAATTTGCTTTTTTTTTTTTTTTTTTTTTTTTAATATCTAAGAGAGAGATAGAGAGCAAGAGAGAACACAAGTGGGGCAGAGACAGAAGGGAGAGAGAAGCAGACTCCCCACTGAGCAGGGAGCCCGATACAAGGCTCAATCCCAGGACCTTGGAATCATGACCTGAACCAAAGGCAGACACTTAACCAACTGAGCCACCCAGGTGCCCCACTACACCCAATTTTCTCTCCCTTCCTCACTCTCATGGCTCCTATCCCCCTGGAACTGCCTCAAATTCTATCATTTAAGCGTCTTTAGGGCTCGAACTTTGCATATTTTTAAGAACATACTATCACAGGACAAGCACCATGTTCTGGAAAGTCAAACTTTTTCAAAAGGCTTCCTCAATTCAGTGTCTTACAAAATAAATGAAAATGACAGTTAGAGCAGGTTGTTGGCAGGGGGGGAGTTTCTCATAGAAGACAAGGATTGGCTTGGCAGAGTCAAGTTTCCAGGAAAACTTGAGTCCGAGTAAAGCTGCATTTAGGCTTCTGTATGAGCTTTGTGAGGAGCCTGGATGAAGAGGGAGCCAGCGAAAAGGAAGGATGCTTAGACAAGATACACATCCGTGCAGGCGTAACTTGTTCAACGTCCTGATTGTCCTCTGACATTTGGCTGGGTTAACCCTACCCTCACGCCATACAGAAAGTAATCACTACAAAATTCTCATCATCCGGCATTGATAATAGACACGAAATACTTGAATTTGAATGGAGGCAGTAAAAGTTAAGACAAACACATGATAAAGCATGTGTTTTTAAAAGGTCCGGGAAAAAAATGATCCTCTAAGCTACCTCATTAACTTACAAGTCATGATTGGTGGGCAGAAGGAGGGAGAGAATAGAGTACTGTTCTTTCTTTCTTCAGTTTTGAATCAATGTGTTTTTTTTTTGTGTGTTGTTGTTGTTTTTGATTTTGGGGGGTTTTTTTGGTTTTCTGATTTTGTTTGTTTGTTTGTTTGTTTGTTTTTTAGGAATCATTGCTGAGAGAGAAGAACAGAAGAATATACAGAAAGCCAAGTACTGTTGCTTTTGATTTTGGGGGAGGTAGGAGGAGAAGAAACCTTAGGATTGGGAGGGGACACTAATTGCAAGGTGGAAATCAATAGAACCACATGCTTTATGGGGGCAGAGGGGAGGACACATACCCAGAAACCAGGCTAAAGCTGTCTAACCAATTGTGAGGGTCAGGGGTGGCTTCATGATTCTGGCACATTCTCTGTAGCATTCCAAACTCCTCCCTGAATATCTCGGCTTTCTCCCCACCCTACACTTCCCTTAACCTGCTTTGAGACCTTCTTTCCTGAGCCGAAGAATACAGACTCCTAAGAGCACAGGCAAGAGAAATAATCAACACAGACGAAATCGTTTCAAGTTAGATTACAAAATAATTAACTTTGACAAATGTCCGTGAGGTGAGGGTAAGGTTTGGGAGGGGAGCCTGGGATTCCCAGTGGGGCTATTGACATTCATAACATAGGAAGCCTGCGAACATGATTACCTTGCTAAAGGATGTTCGGAAATGAGTGCAGAGATTTGATTCCCAATTCTACAATTCTATGTCAGGTTTGATAAGCACATTTGGAAGCGATTTTCCACCTTCCTCAGACTCATTTCTTAAAACTAATTGCCGCGTTCTGAACTTAAATACGCAGCTTCATTTTCTTTCAATCTTAGAAAGAAATGCATAGAACGCTGTCTTTTCACCCCCAGATACGGAAGGTTTTGAAGTCACATTCCAGGTCCCAGACGGAGGTCATCCTGCCAAGGTAGGGCCAACAGAACCTTCAAGAACTTTCGTGTCCCTGTATCAAATCTCTGCTTGGCCAGGAACTGGGTGTAACTGGGTCAGCCGATCCAAAAAGGAGCCAATTCTGGAACTTCTCACCCCACACACTGACTGCAGGACCCCAGCCTATCAGATAATTGCTATTTGTCTCTTCCTTGCTATTTATTGTCTGTCCTATATAAGGTTCTTGCTTTCTGGCCCATTTCACCACTCTGAAAGGAGACTGCCCATTTCGTTAGCGACAAAGCAAGTTTATTTGTATCACTTCAGTGGCCTTCCTTTGTCCTTTTTTTTTGTAAAAAAAAGCTTTGGGAGACAAGGTGCTGAATTTCTTTTTTTATATGTAATCCTTACCACATATGCTGGATGTTAAAAACTGAAAGAAGTATTAAATGGTGTTTCTGTTTTTCTGTACGGTATTAGTATGGCATTTTATGGTGCCAGTCTCATTTTCCCAGTCAACTGTAACAAAAAACACCGAAAGGAAAACAATAACAACAAACAAATCTTCTACATTGGTTTAAAAAAACAAAAGACAAAAAACTCCCTTGACTCAATTCAAATAGAGAAAATAGAGAAACAAACTTCTAATGGCATCCATTTACACTGTTGCTAAAGACAACTACCAAACTTTTAACAGCACAAACTGGACTACCATATATTTAAACAAATTTAATAGGCTCCAGAGAATTCCTGAAGTATTTCTGTTTGGAAATGTCTATGCCTTCCACACCACATACTTCTGATTTCTTGTTTTATTCTTCTTCCTTGCTCTCAAGTTGTTTTCCCACAGCATTCTTCTGTGAGGGCAACTCTGTTAGCTATCAACTTTTAGAAGCTTATTTTTAACCCTTGCATCTGTACCCTACTGCATTTATAGAACACAAATCTGTCTTATAAAACAAACCCCCTCTTTTAAGTGTCACGATGGCATTTCAGACTGACCAGTTGGACAGACACTTTATTCAGACCCTGACAGTTCATTCCGGCCTCACAAGTACAGCTGGAGGGATGAGAACTTCTACAGTGACTGAGTACTTTTTACTGGAGAAAGATCTGCGGTCTTTCAAAATGGGCTAATTTATTCCATACATCCTTAAAGGGCCATAAACAATCTAAGAATTGCCTAATCAGTACTTTGTTCTCACTACACAGGAAAAAAATTAGCAAAAAGAACAAAAAGGAGGGGGGAACCTTGGGGAAAAAATATCCACAGTGATTTATGTATGCCATATTTTTTGAAGATACTTGCACAATTTATACTCTGGGATAATTGCTTTAAGACAAGTCAAATATGTTCTATCTGGCTAGAATTCACATAACTTCAACAGTTATTTATGCTGGAACTAATCAATGGGAATACACATAGAAAAAGATAATGTTCTCTTTCTCAATAGCCTTGTGAGCAATCCACAGACAGCAGATAATTCTAACCACAGTTTCTACAGATGCTAAGGAAAATGAGGGGTGTGGGGGAGGACTGAAACATATTTGGGATACATGGGGCAGGAGGGCACGTCAAGAAACTATTGCCTGAAATAACTCATGAACTGAATCCTAAAGAATGAATAGATTCTTATCAAGGTAAATAAAATGAGTAAAGAATATTCCAGGAAAATATATATATATATAGCTCACACAAAACACCAGGTTTTGAAGCAGCATAATGTTTAAAGTCAACAATACATGGCCAGCATTTCTGGAATTTGGAGTTACAGAGAATAAACTTCAGACAAGTAATGGAACTCGGGACATGAGCCAGGCCTGGTAGTAAAGGACCGAGGACATCATGGTAAGGAATCAGAACCTTCATCTGCAGATTTCGAGAAATCATAGGATAAATAGATATGCATTTTGGATAAATCACATTAGTGACAAAGTTTAGGCAAAGGAGGAAAAAATGGAGTAAAGTATGTAAAGGAGAAAAAATCTTTTTCCTCTACCCATATTAGATTTATTGGCTGAATCCTTGTAAATCAGACAAGAGATGAACAAAAGACTAACAAAAAGTTTACTGACATGTATATAGCTCATACACATAGAAGTACTCAGTGATGAGTAACTCAAAGGGGTGATTAGAACGTATACAACATCTTAGCTAAGAGCAAAAATTTTGCAGAGAATTGACAGAGCCAAATGGAAGGACTTTGGGCTTTTAGGGGTATAAACTGTAGAAAAGCAAATATATGAGGAACTACTGGTAGGTAAGAGCTAGTTAACAAGGTTAACTAGGCTCTTTCTACATGCTATCTCTTGGTTGAGAAAGATCTCATGTTGTTTCTTGTGATTAAGTTCTGTGCTTCCTGGTAAAGGGGGGAAGAAGAGACACCTTTACAAATTTACGTGCTGCACATGGGGGAAGGACAGAGAGTTTTTCATATACTTGTTTCTTCTCAATTACCTTCAGCTCAAAATAACTCCTATGCAAAAGGGGCATATTTTGGGGGCACCTGGGTGGCTCAGTGGGTTAAAGCCTCTGCCTTCAGCTCAGGTCATGATCCCAGAGTCCTGGGATCAAGCCTCATATCAGGCTCTCTGCTCAGCAGGGAGCCTGCTTCCTCTTCCTCCTCTCTCTCTCTCTCTCTCTGCCTGCCTCTCTGCCTACTTGTGATCTGTCAAATAAATAAATAAATAAAACCGAAAAAAGGGGGGGGGCATATTTTGGAGTACCACAACCTGTGACACCCTTCAGATGCTAGTAAAGAGGGTACTATAAGTAACAGGTGAAAGATGATGGGCATTTACATAACGAAGAGGTAGAAGGGGCTAAGAGAGAGAAGACAGACTAAATGCAAATCTGTAAGGAAAAAAAAATCAACATAATTGTACTGAATGATTCTACAGCCAAGAGAAGGAGATTTTTTTTTTCAGTGTGTGACTAGACGCATGGCAGTCCATCAACTAGGAGAATACAAAAAATAAAAACAAAAGGAAGATGCAGCCTTGAAGATCACTCTACTTTTTGAAGAGAGATGCCTAAGAAGAAGTTGGACGACTTGGTAAAGATCTCATGGAGTAAAAGCAAGTCTACATCAGGAGTCAATTATGTAAAGTGATTAAAAGACAAGATTGAAATCAAAGAAGAGGTGTTGAACAGAACTGCAATCAGAAAGGGTCACAAACAAGAGACTTGGACACCAGCCAGGTCACCAAGGAAAGAGGCCAAGGAAGACTGTCTCAGAGGCGATGAGGAACACCAGGAGAAACAGCTAGAGAAGCCAAAGGCAAGTGGGAGTTTCAAGAACAGAGTGGGCAAAATCATCCTGGCAGTGGTTGTCTCCTGTCAAGTAAAAACTAGAGCCATTTTCTTTACAGATTTCAAGGGAACTTGGGGGTGGGGTGGGGGTGGGGCACTTTTCGTGCAGTGAAATGGATCAACAGAAGTTGAGAAAAACAAAGGACAGGGACTTGTATTAAAGGTATATCTGATATTTAACGTGGATATTCTCTAGTCAGAATACCTGAACCAAGAATTCCACGCCCACCCCTACCCTTTCCATGAAGTGGCACACACTTTTCTTGTCTTTTATCTGAATGGGAGGAGTGGAGTATATTCCTGAGAGCTTTGATGATAGATGACCAAAGATCCCTGAGAATCAGGGTGAGGGAGCCCATCAATTCAAGAGCAAATGTTCAAGAGCTTTGCCTTACACAGGAGGAGGGCCACTAGACTTTTTCAAACTGCAGGGAGGGAAGGACTCACGTGTGCTTAGGTGGAGGCATATATTGGATTAACCGATTCAGATTCAGTTTGCAACTGTTGCTATGCACCTTGAAATGAGTCAAAGCTACAGATCTTTATTTCACCATCTTCCAGGCTACTCCCAGGAGCTTCAGCATGGGCGTGAAATGCCAAGGTCAAACACCAATGCTAGCACAGTAGAAATGCACAAGTGAGCTGAAATTACAGCTGGGGACCCAGCAGTAAGATAAAACAGTCTACTAATAAGTACTAAGTACTACTATGTTCGAGGCACTGCAATCAACATTTTGAAGACATAAAGGTTCTCATTTACCAATCACAATAATCAAATTAATTCATTCCTATTATTATTCCCTTCCCAGAGATGAGGTACCTGGGTCATTCAAACCAAGTTACACAGAAAAATTTTACAGAAAAATGACCTAAGAATTTAAAAAAAAAAAAAAAAAAAAAAAAAAAAAGGCAGGAGTGGGGACAGTCCATAAGCAAACATTGTTCTGTTTCAAAATCTGCAAACCTGGGTTTTAAAAGAAAAATCTTCATTGGCTCTACATTTATTTTTGTCATTATCTTTATCGATTTTTTTTTTACTTTTCTCCAGCTAGCTGGTTAGCTTGACACTGTTGAATTTCTACCAAGTCTAATATGAGAGGCCTCTTTCAAAACTTCTCTCCTCCCACAACCAGAGTATGCAAAAGAGAGTTTTAGATCTCCAACAATACAAGGTGTGAGACGCTTCAGATGGTTTTGAAGGGGCCCTGTGACATCTTCGCAGCTTTAATTTGAAAGGACAGATTCTTTTCTTGGTTATGAGAAAAAGAGGAAAAATGAGCTCTAGAGACCTTTCAGTTTTTCTAAAAGTAAGTAAGTAGTCACTCAAGTTGAAGAATGTTTTATTCTCAACATCTTGAAATAATTTCCCAGGGAGCATCACGGCTTGCAAATCTCTGCCGGTGAATCCACTAGGTCTTTACACACAACTCCCTAAATTTCGGGGGGGAGGGAGAAAAAAATTGCCTTGGCAATTTCTTTCCTCTTCCATTTTCAACACTCTTTTTAAAATCAAAATTCTATGGAACCACTTGTGAGAAGAACATTTGGGGGCTTAACAGGTATTTTCTGCAAGTCACATTTAGTCCAAATGCCTAATTCTTTCGTTTGTCATAGGGGGAGGGGTGGTTCTGACAAACTAAATTATTGCCATTTCTCGTCAGATAAATTCCATTTGAAATTTGCCCAGTGATGGAGTTGGGTGTTTGTTTGTTTTTAATTTTATATATTTATTTGAGAGAGAGATCACAAGTAGGCAGAACAGCAGGCAGAGAGAGAGGGTGAAGCAGGTTCCCTGCTGAGCAGAGAGCCCCATGTGGGGCTCGATCCCAGGACCCTGAGATCATGACCTGAGCCTAAGGCAGAGGCTTAACCCACTGGGCCTCCCAGGTGCCCCAGAATTTTTTAAGTTAAACTATGTGGTTCCAGTAAAACTCCTGACCACAAATTACGTGAGATGGTGAACATTTATTAAATTATAATTCCTCATCTCAATTACATACACTTATCTGAGATAATCTCATTTATAGATCAGGAAAGGGTCATTGTACTTACACTACATCTAGGAGTAATAATCCTCCCTGGAATTAGATGCTAAATGAGCCCTATTTTATTGGTTTCTAGACACAATTACATTTAGTTTAGAATCATGTGTATACTTTTGCAGTGCATAGACATTAAAAAATAATGAGAGTAAATTGATTGGTTTCTATTAAATTTATGTGAGGCAGTACTGTGGTTTATGAAGGGCTTTCTAGGAGAGCTGCACATTTGGCTATATTTATTTTCCTGATAATTGTCCTACATAGACTGATGTTTGCTATCTATTCCCTTTTTTTTTTTCCTTTCATGCTTTCAGTAGAACAACTTTCAAAAACTTGCCTCAATCCTCCAAGATACCACCACAGGAAAAAGAACAAAAGAAATGGTGAAAGGCAAAAAGGAAATTATTAAAAGGCAGAAATTAATTGATTTAAGAGATCAGATGAAAAGAATTACATTTCTACCACCTGACTACATAATAAGTAAGCTACTGGCTTTGCACTCCAAGTTGCAATAAAGGTCTGATGCAGAGTAATTTGCATAATAAAAGTCAAAAATGTCACTTTCAGCTAAATATTCAGATTAATGATAAGATGTTGTTATATTGCATTATACAAATAATTACTCACAGCCTGTCATTTAGAGTCAATTTCTAAATTGTCTTCTGGCTCCACACCTTCCTAACAGGTTTTGAAAAGAGACAGGGAGACTGCTTTTGAAAAAGTAAACATAGTAGCCCCTGGTTGTCTTAACAGGAACATAAAAATGGGGGTTTTAGGATCAGCTGTTGCAAAACTAGAAATAACATCACTAGCTGAAGAGAAATTTAATTCACGAGGCTGGTTGCTAAGGGACTAACCAGTAAAGAAACAAGAAGGATAATCCACCTATCTTTACTCTGAGTGAAACAAGAACTGTCGTCACTGGTAGACCTAGGATCTATGACCTTGATGTATGCTCTGAGGCTAAGGGATAGGAAGACTTCAAAGTCCTTTGCCTGGGTTCGAAGCAATCATGGTCTTCTTTACACTGGTTCCTTGATTCTCTATACCTAATTCTTCAATCCTCCTGGTCTCCTGCTTCAAAAATTGTTACAGTACCTTGGATGATTAAGAGGATTCATTTCTGGGGCACCTGGGTGGCTCTGTCAGTTAAATGTCTGCCTTCAACTCAGGTCATGATCTTGGGGTCCTGGGATCAAGTCCAGCATCAGGCTCTCTGCTCAGTGGGAAGTCTGCTTCTGCCTTTGCCTCTGCCCCTACCCCTGCTCACTAACTCTCTCAAATAAATAAGTAAGGTCTTTAAAAAAAATTTTTTTTTAAACCCCTCATTCCTTACAGGCAAGCGTGCTGTCTTGAACCTCTTGGTCTCTTCTAGCTTGGTTCATATACACCTTCACCTATCATTTGCCAGCAAGTGAACAGCCCCCAAAGGATGACTAAGCACCCTACGTACCGACCATCACCCAGATGTGCCCTTCCTACTGTTGAAAACAGGATTTAAAGATGGCTGCATTTGGTACATTTTCCTTTTTCCAGTTATTATTGAGGGGGGAAAGGTGTTTCAAATATTTATGCCTGACTTCAGTCAGCGCTCCTTAAAATGTTCTCCCACTGATTGAAAACCATGGTGGCCAGTGCCCAAAACCGTTCACAGGTATCTATCAGAACTCGTGAACCAGCATTTGTGTGACTTTGAGGTGTCAGATGCTCAGACCAGAGAAAGCTTACTTAATGACGCTTAACAACTAAGATTGTAACTAATGGGAGTTTAAATGGGTAGCGTAGCAATCGTACACCTCATTGCACTGGTAATCCTTATAGATCTCAGTGGGTAAAAGAGAAAAAAAGAAAAAACGGTTGGGTTTGAATCCTTGAGCTTCTAGAAAGGTCAGGAGAATAAGAAAACAATTCAAGATTCCAGAAAGTCACCTAAGTGGACTAGAATGAACCAAATATGAGGGGGAAAAAAATCAAAAGGATATTTCTCCCTTTCACAGACTAGGAAAACAAGACCAAAGTAAAACAGAAGCAGACTAAAGCGAAGGCAAGGTTGGTAGATTTATACGTGTTCTGACAACAGTTCTTTGGATCAGGTACTAAACGAGCTTTCCCCGACTCCTGCCGGTGGCCAGGCTGTAACGCTGGTACAGGCATCCAGACGTTTCCTTAACTAGACCCCATGCCGAGAGCGCACAGTTCGTCTAAGGGTGGGCAGAAGCATTGTTTCTCTAAGGAACACTGCTTTCCTAATGAAGGAATGCTGACTAAGGCTCCAAATGATTTCCATAAAGAGTCTTTAGACTATAAAAGCCTCAGAAAAACACTGGGCAAGCATGTTAAGGCTGTCAGCCTTATTGGTCTTCAAACATCTTCAGAGGCTTTGATAGCCATGTCCATTTTTAAAGCTGGCTTTTATTTCTAACGTGGTTTTCGGTAGGTAATGAGGAAAGCCCATTATGACAGATATCAGTGACAACAGAATTCCACTGTATAATTAATAATATTAAAGGTTAAGAGATCACAGGTATGTGTTTCATTATATCTGAGTGTGCATATATATATACACATATATATTTACATATACATATGTGTGTTGTATATCTATGCATATAAGTGTACACACACACATACATACAGTTGACCTTTGAAAAACACGGACTTGAACCGGACAAGATCCACTTACATGCGGATTTTTTCGGAAAAGTACAGTCAAGTACTACATTGTTTTTTTCTCTTCCTTATGATTTTCTTAGCCACGTTTTCCTTCCTCTAGTTTACCTTATTTTAAGAATACAGTGTCTAATACATGTAACATACAAAATGTGCGCCCATTAGCTATACTATCAGCAAAGCTTCTGGTCAACAGGAGGCTGCTAGTAAGTCTCACGGGAGTCTGAAGTGCCACGTTCATTTTCAATAGTCGAGGGGGCCCAACCCCTGCATTGTTCAAGAGTCAGCTGTTTAAGTAAAGTCTTAATTAATTCTCTCTTCTCTTTTACCACCTCATCATCATTAGTAGCCATATCACAGCAACATTCATCATGAGAGTCCTATAATCCTTCTAGAAAAGGAGCAGGGGTTCTTCCGGGACAAGCCTACTGGAGATGGAGATGCCACTCCTTCCTGATATCTGCCACCTCAGGGAGTGCCCTATCCTGTTGACCCCTTTTAGAAAAGATGGAAAGGTACAGGGAGGAGTCACTCCGGGAGTCCTTCGTACCCTCTCTTTGCACACCAGGCTCCTGCCTCCCTGGCGACCCACACTCAGAATCGCTCCCACATGGCACAGAATGTGGCTGAGGTGAACTATTCTGGGGACCACATCCTAAAATGGGAAGGAGCAGATGGAGAAGCATTTCTCAAGTGACAGCTCTCCACAGCGCACACTTTCTAATCCCGCCAGAATCTGTGTAGGCAGTTTCCCATATGTACTTATAAGTTCTATGAATGAGTGATCTATTCCCAACTGCCTGTCCTTTTACTACTTCTCTTTCTCCCTGAGGAGAAAGAGTTGTCTGGGGGAGAGGAAGGGAGCCCCTGGTGGCTCAGCTGGTTTCACATCTGCCTTTGGCCCAGGTCATGATCCCAGGGTCCCAGGGCTGAGTCCATGTCAGGCTCCCTGCTGAGCCTGCTTCTTCCTTTCCTCCAAGCTTGTCCTCTCTCTCACTATCTCTGTCTCTAATACATACATAAAATCAAGGAAGAAGGGAGGGAGGAAGGAAAAAGAATTGCTTGGGCCTCCTTGTTGACCAGATGGACCACGCCGTGGTGTGCTGATACCACCCGCGCAGGGAAGGGAAGACCTGAATTCAGAGCTCTCCCTCTCCTCAAAGGACCCCGGTTTCTGCCTGTTGGAAGTGGCCCAATCCATCCCTAACGGGCCAGTGTAGAACACTAAATTCACTCAGTCATTTCATGAAGTCTCTCCGCCATGCCAGCCCCATAGTAGCCTCCTGTTCTCTCTCACCATTCAGAGCCCTGTGCTTGCAAAGGTCATTAAGTCAGAATAAAAAACATACGACCGAGGTGCCCGAGGACAGACAGCATGTTTGCTCTCTTGGAGAAGGGAAGGCCAAGAGGCCACTGTGGTCAAGCGTTTGGCTCCTGTGTCCCATCAGCGCAGAGCCAGGAAGAGGACACAGCTTCTGACGACACCAAGCGCTCACGCAAAAGAGAAGATTCATTGCTTCGGACAGCAGCCAAGTAAAATAAGACAGCCCAAGAATCAACGGTGTGTGTTTTCACCATCACCAACACCCTTCCCACTATTGTTTTAAGCAACACCATTTGGCGTTAACTCCTTCCAAGCCACCCATCCTTTCCTAGAGACGACCGGCTACTATCCATGAACGAGTCCTCGCACCGTCTGCTAGGCTGGAACGGGGGAGGAGCGGTGGGTTTTCTCGCCAAAATCCCGACTGGGAGAGTCGTCAGTGAGAGGAGTCAGCAGCGCACTCACAGTCCGGCCAACTCGTTGGGAAGAGAATCTTTGTGTTGGCTGCTGCTCTCATAAGGAAATGAGGCTAAGGATGGAGAAGAGGCCAGTTGGAATGCGCGACCATGGGAGGGTTACAATCCACACGAAAAAGAGGTTTACTCCCTCACAGCTGGGCTAAGTCCACCTCCAAAACGAGGGTGGGGCACTCCATGGTTTGTTCGCTTTTTTTCTCACTTCCCCAATTCAGAGAAATTCTCCTGCAAAGACAGAAAATCAGACCTTGAGGGGAGCTGTTCACACGTTTCTTATATAACTCTGCTCACACTAAGTAAAAAACTCCCTGGGCTTTAAATCCTAGAAATTAGGAGGCCAGTGTGGCTTGGGAGTCTGACAGCCTGGATCCAAGGCCTGGCTTGGCTACTGGCTGGATATAATTTTTTGAGGTGTGGGCTCTTTTACATGTAAAAAAGGGGACAGGAATGCCTAATTCGTACTCTTTTGTGTTAAATGAAGTCTCAGCTAAGGCATTTTCTCCCTATTCCCCATAATAAAATAAACCTAGCTATAAGGCTAGCTCCACAGCCCAGAGTCATACCTTTAGAGTTTGCTATTATTTCCAAGATGACAAAGAGGTGTGAAAACATTGCTTTTCATGGTGTGTTTAATGTCATAGTTGGCATGAAACCAACGAGCAAAACAGACAGGATAGCATTCATGGCACAACCTGCAACAAAACAAAACAAAATCAAAATCCACATCATACATTCCTCTTCTCTGAATTTCTTATTTGTGTGGGTTTGGGGTTGTTGGCCTGCTTTTACCCCCACTGGTCCTCTCCTGACCCTTCCTTCCCCAAGCAGCTTCCTGTCTCCCATCCCATAGCTGAGGGCGCTGTCCTGCCTCCCGCAGTGCCCTTCCAACACCAACTTCTGAACAACTGAGCTCTCCCCACTGTGACTCCTAAGTCTGCAAAGCCTAGTCAGGTACCGAACATATGGATGTCCTTCCAATCCACAAGGTCCTCCTCCCCAGAAAACCATTGCCGCTGTCAGCGAAATTTTTAGTTCATTTTTGAACAGGTTCGTCACTTATTAAAGATTTACTTTATGGTAGCTGCACAGAAAAAGATAAGGCTAGAGAATGTTGACTATATCCAGCCTCCTGCTCACAAACAGGTCCCGTCTAGTAGGTCACAGTATGTTGGCTCTGTGTTCCGGTGTTTATGAAAATATGCATCCATGTGAATAAGCAGGTGGCCATGTGTGACAAGTAATCCCTCTTTAATTCTACTGGTGCCATTACTTCTTTGCAAAGGACAGAGACTGAGGCAAAATGCTCTCTACCTTTTTACATGGCACCTATATCGTCTTCAACGGAGGTACGCTCTGTCTTCCCAAAATGCAGTAGGAAGGACACCCAGGGTTTAATGTGACTTTTCTTAGCATTCGCGGTATTGATTGATTCTATTCATTCTTTAAGCAGCTTCATGCAAGGGACGCCCCAGGCTTGCAAACAATCCGCAGTCCTTAAGTGATTGCGGGTATATAGGGATTCACGAGTTGAATCTAAAACGAAGTTGGCAAAGCTGCTCACAAACGCATTTACTCACAAAAACTTACATGAGAATTGGCTCTCTTTGGTTTAATCCTTCAGCAAACATTTACCCAGATGCACTTCCTCCACCCCTGTCACAGGAAGGAACTAGTAATTGTTTCTGTGTACTGATATGCTCTTGTAATTAAGGCTTTGGAGATGTGGGCAAAAAGCTGCTTGGTGTATTTAATTAAAGTTAGTAGGAAATTTAAAACCAAGCAAGCACTGTCAGTAGCATTTAGTATTTAACACAAAGAAACCCAGGTGCTTAGACACTGACGGCAGGAAAAAAAGAGAGTGTTGTTAGATTCAGAAAGGAACATCATAAACCCAGTCCCTTCAGCGATTCTCGAAGAACTCGAGAATCTTAGATTTTGAGTAAACAGGACTGTGATATCCCAAATCAAGAGAACTCATCAGCCACGCTGGATTAAATCTGAGTACCTACTATGTGCTTAATCCTAAAACTCACTTCTTAATCCTGAAAGTGAAGTGAAAATTCAAAACATATAAACAAACATTTCTGGTCTGGGAGATGAGACAAGAGGATAAAAAAATAGTTAAGGGAAAATAAAAGTATATAAACCTAAGGGCTAGCACACGTGGTCCTAACTTCAAAGTAGGGTAAAAATTCAGAAAGAGACAGCCAATTTAACAGCCGAGTCATCAAGGAAAGCTTCACTCATCAGCACACTGCCGGACTTCAGGAATGAGTTCCCACTGCCCAAAGCTGCAACTATTTTAAAAAAGAGAGAGAAAGAGAGAAAAAAAAAAATATATATATATATATATATATGTAATGTATTATAATCCATGAACCTAATAGGAGCCAGTCAGACCACTAATCCAAATAAGTAATTTTTTAAAACACATGATTGAAGAAGTGTCTGGGTCAATCAGTCAATTATATGTCCAATTCTTGGTTTTGGTACAGGTCAAAATCTCAGGGTCATGAGATCAAGCCCCGCCTGGCACTCTGTCCTCAATTGCTTGAGATTCCTTGCCTCACCCTCGGCCCCTCCCCCCCACTTGCAGGTACACTTTCTCTCTCTCTCTCTCTCTCTCTCTCTCTCTCACACACACACACACACACACACATACACACATACTCTCTCCCCCAAATAAATAAATAAAAGCCTTTAAAAAAAATGCATGCATAGGAGAAAAGAGACAGCCTTATTTATGGTAGAATTCTAACTGATAATTGCAAAAGAGACAGTGGAAAATGAAATTCATTGTTTTGCCAACACCACAACGGTCAATGTTATAGGCAAGAATCACTTTGGAATTCTAACACCGGTGGGCAGAAGTCTAAGGAGAAACTGGCTATTTGCACCGTCTCAAATTAACTCCCTACAAATTGCATAAGATATGGAAAGAGAAATAGTAATACTACTGAACTGGACAGTCTGCCCCAAAACTCACATTCATGCTCTTCCTGAAACCCGTAATATAATTTAACCAGCCTCCTTGTAAGAAGAGAAAGACACAGAGACAGAAACGAGGAGAATGCCATGTGTCGGTGGAGACACAAGGTTGGAATGACACTGCCGGCATCTGGAAGAGGCTAGGTAGGAAGGATTCTCTCCGAAAGGCTCTGGAAGGAGCAAGGCCCTCAGATTTCTCGCCGCTCAGAAGTGTGAGGGAGGAAGTCTCTATTGTTTTAAGCCACTCGGCCTATGGAACTTTGTCACACAGCCCAAACAAACCAATGCAGGTACTTCACAGGAAGGAAACACAGAAGACCCCACTTTTCATCAATGACTGAAGAGAGTATCAATAGTGAAAAGACATCTTCCCATTAGGATGCCGTGAGAAAGCCACAACTTCACTTTTGCAGCTTCCTTGACAAAAACCACATAACATCCATTTCATAAGAAATCAGAAAAATCCAAACTGGGGAACATTCTATGACATATACCACCAGGACTCTAACAGCGTGAAGGATGTCAGGGATGGAAAAAGAAATATGAGAGACTATCCCAAGATTGGAGGAAACTAAGAAGAGGTAAAAAAAAAAATGAAAAGTGGGATCCTGGATAATAAACCAGGCAAGAAAAAAAAAGAGGGGGACAGACAGACAGAGACAGACAGATTACGAGGGACAATTGGCAACATCTAAGTAATGTCTTTAGATTAATTTATTTCCCAGTTTGGATCGTGGTAGGACGGTCACTTAAGATGTTATCATTCACGGAAGCTGCACGAGGGGGCATTCAGGATCTCTGTAAACTATTCGTGCAATTTGTCTCAAGTCTCCAAGACTTTCAAGGTAAAATAATTTTAAATAGAATTGTGCATAAAATCCAGGGTCAGGCCAGAGAGAGAAGGCAAAGGCTCCTTAACCGCGTGAGGGACAAGTTTGAACAAAGGCAAGAGGGACAAGGAAGAGAGCAGAGCCCAGCTGGGGAGGTCTGGGCCCCGAGGGGCAGGAGGGCACGGCTGGACCCCACAGGGAACACAGCTGGGCAAGCAAGTTCCCCAGAGTCAGTCGGGAATCCCACAGTGACACAGAATGGAGTCAGGGTAGGGTTTTGAACCCACGAGTGATGTGATAAAATGCTTCGTCAAATGACAGTTTGCCTGGCAGGAAAATGCAGGGCAGATTCTGTTTATACCGACTCCTCCTTGGTCAGATGGACGTAATCCTCTTTCTCGGATGGTAGCCGACGGAGTTTGAAGATAGCGCTTGTCAAGATTTTTGACTCTATTCCGAGATGCCTTCTCTTTTGACGTTCTTTCTTCTTCTCCTGAGAGGCGGAGAGGGAAGGCGCAAGGTGAGACAAGATACACACACTAGAAATAATGCCAGGAAAGCACTACGAGTGAAATCCAGGTGCTAGAGTTTAGGAAACAAAAATAAGCCGAATGCAAAAGTAACAGACATCGTGTAGGTTAAACCAAAGGAACAATTTAAGACCTGGGCCATCACAGCGTGAGTAGCACTAATGATCCAAGTACTTGGACGGGTCATAGAAGAAGAAATGCTTCCCCGCTTTTGAGGTGGTAGGATTCCTTCTAGATTACATTTCCAAGGTCTTGAGCACGCAGACTGAAGAACGATATGCAGAACCAAGGAAGAAGCAGGTAACCAAGAATGTAGAGGCTTCAGAAATAATTGTAACCAAAAGACTGGAGATTGAAAAGGGTAGAGGAAAAGAATAAAAAACAGACTCTACCATCGTAAAAACTCAAACGTTCTAGCTCAGCTCATCAAACGGATGACCCGTTCTCCCACAGGAGGCTGAGATTTCCCTGTTACTGTTATCTCAAAGACGTACTGCTGATGAACAGATTAATGATATAAACTAAGACCCTAAGAGATGATTGACTCTAGGGAACCAGCTGAGCTGCTGGAAGGGACAGGGTCGGTGGACAGGTTAACTGGGGGACAGACATTAAGGAGGACACGTGAAGTGATGAGCACTGGGTGTGAGGACGACGGAGAAATCACTGAACTCTACCTCTGAAACGAATGATACAGTGTATGTTAATTGTATTTAAATAAAATGATAAAAAAAAAAAAAAAAAAAAGCTTTTCTGGGCCAGATATGACCCAAAAGGAGAAATGATAATGTTAGAGCAAGTGAGACTCAAACTTTGCGGCTGAGTCATTAAAAGCTAAGCTTTTTCTTTTCTTTTTGAAGGTGTTTATGCTGAGGTGTTTTATGTTAAAGCCTACCATTTAAAATCTCAACTTCTGGGACTATCCCTACAGTCTGTCCCTAGAGAACTCGAAATTATGAAGCATAAAACCTTTGTGAAGCCATGTAAACTCTTTTTTTTTTAACCTCTTGTTCATCTGTCTTGAAGGAGTCTCCTTCCCACAAATTAAGCAGAAATATCTCAACACTCAAATATCCACAGGTATCCACAGGGATTTATTGGGGGGAGTAGTGGGGGTGGGCAAGTGTTCAGGGATCTGTGTAAGAAGCAGGTGGCCTATCCTTTATAAACAAACAGGAGAAAATATTTCTAATATACAAGTAATAACTGAGGTAACCAGGGATGTTTTCCAGAAATGAGAAAGAGAAAGAAAAGAAGGGGGGAGGGGGAGAAGAAAATTTCCAACAGTAAAGACAAATGATCTCCATCTAAGACCTTATACCACACTATAGAAAACTTATCCCGCGGGGGGATGGGGGGAGTTACAAGAGAGTTATTTTGTCCTTTTCTTTCTCTCATCTCCTAATTTAATATAATCCTTCCCTCCTCTCTCCCAAAATGAGCTGCTGCCCACAGATAGCTCTTTTGGCGCCACCGGCACCCATGGGCCTTCCCACTGTGCATACTTCCAGGAGGAGGGAGGGTCACTGCACTTGGGCCCAACTTTACTTTCTGGTGGCCCAGTTTCCTCGTATTCCCCAGGGAGGGCTTGCAGTTGTGGGCTCTGCCCTAATGTGTCAGGGTCCCTGCAAAGCCAAATGGCCCACAATTCCCACTCTGCTCCCCAAACTTCAGAAGCATGAGGGCGCACAATACGCAATACCAAGATGCATTAAAACAATTCCACTGCAGACCTGAAGCCTCTTATTTTCCCAGTGATCCCTACAGAAGGAAACTCAAGCTTGTTCATAAATGTGTCTGCTGCTCTGTAGGAATCCAGGACTCAGATCTTTGCTCTGGTCCCATAGGTGTTTGTATGTGGAGTTCTTGGTAGTTATGAAGGCTCAAGAGAAGGTGTTAAGCTATTCTTGGCTTTGGTTGCTACAGGTAAAGAAACCTGCTGACAAGGGGTCTTTGTAATTGGTGTCCCTAGAAGTGACCCAAGTGCCTAGTTTTATGAAGGGCACGCTTTTCCTGCATGGGGACAAATGAGGTGCGGTTTTGCTTGGGAGAAATAGACTCTAGAAAACAATCACTGGTCTCTACAGCTACAATCATATCCTATTCTATGCCAATTCCTAATCCAACAGCCTCTGAAGCTCTCAGGATAATTTGGACCTGGTGCGTTTTAAGAGCTCAAAGAAAGCGATACAGACTTGTAACCACTGAGTAATACAATTGCACAATACCCACTTGGGTCGAGACCGAGGATTGATCCATTTCAGGGAAATTAATATTCATGCATTTATTTCCCGGGAACTTTTTGGTTTCAAGTGACAGAGGCTCACCCAAACTGGCCCAGTTGCAAGAGCCTGAAAGGCTCTGTGTGTGGAAGCATGCTGGTGGGCACCTGGGTGGCTCAATCAGTTAGGTGTCTGCCTTTAGCTCAGGTGATGATTCAGGGTTCTGGGATCAAGCCCCGTATCAGACTCCTTGCTCAGCAGTGAGTCTGCTCCTCCCTTTGGCCTTTCTCCCCTGTTGTGTGCTCTCTCTGTCACATAAATCAAATCTAAAAACAAAAGCAGGTTGGAAATGGGGAGAGATGTATTTCCTTGCATAAATGATAAGCTTCTAATTTTGCTGCTATTGGACAATGCTGGATCCTATCACATGGTGTTCTGTAGAATCATCTCTATCCTCCCCCTTATTTCTTGACTTTATTTTCACATAGGGCTTTTCAAATCAGAGTCAAACTAATGACTGCAGTTGACAGATTTATACCCTCTTACCTTGTCAATCACGGAACAAAAAGAGCATCGCTGTTCACATAGTTCCAGGGAAAACTTCCCAGTTTAAATCTCTAAGGAAAAGATACATATGCATACATCCACATACACTGCACACACATACACAAGCAAGCCACACAAATACTGCTGCCATCAACAGCAGCAACACTCTTTGTCCAAATTTATGTCATAGCCAAGGGTGGCATGCCATTATTCCATGGCTGATTTATGTGCCAACATCAGGAACAAGGATCGAAAGAGAGAGAAGCCCATCTTATACCATAAGAACACAGAATGAGGTTGGAGTCTCTCCTGGAAGGAGAACTATGCTTTAATTAACTAAAGAGAAGAAAATGCATGTTGGGAATGCAAACACGAGGACCTCTTCCAACCCACAGATTTCAAACTTCCAATAGTCATAGCTTATCTCATGGTATGTTTTTCCCCATAATACCATTATGAAATCCTTCTTATAATGAAATGTTTACATCCACTGTAAAAATATTGGTCTGTAAGATGCTTGTATCAACCATTAGGATAAACCGTCATCCATTTCTTAGAATGCAAAGTTGAAATAACCCATTTATACATAAATGAATGTATACCTACTGACACCATGTTGCCATTACATAAGAACTGTTCCATTCTGAATTAAGTTTACATGACTCTGAGTTTTTTAAAATTAATGAGTTCTAGTTCCCCAAAGGTGCCAGATAATGCAAACTAAAAACTAAAAACAGTTGAAAACACTAGAGTAAAAAGATAGAAGTGTTGACTCACTCAACTGTACACCTGCAAGTACTAGGACATTGTACATTAACTGGAATTTGAATAGAAATGTTAAAAAAAAAATGCTCTTGGAATGGCAACGTGAAGAGTCCTGCAACCTGTTTTTGAAAAACAATCGTGACTAGTAAAAAAAATCATTTAAACAGAGAAACATTTGAAGTTTCTAGAAATTGTCCTAAGGGCATACAGCATGTGGTAGGCTGGATAATGGCCACCCAGAGCCACCATGTCCTCACCTTCAGAACTTGTAACTGTTATAAGGAGAAAGTTTCTAAGCAGATGTGATTATATTAAAATGGAAAGTATAACCTAGATCTTCTCAGTGGGTCCTAGTTTCAACTGGAAGTATCTTTATAACAGTGAGCCAGAAGATCTGTTAAGACAAAGGCAGACAAGGTATTGTGACCTATGAGCACAGAGAGCACAGTGATGTGGCTTCAAACCAAGAAAACCTAGTAGCCACCAGAAGCTTCAAGAAGCAAAAAATGGAGACTCCCCCAAAGCCCCCCAAACAGCACAACTCTTCTGACACCTTGATTTAGTCCCCTGAGACTGATTTAGGTCTTTTGGCCTCCAGAACTCCAACACAGTACATTTCTTTGTTTTAAGCCACCAGGTTGCAGGTAATTGGCTATATCTGCAATATGGAACATATTCAGAGCAAATAAAAGAACACTTATTTAAGAAAGTTTACAGAATGTCATTTACAACAGGCAGAGTCTGTGGGGCTTGAGCCATGATGGATGGTTTCTCTGATACCCAAAACAGACCAAGACATTGCAAGGAAAACAACCATAGAGCAATTACTCTTATGACTACAGATGCAAAAATCCTCGCCAAAATACAAGCAAACAAAATCTAGCCTAATTGAAGTGATTATATACCATGACTAAGTGAGATTTTTCCCATGAGTGAAAAGTTGGTTTTAACATTCAGGTCAGAAACAAGTAAGGATGTCTGATCTCATCAATTCTACTTAGCATTGCAGTGGAGGCTGTATCCGGGGCAATTAGGCAAAAAGAAAAAATGAAAGACAAACAGTTTGGAAAGGTCTAAGTCTACCTCTATTTGTAGGTGAAATGATGTTATATGGAGAAAAACCTAAGAAATTCACTCAAACCAGAACTAAAAAACTGGTTCAGCAAGGTTATAGGATACTAATATTTTAAGTACCGTTGAATTAAATTAATAAATTAATTAAGGTATACAAAAATCAATTTTATTTCTGTACTGCTGCAGTTGATAGTAGTAAGTATCAAGACAACCATCTCATTTAAGTGAGTATCAAAAAATGGTGAATTTAACAAAGCAAGTAGAAAATTTTTACTCTGAAAACCACAAAAGAATGTTGAAAGTAAAGATCTAAGTAAATGTCAAGACATGCCACATTAACTGAGAGACTTCTCAGTGTGAAGATGGCAAAATTCACCAAATTAATCTACAGATTTGATACAATCCATTTAAAATCTCACTTGCTCAATCTATGACAAAGAGGGCAAGAATATACAATGGGTAAAATATTCATTGACACATGGTGTAAGGGAAAATAGACAGCTACATGGAAGCGAATGAAACTGGACCTCTTTCTTATACCATACAGAAAAATAAACTCAAAATGGATTGAAGACCTAGATGTGAAACCTGAAACCATAAAACTCCTAAAAGAAAATACAGGCAGTAATTTCTATGATATCAGTCACTGAAGTTTATTTTCTAGAGATGTCTCCTCCAGCAAGGCAAACAAAAGCAAAAGTAAATCTGTTGAGACTACACCAAAATAAAAAGTTTCTGCACAGCCAAGAAACCATCAACAAGACAAAAATGTAACCTGCTGAATGGGACAAGATATTTGCAAGTGATATATCTGGTAAGGGGTTAATATCCAAAATATATAAAGAACTTACATAACTCAACACCAAGAATACAAACAACAACAACCATTCAAACCATTCAAACAACAACAAACCATTCTAAGTGGATGTCCAAACAACAACAAAACACCCACCAGAAATAATCTAATTAAAAATGGGCATAGGATCTAAATGGGCAATTTTTCCAAGACGACATGCAGAGGGCGAACAGACAAATGAACAGATGTTCAACATCTCTCATCATCAGCGAAATGCAAATCAATATCACAATGAGATACCACGTTACACATGACAGAATGGCTAGAATCAAAAACACAAGAAATAAGTATTGGCAAGGATATGCACATTTGTTCAAAATGCGACTATTGTAAAAAACAGTACAGATAGTCCTCAAATAGTTAAAAATAGAATTACCATATAATCCAGTGATTCCACAACTTGGTGTCTACCAAAAAAAATGAAAACACTAATTCAAAGAGATACAGTCACCCTATGTTTACTGTAGCACTATTTATAATAGCCAAGACGTGGAAGCACCCTGAGCATCCATTCACAGAGGATGGATAAAGAAGAGGTGGTAAATACACACAATAGAACATTATCCAGTCATAACAAAGAATACGGTCTTGCCATTTGCAACAACATGGATGGACCTAGAGGGTATAATGCTATGTAAACTAAGTTAGAGAAAGACATACCATATGATTCACTCATGTGTATAACAAGGAAAGAGACCCAGAAAATACTCCACTATCGAGAAATGGTCAGTGCCAGAGAGGGAGTAGTTGGGAATATGTGTGAAATAGATCAAGGGGATTAAGAGTACATTTATCTTAATAATAAAAGAGTAATGTATAGAAGTGCTGAATTATTATATTTTACACCTAAAACTAGTAACACTATATGTTCTTTTACTTCCATAAAAATAAGTAAATAAGTCCCCCCCCACACACACACACACACAAAAAACCCTCATATATTGTTTTTTTGTTTTGGTTTGGTTTTTCTATTTTGGAGCAGTTGATAAGCTGATCCTAAAAATCATACAGAAATACAAGGAACCCAAATCAAAACAACCTTGAAAAGGAATGAACTTGAAAGAGTCACACATTTCTTCATTTCAAAAGTGCCAAGCTCAAGTACACACCACAGTGTGACATTGGCATAAGTATAGACCTGTTGATAAACAGGATAAAATGGGGAGTCCAAATCTAAACCTTCACTTTTATGGTCAAATGATGTCTATCATGGTTACCAAGACCATTATAAGTGAAAAGAATGGTCTTTCCAACAAGTGCTGGTGGGAAGACTGGATGTCCAAATGCTGAAGAGACAGAAGGTATATTAGTGGCTTGAGGCTGTGAACCCTGGGGGAAATCGGCAGACTCTACTAAATGATTTTGGGTGTATTCTTGAGGGGATAATAATATTCTAAAATTATTTGTGGTCAAAGTAAGAACTCAACATTGTATGACCCATGGAAATGTCTGCTTTAAACTGGTGAATTTATGGTAGCTGTAGTTTACCTAAGTAGCAGATAAAAATTAGGAAAGAGAGGGGTCAATGAGGAATAAGATCAGTGAACGTGTGAGGGTGCCATTTCCCCTCAAAAGGATCTTTAATCTCTTCTCCACGAGGGTGTTTAAGCACCAAGAAAAGACCATGGACCAAAGAAAATCAGAATTAAAGGGAAGCCTCTCCGCATTAAATCAGACGCTGTTTGGGGTTCACAATGAAGAGGTCGACTACAACAATGCATCTGCCAACACATCAGCCTGTCTTATCCAGGACCGAGGGAGAACACCTTAGAATGACCTACCTCTTGTCACTTTGGAATTCCAGTTTCTACTATTCATCTAGTTATCTCCAAGCTGAGGAATAACATAAAAATTTGTCTCGGACTCATGAGAAGCCTAGACTCCTGGCAGAACCCAACACCCAAGAGACCTCCCAGGGTTCCCCATATCAAAATCACCATTGAAGTTTAAGCTCATCTCCTCAAGTTACAAAATACACCACCACAGAACTTCCCTGAGAAATAATCAGCAGCAAAACAAGTTATCAGTCCAGATATCATTAGAAAATCAAGAGATGTGATAGCAACTATTATAAAAACAAAAAAGGGGGGGGTGCCTAGGAGGATGAATCTGTTGAGTGTCCAACTCTTGATCTCAGCATAGGTCTTGATCTCACGGTCTTGAGTTTAAGACGCACATTGGGCTCCATGCTGGGCATGGAGCCTACTAAAAAATTTAAAAATGTTTAAAAAAAGCATGTTTAGAATATTCACATGAGTCAAGTTAGATTTTAAAGAAACCATAAAGAAATTCTGAGTTAGAAAAGCAGTCATGAAAATGTTTAAATGCAGTGGCTGGATTCACCAGCAAATTGAATAAGCCTGAAGTGAAAACCAGTGAGCCAGAGGTAGATGCGAGAAAATTGTCTAGAATTAAGTAGAGAGAAATCAGGTCACAATAAGGAAAACCTAATAAGAGACACAAGGAAGAGCATGAGAAATTCCAAACTCTTTCTTAAAGGAGTCATTCAAGAGAATGGCAAAACTCAATATTGAAGAGAAAAATACCTGAATTCTTTTAGAGTACTGATTTCAGAAGGCAGAACAAATCCTTACCGAGATCAGTTTTAAAACTATACCTAGACACAGCAGAGATGGCAGAGCAATGAGGACAGTGACAATATCTCAGAGTCACCCAGAGTTAAGAATTGTACTCGTGAAGACCAATTCTGTCATGTATACTGACAGAATTCTCATCGGGAACAGGAGAAGCCAGAGAACCATACAAAAATATTTTTGAAGAACTGAGAACGCAACTGGCAGACCTGAATTCTAAAGCCTTTAGTCCAAAATTAAAAATACTTCTATAAATTGTCTTTAATGGTAACACTTAATGAATGAACAGGAAATCACCTTCTGCTTCAACCCTCCACCTACAGGCAGTCCACCTGGTGAGCCAAACCCACATGGAAATGACAGAAAAAAAAAAAGAACCTATGGCTGCAGAACAGAGAGGTTGGGTTCCTGAGGCAGAGAGCAGGTGAAGAGGAATGCAGACGCAGAGCAACTTAGTCCTGAAAGTTGAGTAGTATCTTGTAGCAAAGTTTAAATTAAGTTGTGGACTAACCATGGTATCAACCATGCTTCACAATGCCTGGACGCTTTAAGATTTGAAATGAAATAATGTAATGGATTGTAATCTCTTCAGTAAAATAGTGTATATTGATATGAATAAGGAAAAAATTAAAAAGCCAATGAAAAGTCCCCTGATAAACATAAAATGACAATTAAAATATCACTACATTTCACAACCACCCTCGTAATCATGGATTCAAGCCAGAATTACTAGCAGACACTAAGGTTAGTCAGTCAGTGTTTGACTAGGTCTGGCACATCTACGCCGTCAAGTATCTCTTCTCAAATTACCTTTAAGTTCTACAAGTAGAACGTTCATTTTCGGGTTGAGAAATCTAGTACGAACTACCTTAGACAAGTGATCTAGGTTAACAGGAAAGGTGACCACGTGGGCTTTGCATTTTCAGTAAAAGCGTGAAGGTAATTAAAAGGAAACTTGAGACAAATCCAATTTGAGGGATGGTGTATGAAACAGACGTGGGTTCTTCAGTAATGTCAGTTTCATTCAGCACAAAGTGAGGCTGGGGAAGTTCTTTAGATTGGAGACCAAAGGGGCATAACAACAAAATGCATGCATCATCTTGAATTACGTCTTGGACAGGCAGAAAGAGAAAAAAAAAATCTTTAAGGAGCTTATTTGTAGAATTGGCAAAATCTGAATGGATTCCATCGACTGGTTAAGAGTACTGTCTTAAAGTACGTGGGGGAAGAGAAGTGTTATCTGCAACTTACTCTCAAGTAGATGAGAAAAGAGATAATGTTGGTATGTGGAGTAAGATTATGAGAAATCAAATGGGGCCAAATGTTCAGAACTGATGAATCTAGATGAAGGATCTATTAGGGTTTTTGCATTCTCTCACAAATTTAAATTGGACTTTAATCAAAATAAAATTATTAACCCAAAGCAAACAAATCAACTCACAAGTATAAACTCTATAAACTTAACTGTGATGATCTTAGCAATTTTTACCATGATCCAAAATAAATGTACTGACATGAGGGAATTTTTTCCATTTGTAACATATGTATTATATGTGGAATGAACTGTGAGTGATCAAAAACTCAGTCGGAAAACTATAACAGCACAGCCATATTTCGCCAGCAGTCCGTTTCCTTTTATGGAATAGGTACCTTTGTTTCTGCAAATACATAATGGAGCTTTGAGTTAAATTGTCTTAAGTCTAGGGGCTGTTAAACCTTTTCAGTAAATACGTAAAGTCTTTCAAATACCACCTCTGTGTTAATCTCGTTCATTAAAATAGTCCCAACAACAAACCTGAAATTATTTTTCCCTTTTCCCACAATACTATGCTTTCATTTACTCAATGATTTCTAGATTTAAAGATATTTGCTATCCTTTTCTTTCTTTTTTTTTTTTTTAAGATTTTATTTATTTATTTGACAGAGAGAGAGAGATCACAAGTAGGCAGAGAGGCAGGTAGAGAGAGAGGGAGAAGCAAGCTCCCTGCCAAGCAGAGAGCCCGATGCAGGGACTTGATCCCAAAACCTTGAGATCATGACCTGAGTCAAAGGCAGAGGCTTAACCTACTGAGCCACCCAGGCGCCCTTTGCTATCCTTTTCTATCTAAACTTCTTAGGAACCAAAAAAAAAAAAAAAAATTGTGGCATCTCTCAGTCTGTGAATAAAACAGCCCAGCTTAGCGTATTGGGCTGCCGTAGGGACTGAGAACATCCTAGAAGAGGAGGAAAAGGTAAGCCAGGGAGAGCCCATGACCTACCGGAGAGAACATCAGCTTCCCGGGTCATTGGCTAAAGTGTTATGAAACTCAGTCGTATTCATTACCGTGTTCTATTCGTTGCTCTTCTTCTTTGTTCGTATTTCCACAACCAAATTTTATATCTCAGTGAAAAGCTACCTAAGTCTCCAATGCCTTCTCCACGCCCCCATGAAGAACAGAGACTAAATACTCACTTTAATGCTGGAAATAACCTTGAAGGAGCTGTACTTCTTCCTAATCCATACTCACAAGAGCCATCTTTGAATTACCTGGTTGGCACGAAAAATAAACTTGAACTTAAATTCCTGCTCTCCTACTGTTAAAGACCTCCTCATGCCCCTGTGAGAGCTTGAAATCTTACAGATGACGTCCACAGGTTTTCTTACCTAGAAAAATGCCTTGCTCGAGGTTCGTGCCCAGCACACATTAGGAAGGGATCGGACGGGGGCGCCTGGGTGGCTCAGTGCATTAAAGCCTCTGCCTTTGGCTCAGGTCATGATCCCAGGGTCCTGGGATCGAGTCCCACATCGGGCTCTCTGCTCAGCAGGGAGTCTGCTTCCTCCTCTCTCTCTCTACCTGCCTCTCTGCCTACTTGTGATCTCTGTCTGTCCAATAAATAAATAAAAATCTTTAAAAAAAAGGAAGGGATCGGACAGGACGGGGCAGGGTGGCCCGGGATGAGATGGGAGCGGATGGAAGCCAATTTAACCGAAAGGGAATGACTCAAGTAGAATGGAATTCATGTCTCACGGAAGGACAAAAGGGGGCTGTACTCAGTCAATTAAGCACGATGGCACGTATGACCTCAAGCTCTATAGTACTTCTGTTAAAAAATAAACCTCATGGTTGTTAGGAAATACCCCTGCACCACTTTCTATCACGTAACCACCACCCAACTTTCCTGAGGCTTACATTCAGCAAGTAAAAAGGTTTGTTTTAGAAAGGTTAATTCTGGGTTTGACTGACAGGCAAATTGAATTGGGTGGGGAAATGTGGGTCGCAGAAGGCGGTTATAGTTTAAAAAAAAAAAAAAAAAAACTGCTGTGGAGTGGATCAAATAGAACGATGATTTTATCCAAGCAAAAAGGAAATGTGTCCAGGGGAAGAGAGAGAAAGGGAGAGAGGGTGAGAGGGAGGGAGAGGTGGGGAGAGAGAGGCCGAGAAAGCAAGGGAGAGCACGCAACAGCCTGGAGAAGGGATTTCTCCTAACACAAAGCTGGGGGCAGTTCACAAAATGGCAAACATTTGTTCATGGTATGCACAAGTGTGAAATTTTCATCTGCTATCACAAGGTCATACCTGCAACAGAGACAAAAGAACAGGATTTCACCGAGATGGAAAGTAACACGGGTGATGAACGTAGGGAACCCGACTGCTAAGATTTCTCAAATCAGATTCCGTGGATATTCTTTGAACTTACACATTGTCTACCTGGACTTAGGTGAACACCCAGGTTTCTCAAATTGAAACTCCGTGCTTTTGCTCTCTAAACGTGTAGCTAGGAACAGAATGGAATCAGGATCTGTGGCAAAGAAGGGACGAGATCTTAGAAAGACTTCAGTGTTGCATCTCAATACCAATTTGATGAATTTAAGAGGAGGGAAAGGCTAGCGTCCCTCCACTGTGACTGTGAAACTGCTTGTATTCATACATCACTTACAGTACAAGAGTTTCATCGATATGACTGAACCTCACAAAATCTCTTCGATCAAAAGGGCAAATATCCACAGGTTTTGAAGCTGTTTACTTTTGACAAAGGAAGAAAGCATATGACTTGACTCACAATTGGGTTATTGAGGACTAGAAGGCAGATTCTCGGACACTAAATCAGAAGAGACATCCTTAATCCCTAATCATCTACTTAAGAGAAAACTCAGGCAGTGTCTTCTTCAGGCTCACAGTGCTAAAACGCATGAAATCTAAAATATAAATTCGGGTTGGTTTGGTTTCAAAGCCAGTAGCCCCAATGACTCTGTTTTACTGTGGTTTGCCACTTTATCCCATTTTACTCTCCATCTAACGTGGCCTGAATCCTGTATTGCCATTCATGACAAAAGAGGTAGTTGTACTTGACATTGAAGAGGTTTTATGGCTGCACTAGAATCCTTCATACGGTGGGGTTTTTTTGATCAACCGCCAATGTTGACATTTACTGGTTGCACCCAACAGAGACTCCCCTCCCAAAAAAATAGCCCAGTCATAAAGCCAAGGCATAAGAGTCAATCCAAAAGAATACTGAGCTGCTCAGGTCCCCTCTGCATTCACCACTTTTACTGTAACCACCATCTTGGGCTCCCTGCACTCACTAGACTATCCTCAACCCTGTCAAGGAGGAATAGAAGGAGTCACAAGCAATGTCTATCCCTCCGTGAGTCACTCTCAAAAGAGGAGCCAGGACTTTGCGTGTGAACACCTTGTTTCCTCATTACCCAACTCCTCCCTGTTAGAGAACTCCAAGGCATTCACCAAGCCTTCCCACCAGGTCTCCCCAGGAGGGATGAGCTCCAGCAGTCCACCCAGGACCTACTCAGGAGCTGAGCTATCCTTGAATCAGCAGCACCCTTCTTCTCCAGCTCCTCACTGACACTTCTTGGGATCACCTCCCTGCCCAAAATGTTTAGGTTTAGTTACCCCATAAGATCCAATTATTTGTTTAAATATCCAACTTTATTTCATACATACCAAGAAAGTAGAAATTGCTTTTTCATATTCTACAAAAATAAGTTATTTACTCCCCACCCCCCCACCACCCTATGGTAAATATGCCAAAAAGATAATGAAGTAAACTGGATTAGTGTTACTTATTATGCAAAGTTAATATTATGGGCCGAATGTGTTGCTCCCCTTCAAAAAAAAAAAAAAAAAATTTCATATGCTGAAGGCCTGAATCACAACATCTCAGAATATGACTGTATATAGAGACAGGATCTTTAAAGAGGTAAATAATATATAATGTACTCATTAGGGTAGCCTCTGAAACAACATGACTAGTGTCCTTTTAACAAGAAATTTGGGGGGCATCTGGGTGGCTCAGTCAGTTAAGCATCTGTCTTGGGCTCGGGACATGATCTCAGGATTGTGGGATCCAGCGCTGTGTCTTTGTTGAGTTCCTAGCTCAGCAGGGAGTCTGGTTCCCCCCTCCCTTTGCCCCTCCCCTTCTCACTTATGCTCTCTCTCTATATATAATTAATGTCTTTTAAAAAAAAAAAAGAATTAGAAATTTGGACACAAGCTTGTGTAGAGTCAGGGCCATGTGACAACACAGGGAGAAAATGGCCATCCATAAGCCAAGGACAAGTCAAGGACAAGACCTGAGCCAGTGCTTCAGAAGGAACTGATGCCGCCATGCCTCCAGAAAGATGAGAAAGTAATGATGTTGTTTAAGCCCCACACTCTGTGACAGGTTGCTGAGGCAGCCCCAGCAAACTCACAGTCAGAAACTGCTATTATCATTGTACTGGAAGCACAAGTAAACTATGCATAGTTAATGTCAGCAACTGCAAAGAAACGATTATCTATACAATGCCTACTGTGTGCAGCAAACAGGTAGGCAACTGACAGGCATTATCTACAGTTATGGTAACACATTTCCATTTGTGAGAGGTGTTACTGTCCTGAGTTTATGGATGAGAAGACTAGAAGTTAAGGAAGGTAGCTAACTTTCCTGGTCTCACTGGTTCTGTACATACAACCAGAGCAGTGAGATTTACATCTTCAATTTGTGACAGGAGCCTCTTAAAATAAATCAGACTACCCTAGGCTCATCTTACACTGTTACTCATGTATAATTAAGGATTAGTAATTTTATTTCTCCATGAGGTAGTTCATCTCTTTGTTAAAAACAAGGTATTACAACTCTGGATACAAGAAGAGATCAGGGCAACAGAAGATGATGAATTCAGAATGGATTTAAAAGACATTTGGATCTGAGAAAGAAAGAAGAAAATCGACGAACCTAATTCTTCCAGCCAGTGTTGTGATTACACGGCAGTGACAAAGCAGCCTTCTCCTGAGTAATTTCACCAAGTTCTCAGCATTACATTTTCGTCTTTCATGACAAGCAGTGAGCCATCAGTGTATGCTCTCTCCATGTAAAGTCAACCTAATCAGCCAACAACGGGGAGTTCACAAGTGTACTGGGGCCCATTATTCATCACTTCTGAGGAGCAGCTACTGTGGACCTAGTTAGTGATTAAATATTTAGTGTCAGTAATATAGGCAACAGAGAAAAGAAAATACTGCACTCCTTAAATGCCTCGCAAAGCACACTGAAGGCAGCCAGTGAGTGACAGGCTCTGGGTATCTCATTAAAGGTGCTAAAATATAAAATGTGCTCCAGATCCTTCCCACTTGTTCTCTCTCCCCATTAGGTGCTATTTGGGACATTCTTGTTCACATTTTAGAACTAACTTGAAGCAAAACTCACTACCAAGGACAAAGCAGTAAAGATATTATAAATTATTTGCTTTACCACCAATTCTAGGTGAACTTGATATATTACCTGAAGCATTCCAGTGCTAGGGAACCTGGGAGCTGTCCCCCTTTCAGGGCACACAACAGCAGGATCGTGGCATGACAAAATAGAATAATCTGCCTCCATTCCTCCAGACCCTTCCCTAGCACCAAAACCCTGATGTATCGGGGATTCCAGATATTTCTAAATTAGACACATGATTTCCAAGTTGCTCCTTGCCTTTGACTCTTTGTCCTTACAAGCATCAGGAGTCCCAATTTAACAAGGAGACCCAACAGAAGTGCACAGTCCCATGAGCATAGAAGTTGAGGTCGAGAACCCATTTTTCACGGATCCCTGGGACACATTCCCCTTCAGCAGGCAGCTGGAGGTAGGCCCCACAGTCAGCAATGACTTCGCCTCAACCATTCTGCTCTCCATACCTTTCTGATGGTTTGACAATTCCTAGAGGACTGAAGGGAAAGAACCTTTTTCACAGAAGGATCATTAATACATGTACATTTTTTAATTATATCCCTAAGGGAACCTGGGGAAACTACTTATTTCTTATTTTAAGTGTCATTTGGTATTCCCTTTATTGCTATCCTTTTGTAGGTCAGGACAATGGGAAGAACTTGAGAAGATAACCACCTGATGGCCAAAATGTAAAAGTCAAAAAGTCATAATAAGGATGATAGATACTTTACTTACATATTGGCTTATGAGGAAAAACAGAGTGGTCACCGATCCTTTGCCTGGAGAATTAGAGTACCTACAAACTAGCCTCCCATTTTCCTCTCTGTGCTGGGAAATGAAGGTGTTTGTGTATCAGCAATATATGACCATCAAAATGAAAATCCCTCACTTTCTTCAAGGAAAAAATTTCCCTACTCGTTTTAACTCACGCTGAGTTGCTTTTGCAAATGGAGCCTGCCTTGTCGTCCTGAAACACAAGCCCTGTTTCAGAAACAGACAGTTTAAAAAAAAGGGGGGGAGGTGTGGTATTTAATATGACCGTTCCTTGGGTTGACTTGCTTTTGCCCCGGGGTCCAACTTGGGACTTGAATAGAGTCTGTGTGGCTGCTTTCCATGGTCGGCTGCATCATCATATAGCAAAACTGAATTGTTTTGACGAGAGCTGGTGAATAGGCTATGTTTGGACAGACTGGGTCTGTTTTTAGCCATTAGAAAGGGCTATTAAAACCGCTGAGCTGTCATTAGAGCACATTGTGAGGTGCCCAAGACAGAGCAGCAAGAAGCAAATTGGCTCTCTGCATCCAGAGCCCTGAGTCTGGAAGGACATTATACTCTCAGGCAAGGTCCTCTTAAGGGAGCCGCGCGGAGACCAACAGTTGTGCCAGGTGTGAGTGAAAGGCGCTCAGCTTGAATTAGACTCTGGAAAAGTGCTTTGCGGTAAAAGAAACAAAGGAAAAGAGAAACAGAGCTTCAGGTTTCTAGGACTGGTCAGCAAATTGGGCCATGTTCTCCCAGTCCCCGTCTTTGCACTGCAGCAAAACCTCATTAATTTGGAATAATTGGAAGAAGGAAGGTGTTAGGCTCTCCAAGTTGAAATAAGGAATTGCACAATTGCACAATATTTTTGGAATACAGCCATCGTATTGCTTTATAGCCCCGGGCTAACAATTGCTATTAACCAAAGAGCCTATTTAATATCTGTAGTCCAAAAGAGCAATTTGTAATTAGCACACCATTGCTGGTATGCAAATAGAATGCTGTAAGTTTTCACTATTGTTTAAGATTTTTTTTTTCCCCAGTGGGATAAACATTCTGCTCACATTCTCTTTACACTATTGATTTCGTTGGAAAAGCCAATTATAATATAATAATAAAACATGCCACAAAGCTATAAACTGTAGCTCTGCCCCCAGTAGAACAATCCCAAATTCTGAAGGAGTCTGAATAACAAATGAGTTCCCAAAAAATCTTACTGTGTATTGAAAGACATACGTTTTAGAACACTGGAAGATTGGAATTTCAACATATCCCTCCCTCTTGGGCCCCTTTTCTTTCCTCCAGCTTAGGCACGTAGTGTGGCCATATCATTCACCTTTACTTCTCCCCTCCCTTATTGGTTCCTTCTTATTCATAGTTGTATATAGCTTACTCTTTCCTTCCTCAATGTTCAAATCTCCCTAAAAGTCATGCCCATCTCAAGGGATTTTCCTCTTTCCTCTTCCTCAAAGCCGGATTTCCTGCATGAACTGTCTACCCTCTTACCTTGCCACTGTCTCACACCCACTCACTCCCCCACCCCCCAAAATCTCACTTTCTGCTCAAATACTCCAGTGCAGCCACGGCATCTGACGCTCAGCCCATATCTCACTTGACCTTTCTATCTGTGGCAGAGAGGACCTCTAAGACAATAAGCTGGAAGAACAGGAGTTATGGACGACAGAATATTTCTACCTTTTCACCAAATGATGCTAGCTAGACATTAGTGGTAAATACGTTCTATCAAATTAAAGAAATTCTCTTCTGTTTTTTTCTTTGTCAAGGCTTTTGGATTTTTTTTGAAATAACGAACAAGGGCTGAATTTTACCAAATAATTTTCCTGGCATCCAAGAGTGAATATACACAGGTTGACAAGACAGGGCTTTCAACTCCCCAGATTATCAGCACCAAACTAGTACCTTAGGTAAGACATTAATAAGCCATTTTATTAGTCTGATTACTCATTGGAGATCTAGCATAGGTAAGACTAGTATATCCCTTAGTTTTTCTCTTATTTCCTTTTCCATAAAATGAGTTTATCGATCGAAGACAATGTGTGTGCATATCTTTCGAAACATTGCGTGTTCTGTGAACACTAGGAGTGGGGAAAATCCAACCCATATCCAGAATAGATACAGATTCCAGGAAAAACAATTCTTGCTTCCTGTCTCCTTCCCAAATGGAAGAGATCCGGTATAACAGACTGACTCTCGGTTAGAGTTGCCAGATAAAATACAACCCCAACTTAAGTTTGAATTTCAGATCAACAATGAGCAAGTTTTAGCATTAGCCAATGTCCCAAATATTGCATGGGACATACTTATACTCAACAGTAACTCAGTGTTAATCTGAAATTCAAATTCAACTGGGTATCCTTTATTTTTATTTGCTCTATCTGGCAACTCTAGTTCAGGTAGCTCTCTGGCCCAACCAAAGAATGGTGCAAGATCAAAGATTCAATATCTCTCTCTGATGATGGCCCATGGGACACGGAGCAGTGGTGGGAGCTACATCAGCCTTGGCAAGAGGAAGCCCTTTTACTGGGTACAAAGAAGAGCCTTCATTCCTACCATCATGGTCACCATCTATGTGCCCAAAGCAGTATAGCAGTTACTGAAGAGAGAAGCTGGGTTGAATGAGTCATCCCACACACTTGGTCTCTGAGAGCATCATCTAAGATGAAACACAAAGATCCATACACTCTGTGCCAATCCAATTAGCTTACCCTCATGCTTTTCCACAATTTCTCTACCAGCTAGACCAAGTTTTTGCCACTACCCAGACTCTCATCACATGACCATATCTCTAGACAATTCTCTTTCCGAAGTGAATGACTGAGTGTAACATTCACATGTCTGCCTAATAAAAGACTGTATCTTTACAATGGCCTACAGGGCTAGCCTTGAGTGGAACTATAATGTAACAGTGGTTCACTCCAGGCTAGCACCTGTCTACCATAGGGATCCATCTGGGAACTGTTCTGGAGTTTTCAGCTTCATGAGTTGGCTGTAGAGAAAACCTTCAGAAGCCATACTGGGAGCTGATGGAGGGGCAGCTCTAATAGGAGACACAGGTCTGGCTCACCTATTATGTAATTTATTAGTGTCTTTTGATTCTACCCAGGCCTGATCCTAAGTAGGCTATGTCATTTTCATTAAGCAACATATGGCTATTTCCTTGCCAGATCTCATGACTTGGTGCATCTAATAATACACAGTCCCTGATCAGTAGCTTTAGCTGTATAGACAGTGGGTATCTCCTAGTTAGGCCTTCCACCTTTACTATGGTAAAGCAACCCAGGAACTAGGTCTGCATAAAGTACTTATTTCCTACACAAGGCATGACCTTGCCAAAACTATCCTATGGGCATTTGTCAGAGATGCCTCATGGTATCCTTATCAATCATCGATAGCTTTAACTTCATCTAGATCTGCTGGGAGATACGGACTTAGAAGCAAACACATGCACCTGCTGTAAAGACCTCTTAATTTAGACCCTATTCTAATCTGGTAGCCTTGAGAGTCACTCAAGATTGGCAGAGAGCACTCATGTCAAGTACAGTACATTCTTACTTCAACACCCAAAAAGGTCCAAGAGATGGAGAATATAACAACTGTCTTCAATCTCAGAGGGGATGTCCCAATGTGTGCAAACCACTGGCACAAACACTATAATTGCATTCATTGGCCACTGCTGTATAACACACTGCCACAAGCTCAGTGGCTTAAAACAACCTGTTTTTATTATCCTACAGTTTCCATGGCTCAGGAGTCCATGCATGGTTCTACAGGGTTATTTGCTTCAGGGTCTTATCAGGCGGCAATCCTGTTGGGACTGAATAGAAGTCACATCAAAATATTAAGGGAAAATTCCTTCCCAGGCTCCCTCAGTTGGTTGGTAGAATTCCTCTCCATGCATCTCGATAGCTAACTTCTTTTCTCGCTAGATATAAACTAGAATCCACCCTTAAGTCCCAAGGCTGCTCATAGTTCCCCCCCAAAATGGAAGAAATTCATAACATGGTCATTTGCTTTTGCAAAGCCTACTGGAAAATACCTCCCTCTTAAGGAAAGGTCCAACTCATCTAATGAGCTTTCAACAATTAAGTCTGGTCCAATCAGGATAAATTCCTTTTTTATTAACTCAAAAGCAACTCATTTGGAACCCGAATTACATCTTCAAAAGCCCTTCATGAGTGCCACACGAGATAACAAGTACAGGAATGAAGTCCTGTCCTATCACTATGTTTTATAACCATTAATAAAGAGGTATATGTATTATTTATAAAATATCTAAAGCATTGAAGAAAATATGACTTAACTGATTTGTGAACTTTTTTAAAGGTTTGGGAAATTTGAATTAAACCCATGTTCATCAAAAAAAATTTTTTTTCAAATATCTACCTTCTCATCATTAGTGAATTTAAATATTCAGAGGTTATCTGTGCTTGAGAGATTTAAAAGCCTAATATTCCATATATTCAACAACGCCAAGTAGTAGCAAATATCCCACTCCACACAGGAAAACCACTACAACATTAAAATAGGAATGATTTTTAAATTATCCACCAGTTTTTCAAGTTTCAGTGTCTCTTTCTTGTTTCCATAAGTTTTTTGGATCTTTACGAATATGTTTTGCCTTCAACAGATTCTAGTTCTTGGACTGTAGTTTCTATTCCTACTTTTATCTCTTTAATCACTTTAAAGTTTTGTCTTTTACAGAGTCAGACCACTAACTCAAGCTCTTAAGATATTATATCTTGTCTTCTGACTCTTGGTTGTATACGTTCCCTCACATGGTTTGTGAGTGTGTTTCCTTTTTTTCACTATTACAAGCTCATCTTCACTGTTACGTGCCCCTCAACGCATACTTCTGGAAATTCCTATGTGCCCTATGTTGTTGAAGTGTCCTTCCAGAGGACTTTTGTTTGCTGTTCATCATGGTGGGACCAGATTATACACTAATGTTTCAGTTTCAAATATTTTGAGTAAAATACATTTGAATTCTGTGTCTGCGTTTAACCAATTCAATTTTTATTTCTTAGTGGATTTTTTTCTTTTCTTTCTTTCTTTCTTTTTTCTTTTTTTTTTTTTAACTTCAGCTTTCCTGTCCCTCACCTTAGGCTGTTGGAGATACTTATTTTTCTTGCACTGAGAGGGCAAGACTTCTAGGATCTCAACTTAAGTAAAGAGTCTCAGCCAAGCTCCCTGTCCCCTTCAGATCCAGGACTCATCTACTGCCCCTCTAAGACTGGCATACCCTTAGTCTCTTACTCTTGGAAATCTTATTCAGACCCAATATACTCTGAGTTTCCCTAGCAGCAAGTCAGATGTTTGATGTTCATCAATCCCTTTCAAACTTGACTATTTTTGAATACAGAATTTTATGCAGTATTTAACTCACTACATAAAATTAATGGTATTTAACACTACCTCAATCTGCCAAAACGGGAAACACAGAAAATATACTTGGAAGTAATTTATTTAAAATATAATGTATTTAGAAGCTATAATTCATCTTGACATTAAAAAAATCATGAAGGTTATATTAAAATGATTCAAGTCCAAGAAATATTCCTTTATGTCATGGTTTCATCTGGTGCCATGGCCTAGACCTACAGCCACTGAGAAATGAGAATCCCGCTATCATGCATGGATTGAGAGTCTCTGCACACATGTGAAGGATTTCAACTACAAAAAGAGGACCAAAAACACTATTTACCAAAAGGGAACGGATCTGTACACTACATCAGAGTATCTTCAATATCTCCCCATCAGTAGATAAGTGGCTTGGCACTTTAAATTATAGAGACAAAGCTACAAGTTACACATGTCCCATGATGGTCAGCTTTATGTCAGCTTGGTGCGCCTATAGAGTCCATCATTCCAACACTAACCCAGGTGTCACTGCTAAGGTACTTTATAAATGTGATTTAAGTTTATCATCAGTTGACTCTATGTAAGGAAGACTGATCTAGATCATCTGGGTGGACCAAATGGAATTGTTTAAGGGAGTTAAGAGAACTAAGGCCGCCTTCTTCAAGAAGAAACAATTTTATCTGTGGATTGTAGCTTCCACCCGTACTTGAGATTCACACCCTGGACAGTCTGCCTGTGGCTTCCAGAGTCACCACCTAGCCTACCACTATGATCACATAAGCCAATTCCTAGCAATATGTATCTTTTACTGGTTTTGTTTCTCTAAGTTGAGCCCTGACAGACAGACAGACACACACACACACACACACACACACATATATATATATGACATTCTGTACTGGATTTTATTTTACATATGCAAAGGAAAGTATTGGCAAACATTGAAACTTGTGTTTACTTCCTTATTCTAAATAGCCTAAGAGAGATTTTTAGACCCTGAGGAATCTTAGTGGAGAAGAAGTCTATAAAACAGCTATCTTTATGTACAAGGAGTCTACTATGTGCTTTATGGGAATATGAACAATCAATGTGAGTAGCATTCAGGGGCTGGACTGCAAAAAGAGGCCAGAGCTCTAGCCACTCAATTACAGCCCCATTTCCTGCCATGCCTCAGATCCCTGGGAAAGAGTCCTTCTAAGGACTAAATCAGCACAGCCTCTCAATTATACAGAACCTTCTCTTCACTCTTCCCACCCCCAATTTAGGGAGGAAACAGGGAATGAACATAAAAATACAGAAAAGACTGAATACATGTAACGAGGACTAGGAAGAGAAACAAAGAGTATAAAGTCTGAGACTATGTCTTTATGGGCCTAGAAAAGAGGAGACTCAGCAGGGAATATGATTACAGTCCATAAATGTCTTCCAGACAACCATATATGTGAAACAGGGACTTACTTGCCATAGGAGGAAATGCCTAGGCAAGGCGAAATTGCATCACATTTCAGAATGAACACTTCAGACCAGAAGAAGAACATTTTTGAATGTAAGAAATAAGAGAATATGCATCACTAGCTATGGAAGACATTCATACATAATGGAGAGATGAGTTGTCAGTTCATTTGGCATGCAAGTTGAGTGGAAATGATACCAAGCCATTTTGAATGAAGTCATATATTATCACAACAAAGCATGCAAAAAAACTACACAAAACCTCTACAAAAGACTTCATTTTTAACCATTTATTTAAAACGATTGCAAAGTTCATAGGTAATGTGCAAGGAGCTTGCTCAAACGTTAGTGGTCAGTCCAGCCCAGAAAGCTAGAGTGATGTCTCACTACCAGCATGGCCCTTGAGGCAACAACAAGAGCAGTGGTCATCCCTGGAGGCTTGTGAGAAATATGGTCTCAGGCCCCATCTCAGATCTACTTGTCAGACTGTGTGTTTCAGCATATCACTTGGTAACATACATGCACATTAAGGTCTGAAAATCACTAAAAGAAAAGAGGAGTGCTTACCTGCCTTTGCAGCCATGAAGACACTCAGGAGCAAAAAAATAATAAACCTCTTAAGATCTTATCATTTAATTACTTTTTTGTCAGAATAATATAGTGATTTGTTAATCAAAAAGTAGCCCCTAATCAATAATATTAACATCAATGTTTATGTTCTTGGGACTTTAATATCTTATATTCTGTTAAGTATTTGTGAAGTCCCAGTGTGTCATTGAATGACTTTGCTGTTTCTTAATAATCTCGTTTTTAATTTTGTACTCTGCCAGGGAACACATATGGTGACAACTGTCAAAAATAGTCATTTGGCTGGGAAAATACCAACTTTTAATAAGTCAGCATCTCTGGAGTTATGACCCTGAATGGTTTCCCTCTGCGTGGCCTAGTAGGAGATTAGCCACAGAGAACTGGGCCATGTGTGTCCAGGAAGACAGAAAGACATTGAGTGATTTGATGCAAAGTCCCTTGGCTTTCCATGTCATTACTTATCTGTTTTGAGAAAATGCCTCATGAGTTCACTTCGGTAGTCTCAGTTTACTTGTTTGTAATACAGAGATAATGATGCTTCCCCTTCTAGAGGAGAAACTAATGGACAAACAAATGCCTATGGAAGAATTTTTTGAATTACTAAGACCACAGAACGGTCGGGGTTCAAAGACACCTCACAGAAAGATTGGTAATCTATAACTACTTGTCACCTGTCAAACTCTAACACTGGAAGCTGGTGGCTTCACTGCAATATCCTTTGGTCCCAAATATCTCAGAAATTAAAATGACTTCTTGTTTTCTGTTAAGCCACTTGGCCCCTTGCCAGAAGTCCAAGGCAGAAGGAATAGCAAGTGAATTTCTTACATTGGTGCCTAGCTTTCCCTTTGCCAAAGGCAACAGAAGTCTTCAACCTTTAGGTAATTCTTGAGAACCAGGTATTTGGTTCCATTAAGTATATCTTTCCATTAAGACGGCTACTAATATTATAAATATATCTGAATTCTCTAAGCCAAGTTTGCAAGCTAACATTTCATTTTTTTTATTTCTGCCACTGCAGTGTCTTTAAAATATATATATATGGCCAATATTAAATAATGTGGAGATTCACATTAAAATATATGAACTTTTGATTTGATTCTTCACATGTTTTTGCTTACTCAGTTCTACCCCATGAAATAAAATCAGACAGCCATCTTTTTGTTGGCCAACAGCAATTTTTACAACAAAAATAAGAAATTTATCAGAAAAACAGACTAATATGAAGCTAATCACATGGACCCAGTGAACCAAACACACCTAAAATGGGGTGATTTACATACTTTCCCCAAAATTAAATAAATGCCTTTTGAGTCAAGATAATTGTATGGGGAATTTATTCTTGATTTAATTAATTAAAGTCTATAAGCTATTATCAGAGTTGACAATAACAACTCAGATTCATTCCAGCTGCTAAAATGCTGATGGGAGCACATGGTTTTATGTGACTCTTTAGGCCCACACAGAAAGCCTTATGTGGAATGAATTCTGGATTAGCCACTGGCTCTGTGAATGTGTGCAGGAGCTGATGGAATGTGACTGGGGAAGTGTGATCTATGCCAACTACCATAACATTGATTGTCTTATTACTGCAGCAAGAATCTAAATAAATAGACTTTTCATGCTCTAAGTGAAAGGAAAAATACTCCAGGTGCATCCAAGTCAACACACTATTTAGTAACAGATAGTCCTGGGCTAGGCAATGAGGACACGTGAACCCTATTTTCTAAGACCTAGCAATATAGTTACAAGAGACGGAGATTCAATATTCTGTTGGTCCTATAGCCCAAGCCATTAGCACCTATAATTCATCAAAGGAAGAATTATTGCATCCCCAAATCAAGCACAGTGTGTGACATATGGCAAATGCTTCATAAGTATGTGTTGGTTGAATGAATGACTGAATGAATGGATGGATGGTTGGATGGATGGATGGATGGATGGTTGGATGGATGGATGGATGGATGGATGGATGGATGGTTGGATGAATGGATGGATGGATGGATGGTTGGATGGATGGATGGATGGATGAATTAATGCCTGTGGACCTATCTGCTAACAAAATAAGGGGAGACAGCTTTTTATTTGATTAATAAAGGCTGAAACCCAAAGGGATTTCTCAATTAAATGGAAGATCCTGTACCTTCTATTCCAAGACTCAAATTAATCTTTGATCACACCCCCACTTCAGGTCATGTGTAAAATTATTCATCCTTTCTCTGTATTTATTAATGTGGGGCATCAGTCATCATCCTTCCTCTGATACTCTTATGAATTTAAACTTATATTCTGTTCTGAAAGAGATAAGGTTCTTAGGGTAGAATCACAGTGAGTCCACTATTCAAAATTTCTGAAGGTCTACAAAGGTGGCAATATTAATTACACTATGTCCCAAGGTCATGGGCTGGAAGTTGCTTCCACTCTTTTTAATTTCATATCCACCTAGATACAGTGAAGAGGAAATCTCAAAAATGCATTTTGACATATGTAAACTGGTTACTCATCCCCTGATCTGCCCACCTCCTTCTGAACAAGGTATGCCACCTTCCTTAATTGGTACCTGGAAAACAGTCCAACGCTGAATAGACAGTTGCACCAGACCCCTTCCCAAACACTGTCTGCACAATAACAATCCTGACACAGCAAGGTGGGAAATACAGTTACACAAGGGCGTTAAGTTCCTCACTCTGGCCGTGACAGCTAAGTTGCAACGCTGACAAGCAAATTTCTCACCCTCCCTCCTAACTGATTGGTCTAACAGTTCATATAAAGCACCAGGACACAGGAAACAACCTGAAGGCTGATAGAGAAAGAGAGGTAGGGGGGATGTGGACAAAATAGGTGAAGGGGAGCAGGAGACACAGCCTTCCGATTGGGGGATGAGGAAGTCACAGCAATAAAAGGAAAAGCACAGGGACTATAGTCAATGGTATTTTAACAGCATTGAATGGGGACACATAACAGCAGCACTACTAGTGAGTGTAACATAACCTAGACATCTGTCCAATCGCTGTGTTGTATAATTGAAACTAATGTAACGCTGTGTGTCAACGAAACTCAAATAAACATAAAAACAAAGTAAATGGGAAATTTCAAAGGGGAAAAAAGGCACAACAAGGAGCCACAGATCAGACATTTACATTCCTGAAGCTACACAGTCAACCCCAGTCCCTTCATGGTCTTTTTCTAACCTGGTTTAAGAATCTGCTGTTTGGAATATGGTTTCTCCCTCATCCCATTTTCTTCTCAATGATGTATACTAAATTCACACACACACACACACACACAATTCAACTTTTAAATATAACATCAACAGAGTATTAAGGTTTCTACTTCTTCGTCAACATAAATGTTTGTTAATTACACCAGTGCTGGAGCTGGAAACATTCAGGTTGTGTAAGGATTTTACCAGTTTAGTAAAACAGGCCCGAGAAGCTGCCAACACATTAACACCATTAGACTGATTGTTTTCTGTAGATATACAGAATATATGAATAATAATTTTCTCCTCATAACTCTTGCTGACTTGAAGGCATGATCGAAAAGTACATTTCTGATTAATCCAGGACCCTGTCCACATAGGCACATGTGCAGAGTTCTGATAAGGTGAAGAAAGATGTGTTTCCATGTCAACAGTTTAAAGGCTGGGACTATTTTGAGTTGTTAATATAAACTTTGATATTAACTCATTGACTTTGATGGTTTGGAGAAGAATAAATTCCAACACAATTACGATGACTGGTGAAATGTATTAAATCTCTAGAGAAGCTGGAAAAAAATGCATACGCGTGACAGGTTTGTCAATCACCTCTTGTTCTGATTATGTGACATTACCATGTGACTTCTTAACTAGAAAAATGACATTGTAATATTTCCTAGCAGCCCAAAACTACAATTTTGTGTCACTCCTTACGGGTTCCTCCTGTATCTTTATATAATGCCCCCAAATAAATAAATAAATAAAGCCAGAGACTCTATCCAGAGTCATCACACAATCTCATCAGCTTATTAATACTCAGAAAATTGTAACATCATTATCCTTACTCCGGTCAGTAATATCACTGGCAAAAATATCACTGGGGACTTGTGGTAATTCTGGTTCCTGGGTATTATCCCCATCAGCTTTTCTGTTTACTTTCTCCAGGATTCCTCTACTCAGAGACAAAATAATGATGATCATTTTGTGTCCAAACTCTTGTAACCTCAAAAGGAAGAACAGACACCAAAACAAAAAGAGATGGTCTACCAATGATTATTGTCACTGTCATTCTCCACCATCTGTAAAGCTCCAGGAATGTACATGGAAGAGAAACCAAAACAGAAGGGGCCCAGGTCATGACCTAGTACAGTGTCAGAGTCAAGTCAAGGTGTAAGGGGAATAAGAGGTAGATAGTGACAAGATGGCCTAAGTTACGCTGGAAAAATTTAAATTATATATTCTCCAAATCCTCATCATTCCCAAATTCTAATTTCAATCTTTCTAAAAATAATGAGGAACACAGTACTACTGACTAATGTCTGGCATGCACAAATGGTGGCCACAAGAACGTGTCCCCCTCATTTCTGCTGGGGAAGTTCCAGGAGCTGCCCTCTGAGAATTCCACTGACTTCAATGTGAAAGCTGTGCTTCTCATTGGATGAGAAGCTTCTCATGGGCTGGTCCCAGGGAACAATCAAGTGTAACAGACCAAGGATCCCCAGTTCCTGACTGTCCTGACAGCCTTGACAGACTTTACTCAGAATTGCACAGGGGTCTAACACACTTGCACCCAACCTTCCCTTCTCTTTCTTTTTCAGTCAAGGTCAGAGCTCCATCATGGTGTGACCATTCTCCAGCCTTTCCTGACTCCATCCCCACTTTCTCTGAAAAGCCATTCTCTCAAAAAATTTCTTGCACCTTTAATCCATTTTTGGCATTTGCTCATGTGAGGACCTACACTCACCCATCCCCCAAGGATATTTTGTATTCCCAATGAAGATTTTTTAGGTTAAGGCATTAATATCTGTTGAAAATCTACTATAGTCTAGGTATTTCACAAACAGGTCTGATTTAATTACTGCATCAGCTCTGTTCACTAGTGTCACTCTACATTTAATTGTTAAGAAAGCTACTCTTTAATGGTTGAATATTTGGACTGAACCATCTGCAATAGCCATTTGTAAGTCAAAAAGGGTCAGATGTTGGGAGTCTCTTGTCCATTGTGACCCGTATCATTTGCCAAGATCACACAACTACAGCGTATACAAACTCAAATTTGAGTCATTTCTGTCTAATACCAAAACTCATGTTCTTCCTAGTGTACCACTGTGCTACAGAGTACTTGGTGAACAGAAATATGCAGACATCTCACCCCAGAGTTCATTCAAAACCATATTTGACATAATATATATCAAAGGTATCCTAGAACATCAAATACCCTAGGCGCACTGTGATTATTTACCAGAATTCTCTAGTTCTAGATCTTTCCTCACTGCTGATAATGTGGGGCTTAGAATACAACATTAATAATATATATATGTTATAATAATATATATATATATTTTTAGATATATATTTGTATGTATGGTATATATGTATACATATGTATGTATATTTGTATATATGGTGTGTGTGTGTATCCATATATATGTAGTATATATGCAAAGAAAAAGACTAAAAACCACTGGAGACAAGAAGTAGGTAATTTTTGTTCATGTTTTTCTTCATTTATAGTTTTTTCTTCCACAATGGGTAGATGGGTGGGCATTACTTATATAGTAAAAAAGTTATGAGAATAAAATATCAAACTGTATTGCCAGTGAATCACTCTCCAAATGCATCCATGATCCCAGTGACTTTAGCAGGAAGTATACTGGTAGGAAGTATACTTCCTTGACAGGAAGTATACTGGTCAACAGGACAGAAAATGCATCCCTGGAAAATCATTTCTGTTTCGTCCCCAAATTGCTCTAGCTACGGATCTTGTTGACTGCACGTCTCTCGGTTTGTTCTAAAGATCTTGTCGTTGGCCTGGCAGTGAGAGTGTACTTCAATGATAGCAAGTCAGGAGAAGGGAGGCCAGCTGGTCACAGGAAACTCTGAAGGAATTCCAACAGCTCACTCATGAGGACAGTACACCTGAGCTCACAAAGATCCCTATATGAATTCCAAACTTGATGCAAAACCTATGGAGACTCCTTGTTACCCATCTCCTTATTAGCCAGAGACAAATTCTCAAAAAAAAATCCAAGCTTCTTTAACAACCATTTGTTAATAAGAGGTTAAAAACATTTCTGTAATGACACCAAGGAACTGAGCCACACAGGGCAAATACTGACCCAAGTAAAACCCAAACCAGTATTTTATCCTATATAATAAACTGTGATATTCAGGAAGCCCAGATTTTGTTTTCTGCTATAAGCATTATCAATAATTTTAGAAAGATATTATAAACCCCTACCCTGACCTTGAAATTTTGTGGAAGGAAAATCTAGATTTAGGATCAATTATTCTGAAGAGGAAGGTGAAGTTATTTCAGCAGTAATAAAATCATTGGTCACTTCCTCCTGTTTCCATGCTGCTCTGTATACTCCTGCAGTATAGCACATTCGATTATAAAACCTTGCGTCTCTATCTGTAACCTGTCACTAGACTGGGTGTTGCTTGTCGGCAGAACCCCTGACTATGCCATTCAGATACCACTCAAGTCGATAAACCAACATAGGGCATCTAATCAAGGCTTGATAACTCTGTATTAAATGGGAAAAGAAATGGTTGAATTTGTAATAGAATATTATAGCTTATAAAGAGCCTTTCCCATAGCTGATCTCATTTAGTCACTGTGGGAAATCATGGAGGTAAGTAGGAAGAGCAAACCACCTCCTGGATTCAGTTATACCTTACAACAAGCAGAGGGTAAGCCCTTTATTGTTTTTTAAGAAAGCATAAGGACATCCCCTTATTTCTCTAATGTTCTAAGAAGGAACACAGTATCAACACGTGAACTGGCTTCTGGTAAGCCTCATATACTTGGTGATAAGCATTCTTAGCTTTTTATATTTGATGTATTCATGAAAGCCATTAATCAAATAGGATGCTGCCTCTTTGTTTTCCACCCCAAGAGAACATCTATTGAGTATGCTATGTGGGCAGTTTATAGAGATTTTATTTTCATGTCACCCTCCTACCAAGCTCTATTAAATATAGATAAGGAAAAACTACAGATAAGGAAAAACTGAGGCCACAGAACTGAGGTGGGATATTCCCATGTCACAGAGTTAGTAAGTGCTATCTTTAAGATCTACCACTGACAATCTGGCTCCTAAACCAATAACTATATGTGATTACCAGTTTGGCCACACTAAAACCTGCCTGGACTTTGCCTTGCTTCTCATACTGTCTACAGTAAATATATAAAATGGATGGTAAAAATGATTCACACTAAATATATACAAATAAATACCATAATGCTTATACAAATTGCCCCTAAACTTTCCTTCTTACAGAAGATAAAAAATCATACAGTGAGGTTTAATGATTAACCTAATTATTCAGGAGCTGAATAGATAGACATGGTCTATCTAGAAGCTATCCATTCCTCTCCTTTATTAATTTCTTAAAGACTTTCTCCATAAGGTATATAGCTCCAAAATTGTTCTTAAAGAGTGAGGAATAGCTTACACAGCTAGCGGCATGTTTTCTATTTGGGGAAAAATAGTCATTGTAGAGGTAAATTATTAAAAGCTAAGCCCGGGACCCAGTTGCACATCATTAAGGTAAAGCTAACTACTACAACACGGAAATCCTAGCTTCACAAAAGAAGCGTTATGTCTCACTCCAAAATATCAACCACTCGAAAAGCAATCACAGGGCAGAGTAAAAGCCTTGCTTCACACAACCATCCAGCAACCCAAAGATGGTTGTGTCATCTTCAACACATGGCTTCCAAAGCTACCCGTGGCCTGGGAATCCAGCCAGACAAGGAAGGGAATACAGTCACACCAGTCCCCTACCTGCTTTGTCTCTTAACTGACTGACATCATTGACTCATATTCTACTGACAAGATTTGGCGGAACCAGCCCCAACTTACTAAGAGAGCAGGGACACACCTTTGGCCGTGCTGTCGCTTTCTGACCATTGCTCTACCTTGTGCAAGGGGACAAAATATCTCCGATCTATGCCTAGCCTTCTCTACTAACACCATACAACCCAGGTCTGTGGCTTTTTTTTTTTTTTTTTTTTTGGCCTTCCTTTCTCTTGAAATTGTGGCTATTGAACTAGATGATCTCCAGACATTCCCAGGTCATGAAAAGTTCTAGGAGTCAGTTTTCAGGGCACGAATTTTCTCTAGGTGACTTTCTCTAAGGCTATTTTAAGCATTCAATATGTATTATCATTCCCCCACGTATTCTCTGGATAATGACCATCGCTCCATTGGCACTGAATCCGAAAATCGACGAGTCTTAACTGCTCACGACACAGTGCCCAGAGAGAGTTCCCTGTAGAGGGCTCCATCCTAAGACAGATATGCCTATCAACTGCATGCCACACGGTGAGTGCAAGAAAAAGGAGTGGCCGTTAGCTCACACACCAGTAAGGAGATTGGCTATCACTCTTTAAAAACAAGCCCCATCTGGTGCTTTGTATACAGCTGACTGAATCTTCCTAACAACCTGGCTAAGTCTCTGGGGGCAAAAAGGGGTCTGTAAGGATCAGAGCTGACCCTTCAACTCAGGACTCCTGCCCCTCCGTGTTGTTTCCCAACAAAACAAGATCCTTCTAACTGCACTGGGCATCAAGTAAGCTCCTTTCCCGTTTTCCCTCCTCCGACCTGGCGAGCTTTTCCCTCATTTCTGTTTCCTGGATGCTTTGCAGCTGCCTCTCCAGTACATGGTTAATTTCCCATCATTTTCTGGGAGCAGATGTTCCCGAGGAGCCGAGCTGCTTTGCCATCCCTGGCCCTGTCTCCTGCAGATTGCTGGATTGAACACAGTAGCCGCTGGCCATCCTTTTGATCTGCAAAGAAAAGATCTCCCCACTGGGATACTCCTCATGATGATGTAATTAGTCTCCTAGACATACCTAACAAATTTATTTCTAATCACAAGGGATGAGGGGAGAGGAGAAAGAACCATTCATCTTGGATGGTGCGCAATTGCTGCGGGTAATATGCACCACGTCCCCCCTCCCCCGCCCCCCCTCGTGCTCTGTCTTTGGTGATTGTTCAAAGATTCAGGGGCAAATAGGCTGCTCTTCAAAAGCAGTGGGGAACTTCACATTCATAAAGAGGTCTCAGGCACTATTAAATTGCTTTTTCAAACCTGGCAAAGACATTAGAGCTGAAAATCCTTTCAGCTCCCAACTGTCCCTGGCATTAAGAACAGGTGAGGCTCTTAATAACTTTTCTGAGACTGTGTTTGGTTCAAAGACACAACATAGAACATTCTGTCCAAACAAATCCAGCTGTTCGACATTTTCAGTTCTGTGGGTAGAGCAGTAGCATAGTATTTTCTGCCCAGCATTGGGCCTTGAGGTATTGTTGGGGAGAGTGTCTTATTAAACAACTCCTGTGCCACATGTGGAAAAATTATCTTCCATTTGTCATCTTAATCATAAGTCAAAGGTATAATCTGAGGTCGACCATTTACTATTAATGCAAAGGCTATTAAATGGTTTAAGCCAACAAAAGAATGAAGATCAGGGATGAGGCTGTGACAATTTGTCCCAGAGAGGGGAACTGGGAAGTCAAAGAGGGGCAAAGTCGATTTAAGAGGGTTTACTGTTTACCCAGTCAGCCCTTCATTTGAAACCTAGAAAGCATGCGAACACCACCTACTTTTGGAGGTATGCTCAAAACAAACATTTCACCAGAACAGAAGCAAAACTTTATAGGTCGTTCTTCTCTTAGATGAAGAGAATAAGAAAGAACATAGCCGGTATCCATTTTCCACTACATTCTGCATATAACATTTGGCTTATTATCGGAAATTAGAACTCACTGGCTGCCAAGAAGTGAAGAGGTTGGAGAGGAGATTTTTTTTGTAATCAAATGGGGAAGAAACACTGGAAGACATTTGAAGTTGCTGTTTCCACAACAGCTGTAGTCTAGGTTTTGTTCTTGACATTTTGAGTTGGTGTTCTTGGAGGTAATTTTTTAAATTCCCCAAGATGAAAGTCATAACCAGTTACAAGGACAGTGGAGCACCCATGGGACAACAGCAGCAGGAAGAAAGAACTGATAAAACTAAATGCTAAAGTTCCCAGATCTGTTATGTTCCTCCCCCATCCTAGGGACATTAAATCCGGTTGCAATAACTAATTTATGTGTCTGTTTTTCTCTTCCTAAATGATCACCATGAGGTCTAAGATTAGGAATAACCAGGCCTGCTACTGTCTTTAAAAAAAAAAAAAAAAATCCCATTTATCACATCACATTTCTCCTCACAATTTTTTTTTAAAGACTTTATTTATTTATTTGACAGAGAGAGATCACAAGTAGGCAGAGCAGCAGGCAGAGAGAGAGGAGGAAGCAGGCTCCCCACTGAGCAGAGAGCCCAATGTGGGGCTCGATCCCAGGACCCTGAGATCATGACCCGAGCCAAAGGCAGAGACTTAACACACCCAGCCACCCAGGTGCCCCTCTCCTCACAATTTTTAAATCTCTAAAAAGCTTTTCTTGGTCCTTCATTTGACAATGGAGCTATTGATAAAATTAAAGTAAGACAGCATATGTAAAATGACTCGGTGGTATATAAAATGACACATGATGTGAGCTCAATATATAAAATATACAGATATAATAGATGGAGAGAAACTTTCTTAATTTTTTCTCTTTGTCACCTTGTGCATTTCTGCACACCTTTAAGTAAGCCAGGCCAGTGGTCAGACTAATGTCTCATGACCCCAGTGAAATTCCAAAATGGAGGCTGTCTTCAAAACAGTGAAACGGTACAAGAGGGGATACTGGGCACTTCTTTGGTTGATGGCCCCCAATTTGTCTTCTCCCTTCTTCCTATTGCTTTTCTTCTCTAACTTAAGGAATCTCTCAACTCACATGTGTTTTTGATCCTCCAAGGATCTGCTTGACTCCTGTGGAGTAGTTTATCATAGCACATAAATACTACGGTATTACTGTATTTATGGCACCCATTTTTAGTATGATATAATTACTTCTAAATATTTCGCACTGGGGTGGTGGAATGTATGTTAATTTGATTAGTAAAAGTTATCCATGTGTGAGGAGATCCTGGGAATCAGCTATCTGATCAAAAGCCACCATTCTCCTGCCAGTCAGGGGACCGAGAGCACACTGGAGCCATTCATGAGAAGATCATCATGTCAGAAATCCAGGACTGGGATTCAGAGGTCCATGTGTTCAGTTTTGTTTAAATCATCATCCCGCTTCCAGAATAACCAGTTTGGCCACTGAGATACCAGGGCCAGGAGTGCTCAGTTTCCTTCCTAACATTCAAAGAATAAAATGAATGAAAATGTATGAGACTGTCACTCTGGAGTTTTCTCTAGAGAACAGACATGTGGAGGTTGGATTGTCCTAAAATGGTCTAGGAAGCTGGCACACGTCCAACTTTGTGGACCTACATGGATCAAGGAAAGATAGAAGTGGTAACCAAGGAATGGAAACAAATTAAAGTTGAGTCAACGTCTACCTTCCGGGCATTTCTCTGGATGGCATTTATAATCAAATGCAAGGTTTTGTTTTTTCCTTTCCTGAGCAATCACTGATTTAAAAGTAAGTCATCTGTGCAAATATAGTAGGTTTTAACTGCACAAAATTACATGATTTATCAAGCAGTATCTGAGTAATCTCATCAGTGGCAGACCCCCAACAACCCCCTATTTCCTTTCAAAATTTAAACCTGGGGCTCTGAAGTATTTGGGTCTATGCTGAAGCATAATGCTCATACACCCAGGCAGAACGCTCCACGTGAAGCTCATGAGTGCGTTATGGGCGACCGAAACGCCAGCATATGAAAGCAAAGTTCAGGCAATCATCCAAGTATTTTAGTTTTGTGTAGATAAGTCGAGGTTAGGCTTTCAATAGCATTTTTACATGAAGGTAAGTCCCATCTTATTTTCTCTACCATCTGCCCTTATAGGAGATGCCTTCTGTGGAAGCACATAGAAAGTCCCCTGAGTATTCGATGGCTTTGAAGCAATTCCTAGTATCTCCATGTCAAATTCAACAGCACACTTTCTACAATAAAGTAACTCTGCAACGAATTCCTTATTAAGTAAATCCCACTTGAACTGATGCCTGGTAGCTGAGACACAGGCTATCAATCTAACATTTATTACAGAAAATAAATACAGTTTTCATCCTAAATACTGAGCCTAGGTGCCTGCTGTGACAACGTACCTGTAACTTTCCACTGTGAGGGTAAGCAAGGATCAGATCATGCTCAAGAAAAATGAAATAAAAATTGCAAAGCATTTTCCAAAGGCTGTGTATGTTAAGGCATGGTGGTGGTGAGCTTATGAGTGGTCAAAGCTTGACGTGACATCCTGGAGCCACCCAGAGAGACATAGAGGACCCAAGTGTGCATTTCTATGTGGTATCTACATTTCCTAAAAAATTACTCCTAACTTAATAAATGATTTCATTATGTTCAATTTATACTCTTCACAAAATACCAAGTGGTCTCAAGTATTAACTGAGAAATACCATCTTTTCGGGAATGGTTGTCATGACCCATGTGTTGAAGAAGAAAGCTCGTACCACCCTAGTTCAGAACCTCCTTAATCCTTCATTCACCACCTGACCTACCTGTGGAATAGTCTTTTTGCTTGTAGGCTTTCTCTGTAGTCTAACCTGTTTGAGACTACTACCTGAGGATATCACCTCTTTTATTTCCCTGTCATTTGTTTTGTGGGTTGTTAGAAATTAAGGTCCAGATACTATGGTAGCTGGTAGATAGTCCCACAAAACAAGTGTCCATGAAGGAACTGGGCTACTCAAAGACAGGGATGGTACAGTTAAGGAGAGGAATAGCTGAGAGCCAAACACAAAGTTAGCCATTCAAAGAGGTTCCTAAAAGGACTCTTCACTATAAAGAACAAACTTGTGATTACCATCAGAGGGTGTGTAGGAGAGATGAGTGAAATAGGTGATTGGGGTTACTTGTGATGAACACTGGCAACATACGGGGTGTTTGAGTCACTATACTGCACACTTCCAACTTAAGTTACACTGTGTGTTAACTGGAAATTCAATACTGCTAAAAATTGGTGTTGTGGTATTTATGTAAAGTGGAGTATTATTCAGTCATAAGAAGAATGAAATATTGCCATTTGCAATGATGTGGATGGAACTAGAGAGTATTATGCTAAGCAAAATAGCTCTGTCAGAGAAAGGCAAACACCGTAAGATTTCAGTCATATGTGGAATATAAGAAGACAAGCAAAGGGGAAAAAAGGAAAGAGAGAACCAAACCAAGCAACAGGCTCCTAACTGTAGAGAACACACCGCTGGTTACTAGAGGGGAGGTGCTTGGGAGGCTGGAGGAAAGAAATTATGGGGACTAAGGAGGCCATTTGTTGTGTTGAGCACTGGGTGATGTATCTGAATCTTGAATCACCATATTGTACACCTGAAACTAATATTACCCTGTATGTTAACTAACTGGAATTTGAAAAAAAGCCTTAAAAAAAAACAGTTCCCTAATACATACAGAAACCCAGAGGCAGAGATCCAAAGCAAGAAAGTTGAGGATCAGGAAGGATGTTCTTAGAACAATTACAGAAGAAGAGGTAAAAGGAACGAATACTCAAGACAGCTATTAATTATTACACGTGCCTGGCTTTTAGGTATTCTACATGATGTTGAATTTGGTAAAGTCAATTCCATGCAACATACTAGCTGCTAAGCAATTTTGTTTCCTGAAAATCAACCCATGATGCCTACTTCTCTGACCCACCATCTAAGAAAATCCTACCACTCCACCATTATTTCTCGTAAGGATTCTTCTTCATGAAGCTCCTTCCCCTTGCTCAGGGGTTTCATGTGCATGGGGTTAAAGAAACAATGAGTTTTCCAGGTTAAAGGGCCCAGCCAAATGAACATAAAAAGCCCACACCCAAACATACCCTGCTAGAATTTCCAAAAATGCAGAAAAAATAATATATTACCTGGTCCACCAACCCTCCCATATCCTACATGATCTTTTTGTTTTTGTTTTTGTTTTGTGTTTGGTTTTGTTTTTAACTTCAAATCCTCTTCCCTGACCCTCATTCAGAGATGATTCTCTGGCTTCACTTCACCAAGAAAACAGAATCAGTCAGAAGATAATTTTCCCATTCTCCACCAACCACACCTCCTTACTATCAGCATCTACGCCCAGAACTTCTTTCAAATTTTACTGAACCCATCTCTCCATGCTCTTAACTTTAATCAATCTCTCCATGTATTCTTGAGCACAATCAAGGGCACTGTTCAAGAAACTGTGACTTTTTCTTTCATGATTACAATTTCCTCTTCTATTTGATCACTCCCATCAGCATAAAAATAAACTCTTGTCCCCTCCAACTTAAAAAAAAAAAAAAAAAAAAACCTCTCTTGACCCTGCTTTACCCACGATCTATGACCATCTCACCATTTCTTTACTCTCTTTTTCAGCACACCTACTTGGAAACACTGTTTGTACACCTTGCCTCCAATTCCCCTTGTTCCATTATTTTCTTTTTTCCCATCCATTCGTAATCATACACCACTCTGACTTCACTCTTGCCATCACAACATCTGCACCAAAATTACTATCAAGGACAGCAGTCTTGCCAAGTGGCTAAATCCAAAAGTCTCATCTCAAGCATCACTGGATATGACGTATCTATAACATTTGCCCCAGAGCATTCATAGCTCTTCCTTCACAGATTTTGTTCAGTTGGCTTCAGGACAATACACGTCCTTACTTCTCTTTCTGTTTCAATAGTTATTCCCTCCCAACCCCTTACTCTCCCCCTTGTCTCCTGAACCTTTTAGTACTGGAGTATGCTAGGGCTCAGTCTTTTCCCCTCTTTTCTTTCCTATATATGTGTGTTCCCATATACGGGAAATTCAACCATCTCATCATTTTAGATACCATCTCTCCAGGGTAATTTCAAAAAGTCTCTCTTCTGTCCAAAACCCTGTGGTGACCTACAATTGTATACAGGAGATCTCTGTAAGTGAATTCATTTTCTCCCCCGCCCCCAAACAATTCCACCCGATTTTTTTCCCCTTCTCACACTGAATGGCAACTCCCAAGTGTCAATTTCATAAGTCCAAAATCTTGGGAGTCATTCCTTACTTGCCTCTTTCTTTCGTGTTCTACATCTAACCATCTAAAATCTTACTAGCCTTACTACAAAAATCTAACAGGAACTCAACAAGTCCTCTGATGTGGATTTTTTCATCTTCCTGCTCTGTGGCCTCCCTGCTTCTTGACCTATTACAATTGATTCTTGACACAACAGCTTTTTAAAATGTAAACTCAGATTTTGCCATTCTTCTGCTGGCAACTCAGCAAAGCTCATTTCTCTTTGCTTGAATGCCAAAATGGTTACAATGGCCCATAAAGCCCTATGTGGGACCTATCCCACTTATCCCTCAATATTCTCCTCTGCCCTACTTCTTTCCAAACTTACAATGTTTTTATATAAAAATATGCATACTACACAGAGAAAGAGAAAAAATTATGCACAGCTAACAAGTGAAAAAAGTTCCTTGTAGGAAAAGAAATGGGACATAAAATAAGAAAATAAAAGCCTGATATCTGGACATTGGTGGGACTTCCAATATACAGAAATTTAATAGTTAGCACAAATATAAAGGGTGGTGGTAAATAGATTTACATTTTTGCAAAGTTTTTATATTTTACATGACCTGACCCAAGATTAACCCTAAGTAGACTGTGGTCAGTTACATAAGTAGATTGTAACAACTTAGTTATATATGTCATAATCACTACTAAAAGTCCATATATATCATATATATCTATATGATATATATATATATATATATATATATATATATATATATATATCAACAGATTTTTTAAGTTGAATACAAAATATTTTTGAATATCTAAATGAAGTCCAAGAGGATAGACAAAAGAACATAAAACAGTGAAGACAAAGAGAAAATACTTCAAGTAATAGACCAAAATCCTATTATAGCAATAATCACAGTAAATGTTACTAGTCTAAACACCACAGTGAGAGGCAGAAGTTATCAGCATGGATTAAAAAGACTTGAACCTAAAAATCTGTGGAAAATAAGCAGCATATTTACCAATGACCAATGGGTCAAAAAAAGAAAGCAAAGGGAAAATTTTAAAATATTTCAAAACAAATAAAAATGTAAATACAATATATCACAATCTGTAGAATACTACAACAGCTGTTCTGAGAAAGAAGTTTACAATGATAAAAGCATATACTGAGAAATTGAATCTTAGGTAAACACCCTAACTCTATATCACAAAGAACTGGAAAAAGAAGAACAAACAAAACCCAAAGTTATCAGAAGGAAAAAAATCAATGAAACAAAGAGCCGGTCATTCAAAACGATAAAACTGACAAACCTTTAGCTAAATTAAGAAAAAAGAGATCAGACTCAAATACATAAAATCAGAAATCAAAGAGCCAACACTTTAACTGATTGTACAAAGATAAGATCATTGGAGATTACTATAAACGATTATATGCCAACATAGTAGACAACTTAGAAGGGATAACTTCATAGAAACATACAGCCTACCAAGACTAAATCAGGAAGACAGAGAAAATCTGCACAGAGCAATAAATAATACAGAGATTGGTCAATCAATAATCAAAACCTCCCGGGAAAGAAAATACCAGAAATACACAGGTAAACCAGAAAATTCAACCAAACATTCAAAGATTGACATCCAGGGCAGCTGGGTGGCTCAGTCAGTTAACTGTCAGCTCAGGTCATGATCTCAGGGTCCTGGGATCGAGGCCCACATTGGGCTCCCTGCTCAGCAGAGTCTGCTTCTCCCTCTGATTGTCCTCCCCGCCTGTGTTCTCTTTCATTCTGTCTCAAAAAAAAAGAATTTTTAAAACAGAATTGACATCATTCTTCTGAAACTGTTCCCAAAAAACTGTAATTTAAAAAGACTTAATTATAGGAGAGGAGTCAAGATGGCGGAGAAGTAGCAGGCTGAGACTACTTCAGCTAGCAGGAGATCAGCTAGAAAGCTTATCTAAAGATTGAAAACACCTCCAAATCCAACGGGAGATCGAAGAGAAGAAGAACAGCAATTCTAGAAACAGAAAATCAACCACTTTCTGAAAGGTAGGACTGGCAGAGAAATGAATCCAAAGCGACAGGAAGATAGACTGTGGAGGGAGGGCCCAGCTCCCGGCAAGCAGCGCAGCAACGGAGAACAAAATCAGGACTTCTAAAAGTCTGTTCCACTGAGGGACATCGCTCCAGAGGCTAAACTGGGGTGAAGCCTAGGCGGGGTCAACCCACACCCCGTCACCTAATAGTAAAATTTACGAGCCTTAGTGACAAAGAGAAAATCCTGAAAACAGCCCGGGAAAAGAAGTCTGTAACATACAATGGTAAAAATATTAGATTGACAGCAGACTTATCCACAGAGACCTGGCAGGCCAGAAAGAGCTGCCATGATATATTCAGAGCACTAAATGAGAAAAACATGCAGCCAAGAATACTATATCCAGCTAGGCTATCATTGAAAATAGAAGGAGAGATTAAAAGCTTCCAGGACAAACAAAAACTGAAAGAATTTGCAAACACCAAACCAGCTCTACAGGAAATATTGAAAGGGATCCTCTAAGCAAAGAGAGAGCCTAAAAGTAGTAGATCAGAAAGGAACAGAGACAATATACAGTAACAGTCACCTTACAGGCAATACAGTGGCACTAAATTCATATCTCTCCATAGTTATCCTGAATGTGAATGGGCTAAATGCCCCAATCAAAAGACACGGGGTATCAGAATGGATAAAAAAACAAAACCCATCTATATGTTGCCTACAAGAAACTCATTTTAAACCTGAAGACACCTCCAGATTTAAAGTGAGGGGGTGGAATACAATTTACCATGCTAATGGACATCAGAAGAAAGCAGGGGTAGCAATCCTTATATCAGATCAATTAGACTTTAAGCCAAAGACTATAATAAGAGATGAGGAAGGACACTATATCATACTCAAATGGTCTGTCCAACAAGAAGATCTAACAATTTTAAATATCTATGCCCCCAACATGGGAGCAGTCAACTATAAAAAACCAATTAATAACAAAATCAAAGAAACACATCAACAATAATACAATAATAGTAGGGGACTTTAACACTCCCCTCACTGAAATGGACAGATCATCCAAGCAAAAGATCAACAAGGAAATAAAGGCCTTAAATGACACACTGGACCAGATGGACATCACAGATATATATTCAGAACATTTCATCCCAAAGCAACAGAATACACATTCTTCTCTAGTGCACATGGAATATTCTCCAGAATAGATCACATCCTCGGTCCTAAATCAGGCCTCAACCAGTATCAAAAGATTGGGATCATTCCCTGCATATTTTCAGACCACAATGCTCTGAAGCTAGAACTCAATCACAAGAGGAAATTTGGAAAGCACCCAAATACATGGAGACTAAACAGCATCCTACTAAAGAATGAATGGGTCAACCAGGAAATTAAAGAAGAATTGAAAAAATTCATGGAAACAAATGATAATAAAAACACAATGGTTCAAAATCTGTGGGACACAACAAAGGCAGTCCTGAGAGGAAAATATATAGTGGTACAAGCCTTTCTCAAGAAACAAGAAAGGTCTTAGGTACTCAGCCTAACCCTACACCTAAAGAAGCTGGAGAAAGAACAAGAAAGAAACCCTAAACCCAGCAGGAGAAGAGAAATCATAAAGTTCAGAGCAGAAATCAATGAAATAGAAACTAAAAAAGCAATAGAACAAATCAACGAAACTAGGAGCTGGTTCTTTGAAAGAATTAATAAGATTGATAAACCCCTGGCCAGACTTATCAAAAAGAAAAGAGAAAGGACCCAAATAAATAAAATCATGAATGAAAGAGGAGAGATCACAACTAACACCAAAGAAATACTGACAATTATAAGAACATACTATGAGCAACTCTACACCAACAAATTTGACAATCTAGAAGAAATGGATGCATTCCTAGAGACATATAAACTACCACAACTGATCCAGGAAGAAATAGAAAACCTGAACAAACCCATAACCAGTAAGGAGATTGAAACAGTCATCAAAAATCTCCAAACAAACAAAAGCCTAGGGCCAGATGGCTTCCCGGGGGAATTCTACCAAACATTTAAAGAAGATTTAATTCCTATTCTCCTGAAACTGTTCCAAAAAATAGAAATGGGAGGAAAACTTCCAAACTCATTTTATGAGGCGAGCATCACCTTGGTCCCAAAACCAGAAAAGGATCCATCAAAAAAGAGAACTACAGAACAATATCCTTGATGAACACAGATGCAAAAATTGTCACCAAAATACTAGCCAATAGGATTCAACAGTATATGAAAAGGATTACTCACCACAACCAAGTGGGATTTGTTCCAGGGCTGCAAGGTTGGTTCAACATCTGCAAATCAATCAATGTGATACAACACATTAATAAAAGAAAGAACACGAACCATATGATACTCTCAATAGATGCTGAAAAGCATTTGACAAAGTACAGCATCCCTTCCTGATCAAAACTCTTCAAAGTGTAGGGATAGAGGGCACATACCTCAATATTATCAAAGCCATCTATGAAAACCCACCGCAAATATCATTCTCAATGGAGAAAAACTGAAAGCTTTTCCGCCAAGGTCAGGAACATGGCAGGGATGTCCATTGTCACCACTGCTATTCAACATAGTACTAGAAGTCCTAGCCTCAGCAATCAGACAACAAAAGAAAATTAAAGGCATCCAAATCAGCAAAGAAGTCAAACTCTCACTCTTTGCAGATGATATGATACTCTATGTGGAAAAGCCAAAAGATTCCACTCAAAAACTGCTAGAACTTGTACAGGAATTCAGTAAAGTGTCAGGATATAAAATCAATGCACAGAGATCAGTTGCATTTCTCTACACCAACAACAAGACAGAAGAGAAATTAAGGAGTCAATCCCATTTACAGTTGCACCCCAAACCATAAGATACCTAGGAATAAACCTAACCAAAGAGGCTAAGAATCTATACTCAGAAAACTATAAAGTACTCATGAAAGAAACTGAGGAAGACACAAAGAAATGGAAAAATGTTCCATGCTCCTGGATTGGAAGAATAAATACTGTGAAAATGTCCATGCTACCTAAAGCAATCTACACATTTAATGCAATTACTATCAAAATATCATCCTTTTTTTTTTTCAAAGAAATGGAATAAATAATCCTAAAATTTATATGGAAGCAGAAAAGACCTCGAATAGCCAAAGGAATATTGAAAAAGGGAAGCCAAAGTTGGGGGCATCACAATTCCGGACTTAAGTTCCATTACAAAGCTGTCATCATCAAGACAGTACTGGCACAAAAACAGACACATAGATCAATGGAACAGAATAGAGAGCCCAGATATAGACCCTTAACTCTATGGTCAACTAATCTTCGACAAAGCAGGAAAGAATGTCCAATGGAAAAAAGACAGCCTCTTCAATAAATGGTGTTGGGAAAATTGGACAGCCACATGCAGAGAAATGAAATTGGACCATTTCCTTACACCACACATGAAAATAGACTCAAAATGGATGAAGGACCTCAATGTGAGAAAGGAATCCATCAAAATCCTTGAGGACAACACAGGCAGCAACCTCTTTGACCTCAGCCGCAGCAACATCTTCCTAGGAACATCGCCAAAGGCAAGGGAAGTAAGGGCAAAAATGAACTATTGGGATTTTATCAAGATCAAAAGCTTTTGCACAGCAAAGGAAACAGTTAACAAAACCAAAAGACAACTGACAGAATGGGAGAAGATATTTGCAAACAACATATCAGATAAAGGGCTAGTGTCCAAAATCTATAAAGAACTTAGCAAACTCAACACCCAAAGAACAAAGAATCCAATCAAGAAATGGGCAGAAGACATGAACAGACATTTCTGCAAAGAAGACATCCAGATGGCCAACAGACACATGAAAAAGTGCTCCTCCATATCACTTGGCATCAGGGAAATACAAATCAAAACCACAGTGAGACATCACCTCACACCAGTCAGAATGGCTAAAATTAACAAGTCAGGAAATGACTACACTGTTGGTGGGAATGCAAGCTGGTGCAACCACTCTGGAAAACAGCATGGAGGTTCCTCAAAATGTTGAAAATAGAACTACCCTATGATCCAGCAATTGCACTCCTGGGTATTTACCCTAAAGATACAATCATAGTGATCCGAAGGGGCACGTGCACCCGAATGTTTATAGCAGCAATGTCCTCAATAGCCAAACTATGGAAAGAACCTAGATGTCCATCAACAGATGAATGGATAAAGAAGATGTGGTGTATATACACAATGGAATACTATGAAGCCATCAAAAGAAATGACATCTTGCCATTTGCGATGACGTGGATGGAACTAGAGGGTATCATGCTTAGCGAAATAAGTCAATCAGAGAAAGACAACTATCATATGATCTCCCTGATATGAGTAAGTGGAGATGCAACATGATGGGTTAAGGAGGTAGGAAAAGAATAAATGAAACAAGATGGGATTGGGAGGGAGACAAACCATAAGTGACTCTTAATCTCACAAAACAAACTGAGGGTTGCTGGGGGGAGGGGGTTGGGAGAGGTGGGTTGGGTTATGGACATTGGGGAGGGTATGTGCTATGGTGAGCTGTGAAGTGTATAAACCTGGTGATTCACAGACCTGTACCCCTGGGATAAAAATATATTATATGTTTATAAAAAATAAAAAATATATATATTTAAAAAATATTCAAGCCTGTTAAAAAAAAAAGACTTAATTATATGCTATCTGTAAGAGACAATCTGTATATTTAAAATACAGATAGTTTGAAAATACATTGATAGAAAGACATGTGTAACACAAATAGCTTAGGAACTGTAGAGTGAGTACTAAAATGCACGCTTCAAGAGTAAAGAGGGACATCTCATAATGATAGAAAGGACAATTCATCAAGAAGAAATAAAAATTATAAATGTATATGCACCTAATAAAGAAACTTTAAAATACATGAAGGAGAAATGGACAGAACTAAAGGGAGAAATAAGCAATTATACAATCATTTAAAGTTAGTGATTGGTAGAGCATGTAGACAAAAATAATCAGTAAAGACCTGAACAGTCAGAACAACACTATTAACCACCTTGACCTAATTGGCAGTTAAAGGATGTCATATTTAACAATAGCAGAATAAATATTTCACAGCACATTCTTACAGTCAATGTCATCTACTTTGTGCACTACTAAAGCATATGTATTGCCATCAAACAAGCCTCAATATATTTAAAAGAATTGAAATGATATGGGGCATCATCTCCGGCCACAGAAAATTAAATTAAAAATCATCAGTAAGGTACCTAGGAGAACTCCAAGTATCTGTAATTTAAACAGTTATCCTGGATGAAGACAGAAATCACAAGAAAAGTTTTAAATATTTTGATCTGAATGACAATGTGTGTTTTGTTTTGTTTTGTTTTTCAAATGAGCAAACTGAGGTTCAGAGGTGTGGAGTAAATTAAGTCACACAACTAACATCACAAGTGGATCCTTTAGGACTTTTCAGGGCAATTCCCTATGGTCACACTAACAATCATAAGGTGCTTTTTATTACTTTTTTTTTTTTTTTTTAGAGATTCATATCACCATATTTAAATAGCTCTCCTGCATACTTTTCTGACCAATTTTCTTTAAAAAAGAAAAATGTTCTATATCCTTTTGGGATGTTGACTTTTTTTTTATAAACATATATTTTTATCCCCAGGGGTACAGGTCTGTGAATCACCAGGTTTACACACTTCACAGCACTCACCAAAGCACATACCCTCCCCAATGTCCATAATCCCACCCCCTTCTCCCAAACCCCCTCCCCCCAGTAACCCTCAATTTGTTTTGTGAGATTAAGAGTCTCTTATGGTTTGTCTCCCTCCCAATCCCATCTTGTTTCATTTATTCTTCTCCTACCCACTTAAGCCCCCATGTTGCATCACCACTTCCTCATATCAGGGAGATCATATGATAGTTGTCTTTCTCTGCTTGTCTTTCTATTATTTCACTAAGCAGGATACGCTTTAGTTCCATCCATGTTGTCGCAAATGGCAAGATTTCATTTCTTTTGATGGCTGCATAGTATTCCATTGTGTATATATATATACCACATCTTCTTGATCCATTCATCTGTTGATGGGCATCTAGGTTCTTTCCATACTTTTTTTGACATTCTTTGATTCCTGGTAAAATTTAATGGGCATAGGAGAACAAAGTGGAGAATGAGTAAACTTGAGATCTATTTAAAGATTTTTAAAAATCAATTATTTTTAACTGGAATTCATACTAAATCCTGGGAAGCACCTGGAAAACTGGAAACACAGGATCCTAGAGCCTATGCACGCATTTAAGTACAGGACGTGGGCTCACGTAAGGTAGCTGGCTTTATTTTCCTAAGAATTCTTCTTTCCCTGGTTGTCAGGTGCTCCTATGATCCCAGCTATTGCTTCAGAAGTGAGGTTAGTGACCCTGAGCTGCCGGAGGGACAGAGGCACCTATGGCCTTCCGGGTATGACCTTTCAGCCCCCATGCAAACATTTCCTGGCCAACATGATGCTTACCAGCTTGCCTTTGCCTGGAAACTGTGTGCTCTCTTTCCAGGCAAACCCCCCACTCTATTCCTGCAGAGTGTTCTAGGAGAGGCAACATTTGAACTAATAGTAATTTGTACTGGATTATAAATTTATACATGTATTTTCTGAAAGCTGAATGTAATGGAAAGATCATGGAGATGTCAGCAGGTCATGAATAAGCCTGCAAGGTATAGCTTCAGAAGGAAAAAGTAAATAAATAAATAAATATATAGACATAGACACATGCGCACACAAGTGCACGCACACACACGTGTGTGTATAAAATATATATTAAAATATATATTATGCATTAAAGTATTTATTTAAAATATATTAAATATATTAAAATGTATGTATTAAAATACATTAAACTATGTGTTAAATATATATTAAAAATTTAAATAGCTATTTATTTAGCTATTTAGACTCTATACCTGTTATAATTTAGTTATTTATTTAGCTACAATTAGACTCTATACCTGGTATACTCTATAGAGGTATAGAGTCTAATTGAATCAAATTATATATATAATTTAAAGAATTATATATAACAGGTATAGAGGAGGATATAACAGGTATAGAGGAGGATATAACAGGTATAGAGTCTAATTGAATCAAATTAAAAATAGCAGAAATAGTATACATAGACATGTACTGTTCTATGAAACTAATGTCTCAGCTATATATTTTAAATCTTAGTGATTCATTTTAATCCCATTGATGTAACATTTATTAGCTACTATAAGAAGCAGTTTAAAATTCTGAAATATCTAATAAAACATATAGTTTTAATTATTTTATTTAAATTCATTTTAATTAACATATACTATATTATTGGTTTCAGAGGTAGAACTCAGTGATTCATTGGTTGCATACAACACACTGTTCTTTCTTTTCCTTATAAGAAATGACCATTTACTTTATTGATATTCCAAATTAAATTATCAAAATTTTTCCCAACTAGAACAATGTATACAAAACTATTACAAGTTCTAATATCTGCCTTATAAAACTGGTATTTTCTAACAAAACATTAACTAAAACTTAACCCAATGAGACACGTACTAGGGGAATTATTAGAGGTAAGGTTTGGATTGATGGGATTCAGGCATTTGGTATCATTGATTTTCCTAAAGATAGATGCACCTATAGTCTACATTGGATTTTCTATTTCCTAAAGAGTTGAACATCAGAAAATTTTCCTTATCAAAAATTATCATTTCAACTCCCTTTAATAGTGAGTTGAAATGGTATACCATTTAATTCAGTTAATTTTATTAACTCTCCATGTAACTCTAAGGAAAAGTCAAAATCCTTCCTATAACCTACAAAACCCAGCATAAAATGGACTCCTGTTACTTTACTAACCCCCTCTCCTAACACTTCTCCCTGACCCACAGCACTCTAAGCATGCCTGCCTCTCTGTTGTCCCTTCCACACAAGAACATTTTCAACCTATATCTCTATTCTGATTGTCCCATATCCAGGTCCTCTATTCCAGCAAACATCCTCCAATACCAAAACCAGACAAGAATACAAGAAAATCACAAACTAAAATCTCTAGTAAACATAAATGCAAAAATCCTCATCAAAGCATTAGTAAAAAGAATTCAGCAATACATTGAAGATACATAAAATATATTTTTACAGAAAAATCTAGAAAATACATCCAGGATTATGTAGGATGTGTTACAGAGATGCTAGGATGGCTGCAGATTTGTAAATTAATGTGATACATCCTAACAAAATTAAAAATAGAAATCATATGATCACCTCATAGAAGCAGAAAAACCATTTGACAAAATTCAACACCCTTTCATGATCAAAAGTCTCAACAAAGAGTATAGAGAAAACATACCTCAACATAATAAAGGTCAAGTAAGTGAAGCCCATAGCTAACACCAGATTCAACCATGAAAAGATGAAAGCTTTTACTCTGAGACCAGGAACACCACAGGGATACTTAGTATTACTATTTTTATTCAACATAGTACTGGAAGTCCTAGCTGGAGCGATTAGGCAAGAAAAAATAAAAGGCACCAAGTCATAAAGGAGGAAGTCAACCTGTCATTACGGATGGATCACATATTACCTATAGAAAATATATACAAAAATCTGCTAGAACAAATGAATTCAGTAAATTTTCAGATTAAAAAATTATTCTTCAAAGATCACTGGAATTGCTATCAGCTAATAAGGAAGCATCAGAGAAAAATTAAGAAAAAATAACTGCTTTAATTACATCAAAAAGACCAAATGCAAAGGAATAAATTTCATCAAGGCAGTAAAAGATCTATACCCTGAAAATTATGACACTGATGAATGAAATTGAAGACAATTTCATTGTAGTGGTGCCTGGGTGGCTCAGTGGGTTAAGCCTCTGCCTTTGGCTCAGGTCATGATCCCAGGGTCCTGGGATCGAGCAGTGCATTGGGCTCTCTGCTCAGCGGGGAGCCTGCTTCCCCCTCTCTCTCTGCCTGCCTCTCTACCTACTTGTGATCTCTGTCTGTCAAATAAATAAGTAAAATCTTTTTTAAAAATAAATAAATAAATGAAATGTGAATACATACTGCAATTGGAACAATCAATACTGATAAAAATGTCAGTAATATCCAAAACAATCTATAGATTCAATGCAATTCCTACCAGAGTTCCAATGGAATTTTTCACATCAATAAAATAAACATTTGCATGGAACAAAAGACCCCAAATAGCCAAAGTCATCCTGAGATAGAAGAACAGAGCTAGAGGTCTTATACTTACTGATTTCAAACTATATTACAGAAGTTATAGTGATCTAAATAGTACAGTATTGGCATAAACACTGTGATACAGATCAGTCCAACAGAGTTAAGAGCCAGAAATGCGCCCCTGCATACGTGGCTAATTAACTTACAACAAAGGAGCCAAGAAGGTGTCAAAGTACCCTCTGGTGGATGAATGGATAAAAAAATGTGACCTATATAGGCAACAGACTATTATTCAGCCATAACAAAAAGGATATCCTGCCAACTATGACAACAAGGTCCATACCTTGTTGGCATTATGCTAAGTAAAGTCAGTCAGATAAAGACAAATGAGTGGGGGAAGGGCTGTATCCTTACCGAATGGTGTTGGTTGGCAAAACTGGACAGCCATATGCGATGCAACTGGACCACTATTTTCAACAATACATGAAGGTCACCTTGAAATAGATTAAAGACTTAAGTGTGAGACCGGAATCCATGCAACTCATAGAAGACAGAGGGGTAAGCTCTATGACAGCAGTCTTGTCAATGATATTTTGGATGGGATAGCAAAAGCAAAAGAAACTAGAGTAAAACAAACAAAATATGTGGGACTATATCAAGCTAAAAAATTCTGTGCAGCCGAGGGAAAAAAAAAATTAAAAAGCAACCTGCAAAACCAAAGAAAGCATTTGTACATTATCTAGATTAACTAGTTAGTAGGTAGTCAACAGCCAATATATAAACAACACATACAGCTCTGAAGGGAAAAAATCCTCATTAAAAAAAGGGGTAAAGGAACCCAGTAGATGTTTTTCCAAAGACATACAGGGGGCCAAAAAGTATATGAAAAGGTGCTCAAAATTAGGGAAAATACATCACAACCACAATGATGCATCACCTCACATCTGAGAGAATGGCTACTATCAAACAAAGACCAAAAATAGGAAGTGTTGGGGGCACCTGGTTGGCTCAGTGGGTTAAGCCTCTGCCTTCAACTCAGGTCAGGATCTCAGAGTCCTAAGATTGAGTCCCACGTCAGGCTCTCTGCTCAGCGGGGAGCCTGCTTCCTCCTCTCTCTCTCTCTGCCTGCCTCTCTGCCTACTTATAATCTCTCTCTGTCAAATAAACAAATAAAATCTTTAAAAAAAAAATAGGAAGTGTTGGCAAGGATGCTCAGAAAAAGAAATACTTGTGCCCTATTAGAAGGAATGTAAATTTAAAAAAAGAACAAGAAGAAGAAGGAATGTAAATTACTGTACCCACTATGGAAAATAGTGTGGAAGTTCCCCAAAAAATCAGAAATAGAACTACCATGTGCTCTAGTAACTCTACCTGTATTGATTCAAAAGAAATGAAATTTCTATCCCCCCAAAAAATATATATATACATATAAAATATATATACATATATATGTGTATATATATATATATATATATATATATATATCCCCATTTTAACAGACATATACTCAACAATAGTTAAGACACAAAAACAACCAAAGTCTCCACTGATGCATGAATGAATACAGAAAATTAGGCCTATGTACACAACAGATTATTAATTAAATAAGAAAGAAGGAAGTCCTGCCAATTGTGGCGACATGGACAGACCTTACTGGCACTATGCTAAGTCCATCAGAGAGAGAGACAAGTATCATGTGACATCCCTTATCTGTGACATCTGTAACAAAATAAAACAAAGAAACCCTTATAGATACAAACAATAGGTTGGTGGTCAACAAAGGCAGGGAAGGGGGTCAAGAATGAGCACACTGGGTAAAGGTGGTCAAAAACTTCAGCAGAGAAAAATCAGTAGATTAATGGGCATCAGGGGAGGGGAGGTAACACTGAAGGAAAGGCCTGGAAGAAATCAGGGGATATGCCATGTGGATATTTAAAGAGAGGAGAGCCATGCCTACGAGTGTAAAGCCTTGCGCTAAAACGTTTTGATAGTCAAGGATGAGGGAGATCTGGGGCGCCTGGCTGGCTGAGTTGGTTACGTGTCTCACTCTTGATTTTGGCTTAGGTCATGATCTCAGGGTCATGATCGAGCCCTGTGTCAGGCATGTGGAGCCTGCTTAAGATTCTCTCTCTCTCTCTCTCTCCCTCCCTCCCTCTGCCCCCTTCACCCCTCTCTTTCTCTCTCTCCTGCCACCCCCTTAAAAAAAAAAAAAAAAAAAAAGATGGCGATCATTATGGCTAACATACTGTGAGTCACTTGGGGAGCAGAAGTTGATGAGGTCAGACAGCAGCTGGCATGCATAACATGCAGTGTTTTGAAGGCCCCGGGTAAGGTTGAATTTTCTGTGACGATACAAAGACTTTTGAGGATTGTGAACCAAAGAAAGACAAGATCACTTTTATATGTTGTGTATGACCTGACTTTTTCTAACAAATGTCTATTTTTGTACTCTTGCCCAAAGTGAACAAGTATAAAGTAAAAAGTGAAGAGGCAAAGACAAGGGAAATTCGTGGTGAGGCAAGGGTCAATATATTCAGCCACTCAAATCTTTACGCCACTGATAACATTTAACAACTTGGTTTGGTTCTACAGCTCTGCAATGTGCTAATTAATTATATTAGAGCCTGATGGACATTTGGAGGGTTTCCAATTTTCACTGAACAAATATTTTGAACAAAATCTCTTGTTTTAAGGAATTGTGAAACCAGTGAATAGAAACAATTAACAGGAAGTAAGTAAATCATGTCTTAAATCATGCATGTTACGAAGAAAAATGGAACTGTTTAAGGATTTAGAGGTATATCAAGTGATGGAAAGGTAAAATTTCATTAAGGATCATCAGAAAATAGATGATCAAGGGTAATTTCTTTTCAAGATATTATTTATCATTCAACAGAGAAAGAGAGGCAGGCAGAGGGAGAGGGAGAAGCAGGAGCCTTCCTAAGCAAGGAGCCCGATTTCTGGTCAATGCTTAACACACTAAGCCACCCAGATGTCCCAAGGATTTTTTTTTAAAGATTTTATTTATTTATTCGAGAAAGAGAGCATGAGCGAGAATGAGTAGGGAAGGGCAGAGAGAGGACAAACAGACTCTCTAATGAGCAGGGAGCCCAGACTCAGTCCTGAGCTGAAAGCAGACGCTTAACTGACTGAGCCACCGGGCATCCCTTTTAAAGTGACATCAAAACAAAACAAAACAAAACAGGGGCCCCTGGGTGGCTCAGTGGGTTAAGCCTCTGCCTTCGGCCCAGGTTATGATCCCAGGGTCCTGGGATCGAGCCCCACATGGGGCTCTCTCCTTGACAGGGAGCCTGCTTCTCCCTCTCTCTCTCTGCCTGCCTCTCTGCCTACTTGTGACCTCTCTGTCTCTCTCTGTCAAATAAACAAATAAAATCTTTAAAAAAAAACAAATGAATTTTAAATAAATAAATAAGTAAATAACAAAGTGACATCAAAGCAGAGCCTGAAGGGAATGATAAACAAGACCTACAGATATTCATGGTAAGGACATTCCATACAGCAGGAAGATAAAACATCACCATTGCTTTGGGCGCCTATTTCTTCCCATTTTTGGTCATGCAAAGTTGTTTTTTTTTTTAACTACTTTTGACCAGTTTATTAGCTATTTTAAAGTTTTAATATGGCTTTAACTTGCCTTCCTTTTTATCTGCAAGCAAAGAACAGAGCCAAAATTTGGAAAATATTTTGGGAGATTTTTTTCTTTAGTGGAAAAGTAATAAAGTCACTGAACAAATGTACATGCACACAATGAAACAGAAAAAGGATATGAAAAAAAATAAAGGAAAAAAATATAAAGTTCTCATATACCTTCCCCACCCTTCTAAACACACAGTTTCTCCTACTATTACTTCTTGCAGTCCATATTTCTATATCTATGTTCTATATTAGAGGTCACCCTTTGTGTTGTACAATTCTATAAGTTTTGACAAACACTTAAGGTTGTGTATCCAATAAGATGATACAAAATTATTTCACCACCTTTAATAAAAGGGGGGGGCAACAATGGGATATGAACAACCTCCCTAGGTATGTTCTGTTAAACTCTTTAAAACTCATACAAGCCATATGTATTTAAAGTTCTAAGTAATATTTCTGTGCATTTTGTACTGCGGAAAGGCTGAAAATAGTGCTTATTGATCACTTACTGTATGCCAAAGATTCATCTAAACTCATGCAGTCCAATATGGCGGCCATTAGCCACATGTGACTGCTGAAATTTAATTTTAACTAATTTCAATTAAATTAGCCATATTTTAAGTTCCATACATTCATGTAGCTAGTGGCGGTGTTATAGAGGAATTCCATCATCATATTCCTTTAGTAACCATTTTAATCCTCTCAAAAATGGTAAAGCAAAGTTATTAGTGATGAGGGAGCACGAGGCTGGCTGAAGACAAAGCAAAAGCTGGCGCCTTGCACCCCCTCTCCATCCGCTCCCCCTCTGTCATATGTGTAGCATCCCCCAGGCAGCCCTGACTGCCATGAACAATAAGCAAATAGTTAACTTGCAGAGCTCAAAATCCTGCTAGACCGGAGTCTCCCTTGGCTTACAAATGTCCTAAATCTCACTAACAAAGACGATTGATAGTCTCCCAACTATCTTAATGTTAATGGCTGGTCTAAAGACAACATTGATCAAGCCACAAGGGCAAGGCCTCCAGTATCCTGGCACCTTGTAGGCTCTCTTTAGCATATGAAAACTCCATTGAAATCTCCCTTCCCCTCACCTTCCCCCAACCGCAGGGTACATAACCTGCCATCCCTCACAACCCCAGGCAGCAGCTCTTCCTGCCCATGGGTCCTGTCCCCGTGCTTTAATAAACCACCATTTTGCACCAAAGATGTCTCAAGAATTCTTTCTTGGTCTTCGGCTCTGGACCTCAGCCCACCGAACTTCACCTAGGTTCTAGAACTTCATCAATTAGTATTATCTTTTTTTTTTTTTTTTTTTTTTTGAGAGAGAGTGTGCACACTCTCATTACAGATGAAGTAATTTACCCAATATTCACTTTATACACTCGGAAGAGTTAAGTCAATATACCTATCACTTTCCAGAAATCAACTCAGTCAATCCCCCAAAACTGTTACTTACTAAATTTTACCTGTGTGGGGGAGTTTTACCACTATGGACCACAGTAGTTAGAGCATCCTAGACCTGATTTAGGATCACCTAATACTGCTTTAAGCTATTTCAACTCCGGAATAAATGTCTGCCTTAAAGAATGTCAACTGACAGTATAAAGTTGTCATAATTAAAGTAAGAGATGAATATGCTTCAGTGGGTTTACTGTAGCATTCCATGGAGGTGATATTGTGAGCATTTTATAGGATGTGCTTTCTTTTATCTATATACCTGTGCTTTTGAGTTCTCAACTGTAAATGTCTCCTTTGGATTTTCTGGGGTCCTGGCAGATTTATAGCCAGAAACAGATGTTCTTTGCTCAAAATGACTAAAGGAGTTAGGTGGTAAAGAATAGAATTTAGGGGCACCTGGGTGGCTCAGTGGGTTAAGCCTCTACCTTCGGCTCAGGTCATGATCCCAGGGTCCTGCGATCGAGCCCCACATCAGGCTCTCTGCTCAACAGGGAACCTGCTTCCTCCTCTCTCTCTGCCTGCCTCTCTGCCTACTTGTGATTTCAGTCTGTCAAATAAATAAATAAAATCTTAAAAAAAAAAAAAAGAGTTTAATTCTCTCTTTGTAAAAGATATTAGATCCCTTGTTATTACATATATGGATGAGCCCGTGTTCTTTGTGGTCTCAATTAATGATTTTCCTTGCTGAGAATCCTTGTCAGTTTTTAATGGTTGACTAGTCAAACTATGCCTACTTCAGAGTTCTCCCTTGATAACAGTTAGCCTCTAACCAATTACTTACAATGTCAAACTCACCCTGTCAAGATTGAGTTTACATGCTTTCGTTTCCTAAGTACTAATTACTCTCATCCTATGGAGAAAAGTAGTTTAATTAATAAAATTAAATCCGGAAAAAAAAAAAAACAACTGGTAATTCCTGGCATTTTCAACATATCACCATAGAGTGATAACTTCTTTTTTTCTGGATGGTATTCAATGAGAAATTCTTATTCCTTTTTTCAGTTGTAGAAAGCCTATTCTTTCCAGAGTATACTGCTAGGAAGTTAAACCCAATTGAGTGCTGGAATTACTGAATGACAAAAGCTGAGAATAACCAAATCAATAACAAGAATCACTACAAGAAACTGCCCAAATTGAAAACCCTAGGGTTCCTCTAATTCATATATAATTTACCTTCTCAGGAAACAAATGTTCATCTCTAAGTATAAAGCCTCGTACTTGCTTCTTGGAGAAGAATGGGTGCAAAAACGAATATATTCCAGGCTCTGCCTTCAAGAAGCCAGCAATCTAACACTAGAAATGAATAATCCAACTGTGTTGTTAGGTAAGGGGGAAATCACTTTCACTCAGTGGTGGAGAGATTCATTACAAAGTTTACATTGAATTTACTCATGGAAGGATGGGTCTGATTTTAACAGGTAATGGTATTTTTGGTAGGGTAAAAAGCCAGCAAAAAAGAAAAAAAAAAAAAAAATGGACTCCAGCAAGCAATTGGCTATGGCTATCATGGGGGTGGAAAGGAACAGTGGGAAATTAAGCTGAAAATTGATTACAGCTGGATGCTGGCCGGTCTTGTATGCATGGAGCAGATACTCGAGGTTGTCTGATGTCTCCCGCATGACTCAGTGATACAAATGCTATCCTCAGACACAAGGCTATTTCTCAGTATCCTATGAGAATTGTGGTAGCCTTATTCCCCCTTAGTTAGGAGTTCGTTTGTAAGAAACGCATGGTCATTTAGATGAGAAGTTTGTCTGATGTGAGCTTTCTGGTAAATGCTAACTTCCTCTTAAACATGAGAAACACATGCTTCCTCTTCCTCCAATGTTGGGTCTGCAACCTTCTATAGGTGTCTTCTCATCAACCTAAACACAGAGCCAACAAGAGGGAAAATATGGACCCAAAAGAACTGCCAAGGGGCAAAAGCTGGGGTCTTTGAAAAGCTATGCATTTCTTCAGTAATCCCCTGTATTCTCACACCACACAGAATTAGGGTTTTGGGGGGTTTTGTTTTTGTTTTTGTTTTTGTTTTTTGCATCTGAAAGCATCCTAACTGAGACCCTTGGGCTATGGAATTTGGACTTACTCATAAAAGGATGGTGAGAAACCAGAAGTAAACAGTCAGTACAGAAGATGTGTAAGATTAATCTGAACATGGTATATGTGATGAATTTAGTCAGGAGACAAGTGAATCATAGGTCAGAAGTTAGATCCAAATTGTCGGAGAAAAAGGTAATACAGTTCTGCATCAGGGTGGGGGCTGAAAGAACGCTTTGATGAGATAGCAGACGGTGTTGAAATACAAGGGGGCCAGCCAAGCATGTCTGCAGGAAGAAAAGAAAAATTGCCAATGAAGAGGAAATGGTGGTTAAACTGGAAATCAACTGTTCCTACCCATGGGTCACCAAAATTGACATCAGCAGCCACAGTTTTATACAGATGCTTGTAGGAGAATCCCACACAGTGGAGCCCTCAGTGGCACTGAGCTGCCTTCCTGCTTGACAACGGATCTGCACATCTCCTTCCTGCCGCATATCTCCTTCCTGCCTCACCTCCTTTGTACTCACACTGTGCTTCCTATGCTTGAACCCTCTGGTCAAGCAGGAGTATAAGTCTTTATTTTGGGCTCTGGTTGCAGGGGAATCCAAAGTCAAGACACTGTCCTAAAAGGAAGGCTAGACCAGATAATACTTACTTAGCTTCTACATTTCAAAGTCTGTGGTTCTGAGCACAAAATAATGTGCTCTCCATAAGCAACTGCCCCACAGAGAAGATAAGGTAACTATTATTAGAAGAGTTATTATTCTTATCAAGAATATTTTTCAATAATTAATCAATAATACGATTAGAACTTAAATCTTATTATGGACCAACACGGGGCCTTCCAATTTCCCTTGCTTCACTGATATTTTGTTGGGGTTAGTGCTTTTTGATTAACCTCTATTACTGGTCTTATGCTTAAAAATCTTTTCCATCCTGATACAATTATTCCAATGGTTTGTCTTCAAATGTATCCTAGAAGAATTCTGGCACATTATGAAAAGATTCCTCAAAAAGAATCTCGGGGGAGCCTGGGTGGCTCAATGGGTTAAAGCCTCTGCCTTCAACTCAGGTCATGGTCCCAGGGTCCTGGGATTGAGCCCCGAATTGGGCTCTCTGCTCAGCAGGGAGCCTGCTTCCCCCTCTCTCTCTGCCTGCCTCTCTGCCTACTTGTGATTTCAGTCTGTCAAATAAATAAATAAAATCTTTAAAAAAAAAAAAAAAAAGAATCCCGAATGGCTAATAAGAATAACATAGGGGTGTCTGGGAAGCTCAGTCAGTTTAACATCTGATCTGGGCTCAGGGTCCTGGGATCCAGTCCCATGTCAGGCTAAGCAGGGATTCTGCTGGCCCCTCTCTCTCTCTCTCTCTCTGACCCTCCCCCAGCTTGTTCTCTCTCAAATAAATTAATAAAAAAAACCTCTAAAAAATAATGTAAACAAAGCCAAAAGGAAACAGGAAGCAATATTCAGAGTTCAGCTTACCAGGTATGGATGTAGTTAAGGTTTGCCAAACAGATTAGCAGAGTACAGTCTCATCTATATGCCTTATCAGTGCCACCAATCAGTTTCACCCATTTGGGTAAGTAAGGCAGAGAACCACTAGGCACACAATGGTAACTGAAGTGAACCCAAAACTCAACTACTGCTGGGAAAAGAGAGCCCAGCCACAATAAAGAATTGGGAACTGCACACACCCAACTCCTCGTAGATGACAGAAGTGACGAGAGAAGTAACTCCAGGATGACGAATACTCAAAATATCATAATCCCCCAAAAAACGAATCTCTGAGGGAAATAATGAAGCGTGGATTTCATTCTTCAATGGTGGCAAATATGTCAGATGTTTTGACCTTGAACCTCAGAGATGTTCCATCAAATCTGATCATGAAACTATGGGACTGAAATGGATTTTGAAAAATTTCACCTATTTCAGGAGCATGGGGACTTCCCAGAGTGCCTGTGAAAGGTACGGCATGCACTAGTTGAATAATAGTTCATGTTATTCTCTCTAACACATGGTGAACAGCTTTCCAGAGAGTAGAGAGAAACAGCAGCTCATTTATGAAGACTTAATAATTTACTCAGCACCCACATATCCGGTCACGGTGCCATGAGGGGACACTGGCTGAGCTGGAAAAGGGCAGTAAGTAGCATGACCATACTTTTAGATACACAACAATGACTATTAAGCAGATGTCCCTTTTTGTCTGTTAGAATTTATTCCTCTAAAGTAGAAGATCCTCTCCCCTTTCTTATCACTCTTTGGTTAAGGATCTGGTCAATTTGTTCATAGTCATCTCCTTCTATTACTGAAGTACTACATCATGGGTACTGTTGTTACTTCTCCTTGACATATTTGCATAATTTTTCTTTTCAATGGAAGAAAAATACCAACTATAGGACCGCGGTCTTAGTAAGTAGTAAAAAGAAGGAATTGGCTGAGAGAAAAGGTCCAGCTACCACATTCCCCAAAATTTATACCAAGCCGGGAGAGGGGGAGGGGGAGCAGGAGGTGCCTGGGTGGTTCAGTTGGTGAAGCGTTTGTCTTTGGCTCAGGCCCTGATCTCAGCATCTTGGAATCCAGCCCTGCTCCAGACTCCCTGACTCAGCTGGGAGTCTGCTTCTCCCTCTTTCCCTGACCATCCCGCTCACTTTTTTTCTAATAAATAAAATGTTTAAAAAAAAAAAATTCTTGGGGCACCTGGGTGGCTCAGTCATTATGTGTCTGCCTTCAGCGTGGGTCATGATCTCAGAGTCCTGGGATCAAGCCCCACATCGGCGGGCTCCCTGCTCAGTGGGAAGCCTGCTTCTCCCTCTCCGACTCCCCCTGCTCCTGATCCCTCTCTCGCTGTGTCTCTGTCAAGAAAAATAAATAAAAACTTCTAAAAAAAATTCTTACACAAAAAAGTCATTCTTCTTTCCTAACCTCACACTCGGTGCCACTCACCTTCCTTCCTTCCTTCTTTGAACGCAGAGACCTAACTGACTATATTTGCCAAAGAATGGCCACAAAAAGATTCATAAAAGGAGGAAGGACAATTTCCCCCTGCCCTATGGGGGTCTTCACATGAGGAAGGAGCAGAGAAATGAAGTGATTAATCCACTGGTGTGCAATTTCCCCTTTGATTAATGGAAACTTCTACTAAGAGCTTCTTTCTTCCCCGCTCTACTTCTCCTGCACGCTACAAGGGATCAGGAAGTCAAGCAACAGGAAGCCAAGCTGATGGGAGGTCAGTATCTGGGCAAGGGGTCTAAGATGAGCCGGGGGGGCACCAACAGACCATGAAGGAAGAGTTGGGGGTGATAATCAGCCAGTAGTCTGTTGAGCCTGAGGCTCCCTATGGACTCGTTCAGTCATGGCACATTCAACACTTACAGACCAAGGAACGGGGACACAAAAATGGAAAGATGTAATACTTCCCAGCTTCTCAAAGCTCAGTGGGGGTAGCTCATCATTAACCTCAGGCCACAGCTAGAAGGGAGAATGGCTGGGCCCCCGGAAATGATGGGGAGAAGCATTAACTAGTATCCACAGGGCACGGGGGGACGGGGGAGAAAAAGCCGCTAAAAGCTCTTCCTTTTTCACTGTACCTGCAGTTTAAGTGAAATGGCTTTTGATATTCCTTTCCATTCTGTTACCCTATTTTACTTACAACTTCCAAGGCACATTAAGGAAATACTGGGGGGGGGGGGGTGCAAGGTGGGTATTTGAGGTTCAGTACAATACCCCTTTTAGTATTCCTTGCAATTTCCATCCCTCCCGTTGCTTTTTTATTTTTTTTAAGTCAAACGTGTTTTACTTTCTCAAGGAAAATGTATTTTTCTCTTTTTTATCCCACTGCCTCCAATTCATTTCACAAAACGCCAACGTTCCTTCATTATGCTGCACACCGGCTCCCAAGAAATGTCATCGGAATTGCAAAGTTATTCAGTGTCTTGTGACTGCTCTGCAGTATTTACCCAAGTATCCTTGCAGATCTATTCATGAATAAATTTTGCATGCTCTATAAAGCTAACTGCATTCTCAGATATTGCCATTCATAATTTTATGAGATACTAATTGTAAGGAGTTGATGTTTTCCCTGTCACATATATGTCCTTGTTGATGCTAGAGTATTTTACGTCAGAAAACAGCTAAACGGGAATAAAATCCAGCGCGTAAACCGAGGGCTTGCCAGCAGGGAATGACATGCTTAATTACTGCTGGCTGTGGTCCTTTAGACTGAAGAAATAACCTTTGAGTAATTGCTAACAAACACACACACGTTCATTCTTTCCAACACGTATCATTTCTCCAACACGATGAAGTTAACAATCTTCCCCGGGTCTATCAACTCTATGATCCTTTGATTTCCAGTCTAACGCTGGTAGCCAGTTCAGGTTTTCTGGCAAGTTCAGTGCTAATGCCTTCTGATCCGTAGTCTTGACTCATGGAAATGACCAGGAGCAGTTGTACAGAGCCGTGAGCGTGCCTAACTGGCGAGCCGCCCAGATGCCTCCTGCCATCTGTTGGAAACAGAGGCCGGTGGAAACAGAAGGTAGACTCAAAAATGCCCTTTTTTCTCACGTCTTTGAATAAAATGCATTTATCATGTTTTAATAATTAGCCCTGTAAACAGGCCTCAGATACTAAAATAAACATCACTTGCTTTATTTCTGTTCGTTTGTTTGTTTGTTTGTTTTCTTCCTGTTGTAGGAAGGCTTTCGTCCATCTTCTGGTCTCCCGGCTCCCTAGAAGATGATACAGTCTGATAAAAGAATAAATCACACAGACCAAAAGGCAAGAAGAGAGAACGTTTTCTGTAGAAGCAAGGCAAGATGAGAGAACGTTTTCTGTAGAAGCAAGAGGCCAATGAAAAGAGAAGGAGTAAGAAGATGGGCAGGTCATGAACAGGCCAGGAGCTATTTTTGTAGCTCTTGGGAAAGTCACTGTGGGAGTGTATCAGGATATTCATCTCTTCAATATCATATGTATGCACTTAATAAGTTAATAGGCTTTTTCTCAGCCCTCATTATATTTTATGCCCTATAGGAAATATTAATTTATTAGACTTCACCCCCATATATATATATATATATGGGGGTGAAGTATATATATATATATATTTTAATAGAAATCATCATAATCCTAATCCTAGACCAGTTGTTCTCCAGGTAGTGTACATGAGAATCAGCAGCAACTGTTGGTCCCACCTCGAAGTTTCCGATTCAATATGTTGGGGCGGGGAGAGCTGTAGGCGGGACACGAATTTCTGAGAAATTCCCAAATCAGGCTGATGTTTCTATTCTAGACTGCAAAGCATTATTAGGAAGACAGTAGGTCTTGGTGACATTTTTCTAGTCATCTCTTCTCAGGCAAGGGAAACAAAAGCAAAACTAAACTTATGGAGACTACATCAAGATAAAAAGCTTTTGCAAAAGGAAGGAAACCATCCACCACACAAAAAGGCAACATCCTGAGTGGGAGAAGATTTCATAAATGTTGTGTCCTTAAGGGGTTAATATTCAACATGTACCAAGAATTTATACAACTTGACACCCAAAAAATGCACACTCCAATCAAAAGATGGGCACAGGCCCTGAACAGACAATTTTACAAAGACATCCAGATGGCCAACAGACACATGAAAAGATGCTCAACATCATTAATCATCAGGGGAATGCAAATCAAAACCACAATGAGATACTGCCTTCTACCTGGGAGAGTGACTGGAATCAAAAAGATAAGAAAAATCGGTGTTGGTGAAGATGTGGAGAAAAAGGACCCCTCGTGCACTGTTGGTGGGAATGCAAACCAGTGTAGCAACTATGGAAAACAGTATAGAGTTTCCTCAGAAAGTTCCAAATAAAACTACCATATGATCCAGGAATTCTACTACTGACCATTTACCCAAAGAAAATGAAAATAGTAATTCAAAAACATATGCACCCCCTACGTTTAGTGGAGCATTATTTGTAAGAAAGAGCTAATATATGGAAGCACCCCAAGAGTCCACAGATAGATGAATGGATAAATAAAATGTGGGGAGGGGCGGTGTGTATACATACATATATATATTTACACACACAAATATATGCATCTTATATTTTATGTGTGTGTGTGTGTGTGTATGCCACAAAAAAAGGATGCGATCTTGCCATGTGTGACAACCTAGATGGACCTAGAGGGTTATTATGCTAAGTAAAGTAAGTCAAACAAAGAAAGACAAATGCCATCTCATTTCACTTATGCGTGGAAACTAAAAAACAAGACAAATGAATAAACAAAAAGCAGAAACAGACCTATAAGACAACAAACTGATGGTTGCCAGAGTGGACAGAGGAGGGGACAGGCCAAATGGGTGAAGGAGAGTAGGAGGTACAGGCTCCCAGTTACAGAAGGAAGAAATCATGGGGATAAAAGCGTGGTAAGGGGACAGATGGTGACCACACTCGTGGTGAGCACAACATAACACACAGACTTGTCAAATCACTATGTTGTTTGTATACCCAAAACTAATATAACTGTGTGTCAGTGATGCTTTAATTAAAAATAAGTCAGTAAGCAAAAATTTCAGAGAAGGGACGATCAGAAAGTTTTAGATCTGAAAAGGACATTAGTGTTAGAAGACTTTAAAACTCACTCCCTTCCATTAACAAGTTCTAAAAGGAAAGCCTTGGGATCACCTCACTAGTCACTTACTGGGCTAGTCGGAAACATGGTAAGGTGAAAAGCTTGGCTGTTTTTTCCATGACCTTTAGAACCCAAAACATGTCTGCAGTATTTGTAGGCTAGTTGTGCTATCTGGGAGATGTTCCTCCCTGTGTAGAGAAATTTAGGACAATGCACAGAGGGAGGGCCAAATAAAAGAGCCTATCCCTTCACCTCTGTGAAGTCCTGTCTCTTCGGACAGGAAAGAACAAACATCCCACATGCCCCTTCACCTGGAGAGAGGAAGCTGCAGACAGAGGATTGGGGGAAGGGAGGTGTTAACGGACAACGGGCTAGATCCAAGAGTTTTCTGAATGTATCTCTTAACCTGGAATGCCTTTTCACAGGTAAGTGGTTCAAGGGCAAAGCCTGGCCTTGTCATTTGCAAAGGGACTGTCCCACAGAGCTGACATTGTCATTCCAATAGCAATCCATCCCAGTATGAGCTGCAGATGTGGATGCTAAATGAGGGGGTCGGGAACTCCCACTGCCCTCTAATAAAAGAGCTTGCGGTATCTTTATGAAAACTATCCCCTAAGTGACACTACATGAAGATGCTGCTGTTCTGAATGATGAAAGGCTAGCTGCCTGTACACCCTGAAGGTATGTTATGTGGGTTTGTAAAAGCTTGTCAAGCACCTCTAGCCTTGCAAAATAAGAAATCCCCTCTTGTTACCAACACAAGGATTCATTTACACGGGAAGAATTCCTTAGCAGTCAAGGCTCATTTTTCCACTAATCAACCACTCCTTCAATTTGGGTTCTGCACGAACCACACGTCTCTCATGCAACTTTGAACAGCGAAGGCTGAGTATGTGCAAGCATCAAATTCCGCCTCGCCACGCACCTCGCAGGCGGCCCTAGCCAGCCCAATGAGGGGTAGCGGGCAAAGATGGCAGCAGAGGCTACCACAGTTCAACCATTTTCTAAGCTGATCCCATTTGAAAACATTTAAATGTCTGAGAGGTAATCCGCGCGCCGGAGGCTGGCTGCTATTTCTGGGAGGTTCGGAGAGGCACAGGCTCCCGGAGGGCACATTCTGGCCACACTAATGGCTCTCCCAGGCAGGGTATTGTGCTCTATGCCAGGGCCCGCGGAGACCTCTTGCCCCACCTCACCCCCCCCCAGAGGCTCCCGGCTCATCACACAGCCTTCTGGGGTCCTGGCCATTTGCCTATGCAGAGAAGGGCAGTGGAGCGGAGGCAGGCACCTTAGGTCAGCCCAAGGCATGGATTTAATGAAAGGGCTGCTGGAAGGCACATCAAACGGCAGCGTGAGTCCGCAAATCTGCTCAGCAAGGTAACTTGGAGGGCATCTGTCACAATCCTTTCCCCTGATGGTGAGCATTTGATGCTCCCAGAGAGAACGCTTTGCAGCATTTTGAAATATTTACAGTGTCCCCCACGTATCGCCCACAAACAACTTTGAAACACTCCTGCAGGACCTGTCTCCCCCTCCTCTGTTGGGGCTCCACATGGTATGCATCCAGGCCCACCCAGCACCCTATGCAACTATCAAGAATGCCTTAGCCTTAGGCAGCCATGGTTGGGCAGACAAACCAGTTGGTTCCTTCTTCGTATCCGAACTGGAAGTGAAGTTCCTGAGGCATCTTGCAAACTTTCCTCTGCCTGCTTTTTAGCATCACTCTAGAGTCAGAACCGCCCAGGAAACAGAAGATGTAAACATGCAACTTACATGTATGTTGCAATTTCCACAAGTCAAGAGTGTCACATTTCATGGATACAGTGTAAGCTATCGGGTACTTTCAAGGAGATGTTACATTAATGATTCCCCCTCTGCCCCCCTCCCTAATTGTTTCTTTACGCCTCCTGTAAAGGGAAAGGTATTATTAAACGATGTTTTACGCCACTGAGTAAAGTATATTTTATGGTTCGGCAGATCTCCACTTCGCCACCAAGGGAAGGAAGCAAGGAGTACGCAAAAACATTTAGAGCCAACTCTCACATCGCAAACGTATTAACTCAGGTACAGCCAGTGCCCCGGGTACCTTGAATGAGTTAGATGTTAAGCCAATATCAAGATGAACTAGAGAACACAGGCAATCAGATTTTTAGGTGCAAACAGCTCTTCCACCCAGTACTTCCCCCCAGGACAAGAGAATGCTCAGCTTAGGCCACGGACCCGTCCACCTTCCATCAGAGCCATACCCAGGCCCCAAAGAAGATTGATTCATTCAGTGTACCCCAAAACAACTGCTTATACGGAACCCAGAATTTTCAGGTTGATGTACATTCTTAGTTGTATATTCTCAGTGTGCCTCTAGAGGATTCATTTATTCTTCCAGTAAATGTTAATTAATTGCCCAAAGTGCACGGGTTACTGGATGAGAGACAGTGAGAGTGAGACTGTGAGAGTGAGACAGAGACAGTGAGAGATGCAAAGTATCGTCACTTTATTGTTATGCCAAGAGTAGGAGTGTGTCTTATCATGCAGATAGATGGGGATATAGGTGTCTACTAAGTCCTGGTCAGTTCTTGCTCTCTGGGGCACCGGAGACCCACATCGGGACCACTCCAGGGGTCCTGGGATGTCCACGGAGTGCTCCCTGTCCCTGAGATGTTACCAAACAAAATAATAATGATGATGAGGAGGAGGAGGAGGAGGAGGTTATAAGATATACTAGCCTGCATTTGGTGTCAGGCTAATAACAATTTAGTGGATGAATTAATAAATCAATTGGAAAGACAGGAACCCTGTTCTGAGTGATTTTATGGGACCAGGTGAGTAACATGAGTGTGTATTTTCAGTAAGACCAGAAAGAAGTGATGAGCCCTAAGGCATTATTATTAAGTATAAGAGAATTAGAGACAAACCTGTGGAATCAGATCAAGCCTGAGAGTACAGTCTATCATCATTGCATGAGAGGCAGCATGGGACACACACGGCCATCCTCCAGCCCTCCAAGCCATCAAACAAGCAGGGTCTACTTTGCCCTAGGCAAAGCACATCGGAGAAGGTGATGCACCCAAGCTGGACAGTTAAACAACGCCCGGACCCGCAGGCTGCTTTCGCCACTTTCTGGCTGAGGAACCCGGCCCACGTGGAAACTACCATCTTCTGCCGCTTGGGCTTCACCACTCTCCGAGAGCCACAGTGAGGATGAAGCAGGGCAATCCATGCAAAGCCATGAGATCAATACATTCTCACCCAGTATTAGCCATCATTCTTGCAATAAATTACCCTGCAGGGGGGGCCTTTGCTCTCCTCCAGGGAGCTCCTACCAGGCTCTTCTGGTGCCTGCAGGGAAGACGCACACTCATCCTCCTACGTCCCTGCTCTGCAAATCCACCCTGGGCAGAGCAGAGGCTACGTGGGAGATGCACACTTGATTTTGCACAGGTGCACCGTATACCTGATGTGGATGCAGTTAACCAGCCAGCAACACCTGGGCGCTGGCTGAAGTGTTCTCTGCACGGGGGAAAGAACTGGAAGGATACATTACACAGCGGCATATGCAAGAAAACCCCTAGAGATGCTGTGTGGCTATCCAACAACGAGCCTTAGCATTTACTCAAATTGCTTTCCACGTTCCGATCACCCAGATAAGCAGTCGTCGCCAAATTCAAAGTATCCAAGTTACAAGGTAAAACGTCTGTATTAAATCCTGAGCTGAGGTCTCATATACGTAAGATCAAACCTCACCTCTTTTTTTGGAAGAGGAAATTAATACATGTTTATCGAGTACTTTAACAATGTAAATTATACTCTTGCCTCTCAACCAAAAGAATATTGATTCCAAGTGGTGATGGTGAGTCAATCTCTATAGAGGGCTGTCATTTTCAACTTAGTGGGTCTTACTGAGGCTAAAAGCTTTACATCAAACTAACGCAAAGGCGAATTCCAGAAGATGATTTCTTAAATGAATCTCAACATGGATAAAAATAATAGATGAAGTTATAATTTCCTATATCTGCCTGGAAAGAAATCTAGCTAGTTTATCATTTTTCAAATGGGAAAAGATTGGAAATTCTCCAGCATTTATGCATGTAGAACTTTTTTTTTTTTTTTTTGCCTCTAAAAATTAAAATTGGATAAAACATATCTTCCTAAGGCTGAGATCAGGAGCTTCATACCTCAATCTGGAAGGAATTTTAAGACCAAAACAATTGAGAATGATTTAAAAATATTTTAATCATGTCTACTTTAAAATAGGAACCTGCTCCAATGGTAAACGGAAGTTAAATATGTAATAGGACCTTGTTCCTCTCTCCAAAGTGGTGATTTTTCAAGCACTGGAGAACAGTTAAATGAGAGATGTTACAAAATTTCACACAGGATGATCAACAATATAAATGCAGAAAAGAATCTCATAATTACCGAAGGAAACTTCCAGCTGTGGGCAATTAAAGATTTAACATATTAACAATGAGAATCTTCCAAATGTGGGGGGAGAAACAGGCAATTCACAGAACTTACAGTCTCAATGAAAACAATGTATCATCAAACTTCTGACCCAAAGACATCATGAAATAGCTGTGTTGAATTATCGGATGCTGGTGACTCTGAATCAAATGTCACAAAAATTCAAGCACTATGCTAAGTACTTAAATTGTTGGTTCTTTTCCAGCTCTCATAACCGTAGAGTATTTAGAAATGCTCACTACTTGTATCGCGTCCAAAAGTAATGGTGAGAGAATGTTACACTCCTCTCCCACCAACTCACATGTAGGTGAGAAAATGGAATTTACTGGGTGAATGACCTCCAGCCCTTGTTGCTTCAAGGGCCTCAGGCTAAGGTTTTCATTGCCTTTCCTTCCTTTATGGTAATATTCCCATTGAAGGGACTACGAAAGCAAACATTTTTTCTGAGCTCGCTTGTGTATCTATTTTTTATAACCAGTTATCCATTAATGCTGGTAAAATAAAAGCCATAGCAGCAACTGTAAATATTTCTGGACTTGAGCTATTGGTCCAAATAAAAGTCTAAGATGTATAATTTGGGAACAATTATTTTGAATGAAAACCCATGTATAAGTAACTTTCAATAGACAATTTCTCCCTCTATCTAAGTGTAGTGGGGTGCAAATTCACTCACACCACAATTCATCACAGTCTCCCAATAGGTTAATAAGTCATTTACTTTGTTTTTTGGGGGGTTTTTTTTGGTGCATGTGTGTGTGTTTTTTTTAACTGAGCCCCAACTGGCTAAAAACATTTTAGTTCAATTTTAAAAACAGTTGGGTCCACTAAAAAAAAATTCAAGATAATATTATTCCAGCTATTTTTAAGATCTTAAGGATTTGAGGCACCTGGGTGGTTCAGTCAATTAATCAAGCTTCTGCATTCAGCTCAGGTCATGATCCCAGGCTCCTGGGATGGAGCCCTGTGTCAGTCTCCCTGTGCAGAGGGGAGCCTGCTTCTCCTTCTGCCCCTCCCCCGCCCCCCAACCTGTGCATGAGTGTGCACACACGCACGTGCTTTCATAATTAATTATCTTTTAAGAAGTAAAATAAAATAAACAGGCTTAAGGATTTGGCCCCATCTTCAGTAGTGCCAGATGTGTCTAGGTTTGGGGAATGTCTGAAGTCTGTTACTTCTAGGACATTCCTAGGACAAGAGTAGGCTTCCTCAGGCAGGGTCCTTTGCCCCTCTCACTACCAGAACAATGGTAGTGGTATTGCTTCTTCCTCCTCTTGGCTTAGTTAGGGCCTGGCAGCTGGCTTCGGGAAAGGGGGTCTAACCTTGGCTCTCACACACACAGACTCACAAAGTCTCTGACCCATATCCGTTTAGTCTCCCAGCTGATGTTCCACTTTCTATGTGGGCTACAAGATCACACTGCTTCCGACAAAGACAGTCTTCCTGAGAGCACTTTTGCTTCCAATTCCATTGTATTCCTGGCCATACTCTACTTGATATCCTGCTTCTTCTGGAATCCAGCTCCATGGCTAAGCCTTCAGATGCTAAGTAAGCATACTCTCTCTAGACCCTGGGAGAGGTCTACAGTCTGAGGCTCTCACGTTAACCCTTAAAATGCTGCAGGGGAGCTCAAAATAATGTATCAAATGTTTTCTTTAAATCTCAGGTCCCTCCTCATCCCCCAGTTTCACTCCCACCTAGATTTCCAGTGTGCTGCCTTGCTCAAGAGTTTAATGAATCACCGCCCCCTGTTCCCGGATTCTAAGCCTCTAGGTCAGAGAAATAATTCCTTCAACTTTGCCCCTCACTTCCAAGTGGAGCTGACCTTTGGGCATAAGGACAGCTTTAAGGGATAATGCTAACAAGATCAAACAAGGGAATTGCAGGAGTCTGTGAATCAAGCTTCAGATTCCAGATTTGAGGCTTCTAATGTAGGACCTGAATTTTCTACTTTCAAATACTTTCTAATGGCATGACCCCAGGGAAGTCACTTAACATTTGCCAAGACTTCGTTTCTCTCTGTAGAAAGGAGAGAATTCATGTTCTTTTTTACATCTTTAGCCTCCTTGTGGGAATAGCATGAGTTCCTGGGGTGCAAGGCAATTTGGAGGTGACAAATACAGGGAATGGAAGCTCTTTTCCCCCAGCAAAATGTAAAATGGCAGCATTTTACATGGGACACAACACGGTTGTGTAACACACACATTTAGTACTTCTTTCTATTTGCAGTTTTTGCATCAGAATCTGTGTCTTTGCTTAAAAACACTTAATAATATAGTCACATCATTGGGGAAGGAATGTGCTATGCTGAGTGCTGTGAAGTGTATAAACCTGGCAATTCACAGACCTGTACCCCTGGGGCTAATAATACATTATATGTTAATAAAAAATAAAAAAGTTTTAAAAAGTAATAATAAAGTCACATCATCAGAGATTATCTGACACCAACGTGTTCTAGGAACCACCTACTTTACTAGGGACTCAGCTTCCTAGAACACATGAAATAATTTTCCTGTACCTTCAAGTCACCAGAAAATAACTGGACATTTAGCTACCCTTAATGTTTATTGATGCACTGCTAAGAACACGTCATCCAATCAGGTCCTTATCTCTGATGACTGTTGGGACAGTAATGGTCATCTGGGGGTTTTTACAAAATAAGGATAAGTAATTCAACAAGGAATGATGTTTCGAGGAGACCTAGTTTTTACACAGTGGTGGGAAAAGTCACAGTTTTGACCTGCAAGATTCTTCATCCACAAAGATAACCAAGGCTTTTGAGAGTCACCATTCTGGTAGGTTCTCAATTGTTATGAAGATAAAGAATACAAATTATTCAATGCTGTATTTTCCCTCCAGTTAAACTTAGTATCATTGAACAGTAACAAATATAGCACAAACAAGAGGTACTTTTCTTTTCTTTTCTTTTCTTTTTTTTTTTAAGAGAGAGAGGACAGAGAGGGGAGGGGCAGAGGAGAGTGAGAGGAAGAAAATACTAGCCAACTGTAGAGCCCAACATAGGGCTTGGTCTCACAACCCTGAGAGCATGACCTGAGCCAAAATTATGAGTGAGTCACTTAGAGCCACTCAGATGCCTGCATTTTCCCAATTTTTAATGCAAAAATAGTTGTTGTAAGCTTTCCCATGCAAAAATGGTTATATAACAACTGCGATGTATAATTTACCAGGCCAATTATTACCTACTAGTGTTAATAAAGACTTACCAAGATGAACCTATTTGCCATATATTTTCTTGGCAGAACCACAAAAGAGAAAAGCAAATCATTGCTTCTTTAATCATCTAGGCCAATATCTTATCTTGTAACAACAACAAAAATGGATTTTAGAGAGGAATATTTATTTAAGTTTATGTAATCCTTTTGTTTTACTCAAAGTAATACTTTCTTCATACATAGCTACACTCTACAATTTATTCAATGATTACTTAAGTAAGAGCCATCATCACATTTCTTCAAGGCCCACAAAGAGATATTACTAAGTTCATCCTTGACGATTACTCCAGTAATTCATCTCAGTTTCTAGAATGGAAAATACTCATAAGTTCCATTCTAAAAGCCCAGACCCAAAAATGAGAATGCAAGGATAGTGATTCTTTTTCTTCTCATGGTATTATCTACACCTCTCTGTCAAGCTTCCTTTAGATTTTTTTAAAGATTTACTTGAGAGAGAGTGTGTATGCTCACGCACGTGCACTCACACAAACTGGAGTAGGGGGTGGCAGAGGGAGAGGGAGTGAAAGAGACTCCACCCCCTACCCCTGACTCCACTCCACTGAGCAGCGATCCCTGTTAAGGGCTCAGTCTCAGGGCCCACAAGATCAAAACCTAAGCCCAAACCAAGAGTTTGATACTTAACCTATTGAGCCACCCAGATGCCTCAAGGTTCCCCTTACAGATTTAATGAGTGCCTTCACATTTTTCCAGTTAAAAAAATATTTAGAAGACACAGAGCACTTTGTTAGTTTTTTTCTGAATGAGAAAAAAGAAAAACCAAACAACAATTTTCCCGCCTAAGTTTCACCAGGTGGTTCTAATAATCAGGCAAGTTTTAAAACCCTTCCTCTTACCTAGTGTTCCTGCTTGTTGCTTGTGTCCAAATCTCCTCCCACAGTTTCCATCACCTTGGGAGTTTAATCAAGTGTTAAATAATCCACTTCACACTTTTCACTGTGAGTTTCTGCCTATCATCTTAACTCTCCCTGAATATTTGTTTTAATAGAAGACTTGAGAAGACTAAAAAGGTTTTTACAACCAAAGTAATGACCCCCTGGTTTAAGTTTAGAGACTCTGATCAGTTAATTCTGGTCACGCCCTAATGGTTACATAACATTTGCTTATGAGACTATGTATTTTTATTCCAAATGTAAGGGAAAAATAAAGTACAGTACTAACAACATTAAGAACTTGAAGATTGACATTTCAGAAATTAATATCCTTTCCCAGAAAACAATTCCCAGTCAGGAGACCAACATCTGGAATAACACAATTTTTAGTTTAATTTAAAATGGAATTCAAAATATTTTTTAGTCCATTTTTATTGGGAGGACCAGATGCAATGCATTACAAATTGTTTGCCTAATTCAAACCATAAAGAAAATTATCTCCCTTCCACATGACATCAAATTTAGAAAGGAGAGTTTGGGTGTGGAGGACTAACACCAATTACTGCTTTTAAAAGATTCTGGGCTGTACTCAGCAATTCCTTCTTTTTTTAACAGTCTGGACTGTTTTTCTTGAAGATAATCTTTTGCTTTTTTTGTTGTTGTTTCTATAAAATACATTATTATGCATAGCTCAGATTTTACTCCCAAGAAGACTACAATATCTGTGTAACATAAAACATGTCCTCCAAAAATGAGAAGCTACTTCCACACATTTAATTAGCAGCATTTTTTGAGCAATGAGGAATTTTTTGTGATGCCAACATGAAGGTATCATTTGGACCTAAAGTGGATCTTTCTCAGCTAAGTTGTACTACACATTCCAAAAAGATGTGTTTTAAGGAATTCTTTACATTTTGGGTTTAAATGACTTAAATTCATGAAATACAACAGAGAAAGTCCCACCACAAAGGTGTAGTTTACAGGCTCATTCTATCATGTTCTTCTCTGACTTTGTAAATTCTTCCTCTGGTTGACTTGACCATGTAAGAAAAAGCTAACCCCTCTTCAATCTTCAAGTTTCAGTGGGACAAGGCAGCACTTGACCAGCATACAGAATGGGTCTATAGGAGTTTTCTTCAAATGCCATTAAGTCTAAGAATCAGATACTGAATTCTCTTTTACTACATCTATTACTTAGTCTCTAATTGCTAGATGAGCAAAGGAGACCACTGGTTGGTAAAACAGTATTATATATATTAATATTCTATCTCTCTATATTAATATTCTATCTCTTCATACATTCTGCTATATTCTGTGAATTATTGCAAGAGTCTAAGTATGAAGATAAAACCTAAGCTCCTTTGTTGGAGCTTTGTTGATGGAGACAAGTGAGAACAAAACCTTGAAATAACAATAGAAGGATATAATATGAACATGATACAATACTTCACAACCTCATTAACTGCCACTGAAATTCAGAGAAATTAATGCATATGGACAGGAGACAATATATTAATTATTTTACAAAAAAATGTGGAACACGACTACAATTGTTAAATTGTTAATAAATAAAACAATTTGGTGGGGGGGATATTTTGGCACAGCCCAATTATTCTAGGACTATGATCTTATTATGTTGTGTTTTTATTGGAAGCTGAACAAGGATTGATCTGATAATTGATGGTTCAACTTTCAAGAGGACTTGGGACTCCAAAAAGAATACCCCTAGTAAAAGTGTAACTATGATTAAAGAGTATGAATAGTTTATGATCCTGGGAAAAATGATTCTGATAAGCTTAGCCAAAGGTTATGATTATTTTACATGGTAAGATCCAAGTGAAAAATGGCTTTATCTAACATAGCCAAGTTATTCTAACTCTCTAACGGCAACAGAGAGGTATGTTCACCCAGATGAAACAGGCTGGAGAAACTAAGGCTCTAACACAAGCATGGCCAGGCCACTGCCTGGGTGCCCTTCCAAACCCTCTTCAGCTTGAGGCTCATACCATTTCATACAAGAATCAAGAAGCTACTCCCAGCTTGATGGTCTTCATGACGCCTTCTCTGCCATCTTGCCACTGTGACAGGTACAGCTTGGGAGGCCAAAGAGAGAGGATGAAGAGAACTGCCTTGTCCATTTCTGAGTCCTTGCCTGACTGACACAAATGTGCAGCCTCTAACAGCCCATTTCAGACACTTTTAAAAGGTGATGTCATTGCTCCTTCTATGTGACCACCCAAGGTACCACAGCCACTTCATCACAGAATTCTTTCCAACTCAACCCAGACATAGCCTGGCTTATAACCCTTAACCCAGGGCTCAAGGCAGTCACCCCCATTTATTCACCGTTGGCATATGACATGGAACCTTTTTGACTTTTCTATCCTGAGCACCCCTTAGGGCTGGAGGGGCAGTGGGGAGACACCTAGGATATACAGACTTGGGGACATGCATGTGGAAACTCAGAATTTCTGAGGAGCTACATTTACCAAATGTGGTTCAAACTGCCCAAGTTGTTAGAGCTAATAGCCATTGCTGAGATAAAGCATAGATTTCTAAGCAGTAATGGTAGGAGATGAGAGAGCTGGGCTTGGGGCTGTGATTTGTGAACTTCAGCATAAAAAATAATTACTCAAAAAAAAGTTATAAGGCTTTTGGGTGGATTTCACAATCAATATTCAAGGAGCTTGCTGATCTGCCATGGGAATGAAGGACTTGTCAAAGTCACCTAGATAGTCCAGAGCCTTGTCTAGAATTCACAATCCAGAACCACAAAATAGAGATTGGTGACTAGGTGTCCCACTATTGCACGCGTGCGCGTGCGTGCACACACACACACACACACACACACACACACACACACAAAACCAGCTCCTGTCTCTACCTCAACCTCTCTTCCTTAAGACAATCAATACTTAGAGACCTCTTCTCAGAACAGGAGGGTTAACAGGAAACACTCTGATAAGAAATGCTCTTTAAGGAGTGTAAAGTTGAGTTGGCTGTGAAAATTCAACCACGTTGCCTTTAATTCATTTACTCACTAATAGCTACATCTCCAGACACAGCCAACCATTGCTAAATGTGGCTTCTGTTCCCATTGATCCCCAGCAGCCTTGTCGTTGTCGATGTTGTGAACAGCAAGCGCTCTGAGGAAGAGAGGTGCCCAGGGCCCACTGTTGCAGGTATAAATAAAATTTATCTGCTCATTTGGGCAAATGTCTTATTGATCAGAGCCGTGAAATGTCTGTTCCCACCACCACCTTCATCCAAAATGTGGATACCTTTATGCGTGGCACATTAGGTATCAAGCAGTCTGTCTACGTTCTTGTCAGAATGGCTACAAGGACCCGTAATAATATGGCAGCAAATAAATGGAGATGTGTTCAAGTGAGAAATCAATTGGCTGTGTGGGGACAAAAATGAGGATAGCATGAGGTATTATTAGTCAAAGGTGAGGAACACAGGCTTTGTAAATCTCACTCCTACTCCCACATGCCCTTCCTCTGTCAGGTCACCCTGTACTGAAGCAGAATCAGAGAGTGAAGTTTGGGGAATGCCTCCTTCTCAGCCCTGAACCCCATCTTCTGCAGCTTTAAATCCAGGCAGCCCGGTCCTTCCCTCTGAGGATCACAGGAGGATTAAATGAGATGATCTATGGAAGCTTCTCCAGGCACCAGGCACTTCATGAATTTTTGTTTCGCTTCTGCTCTTAAGTGCCTTTCCCTGCGGGGCAGCAAGGGCATTCCTCCCGTGGAAATGCTGCTGTGATCTCCCATCTTCTATCAGTCAGAACTTTTCCCCGTTTTGAGGGAGTGAACACCCAGTGCAAACTGGCTTAAATAATGAATGTGTGTTTCCCATCACCACAAACTCCAGGAGAAATGTTGGCTTCAGGCAAGTTTTGGACAAATGATACCAGCAGATACCATCTGTCTCCTCTGCCCTCCTAGTCTCAGCTTTATATTAAGTCCCCACAAGGGAGCTTCCAGGAGTTTCCAGCTCCCCATCATCAGCAACAAAAGAGACTCATCTTCTAGGCACATAGGATGTCACCTCACACTGTCTGGAGGAAGAAAGTACACCTCTTCCACCAGGTCACATACCGAGCCTACTATACACTTTACAGCCTGCCCAGCCTGCCCAGCCTGCCACGCCTGAACTAATCCCCAGTCAAGGGGATGAGAAATGTTACGCCCACACTAACTGCAGCTCTAAACAGTAAAGACGCATAAAAACTCAGGAGATCAGGTTACCACTGGCAAAAATGGAAGAAATGCACCATGTGCTTGTCAATTAGCTGCTAGAACTGACAGGTTCTAAAGGCTGACCTGCCCCCTGCCCAACGCATATCCTAGGAATCAATCTTTGTTGTAAGATGCAGGGTTTGGGGAACCGTGTGTTACAGAACTTTGTTGTGGTAATCGCTGGCCATTACCGTCAACAAAAGATGACCAATACAAGGAAAAAAGACCTGGATGAGGTGTGAAGGGCAGCCATGGAAGAGAGAAGATATTCTCAGATTCAGGATGAATCTAGAACACTTACCACTTGCTAATCAACAGATTGTTTCTTCTCTTTCCCTGACCATCATAGTATAAGGCAGCTCCTGTTTGGGGCCTCAGTAGATCAGGGAACAGTGGTGCCATTCACTGAGATAAAAATTCTGAAGGAGAGACAGATTATTGGGGAAAGGGATAGTTACTAAAAAGTCAATTTGAGCCGCTTAATTTTAATTCAGAAATGCCTTTAGATTTCTAAGTGGAAAGACAGCAGCGGTGTTGGGTACAGTGCTACTTATAAAATGACAGGTCAGCCATTCCCTAAACACATTCTCTGGGTTTACCATTTGGAAAATCCATACCATATCCACCATCTTCAGCTTTTGCCAGTCTCAGCAGTTAAGATTTCTATTTACGATGCTTCATGCTGAGGATACTGCTTTTAATGAACCAGATGGAAAGCCAGGAGTAAGAATCTTCACAGAATCTATCTTCTACACCACAGATCACTGAGCCTACTGTAGGTTATAGATTAACTCCCCCCAGCTGTCATCCACAGATAAAATTCATTTCTGCCCAGTGTGCTGCTCATGGCCCCAAAGGAGGGTAAAATGCTTAACTCTGGACCAGTCAATTGGCACAAAACATTGAGGCACAATTCTGAGAACTGACCATTCAGAAGGGACCATCCCTTTTTGCTTCAAAATGTATATTACATATAGAGTTTACAAGGCCATTCAAGTTTGGCCAGTACTCCAACTGAGTCTTAGATGCTGATGAGTTTACCATGGACTTCAAATCCAACAGTCTTGCAAACCCTTGACAGCCAGCAGCTGGAAGCCCTTCTGTCCCATAACTAAGTGCTACTAGCTCACACAACCCTAACTGGAGAAGGCTTCATCTAACCATTGCAGCTTGCTTGACAAATGTATCTCCGTTATCTGCTAAGCAGTACCTTTCCCCCATTCCCACGAAAGAGGAAACAAAAAAGAACTAAGGGAAAGAGAAACCAAGGCCTGAGGCAGTAACAGAAAGTTGCAAGTGCAAAGACCCTCGCAAATACAGTAAAGAAGATTCTACATGCCATACAACATAATTAGACCTTGCAGAACTAAGAGAGACCGGAGTTTCCTAGGGAGGTCTCGGTGTCGGAGTGCTGTGGGTCTCCACCCTCCCCCATGGGTGTTCTCATCCAATTTTGCTCCTTTAAATATCATCTGTATGTCAATGACTCCCAAATTTACACTCCCATGGCCTTTCCCCTCATTTACAGATCAAATTGCCCACTTGACATCTCCGCTTAGTTGTCTAAAAGTCAACTCAAATTTCATAGATCTTGAGCAAAACTCTTAATTTTCACAACTCCAGCCTCTTTCTCCTCCAAGGCCAGTCATCTCAGGAAAATCACCCCATCCACGCTGTGGCTCAAATACAGAACCTCACTTCCCTCCTCGACCATGCCCCTTCCTCTACCTCCCTCCATGTATTTGCTCTATCAACAAGCCTTGTTGCATTTATTCACAAACCTAGGCTTCACGACCTCCTTCCCCTCGCCCCCCCACTCTGCTCCTTTGCCTCTACACTGTCATCAGTATCATCTCATGGGACCCCAGGAAAACCCTCTTAACTGGCCTCCCTGTTCCCATCTCCCATCAGCAAAGAAGCTGAGCTGATGCATACAGGATTTCACATTTCCGGCTTGAGGTGATCAAGCACCTTCCCTTTTGTTTCAATGACCAAGTCTAAACTTGAATGTGGCCTCAACCCAGGAGCCAGCAGGATCCCTGAATATCCCCTGTACCCTCACCTTCCCCCTCATTGACCTTCTAGCCACACTGGCCTTCTCTTTCTAGAATAAGCTAAATGTGTTCCTCCATCAGCATCTCTCAGGACTCCATTTAAAAACTCCAACAGAGTGACACCTACTTGTGCACCCTCACCAAATAATGAGATCTCCACAGGTGTACCAGAAGGATTAAAGCACCCTATATTTTTTCTTCCTCTTTTCATCACTTCCCAGGATTATCTTGCTTCATTATTTAATTGCCTTTTTCTGTCTCCCTACCAGAACACAAGCTTCAAGAGGGCAGTGACTTTTTGTTTTATTTTCCCCCAACTAAGTACCCAGTGATTCATATCCCCTACCCACTCATGGAATATTTCTTAAATGAATCCTCAAACTCAGTGGTTTTTAAAAACACTTTCTGCCAGCTCCTGGGGTTCTGCCAAAGTTCTTCAGGGAGAGAGCGAGGGAGAGGAGGCAGGCAGAAAGGGAGGCAGTGCTGGCTGAGTTGTGAGCCTTCCATGGATTCAGCTGGAAGGCTTCTGCTTCCTTCTGTGTACACAGTGGCTTTCTTGCAAGATTTTGATTGTTCAAAAGGTTGTGGTCTACAAACTATATGACAACCAGTAGTCCCTTGCTATGATCTCATTTGATACATGAGCTTACTTACCTATGGCCTAAAAGATGTCAATACAAACCCCATCCAAAATCTAGGTCCCACAGACAAAGATGAACATCCTTCCCACCACATCTGGTGTATACCTTCACTTCAACCCCCACCATCCCTTCAACGTGCAGCTGCAGCTTCTCACTGTTATTAAATAATACCACACGGTTCCTTGTTACTGTGAAAAGTAACACACTGTCCAGTATGTTGGATTTTCTCCTAAATCTACTACATAACTTTACTTTAAATAATAGAATTGCCTGACCCAAATCCTTTTTAGCTATTTAAACACTATTTTCCAAGCAGACAGTTGAGACCGAATAAATTTATCAAGTGAGATATTCTTCCCATTGAATGTCTTTCCATGCAAATCAAGCTGTCAAGTGGTAGAATATACCTTACAGCTGCAATCAAGAATAAGTGTCAAACAGATTGCAAATTATGATAATCATTTTATAAACTGATATATAAGAATTAATTCAAAAGTATTGACTTTAGTTTAATTCATAAAGGCATTTATGAATGTAAGATAATAAGATCTGTGTCCCCTGATCTGTAATACCCAAGAATCTTCAAAGGGTCTATTCCAATAGGATGAGTCAAACTATCAGTTTCTCCCAGCCTATTAAAGATTAAGATTTACCACATTTCCTAATATACAACAAATTGAGTGAATGGCCGCAAAGCACATTCTGCAGAAGGCAGATCTGAACTCATGCTTCCATTTGGAAAACTCAACTTATGGCCAACCAAACTCAGCTTTAGAAAAATATGTATAATTCTCCCAAGATGGGAAGGAGCTTCCAGTAGGAATGTCAGAAAGTATAATAAGTCAACTGTAAGAGAAGAGAATACTGAATCTATCCAATCTAATATACCTTGCCAGTGGTTGGCTTAAGAAGGGAAATCCGGGGGCGTGTGGATGGCTCGGTGGGTTAAAGCCTCTGCCTTCGGTTCAGGTCATGATCCCAGGGTCTGCTCAGCAGGGAGCCTGCTTCCCCTCTCTCTCTCTGCCTGCCTCTCTGCCTACTTGTGATCTCTGTCAGTCAAATAAATAAATAAAATCTTTTAAAAAAAGGGAGGAGAAGGAAGAGGAGGGAAATCCGCGCAACGGATTAAGTGCCTGCCTTCATTGCAGATATGATCTCAGGGTCCTGGGATGGAGTACCACAGCAGGCTCCCTGCTCAGTGGGAAAGCTGCTTCTCCCTCTCCTCTTGCTCCTTCCCCCTGCTCATTCTCTCTCTCTCTCTTAAATAAATAAATAAAATATTTTTTAAAAGGGGTGGGGGTGGAATCCAGGAGAGAATTTTGCTGTGGCCAAACTCAGATTTCAAGCCAAAGTTTTATAGATGCTAACAAGAGGCACAAGGACACTGCTATGGGAGGCACCTGCTAGGGAATAATATCCCCCTGACCCTCAGATTCTTACATTGAATCCTTAGGCCCCAGTGATTGTATTTGGAAATGGAGCTTCTAGGAGGTTAATTAGATCATGAACCCTCAGGAACGATACTAGTGCCTTCACTGAAGAGACCTGAGAGAGATCTCTTGCTCTTTCCCAAGAGTACCTACAGATAAGGAAAATAAATTTAAAAGTTTTCCTGGTATTTCAAGGCTGAAATTGGTAGTGTATCCACCTCAAATAATGAAATTCTAAGTACATCTTACCATCAGACCTAACACTGAAATATACTTCTATCCCATCACAAATAAACAATGGGATAGAGACCACAAAACTCTGAAACAAGGAAGAGTAATAAATGACAGCCGAACTCTGAGTAAGAACTGCTAAGGACTTCTCATCACCACCTGAGGTTCATCTTCATGCTCAGCTTGCTAAGAATTTCAAGTTTTCATTTGTATAGAAGAAACAACATGATATGGCTACATTTAGAACAAAGCAAGGTGGACGTGCTTCTTTTATGGGATGTGAACTTATTGCAATGGTTTGACTTACTTTTATAACATTAAGCAGGACATCCTTTCCTTCTTACAACAACGAGGCAGCTGGTCAAGTAACTGCTTCCCAGAGCATAGAAGCAAATGATATGGACACTTGCACGAGTAGCTACTTAGACCTCTCCTCCAGCTACACTTTCACAAGATTGGTTGCCTTTTAGGAAAAACTGTACCAAATCGTCTTTCTGCTACCCACTCATCTACATGCAGAAATTAAAGATCATGCATTGATCAGAGCAGAGGAAGCTGATGAAGTCATTTAACTGTGCTTTTAACAGACCACAAAAATTATTTCCATGAGTTCATTACGAGGCCTAATATCAAAATGTATCCCATGGCTGGGCATTGTGTCTACCTGTATTATATGTATGTACAGGGTCATCCTTATCTATCATTTTAAGATTTTATTTATTTGACAGAGAGAAAGAGACCATAAGCAGGGGGAGCTGCAGAGGGAGAGGGAGAAGCAGGCTCCCTGATGAGCAGAAAGCAGGACATGGGGCTGAAGCCTGGGATCCTGGGATCATGACCTGAACCGAAGACAGATGTTTAGCCAACTGAACGACCCAGCCAGCCCAACCTTATCCATCTTACAACAAAACTCATCTTGTTTCATGAATATTACTGAGTTCCTGAACAAACTCCTCATTCAGGACCTTCTAAGTGACTCCAAGTTGTTCTTCTCTAGGATTCATTGCACTCAATGCAACTTTTCCTTACTACAGCCATTACCAAATGTACACTCCAACTCCCAGGCTTAGGACATTATGGCCTCAGCCAACCTTTTATTTCTGTTATCAGAGAAATTTTTGGCCAGAAGAGCTAATCCACAGTTTTATGGATGCTAATTCTGCTCAGATTTAGTTTGAAATAAAAACCTCAGCTACTGTTTTTTTTAAAGGTGTATTGTCTATCATTTTCAAAACTGGTGCCTAAATTATCTGAGAAGATCTTCAGAATAAATTTACATGAATTTACTGCCTCAAACCCCACAGGAAAACAGAAAGGCATGTTTTGTTTGCTCCTTAGAAATCCCCTGCTCCCTTAGCATGAGCAGGAAGTGTTTTTTTTCCCAGGAAGATGAGATGTTCAGGGGAACCCACAGTAACATATAATTCAGAAAAGGTTAGTGAAGCCCAGAGACAGTCACTAAACAACCTGACTGACTCTTAAACACACTGCTTTTCTTCCCCTTCACTTTTGAACTTCATCTTCTACTTGAATATTACTTAGAGTTCATCTCAAAATGATTCATTTAATCTTGTACTTATTTTCCAAGATACTACCTGAAAACTGACCTACTTGCCAAGATGCCTGATTGAGACAGTCTATTTCAGAATGAACTATTTGCCACCAAAGAGATGGTGGGGGTTTTGCAGGACAAAGAACATAGCATCTAGATTAAAAAAAAAAAAATGTATGTAGAAATTAATATTGGTTAATATATGGTGTACAAATACAAAAATCAGTGTGTCAATATAATTAACTGTTATATGTATAGTTATACATACACAAACTGTAAGTATATTGAAATATAAGGTACGTTTATACACAAGTACATATATATTCTACATAAAGCTATATGTTTGAAGATGGTTAATTTCCAAATCCCAGGTAATGGTGTAATTGACCAGATCATACTGGCATCAGACATCTGTAGGAAGAGGAGATAAACTGAACAATCTTCCATTCAGTACACTCAGTCTTAGAGTGATTGAAACCAGTATTATTATTTCACATTAAAAAAAAGTCCCATCTTTGTTCACTCAGTCAATCAGTGATCTTATCAACAGCCCAGCCTTATCTCTCATCAGCTTTTAGTAGTATCAGCTAGGAAAATGGCAGAGAAGTAGGAGACCCTGTTTCAACTGGTCCCCTAAAGTGAGCTAAACTATACACCAGAACACTCTGAACACCCAAGATAACAGCCTGAGATGTAGGATTATACACTTCTGGATCTCTATGGGGGCAGAAGACATCAGTGGAGAGGTAACATGGAGTGCCATCACTCACACTGATATCAGAGGATAAAAAGAAGGGGGAGGGAACCACCAGAAGTGACCCATTGAAAAGTAATACCCCAATGCAAAAGTGCCCTGTGGTTGGGGACCAGCATTAACTTGGATTCCGGTTAAAAGCACTCAAAAAGAGCAAGAGATCTTAAGGGGCACCTGGTGATATCAGGTGATTACGGGCCCAGGCCTAACTAAGCCCACGTTCCCAGGGCAGTTACTGCAGGTGACCACCCATGCCAGAAAGGGCCCAGCAGGGGTTCCAGTTCGTGGTCCCCAAGCCCTAGGCTTTCCGCTGCTTGCATCAGCACTTGGCTGGTCATACTCCTGCCCACGCCTGTGAGAGCCTGGTGTGGGTGCCTGCCGGCAGTCTCTGGGCCCACAGCCTACAGCAACCTGTGTCTTTGCTGGGTGTGAGCGCACCAGGCATGGGCTGGGACTCCAGAGAGCAGTCCTGGCAGTGGCAGCCACCCGGGTTCTCCGAAGCAATACAGCTTGTGGCTGTAATGGCACAAGGGTGCAGAGAGGGCCTCTGGGGGAGAGCTGGGAGTGGCTGGGGTGTGCATGGCCTGTGGGAGGCTGTGGTGTTCAGGGGAGTTTGCAGAGGGGGGAGTCTGTGTGTTCTGGACCACCCAGAGGGGAGCAGACATAGGCTTCTCTCTGAGGCGGAGGTCTGGGAGCAGTTTGTTTTCCACTAAACCTCCAAAAAGCAGCAAAAAGTCATCAAAGGGCAAAAACTTCCAGAGAACAAAAGCCTGAAAAATTAGTTTCCACAGAGCCCAGCCTCCTGATAGGGAGCAGGAGGACACAGTCAAGCAGGACTCACTGAAAAACAACATGGCAGGCCTCTCCCCCAGAAAGCCAGCCAAAAGAATGAGAAGAAAACCACCACAGGGTCCCCAAAGAACTGTAAAACCCCAACATCAGGGGAAAACAATATATTAAGCTAAAATCTGTATATTTCATAGATACAAATTTTCTTTCTTTTTTTTTAACTCATGATTCTTCTTTTAATTTTTTTGATCTACTTAGCTTTACAGCTAGAGGTTTAATACAACATATTCCATAATAACTTTTTAACATGAACTTTTCTCATGCATATAACTGTTTCTTTTTCATATATATATGTATATATATATATATATATATATATATATATATTGCATATAGATATAAGCTTCAAGGTAATTCTTTTTCCCTATTCAATACTACCCCTATATAAAAACCAGTTTTAATTTCCCTGTATCTTTGGAAAGTTGACTCCTTTAACAAAGATAACAAGATTCACCCAGGAAGAATCAAAATAACTTTCATTGCCCACATTGAGGGTTTATAAAGATTATATCATCTTATTCTTCTGTTAGTGTTACTGTGTATTTGTTTTTGTTTTTGTACTATATAAATCTTATTCTTGGTGCTCATTTTGGCTGGGTTTTTCTTTTCTTTCTTTCTTTTTTTTTTTTCTTGTCTTTTACTTTTGTTGGTCTTTTTGTTTGTTTGGTTTTGTTTATGTACCTTATAAATCTCACTTTTGGGGCTCATTTTGGCTGGGTTTTCTTTTTCTTTCTTTTTTTTTTTTTTTAATTTTTGGTGGTGACTTCTGATTGCTCCAAAACTTTATAGGGTGAAACTTGCCTGGATTGTGGTTGATATATTCAGCTATACATCCCCTCAACTACCTTTCACCAAAATAACTAGGAGGAGGAACATCCAACAGAAGAAAAATTCAGAGACTATGCCCTCTGCCACGGAACTACTGGATATGGACATAAACGGTGTGTCAGAAAGGGAATTCAGGGTAACAATTATCCAGGCAATGTCTAGGTTGGAGAAAACCATTAGTGACAACAAGAAACTCTAAGGGCAGAAGTGGGGGCTGATCTGGCAGTACTAAAAAATGCTATCAGTGAGATCCAATCTAATCTAAATACTCTAACAGCTAGGGTAACCAAGGCAGAAGATTGAATTAGTGATCTAGAAGACAAACTGATAGAAAAGAAGTATCAGGAGGAAGCCTGGCACAAACAGCTTAGAAGGCATGAAAACAGAATAGAGGAAATAAATGACACCATGAAATGTTCCAACATCAGAATTATTGGGATCCCTGAGAGGGTGGAGAAAGAGAGAAGACTAGAATATATAGTTGAACAAATTCTGAGTGAAAATTTCCCTAGTCTGGGGAATGGAACAAGTGTTCGTGTCCCAGAGCAGAAAGGACACCACCAATATCAACAAATCTAGAAAGACTAGAAATCCAGATTTCTAGACCAATCTAGAAATCCAGACACTTGATTGTGAAATTCACAAATCATAATTTTAGACAAGAGATCCTAAGGGCAGCTGGGGGAAGAGATTTCTTATGTACAGAGGAAGGTCCATCAGAATAATGTCAGACCTGTCCACAGAAACCAGGAAAACCAGAAAGGGCTGGCAAGACAAATTCAGAGTAAAATGAGAAAAACATGCAGCCAAGAATATTTTATCCAACAAGGCTAACATTCAAAATGGATGGAGAGATAAAGAACTCCCAAGACCTGCAAGGTTTAAAATAGTATGTGACCACCAAGCCAGCACTACAAGAAATATTAAGAGGGGTCCTATAAAAGAAGAAAGAAATAGAACAGAAATGAGTGACATAGAACAGAAATTTACAGAGACAGTCTATAGAAACAAGGACTTCACAGGCAACATGATGTGAATAAAAACTTATCCTTTAATAATCACTCTCAATGTGAATGGCCTAAATGCTCCCATAAAACAGCACAGGGTTGCAGACTGAATAAAACAACAGGACCCGTCCATATGTGGTCAAAAAGAGACATGTTTGGAACCTAAAGATACATCCAAACTGAAAGTGAAGGGATGGAGAACGATATTTCATGCCAATAGACCTCAAAAGAAATCTGGGGTAGCAATTCTTATATCACATAAATTAGATTTTAAGCTAAAGACTGTAGTCAGAGATACAGAAGGACACACATCATTCTTAAAAGGTCTATCCACCAAGAAGATCTAACAATTGTAAATATTTATGCCCCCAATATGGGAGCAGCCAGCCACATGAGCCAACTGTCCAACTGTTAATCAAAATAAAGAGTCATATTGATATGAATACATTAATTGTAGGGGAACTTAACACACCACTCTCAGTAATAGATCATCCAAACAGAAAATCAATAAAGGAACAAGAGCTTTGAATGACACCTTGGACCAGATGGACCTTGTAGATATACACAGAACATTCCACCCTAAAACAACAGAATACTCGCTCTTCTCCAGTGCACATGGAACTTTCTCCAGAATAGACCACATACTGGGTCACCTATTCTCCTGAAGCTGTTTCAAAAAACACAAACAGAAGGCAAACTTCCAGATTCTTTCTATGAAGTCAGCATTACCCTGATCCTCCAACCAGGCAAAGACCCCATCAAAAAGGAGAATTTCAGACCAGTATCCCTGATGAATACGGATGCCAAGATTCTCAACAAGATCCTAGCTAATAGGACCCAACAGTATATTAAAAAGATTATCAACCCTCACAAGGTGGGATTAATCCATGGGATACAAGCATGGTTCAACATTCACAGATCAATCGATGTAATAGAACAAATCAATAAAAGAAGAGAGAAGAACAACATGGTCCTCTCAATTGATGCAGAAATATCATTTGACAAAATACAGCATCCGTTCCTGATTAAAATGATTCAAAGTATAGGGATAGAGAGAATATTCCTCAACTTCATAAAATCTATCTATGAAAAACCCACAGCAAATATCATTCTCAATGGGGAAAAGCTGACAGTCTTCCCCTTAAAATCAGGAACATGACAAGGATGCCCATTCCCATCAATATTATTCAACATCTTACTAGAAGTCCTAGCAACAACAACCAGACAACAAAAAGAAATAAAAGGTATTCAAATTGGCAAAGAAAATGTCAAACTCTCTTTCTTCTCAGATGACATGATACTTTCTATGGAAAACCCAAAAGACTCCAACCCCAAATTACTAGAACTCATGCAACAATCCAGTAACATGACAGGGTACAAAAATCAATGCACAAAAATCAGTTTCTTTCTTAAACACTGAGACTGTAGAAAGAGAAATTAGAGAATCAATTCCATTTACAACAGCACCAAAAACCATAAGATACCTGGGAATAAACCTAACAAAAGAAGTAAAGATCTATACTGGAGTAACTACAGAACACTCATCAAAGAAACTGAAGAGTACACAAAAAGATGGAAAACCTTTCCATGCTCATGGATCAGAAGAATAAACATTGTTAAAATGTCTACACTGCCCAGAGCAATCTATACTTTCAACTCTATCCCGATCAAAATACCACCAGCATTTTTCAAAGTGCTGGAACAAATAGTCCTAAAATTTGTATGGAACCAGAAAAGACCCAAATCACCAAAGGAATGTTCAAAAACAATAACAACAACAAAGCAGGAGTATGGCATTGTCTTTCCTCAAGCTATATTACAAAGAATGATAACCAAGACACCATGGTCCTGGCACAAGAACAGACACATAGATTGTTGGAATAGAATAGAGAGCCCAGATATGTACCTGCAATTCTATGGTCAAACAACATTTGACAGAGCAGTAAAAAAATATCAGTGAAAAAAAGACACTCTCTTCAATAAATGGTCCTTGGAAAATTGGATAGCTATGTATAGAAGGATGAAACTTGACCATTCTCTTACACCATACACGAAGATAAACTCACAATGGATGAACGACCTCAATGTGAGACAGGAATCCATCAAAATCCTAGAGGAGAACATGGGAAGTAAACCTCTTCAACATCAGCCACAGCAAATTCTTTCAAGACATATCTCCGGGGTGCCTGGGTGGCTCAGTCGTTAAGTGTTTGCCTTCAGCTCAGGTAATGATCCCAGGGTCTTGGGATTGAGCCCCGAATCAGGCTCCCTGCTCTGCAGGAAGCCTGCTTCTCCCACTTCCACTCCCCCAGCTTGGGTTCCCTCTCTGTGTCTTTCTCTGTCAAATAAATAAAATCTTAAAAAAAAAAAAAAAAAAAAAAAAAAAAAAAAAAAAAAAGACATGTCTCCAAAGGCAAGGGAAACAAAAGCAAAAATGAAATTTTGGGACTTAAGATAAAAAGCTTCTGCACAGCAAAGGAAACAGTCAAGAAAATTAAGACACAACCCACAGAATGGGAGAAGATATTTGCAAATGACACTATAGATAAAGGGCTGGTATCCATGATCTATAAAGAACTTCTCAAACTCAACACCCAAAAAACAAATATTCAAGTCAAAAAATGGGCAAAAGACATGAGCAGACACTTCTCCAATGAAGACATACAAATGGCTAACAGACACATGAAAAAGTGTTCATCATCATTAGCCACCAGGGAGATTCAAATCAAAACCACATGGAGATATCAACTTAGACCTGTTAGAATGGCTAAAATAAACAAAACAAGAAACAACAAGTGTCAGAGAGGATGTGGAGAAGGGAACCCTCTTGTACTCCTTGGTGGGAATGCAAGTTGGTGCAGCTACTTTGGAAAACAGTGTGGAGATTCCTTAACAAATTAAAAAAAGAGCTACCCTCTTACTCTGCAATTGCACTACTAGGTATTTACCCCAAAGACACAGATGTAGCGAAAAGAAGGCCTATATGTACCCCAATGTTCATAGTGGCAATGGCCACAATCACCAAACTGGAAAGAGCCAAGATGCCCTTCAACAGACAAATGGATAAAGAAGATGTGATTCATATATACAATGGAATATTACACCTCCATCAGAAAGAATGAACACCCAACTTTTGTATCAACATGGGTAGGTCTGGAGGAGATTATGCTGAGTGAAATAAGTCAAGCAGAGAGAGTCAATTATCATATAGTTTCACTTATTTGTGGAGCATAAGGAATAACATAGAGGACATTAGGAAAAGAAAAGTAAAAGTGAATTGGGAAATCGGAGGGGGAGATGAACTATGAGAGACTATGGACTCTGAGAAACAAACTGAGGGTTTTGGAAAAAAGGGGGGTTGGCGGGGAATAGGTAAGCCTGGTGGTGGGTATTAAGGAGGGCATGTATTGCATGGAACACTGGGTGTTGTGCATAAACGGTGAATCTTAGAACACTGAAAAAATAAAATAAAATTTTAAAAAATAGTATCAGCTAGGTCCATTTTCACTTGTGCAATTTTGACTGAGGCCAGAAGCTACCACAGCAGCCTCCAGTGCGTGAGGAGCAGTCCACGATTGCATAATCCAAGTTCTTTCCTTTAAACTGACTGGACCAATTGAAAACAGTCCCCATAACTGCACTAGGAATAGTTCTAATTAGCTGATTAACTCCTGCTTGTGCTCCTGAATCCATTGTTGGTAGTAGAGGTGGGGGTTACTGTGATTCAACCAATCAGAAGCCTCCCCAGCAGTCACCCTTGGATTTAGCATCCCTCCAGCCAAAGGGATTGACTGGGAAAAAGTTGCTACCTCCACAAAATTGAGGTTCTCTTAGTAAGTCCAAGTCCTGGAATGCACCCGGAGTAAGAAAAAGTCCTCCTATAGATCCATTTCAAGGAAGACAAAATATTTTGAACACCATGTTTTTAATTATTACAATCAATATCACAGCCCCTGACCTCTTCATGGTCAATATTTAAATCCTAGTTTCTCCCAAATTGAAATGGTCAACCAGAAAAAATACCAACAAATGAAAGAGAAGAAATCATAGTTTTTGGAACCATGATCTGGGAAGAGAGACTAAAGTTCCCTTTCCATTGCTAGATCTAGAAATCTGCTCGTTCTCCAAATAGACCAAGTGCAGTGGAACTCTACTGGGAGTTTCCAAGAAGAGATGGAAAAGCCCGCCATGAAGAAGACTGGTTGCCTTTGGAGCCAAATATAGCTCAGCTAAAATCATAGATTTCACGACCTATGGTCAATGCCTACCATAGGCCAGCAATGCCAGAGTTTGGAGCCAACTAAATCCAACCCCTCCCCTTAACAACACACACAACAAATCTAAGCCTAGAAGGCAATGTTATACCATATACCATGCAGAACTGATGCCTTCTAGCAATAAAATTACTGGCACTAAGATGAAGCAAGAGTGGTGCCCCCACCCTGTGCACGATCCCGTGAGGTGCTTGTGTAATCCCCACAGTCGTCCTGAAACCCTCTCTTGTCTCACCCCCATCCCAACCCCGGTGCACTGACATTTCCCTCCAATCCACAGTCCACCACTCACTTCTCATTGAGTTCAGTCAGCTTTAGATCCCATTGAGTTACCCTTGGTATTTTCTTCGCTTTCTTATCTAAGAATATTTAATTTTGTCAGTATTAATTTCTCTTTCTGAGCATAAAGAACACTTAATCGTGGTTCTCACCCCACCCCCATGCCCAGCAAGAAGGGGTTTGGAGATTACAGCTCAATGTGTGAGCTTTTTCTTTTTTTTCTTTTTGAAGTGTTTTGTGCTTTGGGGATGAAAGGTGTTTCATGACTTCAAAGCATTCCCATTATTATTTGTCCACTATTCAGGACAATCAGGGTAATTTGGCAACAGCTTTTCTTCTTGGCAGAAGAAAAGGCTGATTGCAGGAGTGGGGTGGGGGGCGGATTATGTGCAGTTTATGTGAGGTTAAGGTCATGGCCAATGCAAGATAAAAAAGCTCTTTGTTTTATGAATAAATACAAGATTTCTGATTTATCCCCTTATTTTAGAATACCAGCATATGCTCATTTTTTAAATGTTTCAAATACCCTATTCCCACAGCTTTAGAGGAAAGCTTCCTCAACTCATGAATTTATTATCCACAGTTTATATGTTGCTGTCATAAATTTTCAGGGTCCAAGCAAACTTTGATGCCGATTTTGATATTCCCCATCAATTATGTCATCTTTGGCGATTCACTGCATTGAGATCTATTTGTAGTTTAGAATAAAGTAGTGACTTATATCCATAACTTAATGCCAGGACACTGGACATCACTAGGAAATCTCAAGAGTATTTGCTTCTGGTAGCAAATTAAGTAGAAATGAGTCATTGAGCAAATGTGATTTATTTAATTCACATCCTAGAGGAATGTATCCAGTAATTCTTCATCTTGCCCTGATCATTGAAATTCTCAGTCACTTTTAGAAATTTAGCTCTCCTTTTCCCCAGAAGGGGGAAAAAAAAGTTTTCAAGAAGATAAATTTTACTCGCCTATAAATTTAGGAGCTTTATCTTTCCTGAGGAGCTTTTCTTGTTGGTTATTTAAAGGCATTTTATTAAGCATCTCTCTTTTAATTAGTTTTAAATCTAGATCTCTTTCAACTGCACACCCTTCTCCTTGTGAGTGGGTAAGTCTCTTCTGTTAAAAATAGGACCTACTTCACGCTTAGAAAAATGCACTGATTCCGCTAACATCTGGTCTAAACACCAGGAGTTGTGATAATAGGTACTCACACATAGGTCTGCGAGATGTCAGTGTGTTAGCTGCTGCTTGACGCCAACTCATGCACCAACAGGTATAATTAGAAGATAAGGGGGTTTCTCACAAAGCTAAAACCAACTGATTTTCCACTTTAAGAAAATCAAGGAAGTTTTCTAACAAGATTACCTGACTTTCAGTGTTATTCACATAATTAAATGGACGGTTTTCCATCCTTAAAGAGCGAGCGCCTGGATTAAAAATAGAGCAATGTATTCCTTTTTGAAACATTTCTACAGAAAATAATATATTAATAATGAGGCATAATTAGAATAGTATTTCCTCACTCTGTTTATGTATCTTTGTTTCTCTTGTTCATCTCTCTTGCTCACACACACTCACATACTCACACAATATCCTGACTCATTACATTGTCCTCTCTCTCCCAAGTAGCACAACACCTTGCTCTTAAAATAACTCCCATCTATCCTGTGCCTAAAATTATGTTTACATTCTAAACCAGTTCCACAAGAAAACAGAAAACTCTACATTCAGGAACTGATCTCCAGATCCTTTCCCAAGAGTAAACCACTCTTCAGTTGTGTTCAAAGGACTCATGGTCCCCATCTTTTTCATTCTTGGCTCTTGCATGCTGGAAGCCTTGGTCTTCAACCTTCCACTTCTTCTCTTGCATTCATTTTCTCTTTACTGTAGAATATGGTCTTCAACTCCAGGAGACCAGCAATGACCATGTAATTTATAAGCTCCTGGAGTTTCAAGATGAGGGTTAACAGTGGTATTTCATTTTTGCACATCTCTGCATTCACTGGGTTCTATTCCCTCCAGTGCCAGAGCAAGGCTGATTCAAGATCCCACCACTATAAATGAGGTGTGTCCTCAATAGACAATACTGAAGAAAGACTATGTCCAAGTTCACTGCCCTATAATATCTGAAGTCTTTAGTAAGACATTGCTCCTCAACCTTTTGGCTAAGATCAAGTGAAGTCTTAATTAAGTAAGAACCCCTGAGAAAATAAGAACAAATCAGCAGCTATCTCCACAAGCCTTCCACTTGGAACTTCTTTGCAGCAGGGAGAGAGGTGTTTCTGACCAAGATTCAAAAGCTATCTATCTGAAACCAAAACTCTATAGCGTTCATTCCTTTAAACTTGCACCTTCTTTGGTACTGGTTTGAGAAAAAATCCTCCTTCTGTAGAAAATACAGACTCTTGTTTTTCTTTTTCAATTTCTGGATATTGGTTTCATGATTACAGTCAAGAGCAGCCTTGGTTGACCACTGGTATTGCCATTTACAGGGACCAGGAAGACGACTAAGAGTAACTCCATGGAAATCAATGTCAGGATTTGTCAAAGTCATGAGTCGACTGATAGTCTGACTATAGTAACTTGTTCGTCTAGTTAACTGATTATTAGACCTTTAGGTCGGGCTTCAATTAATAATCCCATTTTTGTTCTTTAGAAGTGGAGATGGGTATTTTGTGACAGCTCACTTGGAATATTTTTCCCCATGACAAAATAGTTGCATTCTTACTTTGTGTTATAAAAATCTGAGGCCATCATTAGCATCTCTCTCTGCTCCACAGACCTTTTAAGCAAGGTTGGACTCTGTTTCCTATCACTGATGACCTCTATTCCCAGCACAAGGACTGTGGCCTTCTATCTAGGCACTGATCCTTTGAAGAGTTCCAAATTTTCATAAAAGGGCAACAACCCTTCCTCAGATTCCATGATGATTAAAACCCATAATTGTGCCTTTACCTAGTTAAGTATATTTTGCTTATGGTTATAAAAGGAACTTTTCTTTAATCACAAGAAAAACTGGAAATTCAGTTTTGCTATACCATTTGTTGTTATTCTTATTAAAGTTAAAAATTATAAATTCTCCTTCTTTCTTAAGCTTGTGAATTTAGGTGGCCCATCATACCATCTATTTATAATCTAACCAACTTTAGCAATTATTTCTAAAGGGCCTGAAAATACTATTTGGTTGTATGAACAAAATTCGCTGAATACATTTAAACATATGTAACAGCTGTTTGTTAAACCTGTGACTTGTGCTTCCTTTGTAACATTCTTATCTCTGACAATACAAATCGCCAACATGTAAGTAATGCCTAAACATAATTCAATTTATAAATACAATGAATCTAAAATTATTAATATTCCCCACACTGTTTATTCACTTGGTACACTTTCTTAAATTTGTGAGATTGAATCCATTACTCAGTTACACATTTTCCATTAGATGTGTGGGAGCTGCCAAGCTTACACCATTTTCTCTGACATGTTTATAACTATATAAAACCTCAAATATACACAATTCTTTTTTAACACTGAAAGATCAAGACCATGATTTTTGGCTTCTAAGCCTCTAAAAACCTATTATTTAATATCTAATACTTAGTATTTCAGCAGAAATTATGTAACAAATACTAGTTATAAAGCAGAGTCATAACGAGAACTTTGAACATCCCACCCAAGTCAGAAGTAAAAGAAAGTGGTAATATTGTCTTTATGAGTTCTGTCCCTATTTTATCACCACACTTCAGCCTAGACACAACTTACTGTCTATTCAAATATTTGTTTTAGTTTATCATCCCTTGCCTATTTTCAGGTATATTTATTTTACCATTTATGTATATATATATTTATATATAATATATAAATATATATATATTATATAAAATATATAAATTATATATAAAATATATTATACAATATATCTTTTGGGGGGCTTTGTGACATTTTTAAAAAATTGTACTGAGCCTGGGTGGCTCAGTGGATTAAAGCCTCTGCCTTCAGCTCAGGTTGTGATTCCAAGGTCCTGGGATCGAGCCCCACGTCAGGCTCTCTGCTCGGCAGGGAGCCTGCTTCTTCTCTCTCTCTGCCTGCTTCTCTGCCTACTTGTGATCTCTCTCTGTCAAATAAATAAATAAAATCTTTAAAAAAAAATTGTTTGTACCAAACTCTTAAACTCTTAAACATCCCAAAATATTAAGAGACACTCTCATGAAAGACAACTCCCAGTAAACCATGCCTACTCAATTTTTAATCCTCTCACACCTAGAGACTTTTATGTCCCCCAGCTGCTATTGTGAAATCCTTTTTGTATTCTCAATGTCATGGGTTTCAAATAAGAGCAATGAGCATCTTAGAACACACGTTCAATTCTCTGCTCAGAGGAGTTTGTGACTTTTACCAATAAAATTGATTACCTTTTATATTCTGTCTAAGATGTATAGATCTGTACACAGCTGACTGTAAAAACACCTGAACTTCATCATATCCTTAAAGATGAAAAACGTCTATTTCAAGACTTAAAATTTATGAGATCATGCTTGATTTTAAAGTTAGGGCCCAAATATTACTGATATTTGAAATGATATTAGATTGGTATTAGGAGTTCTCAAACTGCTTACTTGAGATCACTCTCCAATACAAAAAAAAAAAAAAAAATCTTATACAGGAGCTTTTAATTTGTTCTAGGTTTAAATCATACACCACTTCCACTGTCTACCCATCTTTACAAAGGTAAAAGGTAAGATTCCCCTGTTTTATTTAATCCTCACAAGAACAAAGTGATCTATTTACATATGTGTAGGCTACAAATCTTTACTCTTACAATAAGATAAACTCAACACTGGACCTCCAAGTCTATATTAGGCCTTTCTACCTTTCCGCTATTTAAAGTAGGAAGTGGAAAGCTTAGACTCAGGTATTTTGGAAACACAACCATCTGCACATTGACATTCCTTCTGTTCCTTTTAAATTCAACAGCTCTCAAGTTTCAGCATTGTGAGGGATGACCCAGTGGGGTTCTATACACAAAGAGGGCATCTCACTTGACTGAAGACTTGAGACTGTCTCAAATAAATGTAACTGAACATAATTTTAGCCATAGGCCTTGACTCTAAGACCCAGCCCTCTCTTAAGGAGGCATTTCTTCTCTTTATTTTTAACTCACTTCTGATAAATACCCTCCAAATGTTCAGCTTTGAGAAACAGCATTTGTCAGGGATGGCCAGTCACCTTTCCATTCACTTAAATGGAAATCCTTAAGTCAAAGATTTTGCTGATAGTTTTCAGGAGATCTAAAATGCCCCAAAATTCTATGCCAAAGTGGCTTTCGCATTTCAGAGTGGCCAAATGCATTTCAGAAGAGCGGCTCACTGCTTTCAGCAGATGATCTAAGTCAGCAGTTCCCAACATTTTTTATGCTATGGTACAAACAGAAAATTATGATATTTGCATAGTACACTGGGGAAAACTCAATGGTTTTGATGATACCTAGGTGGGGAGTGATTTTAAAACTCATTACATTTTCTTATTATGCAATTAGAACCATGAAATGCAAAGCATGAGAGGAAAATAATCATCACATATACACAAAATGTCCAAATATTTTCAAATATTTATTTATTTTATTTTATTAGTATTTTATTTATTTGACAGAGACAGACACAGTGAGGAGAGGGAGTAGCAGGCTTCCCGCTGAGCAAAGAGTCCGATGTGGGGCTTGATCCCAGGACTCTGAGATCATGACCTGAGCTGAAGGCAGACACTTAACGACAGCCACCCAGGCGCCCCCAAATATTTAATAAAAATATCTAGCTTGCTTTTGTGAGCCTAACTTTTCTGTATGAATTTTCTTTTTTTTTCCCCCGTAGAGTGATAGAGCAAGCATATGAGTGCTTAGGGGGGTGGGGCAGAGGAAGAAGGAGAGAGAGATTCTCAAATAGACTCCCCACGGAGCACACAGAGCCTGACACAGGGCTTCATCTCAGGATCCCAAGACCACAACCTGAGCCAAAATCAACAGTCAGGTGCTTAACCAACTGAGCCACCCAGTCACACCTCAAGTTTAATTCTTAAGATGGCTACATGCATTTCTCGGTGAAGTCATTTTAATCATGGTGTATTCAAAATCTTGAGAGTCACAATGAGTGAAAAATTTTGTTGGCACACAGGTAACAAGAAGTAGAAACATGGCTAAAGGTGAAGTACCAGGGACCATATCTCCATATGCATGTCAAACAAGCAATTCCACACAAAATATATTAAAGAATGATATCCAATAAAGTAGAGAACAAACAGCAAATGACAGTGATCTCTGAGAAAGAAAACAAATGAGCTGAGTCTTAAAGCCCAAGCCTAGGGGCATCTGGGTGGCTCAGTCACTAAGACTAGCCCAAGCCTATAGCTCTACAAGAACACACAAGTTATGGAGCACAAGTTATGGAGCTGGGACAATGAAGCCAACTGCCTGAGTTGATGAGAAGGAGGTAAGGACTTGGAAATATTAAGAAAGCTAAAGCTCATAGACAGGATATCAGGGAGGAAAGGACTGCAGAGAGTAGTTTATGACTATCACAAATATTAATTGGAGACCAGCACAGGTCCCATTCAAGTATTCAGCAAAGTCCTGATCAGTAGGTACACAAGAAGGAAAGTACCTAAAGCCAGGTAGAAAACCATCTAAAAGAATAAGACAACTAATAGCTCATAGGGCATTGGCAAGAATGAGAAAGATCTTGGCCCACTAATAGGCAACAGCTGACCCTAAACTGAGACACTTTTCTGGACCCACCTAACAAATCCTAAAAATCATGATTCAATCGGATCTAACAGCTTCCCAGAAAAAAAGCATGACAAAATTTATAGGAATATAAAAATATTCAGCATCCAAAAATTAACAGCTACAAGGTTTGGCATCCAATGAAAGATTACCAGGCATGCAAAGGAAAAACTAAAATGAGGACAATAATTAATCAAAACAGACCAAGTACTAACACATATGTCAGAACTTGTTGGCAAGAACATTAAAATGGTTATTATAATTGTATTCCACATATTTTGTAGAAGTTAAGTACAGATGTGGAATATATAAAAAGCACTCAAATCAAGCCACAAAAAGATATAAACTACTCTGTCTGAAGAAGAAAAAATATACCAGATGGTATTAGTACCAGACTCGGCATTACCAAAGAAAAGATTAGTCAGCTGTTAAATACTGTCATTGAATCTATTCAAAACAAAACAGGAAGAGAAAAAAATCAATTTAAAAAGCACAAAGACCATCAGTGAAATATGGGGAAATTTCGACAAGCCTAGTATACGTGTAACTGGAGTCTCTGAAAGAGAAGAGAAAGATGGTAGACAAAATATTTGAAGAACGTGATTTTTTTCAAAATTTATGAACTATAAATCCATAGATGGAGTAAGTTCAACTAACTCCAAGCACATCAGTCATGAAGATAAATACACCAAGAACAATAAAATCATCTGCTCACAACCAGTTTTAAAAAGAGACTCCTAAAAGCAGCCAGAGATAAGGTATTGGCTACAGAGGAAGAAAATTTACCATGATAATGGGTATCTTATCAGAAATAATCCAAGTGAAAACACCATGGAACACTTTCTAATACCAAAATAGGATGGGGGAAACTCTCAACATAGAATTCTATATCCAGCACAAATGTCTTTCATAAAGACAAATTTAAAACATTTTCAGACAGAAAACTTGGAAGAAATCATTACTCACATCACATACTATAAATGGAGTTAAATTTATACCACCTGGACTATAAATCTATGCAAACAAGTGATGAGCACAAGGAATAGTAACTACATGGGTAAACCTATACCACAGTTGTGTATTTTTTTAGTATATTTTAAAAATAATTGTTTAAATATAAAGGCCATGATGGGAAATGAAATTTGCGATCACAAGATCCTCCTACAGTGCATGAAGTGATAGAACATTGTTTAAAGGTAAATGGATATAAAGTCATAGACTAAATATCCCAAAGAAGTAACTAAAATGGCCAAATATTTATAGCTAATAACCCTCAAAAGGATATAGAGATGAAAAAAAAAGTATTTTAATAATCCAGAATTAAACACAGAGTAAACAAAGAACAGTTGGGACAAGTAGAGAACAAATACCAAGAAGGCAACATTAAATCTTAGCTTATCCATAAAATTAAGTGCAAACAATCTAAACACCCCCATGAAAAGTCGGATTGTTAAACTGAATTCAAAAAGAAGAACATACATGATGCTTACAAGACAAACACAATGTAAAAATAGGTTATATTGGGCGAAAATTAGAGGATGGAAAAAGGTCTATCATATGAGTACCAATTAAAATAAAGCTGGGAAGGGGGAGTGGGGATGGGATAGGGGGGTGGGGATATGGACATTGGAGAGGGTGTGTGCTATGGTAAGTGCTGTGAAATGTGTAAACCTGGCGATTCACAGACCTGTACCCCTGGGGATAAAAACACATTATATGTTTATTTAAAAATTTAAAAATAAAAATTAAGAAAAAAATAAATCTGGGAAGGTTATACTAGTACCAAAGTAGAATGGAGAATTAATAGTATTATCAGAAACAAAAAAAGTCCTTCATAATGATGAAGGGTCAGTTTATCAAGGAAGCATAATAATCCTACATGTTTACATTTACCTAATATTAGATCTCCAAAATAGGTAAAACCAAAACTGAAAGAACTAGAAAGAGAAATATATCAGTTCAACAGTTCTAGTCAGAGGTTTTGATAACTCCCTCTCAGTAAATGACAGAAGAAGTAGACAGAAAGTCAGTAAAGAAAGCCCTATCAACTAATGTGACCCAACTGCCATTCACAAAATATACAATAAGAGCAGAACAGTTTCTTGTTTGTTTACATGTGGTTTTCAAGTGCACAGGAAACAATTGCTTTGACATAATCTAAACCAAAAAGCAGATTTCAATAAATTTTAAATAACTTATCTAAAATATGGCCTTTAACCACAGTGGAATTACAGTAGAAGTTAATAGCATAATTATCTTTAAGAATCGTTAAATATTTGTAAACCAAACCTTCCCAAAATTCAATGGCTGGAACATCAAAAAGCAATACAGAAAATACTTTGAACTGAATAAAAGTGAAAGCACAATGTATGTCAATTAGTGGGATGCCAGTAGAAGAGTATTCAGTGGGAGGCATGATAGCACTAGTCTACCTTAGAAAAGAAGAAAGGTCTCATAGTAATGACCTTCATTTCCACATTAAGTAATGAGGGAAAGAGCAAATTCAATCCAAAGGAGATAGAAGAAGGAAAATAATAAAAATTAAAGTGAAAATTAACAGAATAGAAGAAAGGAAAGCAATGAGATAAGCAAAGGAACTAATTTTACTGAGAATAGCTAAGTAGACAGGATAGATAAAAATTCTAGCAACACTGGCCAGGAGAAAAAAAGCCAGAGGATATAGACTGCTAATATGATTTATGAGAGAGGGAATTTTACTACACATTTCTACAAATAACAAAAGGTTAGTAAAAGAGCATTACTAACAGTCCTTCCTCAATACATTTGAACACTTTAATGAAATGAACAAACTTCTGGAAAGATACCAACTACAAAGCTCACTCAAGAAGAAATAGAAAACTTTCAATAGACTCATATCTAAGAAAGATTGGATACATGGTAAAAAACATGGGCACCGAGGAAAACATAGGCTCAGAGAGCTTCACTTGTAATATGACCAAATGTTTGAGAAAAAAAAAAAATACCTACTTATTTTGTTTCAGCAAGCTTGAGGGAACACCTCTCAATACCATTTTGTGAGGCCATCATTAACTCCTATCAAGAGAAGAAAAAGACATCACAAGAACAGAAAGCCACAGACCAAGAGATCTCATGCATATAGATGCAAATATTCTGAGCAAAATTTTACTAACTTAAATGCAACTCTATATAAAAAAATTAAACATCAAAGTGAGGTTTATCCCAAGATTACATTTGTTTAACATTTTTTTTTAAATCAACCTATGCCAAGGCATTTAAGTATATGTAGAAGAGGCCTTTGAAAACAACCAGCACTCATTCCTGACAAAAACTAAACAAACTAGAAATAGAAAAGCATTTCCTCAAACTGGGTAAAGAGCACCTAAAACAAAACAAAACAAAAAACAAACAAAAACAAGCCCCAAAGCAAAATCTATAGCTAGTTTAACCCTTACTGGTAAAAGCCTAAATGATTATCCTCTAAGATGAGGGGAAGCCCAAAGACATATACGCTCTCACTACAGTCATTCAACACCATACTTCAAGATCTGGCAAGAGCAATCAGGTGAGAAAAATAAATAAAATACATCCTGAATGGAGCCATAAAAATAGTCTTTGTTCATGGTTCATATTGACCTCTGTGTAGCAAGTCAATTGGAATCTACAAAAAGCTACTAGATCCAAAAAATCAGTTTATGAATTTAGAAGATCAACAGACAAAAATCACTAGTATTTCTATATATGAGCAACAACAGAAATTATTATAAAGTATAGTATAGCAACAGAAAATGTGAAATACTTAAGAATAAATCTGATTTTTTTTAAATGTGAAAAGGCCTACATGTTGCGAACTATGAAACAATGTTGAGAGAAATTAAATAAGACCTAAATAAATGAAGTCCCAGATCAAGAGTCATAATGCTGTTAAAATTTCACTTCTCACGGAATTGATCTGTAGATTTTGTGAAAGCCCAATCAAAATGCCCAACTTTTTTTCTTTTTTTCTTTTTCTTTTTCTTTTTTAAGATTTTATTTATTTATTTGACAGACAGAGATCACAAGTAGGCAGAGAAGCAGGCAGAGGCAGAGAGAGAGGAGGAAGCAGGCTCCCTGCTGAGCAGAGACCCCCCCCCCCCAATGCGGGGTTCAATCCCAGGACCCTGAGATCATGACCCAAACTGAAGGCAGAGGCTTTAACCCACTGAGCCACCCAAGCTTTATTTCTTATAAAAACAGACAACCTAATTTCATTTTTTTTTTTTTTAGATTTTATTTACTTATTAGACAGAGATCACAAGTAGGCAGAGAGGCAGGCAGAGAGAGAGAGGAGGAAGCAGGCTCCCCACTGAGCAGAGAGCCCGACGTGGGGCTCGATCCCAGGACCCGGAGACCACGACCCGAGCCAAAGGCAGAGGCTTTAACCCACTGAGCCACCCAGGCGCCCCAGACAACCTAATTTTAAAAATTCATGTGGAAGTACAAGTTACATGGAAAACCCAAAATAATTTTCCAAAGGTATAAATGTAGAGGGTCAGAGTGACCTTGTTTTAAAACTTAAAAATCTACAGTTATCAAGGCATCTGTGAATAAATAAATAAATGCAGCAGAATAGAGGGTCAGAAATGCTCCCATGCAGAAGGACAAAGGAATTTTTTTTTTTAAGTGAAAAAGTCACTTCAGTAGATAGTCTTTTTAACCAATGTTATGGGAGCAACTGAATAGCTATCTGTGAGAAGAAAAGAATAAAACAAACAAACAAAGAGAACTATCTACACTTCTCACCATATGCAAAAATGTGCTCAAAATGAATCACAGATCTAAATGTAAACTGTCAAATCATAGAACTGCTTTTAAAAAAAGCACAAGAGAAAGCCTCTGTGACCTTGAGCTAGGTAAAGATTTCTTAAAAATAACTTCAGAGCCATGATCCATGAAGAATAAATTGATAAACTGGACTTCACCAACTTTAGAAACTCCCACTTTCAAAAGACACTTTTAAGAAAAAGAGAAGATAAGCTATAGTCAGGAAGAGGGTATGTGCAAATTATCCATCTGGCAAAAAAAAAAAAAAAAAAAAAAAACTTGCATTCAGAACACAGGAAGAACCCTCAAATCCCAGTAATAAGAAAATTAAAAACGCAATAAAGTAAGCAAAAGGTCTGAATAGATACTGCATACACACACACACACACACACACACACACACACAATGGTAAAAATTCACAAGAAAACTTGATCATCAGTAACAACAAAATGTAAATTAAAACTGCGAGAAGCCACTACATACGGTCCTGTTTAGTACTGTGATTTTTTTTAAAAACTGACCATTCCAAGCAATGGTGAGGACATGGAGGGACCAAGTCTTTTTTTTTCCCCTAAGATTTTTATTTACTTATTTGACAGAGAGATAGAGAGTACAAGTAGACAGAGTGGCAGGCAGAAGGAGAGGGAGAAACAGGCTCCCCACAAAGCAGGGAGCACAATGCGAGTCTAGATCCCATAACCCTGGGATCATGACCTGAGCCAAAGGCAGCCACTCAACCGAGTGAGCCCCCCAGGCGCCCCTGGAGGGACCAAGTCTTATACACTGCTGGCGGAAATAGAAAAATGGCACCACCACTTGGAAAACATTTAACAGTTTCTTACTAAGTCGAACATGTACCTATCTTATGATCCAATCATTCCTCTCCTAAGTGTTCATCTGAAAATGAAGAGTGTGACCACACAAAGTCTTGTGTTGAAAGGCCACTATACCTTTATTTATAATAGCCCCAGACTAGACTATCTCAAATACACAGAAATATGTGGAAGAATAAGTGTCTTGATATATCCATACATATATATCCATATATTCATACAAAGAAAAAAAATTCATATACGCTACAACATGCATGAATCTCCAAATTAGTATGCCAGTGCAGGAAGGCAGACCCTGAAAAGGACATACCTTAGCATCCAGTCATAAAGAACTCTAGACTAGAGGTTAAACTTTCTCTATAAAGGCTCTCATGGTGAGTATCTGTACATCACCGGGATTCTGTTGCAACTACTCAGCTCTGATACTGGAGAGAAAAAGGAGTCAGAGATAATGCGTGAATGAATAAACACAGATGTGTAACAATAAAACTTTATTTACACAAACAAGCAGTTGACTCATGGGCTGTAGAAAATCCCAACTGATCCGCAGGATGGAAAGCAAATCAGTGGTTGCCAGGAGAGGAAGGAGGATTGAGGAGCAGGAAGGAAGGATTCCAAGCGGACAGGAGGACATTTGGGGGTGATATTCATAGGGCATATGTTAAACATATTGAATGAGACACTGAAAATGCAGTTGGTTTTGTCAATTATATCTCAATAAAGCTGTTAACAGAAGCCAAAAAAAAGTGTAAGACTTTCTCAGATCCTTTAAAAAATTTACAACAGTTGACATTTTTAGTTCAAGAAGCTCACGGCTCTTGTCTTTCTTCCATTAACCAATGTAATGTTGAATTTCAAATGCAATCACACTCCTCCACAGCAAGTTTTTGTTTTTGTTTTTAATGAAGTTCTCATTTGCAGTATGTTGGCGTCACTAGACTGCTAGTTGGAAGGGCACATCAATGACAAACAGGAGTATTTGTTACGTGACAAGAAAAATATTTAGATACTCCCCTTTCTGTGCTTGCCAGAAACGTCTAGCCTGTCCTAGGTCTCCCTCACTGTTCCCTCCATCTGAGTGGCCACAAGCAGTCAGTGTACAAGAATGCCAACACCTCCAGCAATTCCATGGCGCTCTCCTTATACATCAGGAATGGTGCATTCTCCAAGTGGACTCCAAGTATGGCAAGGTGACAGTGTCTCCATAAGTAGGCTCAGGGAATTTGAGACGACCAATCAAAGCTGATGCCCTTGATTCCCACCCACAGCTCAGGTACTTGGCTATGGCCACCCCAGACACACCGGTTGCACTGGGGACTTAGGGGGTCCTCACGGTATCACCATCATCCATCCACCATTAACCAGAATGTCCAGCCCACTGTGTAGCTCTGTCCTGAGAAGAGTTTGGCACATGAACTAAGTTTTTGATTCCTGCTACCTTGGGTCCCACCAGGATTGCTGTTGAGTAATTATGCCTGAAATGATTTCATGGTACTCTTCTGAGGGGAGCTATGAGAAGCAGAAAGCACCTGTCTCAAGGTATTCCGGCGTACACAGTAGAGAAGTTCCCAAGAAGCATGTGATGTGGTAGTTTAGAGAATGGGCTGGCGACCCAGAATAGATCTGGGTTGGAATCCCAGTTCCGCCACTTCCTAGCTGCACATCGAGAAGCAGTTCCCTTAACTTTTCTTTGTCTCAGTTTGCCCATGTTCTCTCTTAGACTAACTCCCAGTTTTCTGTGAAAATTAAATGGGATCATGGAAGCAAGTGCTGGATTACATGTCAGAGATTAATACAATTATTAAGTGTGAAGTCCCTTAGAGGAATTGATTTCTGTTCTCAGTATCTGTGGAAGTAGCTTTTCTCAAAGTTGTTCCATTTTTACACTTTATAGATTCTGTAAATCTTTCAAGTTATGTTCTCTTTCCATTTTAGTTGCTAATGTGGTAATTTTTAATAAAGGGGCTCATTCTACTGCCTTTATTTTGTGCATTCTCTCTTCTCTGGCTTCTCTTTTCCTAAACAGTGACCACGTTCCCTCATTTTCCTTGTTGGAAATTTGTCTCATTATGCTGTATTTTATGTATCTGTTGGGGAGCAACCCTAAATGGTTGCTTGTACTGTGGTCATTGTTTGATATAGGCTGGGGTAGAGGTCATCAAACTAAAATATGTAAAATCGTGGTTTACGTCATCAAACATAAGAACATCCATTTAACCTGCCTTTATCTTTAAATATTTGCTCGTTTTTCAAACTGAAATAATGCCATTACCTCCATCGTGCGACTGCGACAACTCCAAGTATAAAGTAATGCAGATGAAACCCTCCGTTTGCTCACATTGAACTCACAGTCAGTCAATGGCAAGTGTAATTATTATCCTAAGGTACGGGCTGTATTTTTCTGACTCTATGGTTTATTTTTTCCCCATCAAGCCACGTAAGCCATACAAGAGACTAACATCCTCATGATGGTGCCCACTATCTTAATTTCTGTCACCCTTCTTTTTACTCTTGTTTCTGCATCTATAAAGTGTATGTATTTCATTTAAAACACATGAATATCAGACTTAGAGCAGACTTAGATATTCATCGGGGCCAAGAAGAAACAGGTCACAGTGAAAACCACCAACCTTTCATATACTGCTAGTGTATTTTCAATGATTTTCCATTTGCAGACTAGAACAGGATACTCGTTTGTGAAGATTTGCCCTTCATTATGGACTGAGTTCAAAAGTTCTTTAAAAGAGCTATTTGGTGATGAGTAGACATGCACCCATTTCTATATGGAGCTAGAAAAAGAGAAAATGGAAAGACCCCAACTGTACCTCTAAGTTCCCCCACATTAATTTCGTGGATTTAATTAATCTATTTAACCTCTATCAAGACTTCCTTTCTTAGGGAGCCTGGTCCCTCAGTCTGATAAGCATGTGCTTTTGGCTCAGGTCATGATCCTCGGCTCCCTGCTCTGTGGAGTGTCTGCTTCTGCCTCTCCCTCTTCTCATGTGCGTGCCTGCATGCCCTCAAATAATTTTTTTTAAAGACTTTATTTATAATAAGGAGGTTGGCCTCCATTTAAGGCTGCTTTTCCAACTTCAGAAATCTCTGAATCTCCTAGAACAGTGCTTCTCAGCCCTGAGCTTGCAGAGAATGTATGAAAAGCTTGTTCAAACAGATTCCTAGGCACCAGACCCAGATATTCCCATTCAATGGGTGTGAAAGGAGACCCCCAAATTTGCATTTCTGATAAGTTCTGAAGTAATGCCAATGCCGACAAAAAAACCATACTCAGAGCAGCTCTGTCCTACAAAAGATCCTACAAAAGCCCTCTCCCACTATACCATCTTCCTCACTGGACTCTTCTCTCCATGTTGGGTTTTAGAGAGCTAGCACCAATAAAATTTTCCCCTCTTAATTATTATCTTCTTATCCATGCAACACAAACTATTAAGTGGATTTTTAAAACCCTCCAATTGCCTTTTTTTTTTAAGATTTTATTTATTTTAGAGAGAAAGAGAGAACACATATGAGCAGAAGGAGGAGCAGATGGAGAAGCAGGCTTCCCACTGAACAGGGAGCCTGACACGGGACTCGATCCCAGGACCCTGGAGCATGCCCGAGCCAAAGGCAGGTGCCCAACCTACTGAGCCACTCGGGCACCCCTTCAGTTGCCATTTTGATAACAACTCCAAGAAAGGATGATGTATCGCTTCTCTCTAATGTGCAGCAAAACCTACTTTCTTTAGCATGCGTGTGGCAGGAATAGGACTGCAGCCCCACATGGGTTTGCACTTCTGGCTTATGCCTGGTGCCCCAGTGTAATTATGAATTGTTTCTGCTTTCATTTTCCAAAGGTCTCTGACTTGGATGATAGATTACATGGTCACCCTGACCAGAGAGAACCACTCAAAGTTGTCTGGTTAATAGCTCACTCTTTCTTATGCATTCAAAAACTGGGCGAAACACTTTTCACATCTCCTATGTTATAATACTGTCCAACCCTAAAAGCAAAGGATCATTATGACCATTTTCACATGAGGAAACATTTTAAGCATTGACAGTAATTGCAAAGCCAGGGCTGTCTGACACCAAAGCCCACCGGTAGATTCTATTGATTAGAGCCAAAATGTGATAAATGTGTATTACCACCTATTAACTGACTTTAGGGTAATATCCAGGTTCACCAGTGACCATAAAAAAGATCGAGGTCTGGAAATAAGTTGAAATATACAAACTTAAAATCACAACCTTTATGACCTTTTTACTTTAATCATAGACATCCTATATCTATCAATTTCAGCATGCTTCTATTCTGACATGCCCAACCCTCCAGCTGATATGGAGTCATCATTCACTTAGGTCCACATTTCCTTAAGCTCACTGATTTAACAGAGATTTTCTCAATATATTTCATTGGTTCAGAGGAACAAAAGATGAACTTAGAATCATCAGATTAAAATACAGAGCCATTGAGTAAAAAGCCTTCCTGTTCATGACCAGGATCTAGTCTAGATTTTGACTTTTTTTTTTTTTAAGATTTTATTTATTTATTTGACAGAGAGAGAGAGCTCACAAGTAGGCAAAGAGGCAGGCAGAGAGAGGGAGGAAGCAGGTTCCCTGCTGAGCAGAGAGCCCGATGCGGGGCTCGATCCCAGGACCCTGACCATGACCTGAGCCAAAGGCAGAGGCTTTAACCCACTGAGCCACCCAGGCACCCCAGTTTTCCACTGTTTTTATCATGCATTTTTTCTCCTATGCCTTCACTCCTTCCAGAACCATTACTATCTATTTTATGTCTCATAGCTTCATAAAGCTCTTAACATTGTGTAAAGCCTTTTCGTTAACGACACTGTTGTTAAAATCTACCTAGTTCTAGGCCAGAGAAACCTGTCCTTTCCGAGGGAAGAATCTGAAGGAAGCATGAATGGGAAAAAAGCCTGTCCCCAACTTTCATCGAAAACATGAGTATACCCCATCATAAAATGTAGGGGCAAAGAAAATAGACTCACTGATACTATCAAATTTTGAGTGTTTCCTATCAAGAGAAGTACTCTGGAGCAAGACCTTATTTTTTATTATAGAACAAAGACCCAAAATGACAACACAGGAGAAAGTGACATTGACCAGCCCACCTTTCAATTCTAGGTAAAAAGGTACCTATGTGACAATCCTTCTGCTCACAGCGATTGCCTTAGAACATCCAGCTACTTCTTCTTAATTGAAAGTGGTAACAGAAAATGATACCTGATTTACATTTCAAATTTCCACATAACTCTCGACTTTTATAGTGGTGAACAGATGTTGATACGAGCGTTACAAAGCTGAGAAATACTTCTCAAATTCATGTCAGAGGAATGTCAAATTGAAACCAGGCAAAGAAATACTAAAAGACAAGCGAAATTGCCATGTTTACTAGAATTTGCTTAGGGTAACAGTGTCTCTTTCCAACTCCAATCCTAGGTGACTAATAGTTCAAAGAGTCTTCCTCAATGCGAATCCACGTGTCCACATATGAGCTTGAAAGCCACTTGAGACCTCATGTACTGAGGAAACACACACGCAGATCCTGAGTCCAGCTCGTGATGCACACGTTCCTGATTTCCAAACAATTTTAAACGTTAACTACAAAGCTGTCCTGGAGGGAGATTTAATAAATCCTGGCATCCGTGACAGTGATCATTTCACAAAGAAGCTTGCAGACACTAGCCCGATCCACAAACACTGCTGGATCTTGCTTCAGATAAATCTGATCCAAAAAAAGAAAAAGGGCATGACAGAATGCTGTGAACTCAGAACTGACCCCTTGGATTCATTCCCACCCCCAGTCCAGTATTCATTTGAATTAATCCTCTATTCATAAAGCATGACTCCTAAGAATATAGGAGCCAGGCGGAGAGATACACAAGGAGTTTATCGGAAGAACGTCCTAGGAATAGGAACAGAGTCTCTGCCCAACAGGCAAAAATATTTGAAGTCATTTATAGGCTGATCCTAAGCAGCAATAGGGAATTTAGGACAGAGGCAGCATCCAGTTTCTTGAACTTCCTTGAAGATTATGAATATATTAGCCCCCAGCCTCTCTAGTCTGAGAACTTTTGCTTGGGTGACTGAGCAAATGGAGGATTTTCAGAATTCACTATGTTCCCTCCAATGCAGAGGTTTCTTCTGGTCCCATATTCTTCTGTGTGGCTGCTATTTAAAGAAAAAAATGGGGCACCTGGCTGGCTCAGTGGGTTAAAGCCTCTGCCTTCGGATCGGGTCATGATCTCAGGGTCCTGGGATTGAGCCCCGCATCGGGCTCTCTACTCAGCAGGGAACCTGCTTCCTCCTCTCTCTCTGCCTGCCTCCCTGCCTGCTTGTGATCTCTGTCTGTCAAATAAATAAATAAAATCTTTGAAAAAAAAAAAAAGTAAAAAGGTGAGGGGACCAGATATTGCATGGAGAATATCATCCATTAATTCACAGATCAGTAAGATCTAGTAACAGGCCAGACTCCCTTAATTACATCTGTTGCAATCTGATAAGACAGACTTTATGACAATTTGTCACAGGGGCTCCTGCCTTGAGCCTCTAGGTCAATTTCCAAATAGGTGAAATGATGAAGTCACTCCTCCACCAACTTCCCACGTTCATGCTAGTCTATGTCATCTTTTACTTCCCCTTGCCCTCTGATCATTTCCTGTTCTCTCGGCTCACGGCTGAGGAATCCTCTCATGCTATTTACTAGGCATTCACTGGTCCCCAAGGGTTGCCATAGTTCTGACACCCAAGTCATGAAGCGTCTCTGCGGAAGCAAATGGTAGTCCAAATGCTGCGACTTTACACACACAAGACTCACCCGCGGGCTTAGAACAAACACGGCATTGTCCCACCCGAGGGCAGCTGGTTGGCTCCATGTGGCCCCCAGCTGTCAATGTGACAACTGACGATAATTCGTTACTAGAGATGCAGCCCGATTCGGTTGGCGTTGAGGTCCCTGGTCATCTGACAGACTCTCGAGGAAGATCTGTTTTCATTTCTGTCTGGACCACTAGGGCAAGTCTGGGGCTCGAAGGCAGGGCAAGAGATCCGCCGCCACAGCGGACCGACCCCAAGTCCAGGGTGCTGAAATATGCTGATGGAACGGGACTTAAGGATTTCACGGAAACCTGAGTGAGCTTGTTTATGGAAGTGGATGTTTAGCTCTATTTTCCATGCATGTACATGATCCTCATTTATGAACGTTTTTAGGTGCATTAAAGACACAATGGCATGTGGGGACAATCTCGAGGCATTCAAGGACTGTGTAATAATAAAAACTGCCAGAGAACTCTTGGCAAGAAATTTAGAAATTTTCTACCACAGGGTAAAATATTTATACCACTCCCGGCAGAAACCTTCAGTAGTGGTTCTCTCTAAGAAAAGCTTATCCTTTGTGATAGGCTCCCCACCCTCTTTTTAATCCCGGATCCAAAACTGTCTGTTTTCCTGTTTCCTGTGGCTGGTAAAGCAGTAGCTGACACTTCTGGGGACTTTAGATCTGGCTTCATGACCACTGAGACTGTCGTTATGATTTTCAGTCCTCATTAGCAAATGTCTGATGCAACAATGTATTCTTCTCTTTATCTGACTCCTGTATACATGTACAAGTATGTTCTGAGCAGCATTTGTACATGATTTACTGGTGGTCTCTGCAAAGAAAATGCAAGACCACCATATTAGAAAACCATATTAGGAAAATAAGTTTTAAAATACTCCTTTGGGGGCACCTGCGTGGCTCAGTTGGTTAAGCATCTGCCTTCAGCTCAGGTCATGATCCGGACACTGCGATGGAGCCCTGAGTCAGGCTCCCTGCTCGGTGGGGAGTCTGCCTTTCCCTCTCCTCCTGCCCCTCACCCCTACTTATGCTCTCAGGCATGTGCACGCACCCTCTCTTTCTCTCAGATAAATAAATAAAATCTTTAAAATAAAATAAAATACTCTTTTCTTTCAACCAGGTCACAAAAATGCAATACAATTTTGGTCTATTTGGCTTTGCTTTTTAGCTTATGTAGCTAGGATTTTTTCAAGTCACAGTTTAAATCGGACAAAAAGGGGGGGAGAAGTCAAAAGTAAGTCTTCCTAGCTACTCCCATAGGATTGTAAGCTTTGTTGAGCAAAGCTTTTTCTCTTTATTCTTATCTAATTAAGTCCTGTAAGATGTGACTCTGAGTTATTAAGATACGAAAGATCAGAATCTAAATACCAAATACTTCATAACGATGTATTTCTGCCATATTAGGAAAATAAATACCCTGTGTTCACCATGAATGGCACTCAAGCTCCCACCAAGAGAATACCTGGGCCATCACCACAGTACCTCAGCAGGTGTACCCAGTTCCATTCTTAATTCCCCTTCCTTGCCAGAAAAAGAGGAAGAAAAATCACTTATACTCGCAGTTTGTTCTGAAGCTCAACTTGCCTGTTGATACGTTCATTTTCATGCTTTTCTTTAAATCTCAATCTACCTTTACCATCCCCTCGCAGAGAGGCACATTAACATGGAGAATTGAAGATTAAAAAGCCTGGTGGTAGGTATTAAGGAGGGCACGTATTGCATGGAACACTGGGTGTGGTGCATAAACAGTGAATTTTGAAACACAGAAATTAAATTTAATTAAGATTTAAAAATGTAGGAATATGAAAAAACTAAATAAAAAGTAAAAAAAAAAATTTTTTAGCCGCTAAGATGATTTTTACAGGTGAGATATCTTTTCCATTTCTCTTCATAGAACCATCCAGTGCTGAATAGATAATAAACAGACACCAAACAAGGAAAAAAAAAAAAAGAGGCCCAGTGCTAATCAAGAGTGTTTGAATGTAACCTTTACCCAACTAACATTTAAACGTGGTTTTTTTAAGAAAAAAAGTCAAACCATGTGGTTTTATTTAAGATTTGCTGTAATACCCTAATGTTTAATCTTTTGTTCTGTATTTCTTTTGATATTAACAAATAAACAATTCATAGGTTCATAATTTTCCAGCAAATCACAATGAAATTCGTGACATTTTGGAATTATTTGAGGGAAATATTTGCTTGGAGTGGAAGTTTCACAAAGAAGGTTGTGTTCTATTGTTGTTGTTGTTGTTGTTGTTTTCCCATGATATTAAAAAAAAATGCCATCCCCAGAAATGTCTTATTGGAAAAAAAAAATCATTTTTCAAACACTCATTTGTGAGATTTGAAAAAACATCAAATAGGTGCTCATGAACATTTCTATACTAACCCATGTTTGGATTTCGTTTTTAGAAACAACTTAGCAAAACCTATATTCTGCTCACTCAGGATGATCACAACCTATCCTGGACAAAGAAAGAACATAGAAATTTCAGTAATTTCCATTCCTATTAATCTCTTAGAGATTCATTAAAAACTGTGTGGTCTTTCCCTATCAAGATTCTGGTGACATTTTTAAAAGAAGTAGAAAAGAAAATAATCCTAAAGTTTATAGGAAATCAAAGCAATCCTGAGAAAACAAGAAGCATCACACTTCCTGATTTCAAGCTATTCTGCAAAGCTATAGTAATTAAAACAAGATGGTATTGGCATAAAAATAGACCAAAACGTCAACAGAATACAATCAAATAGAATCAAATGCTCAAGTAGATCTAAGCATCTATAGTCAGCTATTACCTGACAAGAAAATCAAGAACAATCTTATGGAGAAAAAACACTCTGTTTAATAAATGGTGCTGGAAAAATTGACATAAAAGAAGGAAGCTAAACCCCTATCTTATACCACTTACAAAAATTAACCCAAAATGTAAGACCCGAGACCATGAAACTCCTATAAAAACACAGGGATAGGCTGACACAGCTCTTAGCTATATTTTTTTTTCTATAGGATACCTAAAGTACAAGCAATCCAACAAAAAAATAATTAACTGGGACTCTAACAGAGTAAAAAGCTTCTGCACAGCAGATCAATCAACCAACCAAGTGGGAACACTTGGAACACGGAACAAGGAAAAAGTATTTTCCGATCGTAAATCTGGTAAGGAGTTTATATCCAAAATACAGACCTCAACAACTCAATAGCAAAAACACACACACAAATACCCACAAATAACACAATTAAAAATAGACAAAATGTCTGAAGGACATGTTTTTCCCCAACAAGATACATGAAACAAGTGTTTGATAAGATGTTCAACTAGCCATTAAGAAAATGTAAATCAAATGGGATGCTTTGCCTAGGCAAGAACAATGAGAGCAAAAATAACCAACTGGAACTAGATCAAACCAAAAAACTTTTTGCCCAATGAGGAAAATCACAGTGAAATGAAAAGGCAACCTATCGAAAGGGAGAAGGTATTTATAAATAATGCATGGGATAAAGGGGTTTTTATTCAAAAGTATAAGAACTCCTACAATGCAACACCAAAAACAAAAACAAATAGTCCAATCAAAAAAATAAATAAATAAACAGGGGAGCCTGGGTGGCTCAGTAGGTTAAGCCGCTGCCTTCAGCTCAGGTCATGATCTCAGGGTCCTGGGATTGAGCCCCACATGGGCTCTCTGCTCAGCAGGGAGCCTGCTTCCCCCTCTCTCTTTGTTGGCCTTTCTGCCTACTTGTGATCTCTCTGTCAAATAAATAAATAAAATTTAAAAATAAATAAATAAATAAACAAAAACACACAAAACAAGCAGAGGATGTGAATAGACATTTTTCCTAAGAAGATACACAGATGGTTAAAAGACACATGAAAAAGATGCCCAGCGTCCCTAATTATCAGGGAAAGGCAAATCATAACCACAGTGAGATATCACCTAATGCCTGTCTGAATGATCATCAGCAAAAAGACAAGAGATAACCAGTCCTGGTGAAGATGTCAAGAAAGAGGCAACCTCTGCATAATGTAGGTGGTGAGATTGTAAATTGTTTCTGCTGCTGTAGACTATGGAGTATGGAGGATCCTCAGAAAATTAGAAATAGAACTACCACCTGATCCAACAATTCCACTTCTGGGAACACATCCAAAGCAAGCAAAACCAGACACTTGAAAATTGTCTTCACTCCTATGTTCATAAGCAGTATTATTTACAAGAGCCAACACATGGATACGTACTTCATGTCCAACAGATGCACAGATAAAGTTGTGATACCTAAGTATATACACATATACAATGGCATAGTATTTGACTATTTAAAAAAAAAATCCAAGGACATCTTACGATTTCCATCACCATGGATGACTCCTGAAATCATTATGCTCACTGAAATAAGAAGTCAGACAGAGGAAGGCAAATACGGTATGATCTCATTCATATGTGTTGCCAAAAACCAATAAACCAGGGTGCCTGGGTGGCACCGTCAGTTAAGGGTCTTCCTTCGGCTCAGGTAATGGTCTCAAGGTCCTGGGATGGAGCCCCGCACTGGGTTTCTTGCTCAGTGGGGGATCTGCTTCTCCCACTCTGTCTGACCCTTCTCCCCACTTATTCATTCTCTCTCTCATCTCTAAAAAAAAAAAAAATTAATTAATTTAAATAAATAAATAGATAGATAAATAAATAGTGCACCTGGGTGGTTCTGTCAATAAAGCATCCAACTTGATTTCAGCTCAGATCATGATCTCACATTGGTGGGATTGAGCTCCACATTGAGCTCCATGCTCCAGATGGAGTCTGCTTGACCCTCTCCCTCTGCTCCTCCCCATCACTCTCTCCCTCTCTAATGAATAAATAAATAAAATCTTAAAAAAAAAAAAAAACCTAACAAACCAACAGAAAAACTCAAAAAAAAAAGAGAGGTGAACTTGCAGTTCCAGAGGTGGGAGCCACAGCGAAGGGGGATTGGAAAAAGCAGGCAAAGCATACACACTTCTAGTTACAAGATGGTAAGTACTAGGGATGTAATGAAGAGCGTGACGGCCAGGACTAACACTGTTGTATGAACACAGGCAAGTCCCTTAAAGAGTAAATCCTCATTGTTCTCATCACAAGGGGAAAAAAATGTTTTTCTCTTCCTTTTTTGGCATTCTTTTTTTTTTATTTTATCTCTAGGAGATGGTGGATATCAACTAAATCTATTAGAGTAGTTATTTCATAGTAAATGTAAGTCAACCATTATGCTCTATGCTTTATACTTTTATGATGATGCCTATCAATTATGTCTCAATATAAGTGGAAAAAATTAAAGCGCCTATTTTAAAGATATTTATAAAAATATGATTTGCAGGGCACCTGGGTGGCTCAGTGGGTTGAGCCTCTGCCTTCAGCTCAGGTCATGATCTCAGGGTCCTGGGATTGAGTCTCGCATCGGGGTCTCTGCTCGGCAGGGAGCCTGCTTCCTCCTCTCTCTCTCTCTGCCTGCTTCTCTGCCTACTTGTGATCTCTCTCTGTCTGTCAAATAAGTAAATAAAATTAAGGAAAAAAAAGAAAGGGAAAATGTGACTTGTAGGATATACTAAGGAAAATATTTGATCAAGTGATTTAAGAGACAGCTCTTCTACACTCCCTTGAAAAAGTATAAAAAAGAAAGCATGTAAAAAAGAAGCTGGAGGGGAGGTGGGTGGGGGAATGGAGTAACTGAGTGATGGACATTAAGGAGGGCATGTGACGTGATGAGCACTGGGTGTTACATGCAACTGATGAATCCCTAAGTTCTGCCCCTGAAACTAATAACATACTCTGTGTTAACTAAATTGAATTTAAATAAAGAATTTTTTTTAAAGATTTTTATGAGGCACCTGGGTGGCTCAGTGGGTTAAAGCCTCTGCCTTCATTCAGGTCATGATCCCAGGATCCTGGGATCGAGCCCTGCATCGGGCTCTCTGCTCAGAGGGGAGCCTGCTTCCCCCCGCCCCCGCCTCTGCCTGCCTCTCTGCCTACTTGCGATCACTGTCTGTCAAATAAATTAAAAGAAACCTTTTAAATAAATAAATAAAAATAAAAAAGATGTTGATGAATGTTAAAAAAAAAAAAGTGTTATCCAGTAGAATCTATAATACTGATTAACTCAAGATATGGAGCAGAAATGTTAGAAAAGTTGAGTGAGGAGGTAAAGACATCAAGAAAGGGAGAGAAAGAGGAGACTGAGAATGTACCAGGAAAAAGGCACAAGAGAGAAAAATCAGGCCAATATGGAGCCAAGTTCAAACTTGTGGAGTACTACTTCACCCATCATCTGACAAGATGAAACACTCCAAGGAACAGCCCACAGTATTCTTAGAAAAATATGACACGGGAGTCACCTGGGTGGCTATGTTAGCTGAGCATGTGCCTTTGGCTCAGGTCATGATCTCAAGGTTCTGGGATCCAGCCCTGCATCAGGCTCCCGATTCAGCAGGAAGTCTGTCCCTCTGCTCTGCCCCTCTCCCTGCCTGTGTGCTCGCTCTCTCTCTCTCTTGGTCCTAGAATAAATTGTTTAAATATTTTTAAAAATAAGAAAAAGAACATGACATGAATATATGGATACATATAACATATATCATCATGCAAGTAGGGTAGGAACATGGAGGGTGCAGTATACCTTGCCACAGGGAACCAATGGATCTAGTGGTCTTGAAATATTTTCTATCAATGTAATCAGTTATTAAAGAGAATTATTAACTCAGTTCCCTGAATTCAGCCTTTCATTTGCATGAGGTGAACAGTGGGAGAGTAAGGATGACTGTCTTTCTGTTCTATTTTAGCCCCTTTTGTCTGTAGATTCCTTCTCTTGGGGGGATTTGAGTATTTACATAAATGAAGATACAGAGAATTAAAGGTAAGTATGTGTATACACATATAGAACAACCTAAGAATTACCAAGATATACTTGAGGATAATGAGCAGCTCTCTCAATGCTTCCACAGTAAAGATGCAAAGTTTCTGAGAGAAAGCCTCTCATAGTGTTAGTGCGATCAAGTACTAAGTATAAAGGAATGCACAGGGAGAACTAGGCCAAGGAGACAATCATTTCATAATCATATGTGCTTTACTGACTAGAGCAGAAGGCCCAAGTAGGCTAATAATGTGAACATGATAGGAGACATCTGTTGTTTGTGACTGTCCAGAATTCCATTTCTCTCATTTCTCTAATAGCCTTGTGATTTTCCTAAGGACAAACACCCCCTTCCACTTCTAATCAATATGGTTTGGGTAAGGTTAAGTCTCCAACAGGGAGCATGTGTCTTGGGCCTGGCCAGTGAGCATATCACAATCCCATAACCCCAGAGATTAGTTTAGGGATGAGCATGTGACTGAAACCAGCCCATCAAAATAACAAAAAGAACTATGGGCAAAATTTGGGGAAAGTTACTCTCTTTCATCTGGTTCTACTGAGCTTGTACAGCATAAACCTAGAGCTTCCAGGGATAAACTCTGCCACTACATGGGAGCAACCTGCTTGGATAAAGTTGCCAATACAAATAAGAGCAACAGCCATGCACAGAAAGAGAAAGTTTCTTGATAACCTTGAACACCCTGGATCCAACTATGCCTGAATTCCAATAGCCCTGAGATCTTTCAGTTATGTGAGCCGATCAACTCCCTTTCCTGCTAAAGCCATTTTCAGGTGGGAGGACCAAGATGGCAGAGGAGTTGGAGACCTTAACTTCATCAGGACCCAGGAATTCAGCTACACATTTATCAAACCATTCTGAACAACTACAGACTCAATAGGAGAACAAAGAGAAGAAGAGCAACAATTCTAGGAACAGAAAAGCAACCACTTTCTGGAAGGTTTAAGACGTGTGGAGAAGTGAAGAGAAGACAGACTGCAGGGGGAGGAGCCAGCTCCTGGCAAGCAATAGAGATAGGGAGCACAAAATCAGAACTTTTATAAGTCTGCTCTGCTGAGGGTCATCTGTCCCGAGGCTAAGTGGGGGTGGAGCCCTCACGGGGACAGTGTGGTCTCAGGGCCTGTGGGGTCACAGAAAGATGGGGGTGTCTGAGTGTGGCAGAACTGCCAGGTATCCTAGCGGGATAGCCAGCTGCAGACACAGACCTGAGGGAGAACTCTCAGCTTGGGTTTACCTTAAACTGTGATCCCTGGGACAGTCACGCTACTACTCTTTGAGCAGGGACCCCACAAGTGGCAGATCTGGGAGACTCACCTTCCTCCGAGGAGGAGTGCCAGAACACACAGCAAGAATCTGCTGGGTTTGGAGATTCCAAACGGGGCCGAGCATCAGAGACAGAAACACTCGGTCACAGGCCAGGTGAGCTCACAGCACGGCTGGAGACCAGGGAGACAGGAGGGAGTGACTGCTTTTCTCCAAGGGTGCACTGAGGAGTGGGGCCCCAAGCTCTCGGCTCCTCCAAGCTGGAGATTGGGAGGCCGCCATCTTCATTCCTGGCCTCCAGAGCTCTACGGAAAGCGTTCAGAGAACAAAAGGTCCCCAGAGCGAACCTGAGATTACTTAGCCCAGCCCCTGGCAAGAGTAGTGCAATTCCGCCTCCGGCAAAGACATTTCAGAATCAGGGCAACAGGCCCCTCCCGCAGATCAGCAAGAACAGCCAGCCCAGACAAAATTCTCCGATCAATAACTGCAAAACTTCAGAGGTATGGGAATACGGCACATAGAATTCATTGCTTTTCCCCCATGATTCTTTAGCCTTTCAAAGTGAAGTTTTTTTAGGGTGCCTGGGTGGCTCAGTTGGTTAAGTGACTCTTTGAGCTCAGAGCTCAGGTCATGATCCTGGAGTCCCAGGATCGAGTCCCCCATCGGGCTTCCTGCTTCTCCCTCTAACCCTGTCCCTTCTCACACTCTCTCTTAAATAAATAAATAAAACTTTTTTTAAAGAAGTTAAATTTTTAAATTTTATTTTTTCTTATTCTATTTTTATTTTTCCTCTTTCCTATTTTAACCTTTTTAACTATCTTATCAGTACTTTTTTAAAAATCTTTTTAAATTTTCATTGTTAGAGCCATATTCTATCCCCTCATTGTATTTAACCTTATTTTTTGTACGCATGAAAGTTTTTCCTTTCTTTAAAATTTGGGGATACAGATTCTTCTAACAGATCAAATATACCCTATATCTGGCATATGGCTTTATTCTAGTCTCCAGCTTGGTCACATTCCTTTTTTATTTTTTCAACCAACTTCTTATCATTTCCTTTTTTAGAATCTTTTTAATTTTCATCTTTACAGTCCTATTCCATCCCATTATCGGGTTTACCCTTATTTTTGTATATATATATTTTGTATATGTATTTATGTATATATACAGTGTGTGTATACATATGTTTTGAGTATATATATGTATATATATATATATATATAGTATATGTATAAGTTTTTGTTTTTTCATAATTTTAGGAGGTAGTTTCTTCTAACAGACCAAAATACACCCAAAAATCAAGTGTGTGGCTCTGTTCTATTGAGCACTCTAAAAAAAAAAAGTGTATATATATATATATATATATATATATATATATGTAATATTTTATATATATAGCTATATTATACACACACACACTTTTTTTCCCCTTTTTTCTCCCCTCAGTTTTGAGTCTCTTCTGATTTAGTTAGTGTATATTGTTCCGGGGTTGTTGCTACCTTTTTAGTATTTTATTCTCTCATTCATCTATTCTCTGGATAAAATGACAAAGCGGAAAAACCTAAAAAAAAAGAACAAAAGGCAGTACCAATGGCTAAGGACCTAATCAATATGGACATTAGTAAGATGTCAGAACTCAAGTTCAGAAAGATGATTATAAAGATGCTACCCAGGGGACGCCTGGGTGGCTCAGTTGGTTAAGCAGCTGCCTTCGGCTCAGGTCATGATCCCAGCATCCTGGGATCGAGTCCCGCATCGGGCTCCTTGCTCGCAGGGAACCTGCTTCTTCCTCTGCCTCTGCCTGCCATTCTGTCTGCCTGTGTTCGCTCTCCCCCCCCCCCCGATAAATAAATAAAATCTTTAAAAAAAAAAAGATGCTACCCGGGCATGAAAAAACTCATGGAAGATACTAGAGAATGCCTTTCTGGAGAAATAAAAGAACTAAAATTTAACCAAGTTGAAATTTAAAAAGCTGTTAATGAGGTGCAATAAAAAAATGGGGTCTCTTACTGCTAGGATAAATGAGGCAGAAGAGAGAATTAGTGATATAGAAGACCAAATGATGGAGAATAAAGAAGCTGAGCAAAAAAGAGACAACTACTGAACCACAAGGGAGGAATTCGAGAGATAAGTGATACCATAAGACCAAACATTAGAAAAATTGGGATTCCAGAAGAAAAAAGAGAGAAGGGAGCACAAAGTATACTGGAGAGAATTATTGCAGAGAATTTCCCTAATATGGCAAAGGGAACAAGCATCAAAATCCAGAAGGTGCAGAGAACCCCCCTCAAAATCAATAAAAATAGGTTTTTTTTAATTGCTATTACTATCATCTAATAGTAAAACTTACAAGTCTTAGTGACAAAGAGAAAATCCTGAAAGCAGCTTGGGATAGTCTAGAAGACTGTTGGACTATTGAACTCTGGAAGTCTCTTGGAAGTCTGTAACATACAATGGTAGAAATCTTAGATTGGCAGCAGATTTATCCACAGAGACCTGGCAGACCAGAAAGGACTGGCATAATATATTCAGAGCACTAAATGAGAAAAACAGGCAGCCAAGAATACTGTATCCAGCCAGGCTATCATTGAAAATAGAAGGAGAGATAAAAAGCTTCCAGGACAAATAAAAACTGAAGGAATTTGCAAACACCAAACCAGCTCTACAGGAAATATTGAAAGGGATCCTCTAAGCAGAGAACCTAAAAGTAGCAGACCAGAAAGGAACAGAGACAATATACAGTAATAGTCACCTTACAAGAAATACACGGGCACAAAATTCATATCTTTCAATAGTTATCCTGAATGGAAATGGGCTAAATACCCCAATCAAAAGACACAGAGTATCAGAATGGATAAAAAAACCAGACTCATCTATATGCTATCTACAAGAAACTTACTTTAGACCCAAAGACACCTCCAGATTTAAAGTGAGGGGGGTGGAAAACCATTTACCATGCTAATGGACATCAAAAGAAAGTGGGGTGACAATCCTTATATTGGATAAGTTAGATTTTTAAGTCAAAGACTATAATAAGAGATGAGGAAGGATACTGTATCATACTCAAAGTATCTGTCCAACAAGATCTAACAATTTTAAATATCTATGTCCCTAACATGGGAGTAGCCAGTTATATAAACCAATTAATAACAAAATCAAAGAAATTCATTGACAATAATACAATAATAGTAGGGGACGTTAATACTCCCCTCACTGAAAGGGACAGGTCATCCAAGCAAAAGATCAACAAGGAAATAAAGGCCTTAAACGACACACTGGACCAGATGGACATCACAGATATATTCAGAACATTCCATCCCAAAGCAACAGAATACACATTCTTCTCTAGTGCACATGGAACATTCTCCAGAATAGATCACTTCCTGGATCTCATTTTTTATTTTTATTTTTTTAAAGATTTTTATTTATTTATTTAACAGAGATCACAAGTAGGCAGAGAAAGAGGAGCAAGCAGGCTCCCCGCCAAGCAGAGAGCCCGATGCGGGGCTCGATCCCAGGACCCCGCGATCATGACCTGAGCTGAAGGCAGAGGATTTAACCACTGAGCCACCCAGGTGCCCCATGGATCTCATTTTTTAAAGGAATATGTATTTTTAAGTTTAGAGGGGAAAAAAACCTTGACATAATTACCTCTGGGAAACTGATCGAAGAGGAGGATTTAACTTTACTGTATTTATGTTATAATGAATATGGGCCACAAGCATTTTAAAAGAAATACAAATCTGAAAGAAAAAAAAATATGTGTTTATCAAATGCCTGATACTCTCGCGTTCTTCACCCTCCCCTCATTCCAGCATCATCTAGCCCTACCTTTGTACTTCATGTACACACTCGTTCATCTTGAGCTTAACAATACCACAGAATTTCAGGGAAGGGGACATGTTATTCCAATCAGGAGTCAAATTATATAACAAAATAAACTCCAAACTCCTCAACCTTAGAGACTGAGGCATCCACAATTTTGTTCTCAACTATCAACACATTTTTTCCCCCAGATTTTTATATGCTTGATTCCAAAACTGCATCTGTTCCTGGAACTATAGCCTGGTTTTGCTTCTTCGCTTTGTTTTCCCTGCATCTAGATAGCTTATGCATTTCTCTTCATGGAATTCATGAACTCAGGTTCACCCCCAAGTCCACACACACTGCCCATACTTTGAGGTCAACGCGGTCACCATGTTTCCCTTCAGCAGGAGTCTTATAGCACTGTATCTGCTCTTTGCCTTTGTCACTTTTGTTAAAAAGATTTTATTTATTTATTTGACAGAGATCACAAGTAAACAGAGAGGCAGACAGAGGTGGAGGAGGAAGCAGGCTCCCTGCTGAGGAGAGAGCCCGATGCGGGGCTCGATCCCAGAACCCTGAGACCATGACCTGAGCCAAAGGCAGAGGCTTAACCCACTGAGCGACCCAGGCGCCCCTTGCTTCTGTCACTTTTGACATAGTACCTTTGCAAAATTCTCTTAAGTATTACTGAGTATTTTGAATAGCTGATTCATACAATTCGCAGTTCAAATGTATTTAAAACCACAATGAATGATATCTCTCTCTCTCCAGCCACCCTTTTCCCTCATCCTTCTGTCTACCACTGATTGGTTTTCTTGTGATCCTTTTCAGGATGCCAGTTATTTTGCCTCTCTTTCACATAAATCACAAAGTAGTACACACACTGCTCCAGACTTGGCACTTCATGCATTTACTCATTCAACTGTGAAGATCTACAAGTGGCTACTATATCCTGGCAACTCTTCTAGGCAGTGGAGAAACAGAAATAAAGAAGTCCTACCCTCATGGAAGTAACATTCTTAGAAAAGACACAGACCAACAACAAAATCACTACGGTACATAGTAGACTTAAGAATGGACTATAAAATAACCGTAAGAGGAAAGCAGGACAGGAAAATATTATGGAGGTTCACCTTTTAGATAGGGCTTCCTCCAAAATCCTCACTGAAAAGATACTCTTTAATACTGAGCACAACTAAGGTATTAACCATGGGGCTCTCGGGGCAATAGCCTTTTAGACAGAGGGACCAAATGCAAAGACCCTAATGGGATTCTGTCCAGTGGGTTCTAGAGATAGCAAAATGTCTACTACGGTTGTAACCGAGTGAATGAGTGACCTGCCAGTATTTTAAGTATTTGTATTCATCTTTTGGTTATTCCAGATGAAAAGGTCAGGGGCCCTGGGTGGCTCAGGTCACAATCGTGGGGTCCTAGAACTGAGTCCTGCATCGGGCTCCCTGCTCAATGGGGAACCTGCTTCTCCCTCTCCCTCTGCTCCTCCCCCCACTTGTGTGTGCTCTCTTCTTTCTCTCTGAGATAAATAAATAAGTTAATTAAATAAAATATTAGGGGCACCTGGGTGGCTCAGTCGTTAAGCCTCTGCCTTCGCCTCAGGTCATGATCTCAGGGTCCTGGGATCGAGCCCCACAATGGGCTCTCTGCTCAGCAGAGAGCCTGCTTCCTCCTCTCTGCCTCTCTGCCTACTTCTGATTTCTCTCTTTGTTGAGTAAATAAATAAAATCTTTTTTAAAATAAATAAATAGAATTCAAGAAAAAAAAAAACTAATCACCTATCTTTGTAAGATTAGTATGCATGGTTCACCTTAGTTTCTTGTAGTACTTAACTATGTTTCATGAATAGTAACTGCTCTAGAGCTGCTGCATGGTGAGTGGGTCCATACATGACGGAGTGCACACACAAATTATGTGCATGTAAATGATCTAAGGCCAGTGGTATTTACTAATTAAGGGCCTTTCATGTGCCCCTTCCTCAGTGAACTACACTATTCTCCCACATACCCATGTGACCCTCAGCTTTCTGAGACTCTCACTCGTATGGCACTGCTCAGCGGGGCCTCGTTTGGTCTTACAGATTAATCAAACAACCAAAGTAAGCAAAGAAAGACCACAAGGCTGCTTAATCCTTCTTTGCTTCTGAACCAAAGAACATGGGCTTCGCTGCCTACTCCCCTGGCTAGCCGGTCTGGAGGAAGAAGGTACATGGCACAAATTCTCCTCCTTCCATCCCGAAGGTCATGCAGATGCGTTTCAGCCGTTATTGGCAACTGTAGAATATATATTAGGTGCTGGGATTGTAGCTCTAATATCCTGACAGGCAAGCTCCAATTTTCTCGAATATAGACCTGTCGTCTCAAGACAAATAAAGGCGCTTGGAGATATTTCTCAGAGTGAACTGAAGGAGGTAAATACACCCAAATTCTCCAATTTGTCTCTGAGCCGCCACATGCATGCGTTTTGAGCTCCTCTAACGAGACTTACACCTATTAAACTGAGTTAAGCTAAGTCTCTCTCCAGATGAAATTTCAGGAGAAGGAACAACTACTATATTTAAAAACCAGAAAGATGATGTGCGAAGAATGTAGAATTCTTAATAAAAACCTGAATTCCAATATCCCTGGGCTAGGTCTGCCCCCAACAAGCGAAGTTCGCTCTCATTCACTGATTTGCTGCCAAATCTGACTCTATCTTATTGAAGTGGATGCTTCGTGAAACAAAGATCTACATTCTGAAAATTGTTTTCCGCGCCATGCGCAGTAAGGAGGCTTGTTCCATAAGCACATCTGGTCCCATCTCAGCACGCTGCAAGGAGAATCTAGATGCTATCACCGTGCCCCAGCATGGAAACTTGCAGGAAAAGGCTGCCTCACTACACACACTCAAGGACAGCTCGTGTCAGTATTTTCAAAGCCTGTAAAGCCATCACGTTATCCTTGCATGCATATTATACTGTTCTTCTTGTTTCTCGTCAAGGCATAGACGAGTTCTGACAACACGGCTCCAGTTTCTTCAGGATGTCTCGAGGACCATGTATCCTTGTTCAACAGATGCTACAAAATCACTCATTGATCTCCCAGGCATTGAGTACCTAGAAGAAAGCCAAAACCGTGCATGGTGTCGCACATTTTTAAATCGCTAGTTTCCATAACTGTTTACAGGCTCTTCCATTTTACCACCCTAAAAAGTCTATTTCTCAATCGTTAAACCTTGTGTGAGGAAAATTATGGGCTAACAACTTCAGCGTAAGAGTCCTCCGTATACTCTGAAGACTGTCGCATACTCCAATCCTTCTGAGATCTCTTTTGTGACTGGAAGTTGTCTCCAGTGTCTCCTGTGTTTACGCTGAAGGCAGGTACACAGCCTGGGCTAACACTGTGCATTTTTAAATATTTTATTCATTGCAAGGACTTTGACCTAAAACACTGAAGTGGATCTTGGACCTGTGCAAGAAATGTGTGTGCGGCTACAGGTGTACAAGTCATTTGCAACAAGAAAATAATTTGCAGACAACATTGAAATGATCAGAGAAGAAAATGCAGTCTGTGACTTTTTAAAAAAAAAAAAGATTTTTTATATTTATTCATTTATTTGGGAAGGTGGGAGAGAGCATAAGTTGGCGGAGGGAGAGGGGGAAGGAGGCAAGGGAGAAGCAGGCTTCCTACTGAGCAGGGAGAACTACATGGGGTTGGACACAGGGCTTGATCCCAGGACCCTGGGACCATGCCCTGAGCCGAAAGCAGACGCTTAACCAACTGAGCCACCTAGGCTCCCCCAAAATCTGTGACTTTATGGAGGGGTAAATGACTAGTTCTGAAGAATAAAGTAGTTTTTTAGGTTCAGTGGGTAAATAAGCAAAATGTTTAATAGCAGGAAACATTGAAAGTTTTAAAATTTTGTCTATGTTTTCAGCTGTTAAGAGATTTGTCATCTTCTCTTACTCTTTCAACTGTAAAAGTTTCAGCAACGCAACTGTTTTTGTCAGATATTAATTATACAACTGACAAGTACTCATTCAGATGGCCAAAAGTCATGAAATTAAGAAGAAGTCTTCTTATAATTTCTAATACATCTAGTTACAGAATATAGTTTTCAGATTAGTTATTTTCATAAAATCATTATTAACATGTGAATTACCACATAAAAATGAAACTAGATAAACAGGATAAATATTCTAGGTTCAATTTCTTTAAATAAGTTCAGTACCTTTTCCCAATATCCTATCTACAAAAGTCTATAATAACCTCATAAAGATTAGGGCTCAATAATGTAAACATACATCAGGTGAGCTGCCCATAGCACGTCAGCTAGTAGCATTTGCTAGATGCCCAGTTAATGCAGGGTTTTAAGACCACAGCAAGTTCCTTATGTTTTTGTCATTTTACTATCCTGGAAGCACAGGTTAGCACCAGATACTGGATGATTTCTGGGAGTGGAGCAGTGAACAAGAGTGAGAAGGTCATAGCTCTCAAGGAGTTCACATTCTAGTGAGAAAGGCAGACAGTGAAAGAGTACGGAAAGAGACCAACAAGGTAATTTTGTGGGGGAATGAAAGCTATGAAGAAAATAAAAGAAGGTACTGAACTATAGATATAATAAAGGGGCTCATGGTACTTTAGATCCAAAGATCACAGAAGGTGACATTTGAACAGATACCTGTAAGATAAGGAGCCAGCCAAGGAAAGACAGAGAGGCCAGAACATTCTAGAAATAACAAGTATAAGTGAATGGGACTTGGTGCAAACTTAAGATATTCAAAGAAAGTAACTGAACAATCTCCAGTTTTGACTATAATGGTATAATGACTATCAGACTTAAAATTCCCACTGTAGGAAAGTATAGAAGTGAGTGAAACTGGGGCATCTGGGTGGCTCAGTCCGTGAAGCAACAGACTCTTGATTTCAGCTCAGATCATGATCTTGGGTCAAGGGATCGAGTCCTGGGTTGGAAACCTTCGATGGGTAAGGAGCCTGCTTTGAATTCTCCCTGTCCCTTGCCTTACATTTGTCTCTCTCTTAAAAAAAAGATGTTATTACTATTATTATAGTAAGCATGTAAATAAATAAATAAAAGTGGGTGAAACTGTAATAGTTTTCAGTCACTGCACCATGGCTCTCATGTGTCTGGGATCCCAGAAAGCTGGAAGCCACATGCGCAGTGCTCCGTATTCATTGGGAGTCACGGTCCAAATCCTAACACCAAGAAGAGGCACTCCAACAGCCAAGAATGGTCTGGCTAGGCAGAAAACATCGAGTCAGAGTTCATGGCTACTGAAACGGCTAGAACTTGTGAGAGAGGAAACTGAAGAGCAAGAAACTACACAGAAATATGCGCAAGGGTCCCCCGAAGTCTCAGGCTAAAGACTCACTGGGCTATGCATACACGTGCAGGAAGTACTCTGCATGGCATGGCACCAAACAATTATGGCGTTGTGGAGCTTTCAAGAGAGATTCTAGACAGTTCCTAGTGCTCCAAAGTGTGGGAGTGCTGATCGGCCATCGTGGGAAAACCTTACTGAACATGACACACATTTAACTGAGATCTCAGTAAGGACAGAGCACGTGAAAGGAGTTACTCGAGAACTGCCTTCGAAAAGCCAGAATCAACCCTCGACAAGCACAAGTTGAGCCTCCCCTAAGTCTACAGCCAACCAGAACAAGACTCAGCCCCTATTAAGTCAACAGGGCACAAATCAAGATTTTCAAAAATGTAGCCTCTACTACAAACAGCGTATGGTTCCAAGAATGAAATTATGAGACAAAGAGGCAGAAATGTGACCTCAAACTGGAGGGAAAGGATCAGTCTGAGGAAACTCTTGTGAAGATGACACAGATTTGAAGTGAGCGGGTAAAGGCACTTTTCTTTTTATAAAGATTTTATTTATTTGGGCGCCTGGGTGGCTCAGTGGGTTAAAGCCTCTGCCTTCAGCTCAAATCATGATCTCAGGGTCCTGGGATCGAGCCCTGCATCGGGCTCTCTGCTCTGCAGGGAGCCTTCTTCCTTCTCTCTCTCTGCCTGCCTCTCTGCCTGCTTGCGATCGCTCTCTGTTAAACAAATAAATAAAATCTTTTTTTTAAAAATCCTTAAAAAATTTGTTTTTTGTTTAAGATTTATTTATTGAATATATAGAGAGAGAGAGCACGCACAAGTAGGCAGAGCAACAGGCAGGGGGAGGGGGAAGCAGGCTCCCCGCTGAGTGGAGAGCCCAATGCTGGGCTTGATCCCAGGACCCCAAGCCAAAGGCAGAGGCTTATCCCACTGAGCCACCCAGGTGCCCCATGATTTTATTTATTTATTTGAGAGAGAGAGAGAGTCAGAAGGAGAGAGCATAAGAGGGGAGGTCAGAGGGAGAAGGAGACTCCCTATGAAGCTGGGGGCCTGATGTGGGACTCGATACCGGACTCCAGGATCATGACCTGAGCTGAAGGCCATCACTTAACCAACTGAGCCACCCAGGTGCCCTAAAGGCACTTTTAACAACTAAGTGTGTTCAGCAGCACCTGGGTGGCTCAGTCCCTTAAGTGTCGGACTCTTGATTTGGGCTCGGGTCATGATCTCAGCAAGGATGTTCAGCCCTCATGGGTTCCGGGCTCCGCGGGGAGTCCGTTTGGGATTCTTTTCCTCATCCTCTTTCTCTGCACCCACCCCCAGCCCCATGCATGTGCTCTCTCAAATAATAAAAAAGAAAACCATGTTCAAGGATTTAAAAAAAGAGACCCACTAAAGGAACAGCTAAGGGATTGCAGGGAAGACCTAGAAATTATCTTTGAAAAATAACAAATGCAAATTCTAAAACTTAAGACTTAAGAGAATTTTCCTTTTAGGTATTTTAAATGTGACCAAAGACACCAGGAGAAACCACCACTGAAGGTGGAGACACATCAGCAAAAACTCTGCAAACTTAGGTGCAGAAAGCAAAAACTCTCCAGGAAAAAAAAAAATAGAAAGGGCTTCAGTCACATGAAACACAATTTCCAGTGTTCCAACATACACACAATGAGAATATAGCAGGAGTGAAAGCAAAGAAAAAAAATTGAACGGAAAAATTCACAAATATGATTTTTAAAAGTATCAATGCAGAGGTACAAAACGCCCCATAAACCAGAAGCCAATTAACCGCAAAGAAGACTACATGGAAATATTTGTTCAGTCGGATGCTGCACGGCGTCCACCGTGTGGTTTTGGTTGGTTTTACTGTCTCACTTTGAACAGCTAGAGTTTCTCTGGCTTGCAAGTAAGTTACTTGAAGTATGTTGGATCCTTGGAAGCCTTTTTTATTCTTTAAGAGTCTGGAGCAGTCTTTAGCTGAGAGCTAATATATTCCTACTTTTTAGAATTAGTCTCTGGCAGATGTTTAAATAACACATGGTAACTGTTATTATATCATTACTTGTTCCTTTACAATAACATGTTCTCAGATATTCCCTATTCACATTTAAATAAAGTTTGGTATCAGCCTCTGACACACGAACCGATCATCAACTATGTGGTTACCTCTATTTTTGAGATGGGGAAGAGGAAGATTTAAGTTCTAGAGAGAATGTGCAAAGACTTTAAAAGCACGTTCTGATTACGGCTGAAGTTTTTTAAACCTGTATTCAGATCCTATTGTCCTTCCAGGATTTTGCTTGTGCTTTGGAAAGTACTGTCCACTTCTAATATGAAGCCACCAATTAATTCTGCAATGTATTATGTCCAAATGCATGAAAAGCACAGCACAGCCAAAACCCAATGGATGTAAAGGTAAACAAAATCTGTGGGCTTTTAACAAAAGTCACTTCAAACCCATTGTCTTGGGTTTAGTTTCTTTTTTGATCGTGAGAAAATAGGTTATAATTGTGTTGATTACAAAATGTATGCCGACTGCATGTGGAAAAAAATCAAAACACTTTTGCCGTCTACCTTCCTCCTTTTCTTCTCTCTGACTCTCTACCTTTTCTCCTCCATTCTCTCTTTTCCTCCTTGTCTGTACCTACTTTCAAAAATTGCATTGGGGCACCTGGGTGGCTCAGACGGCTAAGCCTCTGCCTTCAGCTCAGGTCATGATCTCAGGGTCCTGGGATCGAGCCCCTCATGGGGGGTCTCTGATCAGTGGGGAGCCTGCTTCCTCCTCTCTCTCTGCCTGCCTCTCTGCTTACTTGTGATCTCTCTCTCTGTCAAATAAATAAAATATTTTTTTTAATTGCATTATGCTGCACAGAATGGATCTTTTTTTTAAGCAACTTTACACAGCATAAAGCCTCAATAACAAAACTCTTCCCTAAGCGGGTGAACAAATTATTGTATATAGATGCACATATATATTATTTAGCCATAAAAAGGAATCAAGAACTGATACATGCTGCAATTTAGACAAGCCTCTAAAGCATCAGATTAAGTGAAATAAGCCAAATACCAAAGTCACACACTATATGATTCCTTTTGAATGAAATAGCCAGAATAAGCTAAGTCCAATAGAGACCAAAGATATAACCAAGGCCTGGAGATGGGACAAGGGGACATGAGGACTGATTACTGAAAAGGCACCAAGTGTTCTTCTGGCTGACAAAGGAGTTTACAAACTAGAGGGGTTGGTGGTTACACAGCCTTATGAATGTACTACATGCCACTGAATATTTCACTTTAAAATGGGTCATTGTAATTCATGTGAATTTCACTTCCATTTCCTAAGTCAGTATCTCAGCAGTTCCGGTTTTCTTTCCAAGGACACCACATCCACGAGTAAAGATAAATTTCTAAGTATTTTATTTACTTATTTGAGAGATTGAATGCACATGAACTGGGAAAGGGGAGAGGGAGAGGGATAAGAAGTGTCCGCTGAGCAGGAAGGCTCCATGCAGGGTTCGATCCTAGGAACCTGGGATCATGATCGAGCAGAAATCAAGATTTGGATCCTTCACCAACTGAGCCGCCCGGGCACCCAGAGGGAAGATACATTTGTAAAAAGCAATGAGGGGGCTGGGCACTCAAGTCACAGATGATAAAACGCCTAACTCCAAATCCTGTCACTAGGCACTGGCTGTTCTGCTGACCAAGAACATCCCACATCACCTAAAGCAGCTTCTTATGACTTAAAGAGTCACCAGAATGGAATGCTGTCCCTCCAGAGATGCATAGACCAGTTTGAAGTTTGTAATATAACAAGCAAATGTCTGAAACATGTACCTCAAAATGTTTACTCTTAATGACGGCGGTTGTTTTTATTGTCAGGTTTTATTTGAAAATCTCGTTTGATGTGGGGACTTTTGTGCACTGCTGTTTGACTTGTGAGAAACTTTAACTCAATCCCACAGAGTCACACCTTTTCCTGTCATTAATATCCCGGTGCCTTCCGGAGCTGGGAGATTGCGGTCATATACCTGTGAACCTTCACTCTCCCCTCCCTGTAGAATAGGAGTCCAGTGAGAATGTTGGTTTGTTAAATCTGAAACCAGTTTTAATGCTAGGTCTGCGTATGCAATCACTTTGTGCATATTTTTGGTTTCCCTCCTTCATTTTCTTGCCCTGTTTTGACCTACTCTGGAGGATTTTCAGAGCATGGCAGCAGCCTCTGTATTTCCATGAGCACCTTGAGCAGTGCTGGGCTCAGTAAAAACAGTAATAATTACTGGCAGAATAGGTTCCAACTGCAGCAAAAATGGAGTTCATGTTACAATCGAATTCCCGGGTTCTTCAAATACCTAAGTGTGATTCCACAGGGTTTTCTCAGAGAAAACATCCACAGAATCATCAAAATATGTGATGAGACTAAACCACAAATAGAGCCATCTTGGATTTAACCCATTTGCGGCAGTTTTTATGTAGATGCAAAACTAGATCTGGATTCCAAAAAGGAGTAAGGTTATTTTCCAAAAGAAATCTCTGGTTTGTGCCAAGTTTAAACATGGAAAAATCCATTTCACTTCCTAGCAGATATAGGCAGCTGAAAAAGTAATCTCCAGAGGTATGGCTTGTTTCTTTTTTAAAAGAAAAATTCATAGAACTGTAGCAGAGGCCATTATCTCGACCTTCCATTTCAGCAGGATGGTGTGTGTGACACAGGTTGGCCTCTATTTCCCAGTCTCCCTTGCAGTGACACAGGTCACGTGACCCAGTTCTCTCCCAAGGAATTCACATTTAAATGTTTTGCACCACTTCCAGGCAGGGGCTCTGAAGAGTGATAGTGCTTTCCAGCTAGCTGCAAATTTGAAGCAGGTTCTAGCAGGTGACAGCGACACAAATAGAAAAGAACTCAAGATTCCTAAACCACAATGGGGACAACCACCACCTACTAACCACCAACACCATCCTTGGACATGAGCAAGAATTCAACTTCTATTCATTCGGGGATTTGTTACAGCAGTTTAGTCTGTGAGATTTTTTTTTTTTTTCAAGACCTAAGAAACAGTAACAGGAAGGTTCAGAGACCAATTAGACCTCAGAACTTGGGTCAAAATACAAGTCATTATGAACGACCATTCAATAATAAAAATGACAACACTCAAGCACTAATAATGAACTAATGATTCCAAAAAGTGGATCATTCTATTGGCAACAATGTGGAGGACCCGGACTCCTGAGAGCTGAAGTATTTCTGACTTTAACTAAGCAGTGTAAAATATATAGCATGTTGTTCTGGTTAGCGCAAGAACTCAAATAGTTCTTCTCTTTCCAAAATACTCGCAGAAACACCTAACAATATTTTCTTGGTTCATCTACTAAGAGATCTGCAAAACAAACTGGGTTTGGGCAAGTGCCCATCCAAAGACAGTTATTCGTTCTGGTGAAGTATGTATTTATCTAAAGTGATCCTCATGAGAAGAGAAAATTCTAGGAAGGCCCTTCTGAGGAGCCCAAGCTTCCTGTCAAGTGGTACCACTTCAGTTAAGTGACGTTCCATGACCATTTACAAGTCAGAATTTCATTCTTTGCCCTTTTCTCTCTCTTGTCTCTCCCAGTAGCTATCAGCTCCCCTTTTCTCGTGCCCCCACCACCACCACTCTCCTCTCCCACCCCTCACACCCATCCATCTGGTGTCTGCTTGCTGAGCACTTAATTGGGTGCCAATGTTAAGTACTGAGAGAGAGAAAAATAATCAGTCCCCACAAATCCTCCAGAGTATAAGCATAAAGACACTAAAACTCTAATATGACAAAATCTGAGAAAGGCAGAGAGCAACCTTTACATCTTTATTGTTCTATACCATTTATCAAGACTGTAGTATATGGACCACGGCAGTGGGAAAGGGGTAGAAGGGTAGTATATTGGGCAAGAAGAGTACTAACCCACTCTCGGTTTTAACTTCAAGACTCCCTAACTAACTCTGAGGGGCACAACTGCTGGGTCCATTAAGGAAAAATAGTTCTCAGTGGTAATATATATATATATATATATACTTTTTTCAAGATTTGAGGAAAGGAAATAGGGTTGGAGATCCCAGAATTAAGAAGAAAATGCCAATTTCAAAAAACCAAAAGGAGAATGTGCAGGAGTAAGCATAGGAAACACATGTGAGCAGAGTGGAAGGAAGCAGCTCATTAGAGTTAAGAGTCACTGTCACCAGGAAATGATCCTAGTTTGCTACAAAAGACAGCAGAAGATAGATGGATGTTTAAGGGGGATGGGCAAGTCTCTGAGGATAGGGTGCGGTTGAAGTCATCCAGGGGCCATTTTCAGAGAAAAGAAAATACAATCACTATAAAAATTTAAAAGTCTGTGTTATTTGTTTCTTGTAGGAATGTCTAAGTCATCCACATCAGAATAATTTAAAATATGGATTCCACAGGCAGAGTATGTCCTTGAGGATCACCAGGGGCCAGTCATGATGCCCCCATCTGCCATGGAAGAAGAGACAACAAAGCCAGGAGAATTGCTTTAAAAACAAACTAGGAGGAAATCACAACAGAAACACTTGTTACCTAGCCTTTGTGACTTGAAGCTTGTTTCAAAGATCAAAACGTTGCCAGCAGGGGACATTTTTCAGCCTTCATATGCCATCATGTAACTTACAACTGTATTTCTTTTTCTGGTAATTTCTTTCTTTTAATATTCTGGTAAAAGGTCTAAAAAAATTTCCATAGATCTTGTCTTCTCTGTGTATCTGATTGTCACAAGATGACTTGGACATAGCCTATGTAGAGAGAGAGTTTAAGATTTTGAAAAGACCTCTCACCCAAAATTATGCCTGGTGGCTATGCTATTACTATGGTTAATACATTTTGTTTTAAGTGTTTCTCATTCTCTTTCTACACTAGTAGCTCCAGGAGGTCTGGCTTGCATCTCATTTACTTTTATACCCACTCACCTACCCTAGTACCTGACACACATCCAGAACTCAATGTTTGTTAATTGGGTACTCAAAGGAATCGAGCTAATGACCCAAATATCTTCTAGAAAGTTGAACTCATATATGTGTTAAAAATGGATGAAGGATGTTCAATTCCAGTATAATTGAGTGAATTTGTTTTTCCTATCCTATCCCCAAATTACAAGTGAAAGACCTAGAAACTCGTATAGAAAACAAATAGAGAAACCCTAAAAGTGGAGGTTCCTGGGTGCCTCAGTCAGTTGAGCATCTGTCTTCAGCTCACGTCATGATCTCAGGGTCCCGGGATCAAGTCCAACATTGGGCTACCTGCTGAGTAGGGAGTCTGCTTCTCCCTTCCCTCTGTCCAACGCCCTCCACCCCCGACCCCACTTGCGCTCTCTCTCCTATTCTCTCTCTCAAATAAATAAATTTTAAAGACATCTTTTAAAAAAAATTAAAAAAGAAAAAGGGAAATAGTAAAGGTAGAGGGAAGACAGCCTACCTAGAGATGTCAGAAACCCAAGGAAAGTTGTGAACATTTCTAGGTTTTTCTTTTGGGGGGAGGAGGGGAGATCTCATTTACTCTTGACTTACAGCTGAAGAAGCCAAATATCTGGTAACATCAACAGGCACAGATAAAGTCCCAAGAAAACTCACTCTTTCTAATCAAAGGACCAAGAAGATTCAGCCTAGCAATATAGAAGCTCCTGGACAGTAACTGTTCAACTCTAGTCCAACACCACAGAACACTGTGTCCCAATCCATACCCACGCCAAAACAAAGGCCAAGTAGGGTGCGGAGATCCCATTCTTGCCAAGCTATAATGAAGCACCCCACTCCCATCACCACGATGGTATCTGAGGAGGTTGAGTAGAGAACTTAGACTTCCACCCCGCCCAACCGTAATGGGATAGATGTTCATCCTTCTCCCTGCTTGAGTGGTACCCAGAAGGTCTAATGAGTCATCAGGACTTCCACCACTGGCTTGGTGGCAGTGAAGCCACCCCACCCCACCCTGTGGCCTAGTGGTCACTGGACGCCATAAGGGGAACAGTAGCAAGGCACTCATACCCCTACCTATAAAGGATATACCAGCGGAGACTCTGCACTCCTACCCCACCCAGAAGCAAAGAGGAAGCAGGTCACTCATACTCCTGGTGAGACTCTTAAATGGTACAACGTCTATGGACAAGAGTTTGAGTATCTTCAACAGCTGAACACACTACCACCATACAAGGAAGTTGTTGCATTCCTGCTCATTGGGCCCACGGATGTGAAATCTTACTTTCATGCAAGAACACGTATATAGATGTTTCGGGTGCTTTATATACAGTAGCCAAAAAACTGCCAACAATCCAAACCCTGTTCACTAGAGGACTTGAACATTTCAGTGCACATGATATGTAACTTCATTCAGTGGAATACTCCTCAATAACCAAAGGGAATGAACTACTGATACATCAGAGCATCTGAGTGATTTCCCCAAAAAAGGCATGCCCCCCCCAAATTACATACCAAGTGATTCCATCTACACTACGTTCTCAAAATGATGGACTCAAGGAGATGAGAAGAACGTAGTGATTTCCAGTGGTTACCCAAGTGGCAAGGGGAAAGGGGGAAATTGTTTTGTGTATCAAAGGGCAAAATGGGGGATCCCGGCGATGGAAATGATTTATCTTCCATGCATTAATGTCAACATCATCTAATGACACCGTCCTATTGGTTCACAACATGGGACATGTCGGAAACCAGGCAGAGAGTACATAGGGTTTCTCTGTGTTATTTCTTAGGCCTACAAGGAACGGTCTCAAGAAAAAGAGCTTAATGAAAAATCACTGTACTTTCTTACCTGGTCCAACGGATCTGTGCAGCCATGTTAAATAGAAATGTCACGGTCAGTCACACATAGGGTCACATATTCTTTTATATTCCATGTGGCTGTGACAAACCTGGGCATTTCTTTCAGTATCATTTTGTCCTTCACCACATAGGTGCTGTATTATCATTTAAGATGTTTTTGCTTTACAAAAACTTTCCCTGTACCAAGTCTGTATTAACTGGAAATGGAGCTATAATTGAGATTTACAACCAAGTCAGTACAGAAGAGTGACAAACAACAGGATATAAAAGGCCAGAATTCTTTTGCTGGGAGCATTAAAATCTACTGTAAATCAATTTTTCAATCCCAGATACAAGTTTTCAACTATTAAAATCTCCCGTCTCTATCTCTGTTAAATGGTCTTCTGAATGAGAACTAGAGTTCCTATTGAATTCTCTCATTGAGTTCACAGGGTCACATGAATTTTTTGACAGCTAGAGTCCCAGTCTGGGAAATACAAGTTTTTGAACTTTTTAACTCCAAGATCTGACACAGACTTGATGGGGAACTTTGAACCAGATATAGTCTAGCTTTCAGATTTGCCTTTCCTGTCAGATTCTTGAGAACTGCATATTCCTCATTTCCTTGGTGTCTGTCTCCACCTTTTATCCTCTGCTTGGCCAGGGTTAGGAAGAAACCATGGAAGAACCCAGGTCAGAGCTATGGGCTTGGCTGAAGAACAACTCAAGACCCAACACCTGGGATATTCAAGCCACAGCAACATTCAAATGAAAGATATATGCTTCCTGCCTATACCGACAATTAACATTTCTGTCCTCCTCTCTTCCTTCAGCTTCCCTCATTGGACATGAGCTCCTGAAGACTGCAGAGTCCCATGGATTCTGCACAAAGTGGGGGATACTCTGTGCCCCGTTTCATCTGGGGCTTTGGAAGGACTTAAGAGACTCCTGGACTAAATTTTATTCTAGAGGGTAAAAAAAAAAGGCAGAGGCAGGGGAGGATAGGGCTGTCAAGTATTTTCTTCTATTTAACCCCCCTTTAGCATGCTGAGGAGAGTGTCTCTGAGATCAGCAAAACACGAGCTGCCTCCTCACAGCGAAGACACGCTTTGCCTGACAAGTACTCGAGGAGAAGTCTCAGACGATTGCCTAACTGGGACTGTTCAGGAATAGTTGAGCAGATTTCTGAGGTGTAGGTAGTGTATCTCAAATGTTCAAGGTCCATGCCACACCGGCTGAAGGAGGTGCCACACTAGTGCCGGCCGGGAAAGACCCAAGGCTCCAGGGGTCATGGCGTCTCCTCTGCTTTCTCTGGGCAGTGCACTGAAGCATGCTGTTGCCTCATAGGGAGCTCTGGGCATGACCACAGCTCTGTGAAGAGGAATCCTTCCTAGTACCAGGAGACTTGAATGAGAATCATTACTTCACAAAACACAGCTAGACTCACGGAAAAAACAAAGCGTGTGAGGAAATAATTCCTACCATCTGCTTAGCAGTGTTATCTTTTTCAGAAGGTAACTTAAGCATCCACATATCAGTAATGGAAATAACTGTACCTCATGGGCTCTGTTCTAGTGATGGAGACCAAGGAAATGTTAAACTAAGGCTATAAAGGTGGATAAACTTTGATTTCTTCATGTGATCCTTCATTTGGTATTCCAATAAATTTCGGCATATGCCTGTACATATATATATATATATGTATATATGTGTATACGTATGTGTGTGTGCATATATATATATATATATATATATATATAGCCAATAATTGTTTCTACCACATTTAGCCAGGAAAATTCCAGTACAAAATTGTCTTAGATGCATGTTCCCAACAAAGAGTCTAGGAGTCATCTCATTAGAATCACCTGGGACACTAATCAGACACGTTAAGTTTTCAAGTTCTGGGCCCCTGTCCCAAATCCACAAAAATCCAAGCCTCGGAGTCCAGAACCCAAGAATGCATTTTACAGAAGTTCCTACGGCGACTGCCATATATTCTAAAGCTTAAAAAATAGTGTTGTTGAGGTATTATTTTTTTTTTAATTGATTGCACTCAATCTTATCTGTCAATCTTTGAAAGTAAATATAGTCCTTACCTTCCAGGGAGAGAGATCTCTTGATTGATCTACCCTTACTAATGCTGATCTCTAGAATATATACATTAACATCAAACCACATCAAAATGTATCAAATTATGGTACTCACACTCCAATTTTCCAAAATCCTCTATCTTTTATGAGCTTCCATGAAAATCTTGCAGAAATTTCCACCTTCTAGTGAGACATTTGTCTATAACCATTCCTTTTAAAGAAACTTTTGCTTTTCCTTAACCTTCCCTTCGGGCATTATACTATACTATTGTCTAGTTCACGTTCAAAACTGATGTACTAATTTCCTCGAGTCACATGATTTCTCAGACAAACGTGACTGTGTAGCTATTAAAAGTCTTCTCAATGAGATAACCAGATTCATTTGGGTCAGGGTATATTTCTTTTGAGGTCCCACGTTGGGGAAGAAAAAAAAAAGTCATTTTTGTGTTCATCATCACTAGCCATCAGGGAGATTCAAATTAAAACCACATTGAGATACCACGTTACACCAGTTAGAATGGCCCAAATTAGCAAGACAGGAAACAACGTGTGTTGGAGAGGATGTGGAGAAAGGGGAACCCTCTTACATTGTTGGTGGGAATGCAAGTTGGTGCAGCCTCTTTGGAGAACAGTGTGGAGATTCCTCAAGAAATTAAAAATAGAACTTCCCTATGTCCCTGCAATTGCACTCCTGGGTATTTACCCCAAAGATACAGATGTAGTGAAAAGAAAGGCCATGTGTACCCCAATATTTATAGCAGCAATGGCCACAGTCGCCAAACTGTGGAAAGAACCAAGATGCCCTTCAACGGACGAATGGATAAGGAAGATGTGGTCCATATACACTATGGAGTACTATGCCTCCATCAGAAAGGATGAATACCCAACTTTTGTAGCAACATGGACGGGACTGGAAGCGATTATGCTGAGTGAAATAAGTTAAGCAGAGGGAGCCAATTATCATATGGTTTCACTTATTTGTGGAGCATAACAAATAGCATGGCAGACATGGGGAGATGGAGAGGAGAAGAGAGTTGAGGGAAATTGGAAGGGGAGGTGAACCATGAGAGACTATGGACTCTGAAAAACAACCTGAGGGTTTTGAAGGGGCGGGGGATGGGAGGTTGGGGGAGCCAGGTGGTGGGTATTAAGGAGGGCACGGATTGCATGGAGCACTGGGTGTGGTGCAAAAACAATGAATACTGTTATGCTGAAAAGAAATTTTTTTTAAAAAGTCACTTTTGTGAGACTCATGCTATCCTTTGCCCAGTTTATAGTAAGGCAGGAATTCTGCAAAAATACAATTTATCTTTAAATAAAGGGGATTTTAAATTAGAGAAAAGACCATGTTGCTCTTACAGACGATCAGACATCTTAAAGAACTAGCAGTAATTTGTTTTGTATTTACACTATACATCACAGTGACACCAAAAAAACGGAAGTTTTAAAAAAATTTGGTCTGAATTACTCAACTCCTATCCATGTTCGGAGACCCAGGAGGGACTCCTGAATGTTTCTGACCAGTGATAAAGGTTTAGGAGGGACACCACTCCTTTAATAACTTATATGAGAAAACTTTCAAAGGTATAAATCATCCGTGAAATTCTGAGGACTTACATCCCAAAGGATTTGAATGCAGGGATTTGTGTCTTTGAGACTTTTCTTATCTCCAGTGTGAGCCGGAGTATCATAGGTTCCTGTAAAAAAAAAAAGAAATGGACTCTGATAATAAACACATACAATCAGCAAGCCTGGGTGAGAAAACGGGTAAGCTGGCACTTTGTCACACGGAGATGCTCTCTCTGCTCCCAGAACGTGAAGGCATACAGGCATTTGTGACCTGATCAACAACGCACGAGTTCAATCTTCCCCCTGAACATCCTGCTTGCTATAAACAAGTAAAGAGCTCTCAGTCTTGGAACCCAGCAGAGTTACAGCCCAGCCTGCTTGTCCTTACGAGGTGGAGAAAGAAAGTCGGGGTTTGCAAAATGAGTCAGAGCCTGAAATGGAGCTTCTGTAAGCCCTAAGACGCCTTTCTGAGGAGCAACACTGCCAATTCACTTGGGAATCTTTGTACGAGGTAAGTGCATTTACTCATGTGTTATCTTACAAAGGAGTCTCGTAGATTCCCCCCACCCCCAACACCCGCCGCCGCTTTCGGCTTCATCAGTTAGGAACACAGCAACTGATGCTCAGTTACAGAGTCCTGAAAAAGTGCCACTTTCTCCCATGAACACGAAAATATTCCTGCAGTCGTTGTAATCAGAAAAATAAATAAATAAATAAATAAATAAACCTCCACACCACAAATGTCAATTACCTTATGAACCGCAGCCAGCAAAATCAAAGAAATGATCTAGAAGGACTGGCAGCTCTAGCTCAACGCTTAACACAGTGCCTAGAGGACCGCAGGGCTGTTATCGACCAGCGACAGAGGGGAAGGATCCACGTCACCCCCTGGTCCTGGGGTAGAATCCAGACTTCCATGGGGCAGTTTTTTTTGTTGTTGTTGTTTTGGGTTTTTTTAAGATTTTATTTATTTGACAGACAGAGATCCCTAGTAGGCAGAGAGGCCGGCAGAGAGACAGAGAGAGAGAGAGAGAGGAAGGGAAGCAGGCTCCCTGCTGAGCAGAGAGGCTGATGTAGGGCTCGATCCCAGGACACTGAGACCACGACCTGAGCCGAAAGCAAAGGTTTAACCCCACTGAGCCACCCAGGTGCCTCCATGGGGCAGTGTTTTGAAGCCCCCCACAGGCTGAGTCCAGGGTGACCCATGCACGTCTGGGGTAGTTTCCACGTTTCTCTCCAACACTTTGCAAGTGTGATAACCCCAGTGCCCAAGCACACTGCACCATCAGGTTTTAACTTTGAGGGCTCATTATGTTTTTCCTATATGTCCCAACTTCCTCTTACTGGTTCCTGATGTCACCCCTCCCTGGAGGGGACAGAGACACTTGCAAGAAGAGCCATGTTTGTGCAAAAGAATTCAGGAGTGAAGCTTTCAGGGAATGAAATATGTATGTTGGCCAGTGAAAAGGAAACTGTTCTTCCCAAGACTCATGAAAATCCTAGGGTACTCCTTAATAGCTATGAATTTGTCGAATGGGTGTGCGTGTGCATACACACATGGACGCACGCGCACACGCACCACAGCCGCAGGCATCACAACGCAGAGACACGGTGGTGCATGTTGCTGGAAAAATTACCTAATATGATTTGTGTTTCAAAACACGGTTTGATAGCCTAGAATTATCAAAATTAAGGGTGGTAATAATCTGGTAATTAACAGCAATTTCTTTTATCACCACAGAAATGGCATGATACAAAACAGCAGTGACCTATAATTTCTCTCACATACGATTTGCATACATTATCCCAGTGTTTGTGATTACCCCTGCAGTCACCCAAAATATCACTTATCATTTGCTCTTAAGATGTCAGGGATATGAGAGGAGGCTCGAGTGCCCTGTTTTCCAGAGCCACTGAACAAAAAGGTCATTGCCAAAGGGAAACCTAAACAGGATGTGACAAGTACAGCAAAAAGGTAATTAATGCCATTATCTCTTTCCAGCAAACTCTTTGGTCACAGGAAAATTTTGTGTGTGTGTGCATGCGCACGCGCACGCGTGTGGAATCTTTTCAAAGCGAATTTATTTCGTTTTTTGTTACTTCCACTGTAATTAAAACTGAAATTAAATACCAGAGGTTGAAAAAGCTGAAAAAAATCCACAGTTACTCACTTCTAATGCATTTTGCTCCTCCCTGATCCATCATCAGCGGGAGGGGGGCAAGGGGAGGGGGGAGTGGGATCTGTGAAGGGGCACCTTGCTGCCACCAAACTTTTTAGGGGAGCCTCCAACAGATTTCCAAGTTCTCTGGGGACCCTACAATTTCCTGGATTTTATTAGGGAGCTGTTGCATCTCTCTTCCTATAGAGTCACAGAGTATAGGACTACCAGATCTTGAGACACAATTCACGGCCGAAGTTTTCATCTGCCACACACATCTCTAGACCACCACCACACAGCCATTAGAAAATGACCGGTATCTCTTCGTTACATAGAAGTAGAACATTAGTTCCTAGAGGCCCCTCATAGAGGTTTCTATCCCACTTGAGAAAGCACATTCACACATCGGCAAGGCAGGGCAGGTGTGACCGGCCCATGTCGGAGGCCAGAAATGCTGACCAGCCTGTGCGATCGGCCCATGGTAAGAGATCCAAGCAGGGAGGGGCGGGCAGTGGAGGGGGCACACGGGATGCCAGGAAACACTCTGCTTCTAGCTCAATAGCCATTCATGCCATTTCATGGGTTTTTGTTTGTCCATGGTATTCATTTTATCAGAGAATCGACTTTAAAGGAAGAAATTGGAGTAAGATTTTGCTGTGATGAGGATAATGACTTCCCACACAATAAAGGCGTAGTTATCCCCATTTATGGAAAGTCAATGAAAGGCATGATTCCAAAAACCGAGGTACAGTTACCTTAATTTTGTTTGTTCATATGCCTCAGGTAATAAACACAGAATACAATGTGTTTGATTGGCTAGTTGGGCCACTTTTTAAAAAGGAAATATTCCAAAAGGCCAAAAGCGAGCCAACACTATAAAAAAGGAAAACAATATACATCTCCTCTATCCTTATTCCTCTTACATCAAAGCAATGCCTACTTACCAGTGACCTACGAATGCTTGCAGACCACACACACACACACACGCACACGCACACACACACCCTACCCTGCCTACAGGCATGGCGGGCATAATTCTATGTCAAACAAAGGGTAGCACATTACACACTCTCTTCTTCTACTTGCTTCCTGCCCCCCACCAAGCAATGTAACCTTGATATTTTTCATTTAAGGACATATACCAGCTTTACTCTCCTAAGCTCTGCAAGACCTCCATCCCAGGGCTATACTTGGCTTTATTTCACCTGTGCCTGACCAAAAAACACTTCTGGGATTTTTATCGATGAGCTCTTACAAAGAATGCATCACTAAATAAATACCCTAACATAGACCTCCTGGCGTGAGTATGTAGATATCCAGGTCTTCATCTGCTGAATCAGATGTTAAAAGTCAGTCTTTATAGAGATGAAAATCCAAGGAACTTCGACCTTCAAATCATTTGAGACATCCTAGAATTGACAGGAAAGACGGTGTTTAAAAAGGGGGGGGGGGGGCTGGAGGGGGGATGTTAGATGCTGGTCCAAGGGCACAGCTTTCAGTTCTAAGAGGATGACATTTCAGGAAGCTCAAGTACAACATGGTGTCTCTAGGCAATAGTCGTTTATTTTACACCTGAAATGGGTTAATTATCACCACACACACCAAACAATGGTAATCATGTGTGATGGTAGGTGTATTAATTCACGTGACCTTGCTCATCACCTCACCATGTTCACGTACATACTAGCATGATGTACATTCTATGTACCGAATTCCACCCATGTTACCCCATTAAAGCTGGGAAAGTAACAAAAAAGGAAATACTCAAGGAAAAAACAGATTCTGGATTTGGAGAGTTCCATCGATTTTTTTTTTCAGATTTTATTTATTTGACACAGAGAGAGAGATCACAAGTAGGTAGAGAGGCAGGCGGGGGGGTGGGGAGCAGGCGCTGAGCAGACAGCCCCATGTGGGGCTCGATCCCAAGACCCTGGGATCATGACCTGAACCGAAGGCAGAGGCTTCAACCCACTGAGCCACCCAGGCGCCCAACTTGTCAGTTTCTGATGTCACCTCTTTCTAGTTCTCTTTCATATTTGAAAAATAATGTTGGAAAAAAGTTTCTTATTGGTTGTTTCATAGGCATACATAAGAAATTAATTGTGTGTGTTAAATATGAAGTAATTTAAAAAGTCAATAAAAACTACAACACAAACTTCGGGAGGACTTAAAAAATTAGTTCATGTAAATAGTCAGTAAGATCACATTAAAAAGAGGAAAATCTTCAGCTCCCAGAGGAACCTCCCATATGACCTTCTCTAAAACAATCACTGCTGTTAAGGTTCTTGTAATTTTTTTAAAAGATTTATTTGACAGAAAGAAAGAAAGAGATAAAGCACACAAGCAAGGGCAGCAACAGGAAGTGGGAGAAGCAGGCTCCTTACTGAGCAGGAAACCCAATATGGGAAGTCGATCCCAGGACCCTGGGATCACCACCCAAACCCGAGATACCCTTAAACGACTGAGCCACCCAGGTGCCCCAAGACTCTTTAATTCTAAGTTAAAAGGCACAAAAATGTACACTGATAAGTAATTCACCTATAGATGTAAATATATTCACACATATTCCTAATAAGTAATTCCTAATATGTAAGCAATATTCCTAATTTTCTGAACCTTAGGTTTCCATGTAATGTCATTTTAAGATATTTACATAACATCATACACAGGTCTACTTCATTTTTTAAAGATATATCTGTTACATCTATACATGAATGATATAGCCTATTTCATTCATACAGTTCCCTCTGAGGGACACACTTTATTGTTGATACCATGGATACTGTTCACTGGGATTTTTTTTTTTTTAACCAATATGTCCATATTGGTAACAGTTGTATCACTCCATGCATTTTTATCTCTTATAAAAACAAACACGTTTTTACCCATGTGTACATCTGACATAAAGAAATTGATATGCAAACTTTCCCAAATACTCCCCAGTACTTGGTATCAAATTTTCCTTTTTTTTTTTTTTTTCAAAAGACGAAATAGGCCATTTTCTTCTTGTTTCGTCTACAATTCATTATGCATGAGCGTGAGGTTGGCCTTTTTAGCTTTTTGTTTCCCAAGTTGTCTGTTGAAACCTCTCACCTTTTCCTCTTATGTAGTTCCCGTTTTTCTTTATGAATTTGGTGCCTGGCTTTTGGAAGTACTCGGTCCTCCCAAGATTAGTATCTGTTCCCTTCCTCCTTCTAGAAATTCTTTTCTTTCCCATTTTTTTCCATTTGCAATTTTTGCTGGTATAGGAGGAAGGAATGCTGCTCCCTTGACCTCCAGCACTTAATAGTGTTTTCCAATCGAAACCATTGAGCAATATCCTTTGGCCCTATAGATCTGAGTGGTACCCGCACTGCAAGCTATATTCCCACATACATTCCCGAGTATGTCTGATGGCCCCACTGCATACTTTTCTAGTATCTCCCAGGTGCACAGAAGCCAGCGCTTCTCAGCCTCCATGCAGGGAGGCAACACCATTTTCAGGATGAGAGAGGGGGAGTGACTGTGACGTCATTCCCCAGGCTCTTTTTTCAACTTGCTGCCAGGACCTATGGGAGCCAACCTGGGACTGGGTCTCTGACCTGCTACTTAGGAGTTCCAGTGACCTGAAATCAACACTGAGCATGAGCCATGGAGAAATGTCATTGTTTTAATTCCCGAGGATTTCAGGGTTCCTCTGTTACTATCAACGCTATCCCAGTTATTATACTTTTTATTTCTTTGATCTTTTTATTTCTTCCATAGTGCCAAATGTAGCTGTCATCCTTAGTCTCTAGCCTATGTTTTAGAGTTTTCCTACTCTATTTTTTTCCCTTAGATTTTCTCTAGCTGGTGGTGCCCATTTTCCTTTCAACATGAATCTCAACTTTTTCCCCCCCAGGTTCTGGGGGGAAGGAAGGACTGTGCCTGTTCTTATAGGAACTGGATGAATGCATAGACTCAGAATTGGATGAATGCATAGACTCATTTAGACCAATCGACACTCTTCAAGCTTAAAGCAGGTTTTTCATAGCTCATCACAACGTCTGCCAAGTTTACAATTAAGTATTTCATCTTTTTGGTTCGTTTCAGAAGTAAGACCTTCTTTTCAGTTCCATTTTCTACCTGATCATTGTTTATATAGAGGACAGCTATTGATTTTTCTAGATTGAGTTTTAGAACTTACCAATTTACTAAGTTTTCTGATCTTTTAAATTTTTCCCAATTATTTGGGGTGTTCTATGAATACTAGGTCTGCCAATAGTCATTTTTCCCTCATTTCAACTCTTTTAAACTCACTCTCTCTTATCCAACCATAGTGTCTCCTTTTTTCTGTAACAGTGGGGGGCAGGGGCAATCCTGGTAATGGAAACAAGCTCAAAGGGAAGACCTAGGAAATTTGCCAACAGGAAGAGAGGCAAATGAAACCCACATATGAAACAAAAAATGTGAACGCAGAAATCTGTAGCAAAGAGGAGGACTATCGGATTTAAAACTGAAGCAAACAGCCTTCAAGATGGTGAATTCTTCAGTAATACACTGAATATTTAATTAACACACACTGAGAGAGAGGTAAAGAGGTGCAAAGAAGTCCAGTCTATGCAAAACAGAGTAAAATCAGTGCCGTTAATGTTAAAGCAGAAGAAAACCCAGTTTTAAAAAAAAATCTGTTTCACTCATGTGACCCTAATTATATAATCATGTCTGTAACTTCTTTCCTATCTCCTGAATCTCCTGCTGTGTCTGTCCCCTGTCCTCTCTGTCCATCTCCCGCTCTATTTGCTTTCTCTATGAATTTTGGTGCTATTTCTACTTGCCTGCAATTAGCGGATTTTCCTTTAATATTATGCATTTCTTGGGCAAGAAGAGTCCTTGCTTTTATTTTATTATTACTCATGCCTCCATTTTGGAAACTTCCAATCATGTAGTTTAAGGCAGACTCTACTCCCAGAAACACAGTTGCATCCTGATAGAGAGCATTTCAACCCTAGCCAGTGGGGTGCCCATGGTAACTGGGAGTCATTGTATCCTAGGCAACTATGGCAACCAACAGAGACAAACTAAAAACAGGCCCATTGTCATCATCTATAACGAGTAAAAGATGTGAGTGTCCTCTACAATGAATCCAACTGCCGTTTGCCGGGGAGAAGATGCAATTCAAGTTGGCTTCGATAATTAGAACAAGTAAGCATTTGAAAGCATACATCTAGGATCCATTTTATCCATAAGCCTTTATAACAACGAACTCTTATTAAGTTGATTCCTAAAATAACCAAGAAAATCAACCGACATCATCAGCCCTTAGGAGCAACTTCTTACACAGTATTATTATCTATGTTGTACCCTCCAATGCTCTAGCAAGTTCTCTGTGTACACAGATAAGTGGCTGTTATCCTAGCACAAGGAGGCCCAGAGAGCATTCTGATTTCTTCTGTAGCTCTGTACGTCTGCACTGATGGGAATCCATTTAGATTCCAAGCACTCACTTTTGATCTCCCCATATGCATCCAGCATTTACCGCCCCCCACCCCTGTTTCATTTGCCATCTTCCTCACAGTCTGCAGAGGAGGGTAGCTGTCTAACCAAACCAAGTTAATGACGGACCACGTAGGTCATCTGTGTAGACATACCATCTAGAATGCTAACAAATGGGTTCACAACTTAACAACAGAGCTCGAACTTCATTACACTTCATTTGAGTTCATTCATCTTCCCTATCACATAAAGTTTGCCTCCCAACTTTGTTCCTCAAGAAAACATGGGTCTGGGGCATCTGGGTGGCTCAGTGGGTTAAGCCTGTGCCTTCTGCTCAGGTCATGATCCCAGCGTCTTGGGATCGAGCCCCACATTGGGCTCTCTGCTCAGCGGGGAGCCTGCTTCCCCTTCTCACTCTGCCTGCCTCTCTGCCTACTTGTGATCTCTGTCTGTCAAATAAATAAATGAAATCTTTGGAAAAAAAAAAAAAAAAGAAAGAAAGAAAATATGGGTCGTACCTCACATTTTTCCTTACAAAGTGACTGCTGGTGGGTAGGGGACGGGAATGATGCTTATGAGACGTCTTCCTGTGTTTGTGTTGTCTATGACCAAGGACACGTGTGCATTTATCAACTTCGCTTGTGCTGTTTTCTTTATGTCACATGACTTTTATTAAGATCTCCCAACCCCCAGAAAATGCAAGGCAGATAACTCAGTGGCTTACTAGTGGTACAGCTTTACAATCTTGAGGTTAAACCCCACAAACAAAATGCAATACCAGGGGTAAGAGAAAGAGGTGCTTAGTAGAAGCCAAGGATCGTCAATAGCTATTATGCACAGAAGCTCATGCATGTGGTAAAATCTGGTCTATTCTTTGGTTCAAGTAGAAAACCAGAGAAGTGAAACCTTTATCAAAGCACTTTAACTTAACCATGAGGAAATATTTTGCAAATACTGGGAGAGAGTACACCAATGCCTTTCTTTTTTTTTTTTTTTTTAAGATTTTATTTATTTATTTGACAGAGAGAGATTACAAGTATGCAGAGAGGCAGGCAGAGAGAGAGAGAGGAGAAAGCAGGCTCCCCGCTGAGCAGAGAGCCTGACACGGGACTCAATCCCAGGACCCCGAGATCATGATCTGAGCCGAAGGCAGGGGCTTAACCCACTGAGCCACCCAGGCGCCCCCAATGCCTTTCTTTTGACAATGAACCCATCGATTAGAGTTCCCGCTCTTCTTTCTTAGAATAGTTACATTAACTATAATCTCAAGTTTTAGTTTTTGGTTTTTTGTTTTGTTTTGTTTTAAGATTTTATTCACTTGATAGATCATTAGTAGGCAGAGAGGCAGGCAGAGAGAGAGAGAGGGAAGCAGACTCTCCACAGAGCAGAGAGCCCAATGCAGGGCCCAATCCCAGGACCCCGGGACCATGACCTGACCCGAAGGCAGAGGCCCCAACCCACCGAGCCACCCAGGCGCCCCTCAAGTTTTAGTTATTGAAGGAACATTTTAAATCTCAATTTCTTAGGAAAATAATGTAAGAATAAAGTCTTGGTGGATTTTTACCAGTTACCATCTTTCAGAGGTTTTTTTTTTTGTGATCTGTTTGGCAGCATTGTTCATTAGCAACTTACCTTTCCCAACATCTCTCTCATAGGAAATATTCTTCTTTTTTTTTTTTATAAACATATAATGTATTTTTATCCCCAGGGGTACAGGTCTGTGAATCGATAGGAAATATTCTTTATGGCCAAACATATTTATCACCTTACAGGATATTCAATTAGAATACATAATTTCAGGGCACCTGGGTGGCTCAGTCACTGGGTGGCTGCCTTCGGCTCAGGTCATGATCTCATGTCCTGGGATTGAGCCCCGCATCAGGGAGCCTGCTTCCTCTCTCTCTCTGCCTGCCTCTGCCTACTTGTGATCTCTCTCTGTATCAAATAAATAAATAAAATATTTTTTAAAAAATACATAATTTCAATTAAATAATTGGAATTAAGAGGTTTTTGAGTAAGCACTATGGTTAATATTAAGTATCATCCGCAGGTGGGAGAAGAATTATGTAGGTCAGCTCAGGAGCCGCCCATTATCCATGAACACTTGGAGCACTGTGAGCAATAGTGTGTGTGTTTATAGAGGACATCAAAGGGATGAGGGGGCTGTATAAGTATAAGTTCTCCTCTATACACTGCCTGTTTATGTGGGAGTAAGCAGGCTGTACATGGTGTCCCTTGGTGGTACACAGGCTCCCGTGTGAAGTAGGTATTGCAGCAGAAGTCATGCCCACCAACCTGTCCTCCAGTGGCGTGCTTTGCAAGTTGAGGAGAACGTGACAGATCAGCATGGCGTTGGCCACATATGCTTTGCATCGACAGATACCAAAGTCTGCATTTTCCTTAAGTGTAGATAAAGGACAAAACAGATCATCAGGGTACAAGCCAAAAAGAAGAAATAATGACAAGACTGAGGTGAGAAAAATGCTTTGACAGATACTCTGCAGCTTGGAAAGGAAACTTTCGACAAACTGGCATGCTCCCAATAACGTTAAGAAAAAGCAATAAAACTGAGAACATTTTTAAGAGATAGAACAAATTAATGAAAACTTCCCTAAAAAACTCCTGTCTTAAAAAGAAAATATTAAGATTCATTTTGGAGTCAACAAGTAAATATTATGTGAAAAATCAAATCTGAGGCAAATAGGCAACATTCCAAGTTGATTTCCCAAAATGCTTAAGAATAACTACAGAAGTTCAAAGATGGGAAAGAAAGAAAAATAAAATTGAACATATGGATAATGTGAGTTCCTGGAGAGCATAACGGAACAGGTGTAACAAAGAAAATACTCACAGATACAATAGAAGAAAATTTCCCGAGATGACTGAAAGTCCTATTAAGTAAAAAGCTCTCTATACCTTTTGAAAACAAATACAACAAACATTTCTATATTGTTTTTGTCTTCTCCATATTATCCTAATCCATTTATAAATCTAGGCTTTGCACTCAAATCTGTCCTGTGGTTTTGTTTTGTTTTATTTAATAGTCCATACGCTTACTGCAGCCAAACCTAATTACTCTTTCAGTGATCAGAATTGGAAATCTTTTCCTTAGGCTTATAGAATGGAGAAATTTATCATTAATTTTATAATTAATGGCTTTCATCAGTGTATCCTAAACTCGGTATCATTCAAAGAACAAAGCTTTTTTCCATTATTTTAAGAAACAAAATCAAACCTCACAAAATGAAATGTCACTAAATCCCTCATAATCAAAATAGCATAGTCAATATCCCTTAATTTAAAAAGAAAAAAAGGCAGTATAATTAGAAATAACTGAAAAATCATGCTAAAGGAATTGAAAATTAAAACAAAACACCAATCTCACTGAAGTATTATTTTAAGTGATTATTGAGCCAAAAGGGAAATCCAACCTCTGATTATAGATGGCTGAGAAACTTTAAAGTTAACCCTCAAGGAGTGCCTGGGTGGCTCAGTGAGTTAGAGCCTCTGCCTTTGGCTCAGGTCATGATTTCAGGGTCCTGAGATCGAGCCAGGCTCTCTGCTCAGCAGGGAGCCTGCTTCCTCCTCTCTCTCTGCCTGCCTCTCTGCCTACTTGTGATTTCTGCCAAATAAATAAAATCTTTAATAAATAAATAAATAAAATCTTTTTTAGAAAAGTTAACCCTCAAAAGTAAACCATTGATGTACGTGCTTGGCTGAGGAGCCAATGGGGCAAAGCTACCATCTGTGGGATTATGACTTAAGCCTCTAAGTCAGAATCCCACCCAGGCAGAACAATAGGGCAGCACCACAGAGCCTCAGTTGGCCTCAGATAACGGGTCCCCCCTGTCCCTGCCAGCAGGCCGCTGCGGGCGCCCCACATGGCATGGCGTGCCCCGGGGCGTGTAGGAACCAGGATCCAGAGCAAAGAGCCCTTCATCCAGGGAACAGGCACGGCGGGAAAGGGGGCCGCCCCCTCGCCCGTCACACAACACAGGTTGGTTGGGAACCTGGTGCTAAACCATTCCTAGACGACCTGCTTCTGGGTCGGGGTTTTGGTTGGTAGCAGAGCAGCTCCCTCGCTGCGATCTATTGAAAGCCAACCCTCGACACAAGGGTTTGTAAAAAGGAAAAAAAAAAAAAAAAGAAAAAGAAAAGGAAAGAAAGAAACAAAAGACGAAAAAAAAAATAAAATAAAAGTAAACCGTTGGGGTATGAGTGAACACACATGGAGAAAGGCCAACGGCATGGTCCTCGAAAGTTTTCTTGAAAGAGCTATAATATTAACCTAAAGAGAACCAGGGCAATTAGTGTTTAAAATAAGACCCAGTCACCATAATCAGTATTTTTTTTAAGATTTTATTTATTCATTTGACAGAGATCACAAGTAAGCAGAGAGGCAGGCAGAGAGAGAAGAGGAAGCAGGCTCTCTGCTGAGCAGAGAGCCCAATGCAGGACTCAATCAGGACCCTGGGATCATGACCTGAGCCAAAAGCAGAGGCTTTAACCCACTGAGCCACCCAGGTGCCCCAGTATTTTTTAAGTGCTAACCATACAACCACTACCATGCAGGTGCACTGTATCCAGTCTCATCAGGCCTCATGACAGCACGGTGGGGGTCAACACTATGACCTTCAACTGAAGTTGAAGCAACTGGAGTTGAGCAAGTCTCACGTGGTTACAGTAGAGCCCATTAATAAATCTCAAGAGTTGTAGGTAAAATAAAGTAAGAAAGAGATGAAATACAACCAGAGAAGCACAGATTTTTTCCTTCTCGAGAGAATATTACATAAAATGGAAAATTGTACATCAATATCTTTGAAAACTTTATTAACAGGATATTCTAGGAAGTATAAATGATCATACCTAGACCAAGAAGAATTACAGTATCTGAATATACCAATCATCTTTCATGCATTTAATTAAGAAAGCTGATCAGGAGTTACTCCTCAAATGGACTCCTGGAAGCCAGTTGCTTCTGGGTTTTTTGGCAGATAATTCTTACATGAATTAATTGCTCCCAAATGTAACAAATAGTATGCAATTTCTTCATGTATTAAAAAAAAAATACAGAAAAAATATCTGACATTAAACCCATCAAATCAGCACCAAAAAATGCAACCAGGAAATTTACTTATGAAACTGAATGGAAAACAAACCTCAAAAGCCTTATCAAATCCAGACATTTTTTAAAAATTAGTAGGTGGCTCAGTGGGTTAAAGCCTCTGCCTTTAGCTCAGGTCATGATCTCAGAGTCCTGGGACCGAGCCCTACATTGGGCTCTCTGCTCAGCAGGAAGCCTGCTTCCCCCTCTCTCTCTGCCTGCTTCTGATCTCTCACTGTCAAATACATAAATAAAATCCTTTAAAAATGATAAAAAATAAAATAAAAATTAGTTATAATCAAATGAAGTTAGTACTATAGAAATTCTGCAATTTTTCCATTACAGAACATCTAGTAAAACACCATAAAAATATTAACTCACAAAAGAGAAAATACGATTATCCAATAGATACAGAATATTCATTTAATTACAATTAATACCCATTCTTGATTTATTAAGTGTCATGATGCATAAACAAATTACTGTTTTAATATCTACTTAGGGGCAGCTGGGTGGCTCAGATGGTTAGGTGTCTGATTCTGAAGGTCAGTTCAGGTCATGATCTCAATCCTGGGATTGAGCCCCAAAGTCACACTCAAGCCTGAGCAGGGAGTCTGCTTGAGATTCTCTCTCTCTCCCTCCCGTCTGCCCTTCCCCCCACTCATTCATGCTTTCTAAAATAATTTATTTTTAATTTTTAAAAAGTAAAAATAAAAATAAAGTCTACCTAAAGTCTACAGTTCATATCATACTCGATGATGAAGATCTAAGGGCATTGACAGCAAGTAAGCAGCAAAGTGAGAATGTCATTACCACTATGATTTCATATAATGCTTCAAGGTTTTTTTTTCCTAAGATTTTATTAATTTATTTGACAGACAGAGATCACAAGTAGGCAGAGAGGCAGGCAAAGAGAGAGAGGGAAGCAGGCTGCCCGCTGAGCAGAGAGCCTGATGCAGGGCTTGATTCCAGGACCTTGAGCTGAAGGCAGAGGCTTTAACCCACTGAGCCACCCAAGTGCCCCATGCTTCAAGTTTAACAAATGAAAATAGAGACAAAGAGAAATGTAGCATTTATAATAAGGATATAAAATAAGTATTTTCAAAGATGACCGGCTTTAAAAAACAGATCAATCATCATAAAATATTAGAACAAGAGATTAGAAGTATTACACTAAATTAAGACTGCTTTTTCAACTCAAGTCTGTCATATGTGTGTGTGTGTACCATCAATTTACTTGTGCCTCAATTTAGTTTCTTTATATGTAAAATAGACCTAAATTCATGCTGAGTTCAGAAGCATTGCCAGAATTAAATAATAGCATGCAATATTCTTTGCCGTAGAACTTGCCATGTGAGTAGAATTAAATAAGTTAGCTCTTACTCATATTAAAAATGTCTTATAGACCAGCAAGAGTCAGAAAATATGAGAGGGCTCTCATCCAGTAAGCCAAAACAGTTGTATAAAGTATTAAACTTTTACTGAAAGAACTACAACTTGAACTAATGCATCATATTCCTGAATAAAAAGAACTCTTATAAATATATCATTTCCTCGATCAACTGCTGTAAAATTTCATGCAATCACCATCAAAATTCTAATAGGAAATTCTGAATAGTTTCAAAGACAATGACGGGAGTTGGGGAGAAAAAGCCAGACATAAATCCGATCCCACTGGTTAAAATATATTATAAAGCTTTAGTAGTTAAAACTTAGTGGCATTGCGAAAAAAACAGAAGACAGGTCAATGTATCAGGCCAGAAAATCCATAAATAAAAAGTAAAAATAGGGACGCCTGGGTGGCTCAGTTGGTTGGACGACTGCCTTCGGCTCAGGTCATGATCCCGGAGTCCCGGGATCGAGTCCCGCATCGGACTCCCAGCTCCATGGGGAGTCTGCTTCTCTCTCTGACCTTCTCCTCTCTCACCTTCTCACTCTCTCTCTCTCAAGTAAATTAAAAAAAAAAAAAAATCTTAAAAAAAAAAAAAAGTAAAAATAAATATATTAAGTATATGATTCTATTTCAAGTAAAAAGGAAAAGGATGGATTTAATGAATTGTGTTTTTAAAACTCTCCATTTAGGGGGCAGAGAAGATTATCTACTTTCAATCTTACCCTAGGGTAAATTCCACGTGCATTCAAGACATAAATACGAAAAGCAATGAAACAAAGTTGAAACAGAAATGAATATTCATATAGTATTTGGGGAGGAAATTTTTTTCATTCCTAAAAATGGAACCATAAGCAGAACCCATAAAAGGGGAAAAAATGGATTCATTGGCCTATGCACAGACTAAAAATATACAGACTCTTCCATTTCCACTTGGGATACAGAAATCTGTAAATGAACAACCTAACACTAAGAAAAAGATAACCTACAAAATCCTAACTTTACTGCAGTTAGGAACAAGGTTCCCAAGAGCAGCAAGCCCTTCCAAGAACAGACGAGAAGTATCAACTGTTTCACTCAGGACAGAGCTTAGCAAGAAGAAGCCACCACCCAAGAAGCACTTAAGACAACGTCGGCTGAAATTTTTGGAAATTCATCAAGACCAAGTATGGGCTATGGTGTTAGTATGGAAGAGCTAGCAACTCCACACTCATGGGAAGGACACAATCCCTGGGAAGACCCTTTCCCATGAGCAAGCCTGGAAGAAGAGTGGGAGACCAAAGAACAACCATCACCACCTTGGGGAGGCTGGCCTGCAGAAGAAACATGGCCCACCTGCCCACCTGCCCTCCCTGGGACAGGTATTTGTTTCTGGCCCTCTAGGAGGAGGAGAAGCAAATCATGGCTATATCTATACATATACATATACATATACATATACATATACATATACATATACATATACTTTTTCTTTTTCTTTTTCTTTTTCTTTTTCTTTTCCTTTTTTTTTTTTTTATCCAGAAGAAAATGTAGCTTTAATATGACATAGGAAAGACTACAAGCCATTAAAGGAGAAGAGTTGACAGTTCTGCAAAAGGACAGGTAAAAGGGAGGTGTAACATCTTGGTAATAAAATCCACAGCACAATCCTTGAGATCTTTTTCTTACAATTTTTGTTTTCAAGGTCATAGTAAATGAAACAGTCACTTGAATTGTCAAAAGAAGGGCCATCTGACCCAGGGAAAGCATACATACCAAGCCAAAGGACAAGAGCATAGGGTTATGTGTTGTGGGGTCAGGAGTGCTGTCACAGGAAGGAGGCCTCAGATGACGCTGCACCCTGGGAGAGGAGGCCCGGCTGCTTGGGCTGCCCATCAGACACCCAGCACAGACCCTGCTCGGAGCTACACCTCTGAAAATGGAAAGCCTGGCTTCCCTGTGACGTGCTGAGAGGACGGCCAACATCTCAGAAATACAGGTTATTTTAAAACCACTGGTGGGAATGTGGGGCCAAGTGAGGGGTCACCCTTTAGTGTCAGATGCACTTGGTAATGACCTGAACACAGGTCCTTACATGCCAAGAATCCACTGCTCCTGGCCAAGGGACAGGGGAAAAAAAAAAATACTCTGCCCTGGAAGGAGGCCCAAGAAACTCAATTCTCTCCCTACCACTCTGCAATATAGCCATCTGTGCCCTCCTGTTACACCCAGCAAGCGGACACTCCCCTCAGCCTATTTTTACTGACCTTATGTTCCTAGAACATAAAGTTACTCGTGTTCATGTCTACAAGTCAGTGACTGAGTACATGCTCAATGTTCCGGATTACCTTTATCCAGCTCCACCATATTTCCATCACCCTCAGAAACAGCTCGGGACCCACAAAGCAATCACCCCCACCCCTTACCCCTGACAACCGCTACTGTGCTTTCTGTCCCTGTGGGTTGATCTGTTCTGGGTGTTTCCTATAGGTGGTAACATAGAAGCTGTCGCCTTTGCTGTCTTGCTTCTTTCACCTAGCCCAGTATTTTCAAGGATCATCCATGGTGTAGCATGTATCGGCACCTCTTTCTGCTTTAACAAGTAGTACTTTATAGCATAGGATGTCACCCATGTATTTATCCGTTCACCAGCTGATAGACCGTTGACTTGTTTCTACCTTCTGGCTATTGTACATAGTCCTACCATGAATCTTGACCTTAGGATTTTCACACCAGCCAGGTAGTCCAGGATGGCTGGAAGGCCACCTCCCAACCACACAGGTTTTGACCATAGATGGTGTCTCTTTCAAAGGATCTTTCCCAACCACCTTTCCAAAGCACCTTCCCTGACACTTGCATGTCCGGCCTCAGCAGAATATTTCTGTCCAGAATTACTTTGCCTTTTGGACCCCCAACCTTGAACTCATCAGGACACTTCAGTCTTGTTCTCCTCTGCGCTCCCCTGTCCCTTGAACTGTTCTTAGAATGTAGTAGGTATAAATAGCTCTTAAATGAATGAACCCATTTAAATCAATAAAAATCCAAGAACAATATGGCTTGCCTGCCACCTTAACAAAGATCTCCTTAAAACTCCCTTAATCATGGGAGCTCCATCAGGATAAAAAGAGAAGAGGCGATCCACACAGCACTGGACAGAAGATAAAATGACACCAACCTTCATCAGGGCACTTCGGCAGTAAGAATATAAAAACCAAAACCGGCATGTTCTTTGTCCAGGCATCTAGTTCTATATATTTATACCAAGGAACAACTCAAAGCTGCAGGCTGAAGGGTATTTTTTGCAGCTTGGTAAAAATAGCAAAAAGCAAAAAGACGCATCCCTACAGTCTGTAATCCCAGGAGATGCGTCCTACAACAGGAGATCAATGTGAAGAACTCTATCCATTAGAAGGGAAGATATACATCCTTATTTCTTGGTACAACAATATGTTCATGGACTTTCGTCAGTTTAAAAAAAAAAAAAAAAAAAAGCTCGTTACTAAAAGGATCTAACAAAGGATGCAATTTTGGTAAAAATGCTCTATATAGGGAACCCAGAAGCAAAATGATCCAAATTACCCTTGCTGGAGGTGACTAAAGGTCATCTTTTTTCACTTTTGGCTCCTAGCTTTTGTTCCTGAGTTTCCCAAAAGATACATATTTATAGTAATTGTAAAAAAATGTGAATACAAATAATGTCAGATATGTGATACAGTTCTTTTCAGCACATGAAGCAGGGGTAAGGCATTTATCTGGGTCCTGTCTGTAATTTAAGCTAATACCATGTTGTATGGGCTTTTTCTGAATTTCAGAATATCATCTACTGACTCAGTCTAGCCAATAATTGTGGGGTTTTTTTCCTCGAAAAATTTCCAACACTATTAATAGCGCATTATAGGAGATTTTCCTGGATTACACACAATTCCCAACTGTCAAAGAACTTGAACTCTCATAAGGTATGCTAATGATTTAACTGCTCAGGGATTCTTTTGGATTCAGTCACTGAGTCATGGAAACATAGAACATTTTGGTCGTGTTCTGTTGTCCCGGCCAAACTGACTCTGAAACTTTCTTCAGAGGACCACAGTCCACTAAATACTACCCGGGTGGAGAGTAGATGAATATCCCAGGAGAAGAGAACTCTAGAAGTCTCAAAGAATGAAGTAAGCTTGTAAGGATCCCAAACTGGATCCCAGCAGAGCCTCAAGCAGCTGGAGTCATGGTGTCCAAAGGGCTAGGGTGAGGTGGGTCTGGATATTTACAGGTTAAATATGGAGGGTGGGGGAAGGGAGGTAACACAGCATCAGGTAAGGTAGGCAAGGAGCACAGTAATTCTGGGGCCAGCAGGTGATTCATTAGGACACCAGAGAGGCCACTGAGATAGAAGCCCAGGAAACCAAGTAGGAATCAACACCTCAGGACAGACAACGTCTATGGCCAGGAGACAATGGTCTGGCTAAGACTCATCTCAGGCACATCACCCGCCTGACTTAGGACAGTTGAACTTGGAGCCCTGACTTAGCCCAAATTCAGCCGTCTCAATCCAGAGGAGCAAGGCAAGACAATGGGCTCCTGTGTGGTCAGCAGGGAGAGGGACACTAAATCACGGTCTCCTGGGAGGGGCGAAAGGCAGACGATCGAGACTGTACATGATGTGAAGATAGACAGAGCAGCTGCCTGGGGAATCACCATCTGGTTGGAAAACAAAGACAAACCTGGCAGAAAGAAAGAGCCTCTCCTGTCCTAAAAATGGGGTGAGATGCGTTTTGATTTGGGGAGCAAGATTAGCCGGGCTGAGTCCCGGGGCCTAAAGACAGTGAGCAGACTTTATTATATCGACACAGGGGAGCCCACTGCAGCTTTTGAGCAAAGGAGTGACTTCGTAATCGGCAGGTTTTAAATCCATGGATTGGATTGCCGCAGATTTGGAAACTGTTCCCTTGAAGACAGGTTTTTTCAAGTCTAACTTCTCCTCACCTCTTTGGGGGGCATTTCTATCCTCCTGGTGTCTTCTTGGAGATTTTAGGCTCTCCCTCAGACGCACGTGCATTGTAACATCCCAGGGCCTTAAGGTTCCAGAAAGGAATACAGTAACAAGAACAGCAGGGGTGATGATAGCCGTTAGAGTATCTCGTAGACAAGTAGAGATGTGGTTGCAAACAAACCTCCAGTCACTTCAATTACCTTAGTTAGGGATTAGAAATCCCTGATTTCTAAGTTCAGGGATCCCCTGCTATTGAGAGCATGCCCAAAAGTTACTTTAAAATCTTATTTCTGTTGGGGCCAGTTTAATGTTAGAACCTGTTTAACTACCAAGGCCTGCTTAGCCAAAGTGACTCCATATTGCCAGGGTAGCTATATTGTTGTTTACATCCACGGACTTCATTCCGGGAATCCATGCCACAGTAGTTCCTGGTATCGGTTCCAGGTTGCGATTCCGGGTATAGGACAAGGTCTGAGCTGAGACAGGTGAAAACAGGCAATCAGCTAGGGCTACATACTTTGCCACATACTTTGAAGTTTGAGGTTATGTCCTATAAATCTAGACTGTAAGATCAGGAGGGGGTCGCTCTCTTCGGAGGTGGCCCTGGCCAGTCAGTCTGACTTCTAATGCTTGGCATAAAATAAAGCTTTGCATAACTTTCACTTTGTCTCAGACTCGTTCCTTTGATCATGTTCCTTCCTATCAGTTTCTGTTTTGTCTGTTTGCTTGTTACTCCAAAAATAAGTAAAGAGATCCACAAGAGATACTCCTGCTAGCTTCGCTGCCTAGTATCTGAGTCAACCACCTCTAACTAGAATAATTCTAGAATTTGGAGAAGACTAGATTCACGAAATGTAACATCATGATCCACACTGTCGCCCAGCCGACTCTGAAAATTCTTGGGCCTTCGAGATCGGTTGACTCCTCTTTGCCCCGCACGCTGCATCTCTCTGATGATGGTCACCGTGAGAATAATACTTTCCCGCCCCCACCTCCCTTCTCTCGCTCTGGGATTCCATCCACCCTCCCCTTTAGTTGAATTCTCTTTTGGACTACAGACTTCTAGTGTTCTGTCTTAAGCCCGGGACCCTTGAGAGTCTCCGTGTTCTCAGAAGTAGTAACAGTATCATCAGGATGACAAGAGAAACAGTCATCGGTAATGACAACATTCTATCCACATTCTATCACTGTATCGCTAACCGCCTCATGACTGCGAAGCCCTGGGGCTTCAAGGAGCAAAGGGAGGATGAGGTCATCTAGAACATTAGTCATTCTCCCTAATTGCTAGCATACAGTTCCAAGGTTTCCGACAGAAACCCTTATTTTCCAGGATTTTATAACTTGGCACTTACTATCCACGGTCGACTTCAACTGGACATGAAAGGCCCCAGGCGGAGAAACATAATCAGCTCATTCTGGGTTATATGAAAAAAAAAAAAAAAAACGGGGCAACAAACATAAACTCTCATCATTCACAAATGGCTCTGTTTAAAAATGACGTTTTACAAGCAGCTATTCCTTAGGTGACCATTCTGCCATCGGTGCCAGTGGCTGTCACCATCCATCACCCACAGAGAATTCGAGAAGGCAAGAGCCACATATACCCTCAAAGAGCGTCCTGGGCTCATGGTGGGGAAGGCATCGCTTTAAGCCAGCTTCCTCCATCCGTTGTTTCCAGTGCATGAAAATGCTCCGTCTATCAAGGATTTCATCACGGTTTAATTTTTTTTCCATGCGTATTTATACCAAAAATGTGATTTTACAAGGCATGCTGTAGCGGTTTGGGCCCTTTTCTTCCCTCCTCAGCACGGGTCTCCTGGTGATGACTGGAGGCCACAATTAACCAAGCAGCTGCCCTTGGCTAGCCTCTGCTCAGGGTGCACAAAGCCCATCAGACAATTCTCACCGTGTCATTATTATTGCTAAGCAACAACTGGCTAGCACTGACCCTGACGGAGGGAAGCAAACGGGGTTTCAGAACTCGACAGTTTGAAAAGGATCACTGTGCAAAGACGGAGCGGGCCACCTGGGGTAAGCCAACAGGAATAATGCAACAATGCTGATAACAATTCGAAGGCCTGCGCTGTTGAGAATATTCTTCTGAACAAGCACGTCTCCAACTTCCCACTCTCACAGGCCAGCCAGGGTGACAGAGGCAGATTCTCTTTCCTGTACATATGTATGCATGCTTTTACACACATTCAGGGATGCCCAAAGTCAGGAATCAGTTTCCATCTAGAGAGGTCTGTATTCTGATCCTATATTTACCACAGTACATTGTGCCATCAAGGGAAAGATCAACACTATTATTTTTTTTTAAGATTTTATTTGAAGGAGAGATAGAACACAAGTAGGGGGAGCATCAGGCAGAGGCAGAGGGAAAGGGAGAAGCAGGCACCCCACTGAGCACCAACGTGGGACTTGATCCCAAGACCCTGGGATCGCGACCTGAGCCAAAGGCAGATGCTTAACCAACTGAGCCACCCAGGGATCCCTCCGCTTACTCTATTCTAAGAATATAGTATATATTTCATTTATAAAATATGTATCCATCAACTATTAATGTTTCTGCTACTGATAAGGCCCTCAGGGTCCAGAAGGTTATTCAGTTGTAGAGCAGTCCAAAATTCTACTCTCAGATTTTTCAATGCACAGGGTGGGGGAGGATTTGGCATCCTTAACCACCATTTTGTTCGAGGGTCACCTGTGTGTCTGTGTTTACACACACGCACACACACGTTTTAGAATATGGCTGGCCTCAGCAGAATGACAGGGGAGGAGGAGGTTAAGAAAACCCCATTTACTGCGCACACAGTGGCAGGATTAGTCCTTAATACACCCCATAAGTTATCTCTTTTATGGGATATCGGTGACCTTACAGGGAGGTGCTATTATCCTCTTACCAAATAGAACACACCCAAGCACAAAGTCGCACAGAGAACGAAGTGACGGGCACAACTTTGGATCAGATTCCCAGATGCTTTTCCTCTGCAGGTCTTCTGCCTTGCTCCAAAATCATGCTGATGTCCACAAACCAACCCATCAAAAGGGAGGGCATTCCACGTTTCCCTACCGACAGGGCATCTTGATGGCCTCCAGGAACTCTTTCTGAACCACTGACTCTGAAACCTGGTTGTACATGAGAACCACTCAGGGAGCCTTTTAAAAATCCAGATGGCTGGGCTAAACCCCAGACCAATTAATTGGGACTCTCTCCTGCCTCCCCTGTTTAAGCAGATTCCCATTTTAGCTGTCCAAGTACCCGTTGAGACACCACTCCAAAGTGCGTCTACTTTCTGACGAGGCCAACTGCGCCAGGAAGAGCTCTACCAGGGTAAGTGGCTGCAGAGACTGTGACATAGGTCTCAGGGACCAGGCACGCTAGGGAGCCCTCCCTTTTCAATCTAGGTCTTCAGATCAAAACATGACCTTCCCCACACTTTCTAAGGCTTCCTCATTCAAGCACAAAGTTCTTGTGGTTTTAACTCCGCCTGGAACACCACCCAGAAGCAATCTGCGAGCCGTGTGGCCAACTAAGCCTCACTTGAAACACCGGTTTAAAGTCTCCTCCAGCTCTTTCCACATCCGCTGCCTCCTGTGTCTTCCCCCGCCAGCTGCCACACACGCACACGCTCAGGGTCAGAGATCAAGAGGGTACCCACTGGATTCTGGGAGGCCAGAAGGAGGAGAGAAAACGGAGATTACAGATGCTCCAACCTGAGCACTTCCAAAGGATGAGCTCTTCTGATTTCTTGGTGCTAAGTGAGGCTTCAATCACAACAAAGCAAATCTTAGACTGAGATTGCGGGCAATCCTGCAAAACAGGCATTTATCCTGTTACTTTACTCTACCTTCGCCACAATGAAGCAAACGGTTGCCCACTGGCTTGTTCTGATCACCCCTCAATAGGCAGCCTCAGTAAGCAGTCTACTTTTTTTCCCCCTTTACAAGTATTTTAATTCACGGTTATGGATCGAGCTTCTATTTTTTTACCACTCATATCTACTTTTTCAACAGGAGAGCCAAGATCTCTCATTGAATTCTGTGATTCTATCGGCAGGAGTTGAAATCTCTCAATTTTACGTTGGTTTCAATCAACACGGCCAGGTTTCTAAAACGGGAGGTTGGGTTGCTCTGTTGGTCTTTTCATCAGCAAGATCCACCTTCAAGTCCTGTTGCTGGGAAGGACACATGGTGATATGTCCTTTAATCTCTGCCTGACTCTTGAGTTGTGACACAGACACGCCATCCACCGTGATTTTAAGCAGCCTACTCTACGTTCATCTGGCCCCTCTTAGACCCATTCCCCCATCAGCAGACAATGATGAAGAAGAGTTCCCACCTGTCACCAAGAACCTCCAAAGATGGAAGATAAAAAGGCATCCAAGGTCAACTTGCAGCGAGGCATGACCAAATTTAGAGAGAAGGAATTTTCCGCGCCTCCAACAGGACAGTAAGCAAGCAGATCTCACTCGGATGTGCCCTTTGCCCAAGGAGTCAAAGGTTCTTCCCTTCAGAATCCCACCGGTTCAAGCCCCAGCTCCAACACTTCCCAATTACATAGTACTCGCAAGTTGCCTGACCTTTTCGGAACCCAAGGTCTCATTTTAAAATGCAATCATGGTAGTTTCTGCATCTTACGGTTGCTCTAAGATCATGCTTACAACAGCTTATCATATCATCTCCATATAAAGGGTAGATTGTACTATTTCTCTCGGAATGCTCCGAACAATTCATCTCTCTGGGGTGTGGTCTATGAAAATAGCAGAAATTCAAGTACTGGCCGCCTTATTCCCAGTTGTCCTTGGAAACCAATGAGGCAGTAATTTCCTTAAAAAACAAGCAATCCCTTCAGTGTCTCTCTTGCCACTGATGTATGCTCTGCCTTCACCTCCCAGCAAACGGCACCTTGTGGCCACATCCATGGCAAACTTCCAAAAGGCACATGGAGCTTAAAAACGTGGCGCGGACATGCTCTTGCCAGCAACGTTCATGCATTTGAGCCTCTGAGCTTAATCCAGTATTTCCTTTGTAACAAGACTTTGCTCAAACAATGGACACGTGTGCTGGGTCAACTACTGTGTCCCCCAGGATGAGCAAAATACAATCAAGAATTTGTGGTATCAGAGTATACCTCATAATTAAAAAAAAAAAAAAATCAGGGCACCTGTAGTTCAGTGGGTTAAGCGTCTGCCTTCGGCTCAGGTCATGATCCCCAGATCCTAGGATCGAGCCCCGTATTGGGCTCTCTGCTTGGCAGGGAGTGTTTTCCCCCTCTCTTTCCCTGACTGCCTCTCTGCCTATTTGTGATCTCTGTCAACTAAATAAAATCTTTTAAAAAATAATAAAAAATTAAAAATTAAATTAAAAAAAAAAAAACTTAGTTCTGCATTCAAGTAGGTTATAATGGTGTAAAAAACAAGCAATAGACTGAAGCATGTTTAGACTAGCTAATACTGATGTTGTTTTGTCAAGAGTATCCACAAGTAATATCCGCAGGTAATATACAAAGGCTGCAAGAGGGTGTTACCTATTTGTCATTCGAAAGTAACATTTTATGAGACACTTTGAAATTAAAGTCAGAGCCTGTTAAGGAGAGGCACCAGCATATTGGTTAGAAGTTGTCACCTGGATGGCAGCTCTGCCATTCACTCCTGTGTGACTCCTCAGGTCGTGAATCCTCTGTAGCTTCTCTCAAAAATGGGGACAATACTAGTATTACCACAATAACTGTTCTAAGAGTTACTATACTGAAAGCACTTAAACTGGCGCTAAGCATCTAATCCTAATTAATGCTTTTTTTTTTTTTTTTAAGATTTTCTTTGACAGAGACAGCGAGAGAGCGAACACAAGCAGGGGAAGTGGGAAAGGGAGAAGCAGGCTCCCTGCTGAGCAGAGAGCCCCACACGGGGCTCGATCCCAGGACCCTGAGATCATGATCTGAGCTGAAGGCAGCGGCTTAACTGACTGAGCTACCCAGGCATCCCAATTAATCCTATTTAAGTACTCACTTTCATGGTTACTAATATTTCATAAAATACCCGAGAGCATCTTTTTTGAAGGGAAGTGTTGTGGCCTCGGGTTGGGAAGGTCATGGTGGTTCCTTCACAAGAAGTGAACACACACATAACCACGTCAAGAATTCCCTCCTGAGCTGGGGTTCAGGTTTCTGTTTTCTTGGGTCCACCCCTAGAGCATTTGGAAGGTCAGTTTTTCTATCATTTACTGCTTCTGTAGGTTTGTTCCTCAACATTTAGCCGTCAGGGACACTCCAAACTTTAAAGAAGCCTTTGGTATTCTAATTACTTTAACCCCTAGCAACTAGTAAGGGCTCAGTAAGTCTTCAGATAGCTAAATGGATGAGCTGCATTTACTGCTAATGTATTTACAGTCAACGTGAATGAGCCCATAGGTTTACTAGTATCCAATTAATTGATGATCTAAGACTGTTAGCTCCTTAAGGACAATTAGGACAAATCCAAGGACATAGGTCCTTGACAAGTAAAGAAGATGGCCGTCACTCTTCAACTTCTTATGTTCCTTTACTCTTTTCATCTTACTGGAACTAAATTGCTTCTGTTTTCCTAAACATACCAGGCTGTGTACGCTTCTGTGCTTTTGCTCTCATTGTTTCCTTTGACTTTCTTTTATGGAAAACTTAGTCATTCTCTACCTTAAAATAAGTGACCTCCATATAAATGATAAGAAAGTACAATTAAGTAGTAAGTGGTCCACATACCAATTTCAGCCTCACAAACCCCCTGGAAAACACTCAGTGATTTGGGGCACCCGGGTGGCTCAGCGGGCTAAATAAAGCCTCTGCCTTCGGCTCAGGTCATGATCTCAGGGTCCTGGGATCGAGCCCTGCATCAGGCTCTCTGCTTGGTGGGGAGCCTCCTTCCTTCTCTCTCTCTCCCTGCCTGCCTCTCTACCTACTTGTGATCTCTATCTGTCAAACAAATAAAATCTTAAAAGAAAAAAAAAAAAAACCTCAGTGGTTAAAACAAGATTGTTCTACTACTTGTCATAAGTCTGTGGGTTGATTGGTGTAGTTGTTTAGTTCACATGTGGGGTGTCCCAGAAAGGGACAGTGAGAGGTCTTCTGGAACAGCCCTCATGGAAAGCCTTGGCTGGAATGGACACCCCCGGAACAGTTCGTTCTCAGGGCTTCCAGCTGATTATGGCCATCCGGGAATTCAGCAGTGGCTGCTAATGTCACATCTACAGAGGCCACAGCAGGTGATCTGAGAATCTCACGTGATAGCAGATGACTTACCCAGAGGGACTACAACAAATGTTACCGTTAGCAGAGAGAGGAAACAGAAACAGTACCTTAGTCACAGAGCCAAACCGAACCCAAGGGCACAGGACACAGTTGCCCCATTTCAGTGAGAGGAGCATCACCATTTCACACTTTTATCTGTTACAATGATGACGGGTGCTCCTTTAGCAATCCACATATGCTCATTTTTAAAATTATGCTCTAGGTACAAAACTTTGACTTGACTCTAAGCTCATATATATTACACTCTAAGTGGCCAGCACTGAGCTGGATACAAATTGGGTACCAAGTATATGTCAATTGGAACTCAATTAACAAACCTAGGACCTATGCTTATTTTGGAAGAGAGACAGAGATGAGTTTGGACCAAAATCTTCAGAGATGAGTTTGGACCAAAACCCATTTTAATGTCTAATTCTAAAAAATTGTCCGCAGTTCTCCTAATAGTAGTTTAACTTCTGAAGAGCTGTAGGCAAACATAGTCATTATAAATAAAATACTTCAATTTATGTTCATCTTTCATGGCAAATATATTCAACTCTATACATTCCCTCAGATAATACACTTATTGTGTTCAGTGTCTTCCCAAGATTTCCCCAAATACACCATTTGCAGATGCAAATGGACCAAAACCCATTTTAATGTCTAATTCTATAAAACTGTCTGCAGTTTTCCTAACAACAGTTTAAGTTCTGAAGATCTGTAGGCAAACCTAAGTCCTTGTAAATAAAATACTTCAACTTATGTTCATCTCTCATGGCAGATACACTCAACTCTATAGTACGCTTATTGTGTTCGTCGTTTTCCCCAGTTTCCCCAAATACACCATTTGCATGCATGCCCAACCAGACTTCCGACAGCCAAACCCTGCATCTCTTCAGAAGATGATGGAAAAGTGAGGACTGCCCGGGGACGTCCTTCCCCACTGACTGACAGCTAGGGACACACAGATACCTCAGCTCCTTTGCTCCTTGGCAGGAGAATTCTAAGGTCCCTGATTTGAACTGCTTCCCAGTACTTTTTTTTTTTTTAATATTTATTTATTTGAGAGAGAGAAAGTGAGACAGAGCATGAGCAAGGAGAAGGTCAGAGAGAGAAGCAGACTCCCCGTGGAGCTGAGAGCCCGATGCGGGACTCGATCCCGGGACTCCAGGATCATGACCTGAGCCGAAGGCAGTCGTCCAACCTACTGAGCCACCCAGGCGTCTCCACTTTTTTTTTTTTTTTTAGATTTTTCTTATTTATTTGACAGACTAAGATCACAAGTAGGCAGAGAGGCAGGCAGAGAGAGAAGAGGAAGCAGGCTCCCTACTGAGCAGAGAACCCGATGCGGGGCCCAATCCCAGGACCCCGGGATCATGACCTGAGCTGAAGGCAGAGTCTTAACCCCCTGAGCCACCCAGGCACCCCATGAACTGCTTCCCAGTACTTCTGTGTGCAATGAACCTACTCCTCTGTGTAGACAGTTCAATAATGCACACTTACTTTCCATCTCTCTTGTATCAGAGCTCCCTTTCCTTTGCTGGTGTTCCTTGACCCCCTCAGTGATTTCTGGGCCTCCTCACATCGACTCAAGCCAGTTTCTTGGAGAACCCAAACTCCAATAACGCACTACACTCTTGGGAAAGGAAGGTGAATTGTCTGTGACGACAATTTACGATTTAAGCCCAACCTGCTCTAAGTCTGCACCCATGAGAGACTGAGGAACAAAAAGAATATTCCATGAACAGGTCATTACTTACTTGTTACCTATTACGGTCAGTATCTGCAAGTAGCAGGCAGGCTTTTCATCTAGTCGTTATGCACTTGCAGGTTTATAGGCCGGAGTAATTCCCTGATAATCAACATAAATGCAACTAGAAACGAAGTTTACTTAAAATATAATATAAAATGAAATGATATAAAATGCCTCCCCCTAAAAAAGCTCCAAGCTTGCTAATCACTACCTCCACAGGGACCTGCATGGGAGTTACGTGGCTTTATATGGCTTTACGTGGTATGGTCGGGAGGTCTCCAAAGACGGCCAAACTGTGATGATTGGTGTTTGACATAGTTGGCTTACAGGAACTTAGCACTACATGTCTTCCATTCTGTAAAGATATCAGAAATGAACAGAATGGAGCAGAAATGAACAGAATGGGTATGCCAGAAGCCATCTTGGTCTTTAATCAGTCATGCCAATATGTGGATTTATCTTCAAAGGCTCTCTGGAAAAAAGCCTGCTATGCTCAGGTTGGAAGTTGCGGAGGAGAGCAAACGAGTGTCAGGCTGGTGACTTTTATACCTACTGGCTTCCCCCTCTGCATTAAAGCCCTGCTGCCAGCTCACTTGGCCTCACCAGGGAGTGGTCCTTCACCTGCTGCTCTACCTCCTGTATTCAGGATGCTCCTTGGCAAGGATGAGAGGCAAGGCCAACAGGGAAGGAGAGACCCATCCTATCTGGGTTTGCCCTGCCTGAGGCCCCAAGTGATGTGGAGAGCAAAACCCCCCACCACCGCCGCCACCACCGCCTCCTCCAGATCTCACCCACACTGGGCCCATGAGCAGCCTAAGACCCCTGACCCTTGGGCCCCAAGAGCCACCATTTCCATTGTCAAGCTCTCGTTCTGTAAGGACCTGAGCATAACAGGCTTTTTTTCCAGAGAGCCTTTGAAGATAAATCCACATATTGGCATGACTGATTAAAGACCAAGATGGCTTCTGACATACCCATTCTGTTCATTTCTGCTCCATTCTGTTCATTTCTGATATCTTTACAGAATGGAAGACATGTAGTGCTAAGTGCCTGTAAGCCAACTATTTCAAAGAGCTCATTGACAGGACCGAAGAAGCGAGCATGCCATCTCCTTGCCCCCTTGCTCTCGGCCAACACCCTGGCCATGTCCCTTAATTAATTTGAGCCTCAAGTTCTTAGCAGCTTTATAAATAATTGAGTTCATACTTAGCCTAATGCCAGGCATTGAAGAAACATTTGATCAATGATCAATGCTACCTTCTCCTAAAATGCTTAATAGGCTTTCCCAGGACTCAGCTAGGCCTGATCATGTATTTCTTAGCTGGCTGCTTCCTCAATCCTCAGTTCCTTTCTGGGACCCAGGTGATTTCAGTAGAAGGGGCCCCTCCCCTTCTTCGAAGACTAATACTTTTTAGGAAACACGGATGCCCAGACCCCACGATTTGTCGACTAAAACGGACTATTTGCAGGTTGAATGAACTTCTTCAAAGTCTCCCATGTCCTGGAGATGCACCAGTGGAGCTAAGACTACATAATTCAAGGTGCTTCTACATTGCTGAAGCCAAACAGTACATTAGAGAGACAGAGAAGGGGGTCTTAATTTTATTTAGAGGAGGTAAGTCTGGTGAAACCCTGAAAACATCTGTCCCATGAGAAATGGCTGGAGGAACCACAAGGACTGATCCTGGAGCAGAGGCTAAGGGCGAGACTTCCTTGAGGACAAAACTTTATTCAAATATTCAAAGGCCTAAAATAACTTCTATTTTGTATGAAATGACTACTCATCTTTTTGTATCACTCTGACTTGTAGAAATAATAGGTGTGCAGATTTAATCTCAAGAAAAGAAAGAACTTCCAGTAATTTCCCCAAAGAGACAGAGTCTCTAGAACATAATGACTTTCTAATCACTGGAAATGTGCGAGTGAGGCCAAATGATTATCTTCAGGAAGAGATTGAACTGGTGATCTCAAAGGTTGCTACCAGCCTTTCATCAAGGCGGATCAAATACTTTCCATGTATTCCCTTTTGGAATAGGACTATTCCCTTCCATGGACCTTGGTCAGACGGACTTTCAAATGAAGCAAAGCATTCTCAAAAGCTGTTTGAAGTCACCTAGAAATAGAACCAAAGTAAGAACTATTTTTTTCATTGAACTTGACCTTTGTCCTCCAAGATTTCCAAGAGAGTTGGAAAAAAGAACAGAACTTTTTTTTTTTTAAACAAAAAAGTCAACTTTATCACCCTGCCTGGGCACTGTAATTGTTATTTTTATGGCAACACAGGGCTACACAAATCTAGAGGAACCTTGTCTTTGTGAGCTCAATCCCTTATCACACACTTCCCTGATAGCATCTTTCTATTGAGAAACTTGCACAAAAGCTGACAAGGGCCGAGGCAAAACCCTGAATTCCAAATTATTTAGAGGGAAGGGACTAGGGAGTTCCTATCAGACACTCTTCAACTCTGAAAAAAAAAAACCAACAAGCAATAACAACCACCCTTCAATTCTAAATCATCTTTGAATGGTAAATACATCACATGTTTGTCATTTTCTACTCTGCCGAAAAAAACATTAAATATCTATTAGGGTTCCCTACCAAATAGCCCTGCAACATGGTAGGTTCCTATGCCACCTTGAGCTCCTTCTATTAAGTTCCCTTTGGAGGGCCCCTTCTGACTTAAGAGCATTTCATACAGTTGTCTTTAGAAAGGAGCAGTGGTTTGGGGCGCCTGGGTGGCTCAGTGGGGTAAGCCGCTGCCTTCAGCTCAGGTCATGATCTCAGGGTCCTGGGATCAAGTTCTGCATCGGGTTCTGTGCTCAGCAGGGAGCCTGCTTCCTCCTCTCTCTCTCTCTCTGCCTGCCTCTCTGCCTACTTGTGATCACTCTCTGTCAAATAAATAAATAAAATCTTTTAAAAATTCTCTAGAAAGGAGCAGTGGTTCTTAACATCTGGCTACCAGGTTTTATTCCTTTTGGACAAGAGAATAAAATACAGAATATTTCCAAATTCATTAACTATCATTTCCCGACCTTGACAGCCAAAGGCAAAGCATTTTTGTGTGAGGTGTTTTTTTGTTTGTTTGTTTTCTTTTGTTTTGTTTTTAAGATTTTATTGGTTTATTTGGGAGAGAAAGGGAGAAAGAAAGAGTTCATGAGCAGGTGAGAGTGGGAGAGGGAGAAGCAGACACCCCACTGAGCAGGGAGCCTGATGTGGGGCTTGATCCTGGAGTCCCAGGGTGATGACCTGAGCCTAAAGCAGACGTTTTTTTCCTTTTTTTTAAAGATTTTATTTATTTATTTGACAGACAGAGATCACAAGTAGGCAGAGAGGCAGGCAGAGAGAGGAGGAAACAGGCTCTCCGCTGAGCAGGGGAGCAGAGAGCCCGATGCGGGGCTCGATCCCAGGACCCTGGGATCATGCCTAAGCCGAAAGCAGAGGCTTTAACCCACTGAGCCGCCCAGGTGTCCCTGGATGCTTAACCAACGAAGCGACCCAGGCGCCCCTTCATGGGCAGTTCTAAGGAAAGACTTTAAAGCAGCAAAAGTCCAATGCATGGAATTTCCTCCCATGCATTTGATTTCAAACTCAGAGAAAAAGATCAACACAAAAGGTATTTTCTCTCTTCCTTGTGCCTCCCTTTACTTGCTTGTGTGGCTTTACTTTGACGAAGCAATGACATTTCTGAGTTACACGTTTGGACCTCACTTCAGTCCAAGACTCTAGACACAGAGATTCTGACAGTCCTCAGCACTGCCACAAGTAACATTAGATCCTTATGCATAGTCAGGATAAACACAAAATCCTGCCTTTTCCCTTTGTTCGCAGGCCGAGCTCTCCTCCATCCTGGGGTAAGTGTGCTCCTGTCTAGTCTCCTTACAGCAGCTTCCTAAGAAGCCTTACTTACAGGGATAACCCTCTGCGGAAACTTACTATCATAAAGAAAGAAAGGGAAAAAAAAAAGAACAGCCTCAGACTTCTATTATTCGATGCAACAGACTTAAATACCATAGCAAGGAAGACAATGGGCAGAAACACACCAATTGATTGAGGTAATTGTAGGACTGAACCTAAAATAAACCTGTATGCTTATAAAAATAAATCTCTCTCCTAAATTGGAGCCCAGCGTCTTGTTATAGATGGCTGGTGTTCATGCCTCCAGGAGAGCTGATCCCAGGCCTGTCTGAGGCTAAGTGCTGAATAAGCCTTTGAATGCACTCTCCGGGGAAGAAACAGGCACACTCCCAATGATGCCCATGCAGAAACCTTTTCATTTCCAGCCTTCCTTTGCAGTTCTGAAGGCACCTTTAATTGACACAGAAAATAAATGAGACTTTTCAAGCACCTTTGTAACTGCATCACCCATTTTAACACATGCAATCTGTGCTAATTGCGTAGTCACTCAAAATGCGTTTGAGATGGTCCTTCCAATTTTTTGATATGCCCATGAAATCATTTTAGACATCAAACATGGGGGAGGAGGGCGGGGAATTAAGGAATGAGAAGCGCAAATGCCAGAATTTATGGAGTGCATCTTTTTTTTTTAAAGATTTTATTTATTTATCAGAGGTGGGGGAGAGAGAGCGAGCACAGGCAGACAGAATGGCAGGCAGAGGCAGAGGGAGAAGCAGGCTCCCTGCCGAGCAAGGAGCCCGATGTGGGACTCGATACCAGGACACTGGGATCATGACCTGAGCCGAAGGCAGCTGCTTAACCAACTGAGCCACCCAGGTGTCCCAAGAGTGCATCTTTTTAAATTACAACGGACACAGGCTTTGGGAGCAGAGAGCCAATTGAGTCACCAGCTTTCAAGAAACCAGGGATGGGGAGCCTGGGTGGCTCAGTGGGTTAAGCCGCTGCCTTCGGCTCAGGTCATGATCTCAGGGTCCTGGGATCAAGCCTCACATCGGGCTCTCTGCTCAGCAGGGAGCCTGCTTCCCCCTCTCTCTCTGTCTGCCTCTCTGCCTACTTGTGATCTCTGTCAAATAAATAAAACATTTTAAAAAATAATAATAATTTAAAAAAAAGAAACCGGGGAGACTCCTGATGAGGTTACTCACTTGCCTCACCCTTCCGCTCAGTAACCTGGCTCTGTGCGGCCAGAAGGGGAGCGCCCGTCCCACGGCTACAGCTCTGAGGTGGCTGGAGGAAGGAATCCAGATAGATCTCATTCTTACCACTACACCGTTTCATCCCTGCTGAAACAGTGAGACAGGAAGCCAGAGGAGGAAAAGGTCATGTGCCCTCCTATCTGCATAGGTTTAATCCTTTTATAATAGTCAAAAAAAGGACAAGAGAGGTTTTTGCAAAGCCTCAAAACAGGACACTCTGGAGAGTTGATGTTTTCAGATGCTCTGCTAGATGAGACTGTCCGAGAAATGGGATTAACGCAGGAAAGAAAGCTGCTTACCGTGTCCACTAGAGAGCAGTGGGGCTGCGGACCTCACCTTGCAAGGCAGTGTTAGTATGAAAAGACCAAAAACCACAAAGCAAGGTTTTTCTGACGAGCCTCTTCCTAACTACAAGACTACTATCACCCTGAAAACTCCGAAGTCTATTATAATGGGTATCGCTTGGCTTTGACCACCAAAGACTTATTCAACCCTTCTTAGCAGCTTCCTTTAAGGTTTCATAAATTACTACTTCCCTGGGAGAGATTATATTTGGGCGGCCCTGCAGGTGGCTCACCAAGAGGCAGTTCTCAGACTCCACGGAGCTCAGTTAGATCCTCGCGCCTGGCGTTCCCTGAAAGGGGGTTTGGCGTTTCCATCTCTGCCATCCGCAGACAGCTCCTGCCATCAGCCTCTTACTCTAACTCCTTCTGGTCCAACTGCTTTTGTGAGCCTCTTGTAAGTACTCCAACGTTCCCTTTTCCATAACTTATCAAGAATCCATTTTGGGGGGGCCCCGGATGGCCCAGGCAGTTAAACATCTGCCTTCGGCTCAGCTCATGGTCTCAGGGTCCTGCGATCGAGTTCCATGTTGGGCTCCCTGCTCAGCGGGGAGTCTGCTTCTCTTCCTCTGTCTGCCCATCCCCCTGCTTGAGCACTCTTTCAAGTAAGTAAGTAAAATCTTTTTTTAAAGAGACTCTAGGAACACCTGGGTGGCTCAGTGGTTTAAGCCCCTGCCTTCAGCTCAGGTCGATCTCAGGGTCCTGGGATCGAGCCCCACATCGGGCTCTCTGCTCAGTGGGGAGCCGCCCCCTTCCCCTGCCTGCTTCTCTGCCTACTTTTGGTCTCTGTCAAATAAATTTTAAAAATCTTTTATAAAAAAAAGAATCTATTCCTTTTATGTACACCTTTTATGATACCAAGAACATTTTGACGATTATTTCTCAAGATAAGCAGATGCAAATGTTGTTAGTCTTTGTATCTATAAGCACGTATCTATAAGTATCTGTAAGTCTCTCATATACCGCTGGTGGGGATTATCAATGGCTTCAACAATGTGCAAACCATCTTTGGCTATTTCTTTTCAAGTAAGCAGCTTACTGGGACTCCTGATTCCCCTCCTAGGTATAGACCCAAGAGTAATCAAAACTCATGTCCACAAAAAGGCTGCTATTTGAATTTTTGCAACAGCATTTTGGGGGGTAGGGGGGTGACGGTAGATAACTGGTTGTAACCCAAGTTTCTGTCAATAAAAGACTGGATAAATGCTTGGGGTACGTCCACATAAAGGAGTGCTACTCAGCAGTAGAAGCAAGCGACTTACATTCACTACAATATGGATCATGCCTTTAAACATTAAACTGATCAGAAGAAGACATACCAGTCAATACTTTTTGTGTGATTCTAATTACATGAACTTTAAAAAAAAAAAAAAAAAAAGAAAACTAATTTAAAGAAGTAGTTGACTATGAAGTGGAAAATGAACAGGCAGGTAACCAGAAAGGAAATCTGTGAAAGGATTCCAATGTTCTATTATCTTGAATGTGTGCGTGGCTGAGTCTGTTGGACACCCAACACTGGATCTGGGCTCAGGTCGTGATCTCAGAGTCATGGGGCTGAACCCCGTGCTCAGCGGGGAATCTGGGTCTCTCTCTCTCTCCCCCCATATCCCTCCTTCTCCCCTCTAAAATAAATCATTTTAAAATGCTCTATTAAGGTGGTAGCTACACAGGCCTATACATTTATGGAAACGTAAGAAATACAGCACCCATGAAACTTCCTCTTCTGCATAGTTCAGTCTCCAAAGCGAACAACAAAGTTAGAGAAAAACAAGATATGCAAAGAAAAACAATTGTTATGGTTGTCTTCAGCATACCCCTGTGCGTAATTTAATAAAACTAGTAGGTAATCATTGCAGTAATTTCATACCTTGAGTTTTTGTTTTTATGCTTATTTTATCAAAAGAACAAGCAAATCAAATTTTCTAATAAAGATGAATCAGGTTTAAATCACATTGGTTTTTTTTTTAAGATTTTATTTATTTATTCGACAGACAGAGATCATAAGTAGGCAGAGAGGCAAGCAGAGAGAGGAGGAAGCAGGCTCCCAGCTGAGCAGAGAGCCCGATGTGGGGCTCGATCCCAGGACCCTGAGATCATGACCTGAGCCGAAGGCAGAGGCTTAACCCACTGAGCCACCCAGGTGCCCCAAAATGCATGTTTCTTAAAAGGAAGTTAAACGACAGTGATATCGACATGATATCATGACCTCAGAGGCACATCCTATGAAAGGACAAGGTAGATGAATCGGACTTCATCGGAACTGGAAACTTGTGCTCTGTGAAAGCGCCTGCTAAGAGAATGAAAAGACAAGCTACATATGCTTGCAGGAAAGATTTCCTTATCGCCTGATAAAATACCTGCATCAGGAAAAAAGGGCTGTCTGAATTCAACAGCAAAGTGGGGCGCGGGCTGGGGCTGGGGTGCCTAAGTGGCTCAGTCGGTTGAGCGACGGACTCTTGAGGGTCTCGGTCCCGCCATCATCCGGCTCTGCACTCAGGAGGGCATCTGCCTGGGATTCTTTTCCTCTTCCTCTCCCTGCTCCTCCCCCAGCCCACTGCCCTCTCCCATGCATATATTCTCTCTACATAAAAAAAAATTTTTTAAGTAAATAGAAGGAGCACCTGGGTGGCTCAGTGGGTTAAAGCCTCTGCCTTCAGCTCAGGTCATGATCTCAGGGTCCTGGGATCGAGCCCTGCATCAGGCTTTCTGCTCAACAGGGAGTCTGCTTCCCCCCACCCCCCTCCTGCCTCTCTGCCTACTTGTAATCTCTTTGTCAAATAAATAAATAAAATCTTTAAAAAAAAAAAATGTAAATAGAAGTGCCTGGGCAGCTCAGTCAGTTAGGCATTCACTTCTTGGTTTCAGCTCAGGTCATGACCTCCAGGTGTTGGGATCAAGCCCCACCTTGGGCTCCCTGCGTCATGCACAGTCTGCTCCAGGGTCTTTCTTCCTCCTTCTCTGCCCCTCCCTGCTTGTGTGCTCGCACTCTCTCTGTAAGTAACTAAAATCTTTTTAATAAATAACTAAGATTAAGAAAACAAATAATTTCAACGGCAAGGGAACAACGAGTACAATTAGAAAATGGACCCAAAATGCAAATGGACATTTCACTGAAGCAGAAAACCTGAATGGTAAATAAGCCCAAGGCAAAGATATTCAACTTCATTAGCCATTAGGGCTATGCAAATTAAAGCTAAGATACCACTGTACCCCTATTAGACAGGAACAAGGTGCAAGGAAAAAAATACTGGGAATCCCAGGTGCTTCCAAGGATGTGGATTCGAGCAGACCTCTCATACATTGCTGGTGGGAGTATTTTTTTTAAGATTTTATTTATTTATCTGACAGAGAGAGAAATCACAAGTAGGCAGAGAGGCAGGCAGAGAGAGAGGGAAGCAGGCTCCCCGCTGAGCAAAGAGCCCAATGCGGGACTCAATCCCAGGACCCTGAGATCAGAACCTGAGCCAAAGGCAGAGGCTTAACCCACTGAGCCACCCAGGCACCCTGCTGGTGGGGATTTAAAATAGTCCAGTTACTCTGGAAATCAGTTGAGCAAGCTCTTATAAAAGTAAGCAGGCACTTTCCATCTAATACAGCCAATGCTTTCCAGGGTATTTATTCTACAACAATGGAAACTTAGGTTCACACAAACAAAGTTGTATATGAGTATTTATAGCAGCTTTATTTGTAAGTAGGCAGAAATGTGGGAGGGGGATGTCCTTCAAGGGTACACAGATAAACGAACTCTAGTGTATTTATATAATGGCATAATTTTCAGGGGCAGTTAAAAAAAAAAAAAAAGGTATTTTCTTATTGTTACACTGATCATGTTTTGCTCTTTTCTCCCATGTCTTCTCGCCTGACTTCAACTCCTTCGCAGTCATAACTCTCACATATGATCCTTTCCACTTGGGAAGATCACCTGAGCAGTCTCCCCCGGACTCAGCTGCCTCTGTCTTTCATAACTCCCCTATATATTCCCCAACTGACCAGTGTTGACCCGAGTAGGTAGGGACAACTCTACGCCCCTGTTTATAGGAAGAAGTTACAGAAAATGAGACCTTCCACCCTCAACAACCCTAAAGATTTAAGGTCAAAATTGTTCAGGGGGGAATGATGTGGGACACAGAGGCAGAAGAAAATCATTAAAATTCCTCACCTACTGACAAGCCCTTGAAACAGGCAGAGTGGCTCTCCTCTAGGGACTTAACTGCCCTCACCTTGAGGTTTTGCTAAGGACAATCCTAGCCTGACCTATCCCCTACCCCGACAGGTCTGACCAGTATCCTGTAAGTCTACTTTAGCAATTCCTTTAGAAAACTTTATCTCTAAACCTCCAATATAGTGTCGAGAATCATTCCCAAGCATATGGCCCACTGATATACATCTAAAGGGTCTCACAAGAAGATTTTTACTACTGGTAATAAATAACCTTTCTCCCAATAATAGCTAGCCCCTCAAGGTCCTGGAGACCTTGATTCCCAAATTCCTTAGAGACCTACACCATCCCAAATCCCCTTTGTCCTCACCTACCACTGCACCCACCCCTACTCTGCCTTTAAAAACTCTGACTGTAATCTGATTCGGGGTCCACGTCCCTACTCCGCTGTGTCGGGTATACTTGGGCCCAAGCTTAAACTTGTTGAATAAATCCTCGTGTGATTGCATCAGTGTTGGCTCCTTGGTGGTCTCTTGGACATGAAAACTTGGGCATAACATAGAGAGGTTGTCCCTCAACATAATCAAGATCATGCAGAACAAACCCACAGTCACTACCACACTCGCCAGTGAAAAGTTGAAAGCTTTTCCAGTAGCATTGGCAAGAAGGAAAGGGTACCCACTCATGTTACTTTTATTCAACCAAGATTGGAAGTTCTAGCCAGAGCACTTAGGGGATAAAAATAAATAAAAACACCCAAATTGGAAAGGAATGAGTAAAGCCCCATTTGCAGATGACATAATACTATATATAGATAACCCTAAACACTATGTAAACAGAACCTGTAGAATAAATGAATTCAGTAAACGGAGGATATTAAAAACAAAAACAAAAACAAAAAAACTTTAAAAACAGAGTTCCATTTTTCTGCAGTAACAGCAAACTATACAAAACATTATGGAAACAATCTCCTTTGTAATAGCATTAAAAACTAAGGTACTTAGGAATAAATTTAACTAAAGAGGTGAGAGATCATTACAGTCAAATCCTTAAGTCACTGGTGAAATTAACCACCACACAAATGGAAAGATTTCCAATGTTCATGGGCTTTCACAATAGTGTTAGAATTTAACAATACTATCCTCATTACCTAACGTCAACTGTACATTTAATTCAATCTTTATCAAGATCCCCACGCACCTTCACAGAGATAGAAAAAAAAATCATAAAATACATACAGAAGCACAAAATACGGCAAATAACCAAAGGAATCTTGAGCAAAAAGGATTGAGTTGGGGTCATCATACTACCTGACTGGAAAATACACTATAAATCTGTAATAATCATAGCAGCATGGTACTGATGTAAACACAGATGTATAAACCAATGGAACTAACTCACGAGTCCAGAAATCAGCTGACACATTTAAGGAAAATGAGTTCACAACAAAAAATCCAAAAAGATACAATGGGGAAAGGATAAGCACTTCAATAAATGGCACCAGGAAAACTAGATAGCCACACTGGGGCGGGGTGGAGGGGCACTCTCTTACACCATACACAAAAATCAATCCAAAATGGATTAAACACTCAAACATAAGACTTGAACCCATTAAAATGCCTACAAGAAAACAGAGAGTAAGCTCCCCAGTATCTGTCTTGGCCATCATTTTTTTTTTTAAATTTCCAGGAAAAGCAAAAATCAGAGAGTGGAACTGCATCAAACTAGCCATCTTCTGCACAGCAAATGAGACCATCAACAAGAGGAAAAGGCAAGCCATCAAATGGGAGAAGCTATTTTCCAATCACCTATCTCACCAGGTGTTGTTATTATCTAAAACAGAACAAAAGTCCTATATATAGGACTATATATATATTGTCAAATATATATATAGACAAATCTCTACGTATAGATATATATATATATGGATATGTATGTGTGTATAATGATATATAACATTACTGTTTTCCCAAGACATACAGATAGCCAAGAGCTAGGTGAAGAAGCACTAAACATCATGGAAATGCAAATCAAAACCACAATGAGGTATCATCCCACACCTGCTGGAATGGCTAGCATCAAAGAGATAAGAAACAAGTGTTGGTGAGGTTGGGGAGTAAAAGGAATCCTGGGGTAGGGGGAGGGGATGGGATCAACTGGTACAGCCACTCTGGGAAACAGTACAGGGCTTCCTCTAAAAAGTTAAAAGTAGAACTACCATATGATCCAATAGTTCCATTTCTGGGTGTTTATCCAACAAACAACAACAACAAAAAAATACCACTATTTTGGAAAAGATATCAGCTCTCCTCATGTTTACTCCAATATCATTTATAGTAGTGGACCCATGAAAACAATTCATGTATCCATCAACGAATAAAGAAGTTGTGGTATGTGTGTGTTTATTTATATTTATATCATATATATATATTTATATATTCTTTTATAAAAATATATGTATATAAGGAGTATTATCCAACTATGATAAAGAAGAAAATGCTGCCATTTTCATCGATATCAATCGATCTTGAGGGAATTGTGCTAAGTGAACGGAGTCCAATAGTGAAAAATAAATAGCACATATGCTCACTTCTACGTGTTATCTAAAAATCAATAACTCAGAGTCAGAGAAGAACATTGGCTACCATGGGCTAAGAGACAGAGGAAATGCAGAGATGTTGGCCAAAAGGTACAAACATTCACACTGACAATATAAGTAAGATCTGGGGATCCAATACATCATATGGTGACTAAAGTTAGCTGTATTGTAGATTTTAAATTCCGTAGTACATATTTTAAATACATAATACTATATTTTATTACTGTATTATACACTTTAAATATATTATACTGTATTTTGTATTTTATTACTATAATTATATACTTTAAAGTTGCTAAACATAGTTTTTTAGGTTTTCATCCCAAAGGAAAAAAAGAGAAAAAGAAAAAGTCTAACCATGCACAGTCAGGTCTTAACTAGACATTAGACATTGTGGTGATCATTTCACAATAGATTCACAATGGAATCCTCACATTTCCCATGTACAAACTAACACTATATCAACTTCATCTTAATTTTTAAGCAGGGCAGAAAGAAGCTGAAAAATAGAAAACTAAAACATCTGTTACCTCTGAGAAGGTAGGAAGAGCAAGTTATAATAAAGAGAGGCACACAGGAAACGTAACAATGGAAAATAACAATATTCTTTTTCTACAACAGAATGGTGGATATCATTATTCTTTATATTATCATGTACAGATATGTTTGATTATCATTCACTGCTTTATACCAATCTTTTTAAAATTTTTACTTCAAGTAATAAAAAATCCCTAAAGGTGTTCCACACCCAAGTTTGCTCTAAGTCCCAAATTCAACATTCTTCTTCTGAGACCTTAAGTCCACTCACACTTTGAATACATACATTATTACCCTACCTTTGTTATTTTGGTTGAGAAAATATGCTCACCTCTCTCACTGTGTGTGTGCTTTAAATTTCATCTGTGAAAGTAAACTGATTTTTATTTTGTTAAGTAAATAACATCTGTTGAAAAATTAAATTCAAATTTGCATATTTGGCATGTTTGTTCATTTTTAAACCCTGATTTTTGAGTTCACTCTCAATAGTAAGTAAATCACATAATATATGAATTTTTCTTTTGAATTTGTAAGACATTCAGAAGCTGATTTACTTTGGCTGATTGGAACACTCAAAACAAAACTGTTCTCTTAAATGATCACCTCAATAGATGCAGAAAACGCATTTGAAAAATTATAATATCCACTGATGATAAAAACTCTCAAAGTAGGGCTAGAGAGAACATACTTCAGAATAATGAAGACCATACACCAAAAAATGCACAGCTAACCTCACATTAAATGAAGTGAGAGCTTTCCATATAATATCAGGAACAAGACAAGAACACGACGTCAACTCTTAGCACTTCTTTTCGACATAGTAGCCACAGCAGTCCAACAAGAAAAAGAAGTTACCATCCAAATGGTAACAAAATAAAATATTCACTGCTTCTAAATGTCTTAATACTATATAGAGAAAACCCTAAAAGACTCCACCAAAAAACTACAAAAACTGATAAATGAATTGAGTAAAGTCACGGAATACAAAATCCACAGAAATCTGCTTCATTCCTATACACTAATTATGAAGTAGCCAAAAGATTAAGAAAACACTCCCATTTACAATAGCATTAAGAATACTGAAATATCTAGGAAGAAATTTAACCAGGGAGTTGAAAGATCATTACTCTAAAGACCATAAAACACTGGTAAAATTGTTCCCATAAAGCATCCAGGTGGGTCACCACTATTTTCAGTTTTTAGATACACACGGTATGTTACAAAAATTTTAAATGGAGGGGCGGCGCCTTGGTGGTTTAGCTGGTTAAGCATCTGCCTTCAGCTCAGGTCATTAACCCAGGGTCCTGGGATCAGGCCCTTCGTGTGGCTCCCCACTCAGTGGGGAGGTTGCTTCTCCCTTCTGCCTGTTTCTCCCCTACTTGTGTGCTCTCTCTCTCTCTCTCTCTCTCTCAAATAAGTAAAATCTTTTTTAAAAAATGAAATGAAATAAATGACTCTCAACCAGTCAACAATTTTAAAAAGATTGGTATAAAGCAGTGAATGATAATCAAACATATCTGTACATGATAATATAAAGAATAATGATATCCACCATTCTGTTGTAGAAAAAGAATCAAGAGCCAGAGAGCCAATGTTCTGGGTATTGCAGGTCACAAGGAACCCACGGCGGGCATTCGACTCTGAGTTTATAGGGCCAAATCACCAGACTGACCAGTAAACAGAAGGACGTGTGGTTATATTCCAATAAAACTTTATTTACAAAAATCGATCATAGCCAGACCCAGACCAAAGGTCATCCTCTGCCAACCTCTGCTCTCAAGTATTTTATTTTCACCAGCCTTCCTGTGTGTGCGTGACAACCTTCACGCACCCGTCTCTGTACTCTTCCCAGAGTGAGCCTCAGTATGTGCTTAACTTTCCTTGGGGGATTTTCTGTGTAGATGCTATCACAATTAATGGTCTACTCTTACGGACAGTGAACGTATGTAATAGTGACATACCTCTAAATATAAATGGATAGTAACGATCACCAACAAGGGGCGCCTGGGTGGCTCAGTGGGTTAAATCCTCTGCCTTCGGCTCAGGTCATGATCCCAGGGTCCTGGGATGGAGCCCCGCATCAGCTCTGCTCAGCAGGGAGCCTGCCTCCCCTCTCTCTCTCTCTGCCTGCCTCTCTGCCTACTTGTGATCTCTGCCTGTCAAATAAATAAATAAAATCTTAAAAAAAAAAAAAATCACTAACAAGACCATGGGAGTTTGACATCAAAAAAACTTAACGGGAGGGGGGGGGGGCGCCTGGGTGGCTCAGTGGGTTGGAGCCTCTGCCTTCCGCTCCGGTCGTGATCCCAGGGTCCTGGGATCGAGCCCCGCGTCGGGCTCTCTGCTCGGCGGGGAGCCTGCTTCCCCCTTTCTCTCTGCCTGCCTCTCTGTCTACTTGGGATCTCTCTCTCTGTGTCAAATAAGTATATAAAATCTTTAAAAAAAAAAAAAAACTTAACGGGATGTGGACTCTATCAATTTTCCAAAACGCAAAGTCTTTCCTGTTAAAGCCGATTTCATGTTAAAACCTGTTTAACTATTAGGGCCTGCTTGGCCAGAGCGACTCCATATTACCTGGGTAGCCATACTGTTGTTTACATCCACGGACTTCATTCCGGGAATAAACGCCCCAGCGGTTCTAAACGCTCGAGCAGTTCCAAACATCCCAGTAGTTCCTGGTACCGGTTCCAGGTATTGATTCCGGGAGTAAACACCCTAACAATAGAAGCCACGTACCTTGAGGTCTACAGTTATGCTCTATAAAACCAGCCTGTGAGATCTGGACGGACTCACTCTCTTCAGAGACGGCCCTGGCCGGTCAGTCTGACTTCCAATGCTTGGCATAGAATAAAGCTCTGCATAACTTTCACTTTGTCTCAGTCTCGTTCCTTTGATAACGGACCCAACATTTCTCTCAACCTCTCTTCCCTAACCCCCACCCCACTCCCGCAGAGCTAGATCTCCTGTGATGCTTTCCAGAATGTGGAACATCCATACACAGACCAAGGAAGCCTAGTTAAGCAGATTATACTTCTGTTATTACTATACTTCATAAAGTATTCAAGTACTAAAGATTGGTTTTAAGATGACTGATTTTGGAAAGGATTTCTTTTAATTACATATTTACACTATACAAAAAAAAGAACTTGTGGTTTCTCAATTTCGTAGCTCCTGCAAATCCTTTGTTAGCTCTTTTTTTTTTTTTTTCCTGCTGAAGCATAATTACAAAGTCTCTCTCATAAAATTAAGTCTGAAAAGTGCTACCATTTATTTTTATTGGATTGGACTTTTCCCTTGACTTTCTACCCAAGTGAACCCATGATTCCAACCCAGCACTAGGAGGAGACAAGACCAGCTTCGGGACTGGCTCAGCCATTCCTCAGACCTTGTTTAATGCTCTGCTCTCCCCCACCCCGCAGCCCGAACTTCTCAGTGATTTTCAAAATGGGGCTCCGAGGATTCATTTTTTACCAGGATTTCAAAATGATGTACCCAGTCCTCTGGGTCAATAGTAATAGGAGACAAACTTCCCCCAATAATGCAGATTCGGAACATTCTGATTCTGTCATCTCACGACTCCTTTGCTGGACAAAGTTCTCTGCTGTTATCAACCCTTCAGGAAGTGGAGAACGGAGGACGGAGCCCGAACGACTGGAAAACTCTCATTTCTGAAAAGTGGACAATTGAGTTATTTGGTTTCTGCTAAAAATGTAGAAGTCTCTTTTCCCCCCCAAATGGGCTTTTCTTCCTCCACTCCAAGTGTCTTTCCTAATAAGGTGAATGTTGAACAGGTGGATGTCAGTAATGCAAACCCTGACAGGATAAAGAAGTTGTCCATTTGATGAGGCTCTGGAACAGGAATGACGACGTGGGTAGTAACACGGATACCCTAGTTTGCCGTCCTCGCCAAGGAGTCCTTTTCTAGGTGCAAACCATCTACTACCCTGAGCTTGTAGCAAATATTACATCCATAACTGACTGAGGTAGGAATCCTAGAAACAGGAGCATGAGGACCTTCTAAAACATTTGGGATTACAGAAGAGCTGATCAGAGGACACATCACAGGAGATCTTACCTACGATCAGCTGAGCAGGAAGTGGGGAGAAAAAGCAACGAACCCCATCCTATTGGAAACTGAAACCCCTTCTCCCAACCCCTTCAGCTCTACTGCACCTGCCCCTTTCCATGTACATTATAAAGGGTAAGCCCCTCCAAGCCAAGAACCTTTACTCGCAGACTTATCCCATGCTCCTAGCACGATCCCTGCCCCACAGTCGCTGCTCAGTAAAATACTGAATGAATGGCCACACCGCTGGGAGGGCTTCCCACTGTACTTGGCCTGGCCCACCACAAAGCTCTTCCTGTGGAGACGAAGCAGCTACAAATTGAAAGCTTAGAGGGGAGAATGGGCTGGAGAGTCGTGATTGCGAATCCTACCATTGAAGGAAGGAAGGAAGGAAAAGAAAGAAAGAAAGAAAGAAAGAAAGAAAGAAAGAAAGAAAGAAAGAAAGAAAGAAAAGAAAGGAAAAAAGGAAAGAAAGAAAGAAAGAAAGAAAGAAAGAAAGAAAGAAAGAAAGAAAGAAAGAAAGAAAGAAAGAAAAGAAAGGAAAAAAGGAAAGAAAGAAAACAATTTTGAGCTAGGTTTGAAAATGGGGAGGTTGTCAGGAATTTCAGGGACCCTCTCTGGTCATCCCCATTTGGGCACCCCAAATGACTTTAAAAAGTGTCACCACAAAGCCTGCTGTTGACGTGCACTGAACGTAGGTGTAGGTCAACGCAGAAGTTAAATTAAAACAGTCTCCTAAAAGCCCAATACTTCTAGGCTAACAGGTTAGCTAATGGTGCTTAATCCTTGCTGGATGCCTCAGGCTTCTGTCTGGCTTTGCTGGTTTCTTTGCGCCCACTCCTCCCATCAGGGGACCACTTACCTCTTCAGGGTTCCTTGTCATCCCCTCCCTGGCTGGGGGCTCTTAATAGCCCCGTGCCAGAGCCATTCTCCATCTTTCTCCTCCCTTCCCCCCGGACCCTCAACCAGCCACCTCTCCCTGCCTGGCTTGAATGTAATCACAAAGCACTCTTTCTTGATCCATTATCCCTTCTGCTCAGAAGCCTTCTATGCTTCAGTTTTCAGAACCCAGCCCCCGGCTGGGTTGTTTAGTTTCGCTTTGGGTGTTTGTTTGTACACAACAGAGGAGCACGGAGCCCCATGCACCAGGGAATCCGGACCTTCCATCACAGTCTCTTAACTTCAGTGTGGCTCTGTAGGCCACCTAGGGTTCAGAGCTTCCTCCCCCCAGGGCCACAAATGTCCCTAAGGCATGCAAAGTCAGCATGAGATAATGAGGAGGACAAGTTTTGTGGCTTCCAGGGATTAGACAGCAGGGACCTGGTGTGGGCCTCAGGGCTTCTAGACCTGACCAGCAAGCCGGTGGGATGGGTCTCCTACCACACAGGACTCTCTCATGACTTCATCATCATCAACCTACTCAAGCTTACGTCAGGGGAAAACAGAGAACGTGCCACATTCACGACTGGCAAACACAGAGCCACAAGGCAGGCTGCCTCAGGGCTGACCAGAAAGGAGACAGCCTTGGGGACAAGATTTCTTTCTGGTATCTACAGTGCTCTCTATTTTTTCCCCTCTCTGTGGATATACTTCGTTGGTACCTCAGTGTACCCCCATGACATGGATTCTCCATTTGGCCTCTCGATCTGTCTTCTGTTCCGAGTTCCAACACCACCATCTCAAGTCTCATGGCTGAATGTGAGATACTGGTCTACCTCAGAACTTACCCTTTAATAGAGGGGTAAAAGAGCATGGCTTCTAGGGACCCACCCCAAGCTCAGACACCAGGAGTCCATCATCGGTTCAAGGCAAATCTCTGAGGGGGGAAAAAAAAATCAACCTGATGAGAAACTCTGAGGTACATAATGTGGCTCAAGGTTCAAGAGTTGACATCTGTCTGTGACAGACCCCATCAGCCCTCGTGGAATATCCTGAACCCGATTCTCAGGAACAGAGAGGAGAATCTTAGAGCCAGGAAGTTGAAATCAAGAAAGCCTGAAAAGCACCTCTGTATTCTTTTCCTAGGGCCCCCCCGAGATAAGTTGCCATCAACCGAGTAGCTTCAAGTAACAGAAATTGATTCGGCTCTGAAGGCCAGAAGCCTTGAAACCAGGTGCCTATAGGGTCACACTCCCGCCGTTAAGTTCTCAGGGAGAATGTTTCCGTGACTTCTTCCAATTTTGATGGCCCCCAGTGTTTCCTGGTTTCTGAATGAAAAATTCCAATCTCTGCCTCAAACTCCACAGGATCTTCCTCTTTTTCTGTGCCTTTTCTTCTGCTTTAAGGTCAGTTGTCATTGGATTTATGGCCCACTCGGATATCAGAACAGTCTCCTCCCGAGACCCTTAACTTTTCCAAAATAAGGTCACATTTGCAGGTTCCAGGATCAGGACGAGGGCCTAGCTTTTGGAAAGGTCACCATTTAACTCATTCAGTTATCTGTTTCACTGAAGAGCACTGTCCCAAAACTCACAACCTATAGGCTCGTGTGGGCAAGAAGAATACTTCTTTGCCTGGGGTTTGTGCCTAGAGGATGGCAGAACGTGGACACACCCAGTAGCAAGAGGATACAAAGGTAGTGGGTCCCAGACCACCTCACTGGCTCTAGGAACGACATTTGCAGCCTAGGGGTGGGTGGGGGGGAGACAGCTCCAATGGCCATGAAGACACGTGGACAGCAAAGCTTCCCTGAGGACAAAGTGGACCAGGCAAGTGCCTCCCCCTACTGTTCTGTCAGCCTCCATTCAGAGGCATTTTTGTTTGAATACATAGGGATGAAATGCCTATCTGTGAAAGTCAAGTTCAGTTGCATTCTCCTATGAATAGCTTCCCATCCTAATAAACAAACAAACAAACAAAAAACCCCACTATTTTACAAAGGACAGAAAAGTTTTCTCCAAAGAGAGGCAACCTATTGGTCCCGTAATACCTCAGTACCTACTAGTTCCAGGACATCAGTTTCCACCACCACCCCACTCCACCTACCCCCCGGCCAAATAGCAGTAAAAACACAATCACTAGGCTCGGGATAAGTGGGCTTCAATGTGACCATCCTTTATTGCTAGCAACCTGCTCTTTAAAATCCCTGTGCAGACAAATGCAGAGTAGGAAAACACCAAATTCATTAACTTTGATCTACAGCATCCCCATCCTAAAGGAACTGCCCCATGACATCTGCATCTGAGGAAACATGAACCTGAAAATGCAGATAGAAGCAGAGGAACTGGATGGTCACAGGATCTTTTTGTGTCATTGACAGTATTGCCCAGTATCAAATTTTACTTGATTAAACTGATCCAGATCTAAAATAGAACCAGCAATAATTCTTAGTAGGATGAATGTAAGAGAGCTAGAAAAATTAGGGGCGCCTGGGTAGCTCCGTCACTTAAACTCTCAACTCCTGATTTTGGCTCACGTCATGATCTCAGGGTGGTGAGATTGAGCCTTGTGTTAAGCTCACCAAGGGTGAGGCCTGCTGGAGATTCTCTCTCTCTCTGCCCCTCCTCCACCCCTAGCAGCACTCAAAAAAAAAAAAAATCTAGAAAACTTATATTGCCCTCTTCATGAAGGAAAAAAAAAAATCAGTAGAAGTGTCAATTATTACTATTAAGTGAATATGTAACTTTTCAATTATTTTCTTTTGAGTTATACTCACACAAACACTTATGGATTTTCCAGTTTTTTATTCTAAGACTAATTTTATGTCAATACTTGGCTATAAACCTCAGCTTGGAAACAAAGCTATCTTTACCTTTTTAAAACCTTCGGCAGGGGGGATGAGAATATACTCAAAGCAGCTTTGGGTCTTGCTGAATGACCACATACCCTTATTTTAGCCACCACTGTCTCCAATAAGGTACTGTTAAAGAGGTGCCTGGGTGGCTCAGCGGGTTAAGCCTCTGCCTTTGGCTCAGGTCCTGATCTCAGGGTCCTGGGATCGAGCCCTGAGTCAGGTTCTCTGCTCAGCAGGGAGTCTGCTTCTCCATCTCCCTCTCTCCCTCCCCACTGTTTGTACTTTCTCATGTTCCTACTCTCTCAAATAAGTAAAATTTAAGAAATTTTAAAAAGCATATGAAAACCACACGTTCCTCTCACGTCTGATCACTTTTAAAATATGTTCTCTCACTTGTCAAAACGTCCTTGACATGAGGCGGCCTTTTCCAACATTCCTTCTCATCGGCATGCTTGGGCTTCTAACTTCCCGAAGACACGGTTCATTGTCTGGGATCGCGGTCTGTAATCCCCGGGCAGCACATGCAGCTGCCCTGTCTCGTCACACGGACAGGCAGGAAGGGGACAGTGGAGCAGAGCCACAGAGACAAGGGGTGGCCAGAACGTGGAGGGGGGTGGGGTTGAGTATCAGAGGAGCACTGTAAGGCAAGGTGGGGAGCCCAGGTGGGCAGACAGGGACACAGAGAGCATGATCCCCATAGCCGGGGAGACGCCAGCAGGTAGCAGTCACCTAGGGGCACACAATAATGCAGGACGTGGGCAATCACTTAGCACTGCATTTGGTAAGTATCTGCTCATGTCTCCCTCTCAAGTGGGTCACGATCACGTAACTGCTCTTCCATTTTAGGTGCTTCATGTTTCTTGAAGTGGATTTATCTTTCATTTGTTTAAAAAAAAAATTAAAAACTTTTTTTTTTTAAGATTTTTATTTATTTGCAGACGGAGATCACAAGTAGGCAGAGAGGTAGGCAGAGAGAGAGGGAGAAGCAGGCTCCCTGCTGAGCAGAGAGCCCGATTCGGGACTCCATCCCAGGACCCTGGGATCATGACCTGAGCTGAAGGCAGAGGCTTCAACCCACTGAGCCACCCAGGCGCCCCCCAAAATTAAAAACTTTTAAAAAAAGAAACTATCACTGTGTACATAAATGGAAAAACAGGATTACCTACCATGCCTAGAAAGTAACCGAAAGAATTAAAGTGATATTATTGAAAGGCAGCCAGTCCTGTCTTTCCACAGAAGACCTTTAGTCTAAGGTTTTTTGTTTAAAATAGCGATCACAAGGCACCTGGATGGCTCAGTCGGTTAAGGGTCTGGCTTGGTTTTTGGCTCAGGTTATGATTCTGGGGTCCTGGGATGGAGCCCTGCTCAGTGGGGAGTCTGCTTCTCTCCCTTCCCTCCCCCCCCCTTCCCTCTACTCATTCTCTCTCACTCTCTCTATAAAATAAATATATCTTTAAAAAAAAAAGTCATCTGTAAATGTTAGATAATGTTCAAGACCTAAGCACCTGGCAGAAACTTTCTACTGGATTTATGTGGAAATATTAAAAGACAGTTGAAAGGGACTCTGCCCATTTACCATCAAGAGTAGTGCCCAGGGCGCCTGGGTGGCTCAGTGGGTTAAGCCGCTGCCTTCTGCTCAGGTCATGATCTCAGGGTCCTGGGATCGAGTCCCGCATCGGGCTCTCTGCTCAGTGGGGAGCCTGCTTCCTCCTCTCTCTCTCTGCCTGCCTCTCTGCCTACTTGTGGTCTCTCTCTGTCAAATAAATAAATAAAATCTTTAAAAAAAAAGAGTAGTGCCCAATCCACACAAGGAGAATCCTGCTTCGCATTAAGCAGCACATCATGAAGTAGCAAATCTCATGCACCCTAGGTCAGTAACAGGACTCCAGGTGTGAAGGTAAGGAGGGCTCAAGAACAAGGGAGGGGACTGGTTCTATAGGGAATAAAGAAGGGCAATGAACCAGATATTGGGCAGGACTGACTTTGTTACTTTAGGTCTCACACTCACTGTTAATATGCTCCAGTACTGGGACACCTGGGTGGCTCAGTGGGTTAAGCCTCTGCCTTCAAGCTCAGGGTCTTGGGATCAAGTGCCACATCAGGCTCTCCGCTCAGCAGGGAGCCTGCTTCCCCCCCCCCCCCAATCCCTGCCTGCTGCTCTGCCTACTTGTGATCTCTGTCAGATAAATAAAACCTTAAAAAAAAAAATGCTGCAGTACCAGATGGTGTCCGGTCCTAAAGAAAAGCCTGGATTCCAGAGCCTCACGTCTAGGACTCAATCCCATTACCACCACCTTCCTATCTCCACGAACTTGGATGAGTTACCCTCCTTGAACTGTCACTTCCTCATCTAATAATTCATTTGAAAATGGGCTTAATAGTAAGATCTAGTTCACAGGATGGACATGAAGGTGAATTAAGGAAGTGTATGTAGGTGGCATTCAACAGAACCTGCTAGATGGTAAGTAGTATGGAAGGGCTTGCTAGGTGTGGCAGGCAAAATTACGGTGCCTGTCTCCCCAAGGTAGTATATCCTAATCCCTGTCCAGTATGTCACATTATGTGGAAAAATCTACTTGGATAATGGGAAGGACCTTGACAGGAGATGATTATCACCTATTAAGTCATCCCAGGTCCTTAAAAGAACCTTTCCTAGCCAAGCTTGCGTGGGAGGGAGAGAGGCGGTTGGAATGAAGGTGTGAATTTCAAGATGGAAGGGACCATAAGCCAAGCAAAGCAAGTGCCTTCTAGAAGATCGAGAAAGCCAAGAAGCTTGTTCTGCTCTAGATCCTGAGAAAAGGCAGTCTTGCCAACCTCAAAGAGGTCCAGTGTGACTTGTGTTAGACCTTTCACTCTCACAATTGCAAAGGAGCAAATCTGTGTTATTTTAAGCCATGTGGTCATTTGTCACGGCAGTGATAGAAAATTAACACATTACAATTATCACAAGGTGAAGAGAGCGACTCAGCTGGCTGGCAGGAGTGTATCAACTGGAACTGAAACAGGTCAGAGATGAACTTCAGGCTGAATACCTTGAGTTCCAACTACAACTTCTCCATTCCCCACCAGCTTGGAAGGGAGGCAGACCCAAATGCTGAGTCAAGGTAAGTGTGCACCTACAGGTTAAGTAGCTTTGGTAGCGGGGCACAGGCAATACTAGGTGTTTCATTGTTTCCTTTTCCTCCTGAGCCCAGGGATGGGGAAAGAAACACAAAAACTGTGTTCTATCCACATTACATCTAAGTAGACCATATTGGTCAATGAAACATGGAGAGAAGTGAAGCTGCCACTTCCAGATCTGGCCCCCTAAAATATCCCAAATGATTTTCCCTCATCTCTTGGCCCAAAATACTCTAACCACACCAAGGCAGCAACAGCAGCATCCCTGAGAAAGCCATAAGAAAGTGCATGCCTCAGAGGACCTCCTTAACTACTTATAACTATGACTTGAGGAAAAAGAAAAAATCATTCTTAATCGTGTGGGTGGGTGTGTCTCTCCTTTATAGTAGTCAGCATTACTCATTCTTACTCAAGTCTAGAACCAGAGAGGGGGAACCAGCATTATGTTCCTTGCATAAACCTTATCCCTGGAGAAGACCAGGACCAGGAAAACGTCACAGTGACACTTCCTTATCCATGAGCTGTCCACCTCTCCCAAGATTTCTCAGGCAGTCAGCAGCACCCCCATCTCAGCCTCCCACTGAGTTGTGAATGTCCATGTGAGGGCCACGGCAGCTGCTCTCCAGTCTGCTCAGAAGATCCCAGACCTCTGACTTAGATACTGCCTGGTAACCAGTAGAAGGATCTATCTTAGCTAATGTAATTAGTTTCCTCCTAGGACGCCATGACAGTCTCCATAAACAATGTATGGAGTCTTACTTTTTACTTCACAGGACCCTTTCAATCACAAAATAGGGTAGTCCAACAACAGTCTTGATGGCGTGACTGACTGACCTGAGGCCCGCACTCCAAGAGTTGCCATCAAGGCAAGGAGACCTGCCTGGGTCTCTCTCGTGTGCAGGAAGTCCATCAGGAATACCTCCAACCAAGGCATATTTGATTATTTGACTTTAAGCTTATTAGGTAAATACCAGTAAGGAAATATGTGTTTAGGGCATCAACTTTTGAAGATGTTCCCTATGAGTGACTGGAACAGAGACAACAGTGTTTTCCACACAACAGTGTTTTCCACATCATCCCAAGAGGGATTGAGGTTTTACAAATAATATTCAGGCAACATTTGATTAACTGCTATAGTTCCGAAACAACAGAATACATCATCCTAGCAAAGGATGAATTTCATGAAGAACAGGTGACAAGTGACACTACGGACAAATATGCACAATGCATAGAGAAGACCAGGAAATAAGGCTATACAGACCTACTAGTGGGAAGGTCACAGGGGCCCGCAATAACAGGACAATGAGGGAAAATGGGTATTCCAGGTTCCCTGTATGTGGATCGTTAGGCATCTCCTTCCCAAGCCCCTCTCGCCATCTCTGTGAGAGGCCCTGTTGATAACCATAGCAAGAATTCAAGGCTGGGCACAAGGATTCTAGGTCAACCAAGGTCAATGAAGAAAAAGGAGAACTGGAAACCCACGAGTGGCTCTGGGCACAATCTCTTACCTTTTTCAATAAGGGCAGGGGGAAAATGGTGGCCAATTACCTAAGGCTAAGGGTATCACTCAGGACATTGGTAGAGGCAGCATGAAGATGGTAGAAAGCCAGTCCCAGAGAAGTCCCAGCCGTTGGTGCCAAGCCTCCATGTGTGTGAGACCAGTAACTTCCTAAGGTCCAGAAGATGGCAGCTGAGTATCTTCCAGGCATACTAAGACTCTCCTCCTCAAAGTAATGATGGCAAGGAAGCTGGGACGGAAGTCAAAAATCTACCCAGGATTAAGGAGGGCACTTCTGATGAGCACCAGGCATTGTGTGGCAATGCTGAATCACTAAATTGTACACCTCAAACAAATACTACACTCTATGTTAACCAACTGGTATTTAAATAAAACCTGTAATTTACCCCAGGGAAAGGGCCTGATGGACTCATTAACAGTCATGGTCAAGAGAGGGTTAAATGAGGATACAGCACTTTGCATGATGATCTGTGAAGAAGCAGCTATAAAATGACCACAGCCCTTGATCATGAGGAGCCCCATGGTCCCATCTAGTTACCACTGAGATGCAGTCACTGTTCTAAGATACAAATATTTAATAGAAATGAGAAGAAGTGGTCCTTCCTTTATAATATTCTAATGAAGTTTTCCCCGTGTCATTTGGATACCCCATTATGAAGTATTAATGGGATTTTTCAGTCAATTAAATACTGTATGCAATGTCATCAAAATGTAATTAGTGGTCAATTAAAAGTGGCCATGAAATGGACACTGGTGTGAGAATAACCTATCCCCTAATGATGAGGTAATAGCCACCATTTGTGGAGTGCTCACTAAGTACCAGGCAGGGTGCCAAGGACTGAGAGTCATTCCCTTTAGTCCTCACAACAACCACGAAAGGTAGATACTAGGCTCTCCGGGTAGGTCGATAAAGGCACCGAAGCAAAGAAAAATCTACCCAAACTGTCCCATCAGTCGGCCAGTGAACAGCAGGGTAGGTCTGGCCCAAGTTCCTCTAGTTCCAAAACTGGGCAATTCATCACTGCACAGGCTGCTTCTCCATGGTCCCATCACTACCATGTCAGGGTCACGAAGAGACCCCTTCCTTTCTCCCATCTTCTTAGATGAGCTCTAGAATAGTCCTAGAAAAAGAACATGCTAACCAAAAAAAAAAAAGTTCCACTTTCAACTAATGAACACTCTACCAATTTCCACAGCAACAGAGAACAGTGTTCCAAATCCGGGTCAATAAGCCCTAACCCATAAGCAGAGGAACTCTCTGGTCCTCTACCTGCCATTTGTAAAATCAGGACAATGAGAACAACATTTCATAGGGTATTGAAAGGATTCAAAGATTCAATGCATAAAAAACCTAAGACCACATCTGACAGACGAGAGCCACTAGGTTTAGTCATTATTTTCTTACTCCTCAAAGCCATACCCAGGGCTACTCAAGCATGCAGATTTTTGAGCTGCCTTGGAACTCAGGGGGCCCCAACCTGAAGATCCTTTCAGGAGGTAGCCCTCCCGCGATACTACTACCTTCTCTCTCAGGTAGGTGAAGGGGAACTATGAAATCCTGGGCCTCCGGGTCTCCCCAAAACCATTTCCAAATACATCCTTACTCCTCTCTACCCTTTCCTGGGGCTTCTTCCTTCCCAACTCAGATAAGCTCTCTAAGTCATCTCTGAAACAGAATTTAAAGCACCATGTCTCCATTTTAACACCAAGTTACTTTCTGCAATACTGAGCCTCCATCCAGCCCTGCATCATGGTTCATCCGCCCCACTGCATTTCTTCCCTTGACTCAATCCAGCCCAACCACTCAGCTGACGCCTAGGTATGTGTTATTTCTTGTTCTTTCCCCATTTCTCTCTCCTCATCTCAAAGGATAGCCCATGGGCAATAATTTTTTTTTTTAAGAAAGTCAGCAAGTAGCACTCTATCAGAGGTCCCCAAAAGCACCCCCGGTTCAGTGATTTGCTAAGTACACCCACAAGACGCAGTACAGAAACGTTCCTGACATTTGTCTCAGCAGTGATTTCCTAGAGAGGACACCAAAAGCCCCAACAAGGAAAAGAAAAATTAAGTAGGACGGCAGCCAATTAGAACAGCTTCATGCAGCAAAGAAACCATCAGAATGAAATGAGCAGGTAGAATGAACATATTGACAAGTAAGGGTAGATTATGGAGGGAGACACAGAATCCTCCTTTCTTAAAAATGGACTTTTATTGACTTTCCAAGTGACCCCAATTCTTTGGTCTGAACACAACTGGGAGCTTCTGCCAGAATGCTGCTAGCAGAGAAAACTTCTGGAGCCTTCTCTCGCAGTCACTGGACTCCTTTCTTGCGTCTTCAACTGTTGCTTTCCTTTAACGCTATTCACAATGTTTCCAGTTGGTTCTTTTCAACTCTGGTTCTGAATTCAGGCAAAAGGGTAACTGTGTGTGGGAGAGGGGGTGTATGAACGAATGAATGAACGTGTGTAGGCGTGAATGTCTGCACATGTGTTTTGAAGTCTCATTTTATTTCTGGATTCCTGGTGCTGGTCGCGCTAATCAGAAAAACATACTGCTGTTTTTTAAGCTCAGGTCTCAAGAGAAAGCGCCCCCGACAGCTAAAAATGCATCCCACACGGCCTCCAAAGGTCTACTCTAAATAACCATGCATCTGTCTGCAGATGGCTTTAAATCATGAGCCAGAACTTGTACCTTCTGCCCCTTGTCTGATGGCAAGTCATATTTAATATTATTTCTCTGAGCTTCAATTACAAATGAACGTTTTTTTTAATTTCAAGTACTGAATCGGTAAGCAAAGCAGCTGGGTTTGCAATAAATCACCCCGTAAATGTGCAGAAAGGATGTACACCAAGCACGCAGACAAGCACAGCTGCCATCATCATTGGGACATTCCACTGTCTGCCAGCGGATGGGAGCCACCACTTCACCACGAACAACACTTCTCAGTTCCAGGGATCCTGAAAGACCTACTGCCATAAGCAAACACGATCAGGTCAGAAGGAAACTTCTGGAAATAAAGTCAACAAATGTTTGGGAGTTTCTCTGGCTTATTAAGCTTATTAAGCTCACACTTCCTTCTTTAGTTCCAATACAGCACAGGACAACACCATCTCCTCTGGTTTTTAACAGTGATCGGCACTGTGAAGGCAACATAGCTTAAAAGATGTAATTATCTAAAATGGATTTGCTGGGGACTATTTTTTAATCACCAGCACCCAAGAGGAGATTCTCAGATATAGAGTAAGATCTCACAGACCTGAGCTTATTCTACACTAGCCCCACAGTGGATCACTGCAATCACCTTTATGGTCAACAGCTCCCAGTCCTACAAGGACTTCAACTGGTCATCAAGTCCATACTTGCCAAGAGAAGATGGAGGGGCATGGCTGCTGTTTGCCATCCTCTCTTTCTTTCAATCAACTCCAAGCCCATTATGAAATTGGCATTTCCCAATGGGTATTTCCAATGGGTGTAAGGGATCCATCTTTTTCTCTACCCAGAGGGGCTATGAAAATGATAATAAGCACGTAAGATAAAAGAGAGGGATTTCACTGCCAAGTCGAGTCACTTACTCCACAGGCTAACACCATCTGACAAGTGCCTTTGATCATAAAAATAAGGCAGGATGCAGATAAAATTAGCCAGGTTGTTCAAATCCAGATATCCTTAGTGCACAGAAAATAAAACATCGAATTTGAAACATACAATCAAATTTGAATTTGAAATATACATTTCAATTCTAATACAGAAAACTCACTAACATATGAAACTTCAATATAATATGGTTAGAGCAAACTAGGTCTGAGTTGTCAAGTAGAACTAAGACATTACTTACTGCATTCAATTAATGGTCAATTGGAATAATTCAAACACATGAGCACATACACACCTTCTTTTACACAATAGTCTTAACTCTTTCAGGATCAGTGACCACCCATGCCAGCCATTGTGGTCCAAATTGTGGATGGGCCAAATTGTGGCTCTGAGCACTAGGAGATCAACGCTCAAGGGAGTGTTCCAGGCACTGAAGAAAACTGGATCTGTAAGTAGCTTTTACAAGTTATTGGTCTGCTGCTTTTGAAATAATCCTTTTTTTTTTCTCCTCCCCCATTCATGTCCCCTCTGTATTTTCTTTCCTATATATAGTTAGTGGCTCAAAGCCCTGAGATCCCAAACGATCCTGAAGCCCTCAGAGAGTGGTCAGCCACAGCTGGGAATATCCTTTCCTGGGCTGACAATAACTATGTGAAAGAGAACTGAGGGGTGGATAAGAAGGTGCCAACAAAGACGTGTTCTTTTTAAGAGTCGTTAGCCAGAAATAAATCAGGCACACAATCTTTGAAGGGCAGCATGCCAGCAAAAGTGTGGGGGGAGATGGGGTGCGGGGAGAAGTGGTCCCTTCCTTTATTAGAAGCCTAAAGTGATTCTTTCAAAATGTATTTTGCCATTACTGCTTTCAGTCCAAACCCCAAGCTGCCCAGCAAACCCCACTGGTAGGGATGTCATCTAGAGCCATAGCTCTTAGGACCCTCCGTCTCTTGGGTTGGTCTGCTTTATTGGTTCCTGCTGTGCTGTCCTCATCTCAAAACTACTTTCATTCAACCCTGCTACTCACAAGAGCCACAGAAACACTCGCAAGTGACTTCTATTTTTATTTGTGCTTGGTTAAATTCCTTTTAACACCACGATGTCTCAAGAGCCGTGTTCAACCTCTTACACATTCAGTAACAAGGGAGTTGGAGAGAGTCAGACATCCTCTCAATATGGTCTAAGGAGATGAAGACCCCAAACCGTATCTTCACAATTTGACCTAAACTCAATTGGTAAGAAGGAGTTCTTTAATGGGACAACAACTTTTGTATTCTCCTTTTAAAATTGATATAAAGATAGGATCCCATCTAAATTCTGACAGAGATCATGGGGACCTGTGTGTGTGAGTATTAGTTCTATCCTGAAGAAAGTCACCCTTGAGTGTTGAGTATGCCATCTCAGTCATGACAATCTTCCATTCCAGGAAAGCTCAAGTTCAGAAACAGGCATCGAAAGACTTACCACACTTTTGAAATAAACATAAAACAGAAGCGGGGCAAAAAGTCTACGTAGAACTGTATTGCTGGATCATGTGGGGGTTCTCTCTCTGGTTTTTGAAGATTAGTTTGACCTAGACCCATTTCTTCATTTCTGCTTACACTTTTGGTGTCATTAAAAAAAAAAAAAAAAAAAAAATTCATTGCCAGGACATAGCTCAAGAAGCTTACCTCTAGGGGCACCTGGGTGACTCAGTGGGTTAAGCCTCTGCCTTCGGCTCAGGTCATGATCCCAGGGTCCTGGAATCAAGCCCCACATTGGGCTCCCTGCTCAGCAGAGAGGCTGCTTCCCCACCTCTCTCTCTGCCTGCACCTCTGCCTACTTATGATCTGTCAAATAAATAAATAAAATTTAAAAAAAAAAAAAAAGCAGCAACTTACCTCCAAATTTCCTTCTAGGAGTTGTAAGGTTTCAGGTCTTATATTCAAGTTTTTAATCCTTTTTGAGTTGATTTTTGGCTATGCAGTTGGATAGTGGTCCGGAATTTCCAAGACCATTTATTCAAGAGATGGTCATTCACCATTGTATGCTCTTGCTCCCTTTGTCATATATGGACCATGTAGGAGTTTTTGTTCTGTTTTGTTTTGTTATTTTGTTTTTGTTTTTTTAAATTTCTGGACTCTCCATTACTTGTCAGTGATTGGTATTTCTATTTCCACGCAAATACTGTAATGTTTTTATTATTTTAGCTTTGTAATAGAGTTCGAGATCAGGAAATGTGGTGCCTCCAACTTCACTTTTTCTCAGTATTCTTTTGACTGTTCATGGCCTTTTATGGTTCCACGCACATTTTAGGATTGCTCTATTTTAGAGAGAGAACAAAATGCTTATGGGGCTTTGATAGGGACTGTCTTGATGCTTTCAATTGTACTGGGTGATATGGATATTTTACCAGGATCAAGTCTTCCAACCCAGGACTATAGCATATCTTTCTATTTATTGCTGCCTTACATTTCTTTGTCCATGGCTTATAATTCAGAGTACAGTTCTTTCTCCTCCTTAAAGTCTTCTCCAGGGATTTTATTCTGATACCATTATAAAATGGGACTGCCTCCTTGATTTCTCTTTCTGGTAACTGGGGTATAGAAACAAACACTGAAGGTTTGTACATTGATTTTACATCCTGCTCATTTTTATTTTTGAGAGACAGACTAATAATTAAATGGACTGACTTTCAACTAATATTCTAAATTGAGAGGAATGGACAATGGTGAGCTTTCAGAAAAGCTGTTTGAAAAAGAAATTCTAGAAAGCTTCTGTCTGTGCCACGCACTGTTCTTTCATTGCATTCCCGTCTTATAAACTTAATTTTTATGTTGTGATTTTTTTCCCTATTCAAATAAAAAAAAAAAAAAAGTTGAGTGTTTGATGTATTTTCTGGACTGTTTAATGAGTTTTTACATTTCTTTCCATAGCCACAGGAGATGGCACCTTGCCAAGTGGACCAAAAGTTATCTGTGGCATCTGTAATTACTGCTCACTTCCTGGGGGCTGGGGGGCAGTTTGTGGGCTACTGGGCAAGGTTGGTTTGAAGGCCTAATGATGTAGCTACGGGCACACTCTGAAGTCAGCAGCATTTTGAGCTCATGGGACGAACTCCATTGAAAATCTAAAAGCACAGGGCACCTGGGTGGCTCAGTGGGTTAAGCCTCTGCCTTCAGCTCAGGTCGTGATCTCAGGGTCCTGGGATGGAGCCCCATATCGGGCTCCCTGCCCAGCGGGGAGCCTGCTTTCGCCCTCTCTCTGTCTGCCTCTCTTCCTAATTGTAATCCCTCCTGCTGTCAAATAAATAAATATATTTAAAAAAAAAAAAAAAGAAAAGAAAATCTAAGAGCATAAAAAAATTATCCTGGTTGATTCTTACATAGTTACGTACACCAAGGTGACCAAAATATATAAAAGGAAACGGCTTACCCATGAGAAGTGACCGACCTCAGCTTTATGAATTATTTCTTCCACTCGAAGTTAATGATGCCTTTGTTGTTGGTCTGTTTTCATTCCCTTTTTAAGTGAGATTTTTACTCCTGGAGGGGCTGTGCTCACCCACCCTCGGAGAAGACCTACCCAACTTAATTCATCAATGCGGCCGGAGAGGGAGAGAGCCCTCTGCTCCACGATACCAGCAGCTTAGTGAGAAAAATGAGTGTAGAATCCTGGTAACAGCCTCTGTAACCCACAATACATCTCCTAATCAGGACTCAACTTACCCATTCGAGTCTTCTATCCATCCAGCACGAGTAATGGTTTCAGGTTGCTAAGCGACCCTCACTTTCCCAAGTACAGACGGTAGAAAGCTATCGCCTCTTTTTTTTTTTTTTTATAAACTTTTTATTTTTTATAAACATGCATTTTTATCCCCAGGGGTACAGGTCTGTGAATCGTCAGGTTTACACACTTCACAGCACTCACCAAAGCACATACCCTCCCCAATGCCCATAACCCCACCCCCCTTCTCCCAACCCAAAGCTATCGCCTTTAATGTATGATGTTTAATATATTGGCCTGACTCCATGGCAATGAGGAAGACGGTTTGTTTGGTTTTTTTTCCGGGGTGGGGGGGGACCCAGATTACCCTATCACAACCAGTTGCAATACTGCTGAGGATAGAGGAAAGCAGAAAGAGAGCTTCGTGATCAGTCAGAGAGTAAGGGGAGTCTGAAGTAGATGCACAAAGTGAGATAATCCGTGCCATTTTAATGGGTACTTCAGGTCAACGTCCAAGGTGAACCCACAGACTCTAGAAGGGTCCAAAATTTAATTAACAACAAGTGAATCGTTGCCCTCTGTCTCAGACTTTTATGATAGATGCAAATGGCCTTTACAATGCTTAGGAAGCCCCAGAAAACATCTCCTTGAGTCGCTGAGAAGACAGCGGGGGGGATCCCAGCCTGAAGGATGGCCAGTCTAACACGAAAGTTCAACTCAGACTCCTCTCTGCCAGGAGCATAACCTGCTTGGGAGACTGAGGGCCTTTTGTCAGCCTAAAATATGGACTCAGATCTGGGGGAGGCACAGTTGGAAGGGAAAATTTCTAACTGAGGGATTGGTCTATGCTAACAGTTCATCTTTTCACATGTCCGAAATTCTAACTCATTTCCCAAATTTTGTTCATGTCTCTTGGTGAACATTCCTAGCACATGTTATCACAAATATTTTAGAAGTATCTATTCCAAAGGAAAATGGTGGGAAGAGAGAGATTGCTTTACTGTTTCCATTTTTTTTTTTCCTTAAGTTTCTCTGCTGTCTGCCTTAGAAAGTATCTTTTTTTTCTTCTATTTGCTTCAATGTTCAATTTGTTTTGGCAAATTGTTTTGGTGGAAGTAGATCAGGTCACAGACAATACAGGCTTATAAAAGAAATTTCAGTTGGAAATGTAATGCGTTAATAGCCTTTAATAAGTGTGTTTATTTTCCAATAACCCAGTAAAGCCATACATGTGGTAATTCTCTCACAATACTTTCTATGGTTCCAAACATCCCAATTAGAATTTAATTTCTCATGCTCTTTTGGCACATAAATCCTTTGGCCTTTCTTACACTTTGAAATGAACGCTACAGACATTGGACAGATTCTCTAAGTCATGCACTGGCTATTTGTAAAATGTTAGATTTGCTTTGGAAGTCAGGGATCTAAGTATTGACACATCACATTATAGATTATCAATACAGTCACACTTGTTAGTAGTACCACCAATCGCCTCCAACAGAGTATTTGGAAACAATCTCATCATCTAAGATTCCAGTTCTCAAAAAATCTAATTTTCATTTGAAAGCTTAAGTTTTATCATTGGCAACAAATACTGTCAGATGTTTTTCTTGAAGTGATAGGCTTATTTCATTCAATGTTGATGTAACTCCTGCCAAAAACCCAAGTCTCAATTACCATGGTTAGTCATATTCAGTAAAAATGGCTTTTGATGAAAAAAGCAGCTAGTTCATCTCATAACTTAAAAAAAAAAATCCCACCACTACAAAAAGCACCCACATTTTCCTTCAGAACACCCATACTTGGGGCGCCTGGGTGGCTCAGTGTGTTAAGCCGCCGCCTTCGGCTCAGGTCATGATCTCAGGGTCCTGGGATCGAGCCCCACATCGGGCTCTCTGCTCTGCGGGGAGCCTGCTTCCTCCTCTCTGCCTGCCTCTCTGCCTAATTGTGATCTCTGTCAAATAAATAAAATCTTAAAAAAAAAAAAAAAGAACACCCATACTTTGTATACAGTGTCAATGTTCGTGTACACTACTTAAACACACAGAATATTACATGTGTTTACTCGCTTGTCTAAATTTCCTAAAATTCATCACCTAGAGGTTTTATCAGAACATCTTAAGTGAAACTAGCCTTCTCCTATACTTCCGGTACGTGGTAGTGTATTGGGCTAGCGTGCCGCCATTTTTAAACACAATCATTCTATACCATTAGTGCAAATTGCCAACAACACTTTAGTACGACCGTGTAAAGGGTCCTGATTCCCCTTCAAGGGTCCTGAGCTACCACCACACAGAGAATTTCTAGCTGGTGTTCCTAGGCTTGAGGAGGGTAAGAGGTGAATGAAATGAGACAAAGGCCAGGTTACAGAATCCAACAAACCTCCACTTGATCCTTTATTCAGTTAAATAATGAACAGGCAATCATTGTTCCTTCCTACACGGGATATCTCTTTAGTCATTATGGCATGTGTTAGCAAGCGTCCCCTCAACATTTTAAGTTATGGCGCTGATAACACACCATCTTGTCAAGCTACTGACAAGAAATTTCGTCAGGAAGCTCCATGTTACATGTTAGTCTGAGAGGACTTTTTTTTTTTTTAAAGTGATGAATTCCTCAGTTAACATTTCAATTAAAAATGCTTTGAGGATGGATATTCAATTACATTAAATGCATTTTTGACATCTAAAGAACTGGTCTATTTGTTTTCATTGGAACTGTAACTATACTAAAATCCTAATAATCATTTTTATAATACTGAATCAGACTTCTACTCCTAGAACGAACTTCAGGGAATAAATGCCTCCGAGTAACTCACCTGCATCCCTTTCTTTCAGGGGCTATGCCCTGTTGGTGGCACATTCACAAACTGGCAATACTCAAGGGCACAGAGACCAACCAGAGGAAACAATTAAATGGGTCCCACCAGACAGAGGTGAACACTCACCACGAAGACCCATGTGCTTCCCTAGAATTGCTGTCCAAGGACCTGAAGAGAGGTCTCTTGCCCCTGGCATTGCTTAGCTTAGAAAATAGGGACCTCAAGATGCTTTTAGCCATCTTTCCTCCTCCACAGAGGAGGAGGTCATCCACTGGTAAAACTCAGCACTCGGATGGTGACCATTTTCTACTCAGTTCATGGGGGGGCAGCCTTGCACTGAAGTGGTCAGGAGCACTCCATGGACAGGAGTAGGGGTGATGTTCTCAGTAGGCAGAGGCAGAAGCAAAGCCCTTGAACTTAACTGCCCATAGGTTTAACCATCACTTTATTTGGAAAAGTCTAGTTGGCTATCTGTGATGGGTTGCTCCTAGGTTGACTTTTGCCCAGCTGTCATGCAGGAACTCTGGGTTAGGTGGCGGTTTGCTTCCATTAGGCTACCAACTCATTTGAGCCACCCGGCCGAATGGCCTCCGTGTTCAGTTACTTTAACTAGATCAACAGAAGTAAAACTGATAAACAGATAATGACTTGGTCTGAGTCAATGGGTATTGCTATGTTACCCAAAGACTTCAAATGTAACTGGCAAGCCTAGCTAAGAGTCCCATTTTAAAATAGGGTTGGGAGGCCATCGGGAGGAGCAATATGTACATGTCCTCATCAGAACCAACTCTCAATTTATGAACTCGCCCCACCAGCTGGGGCACACTGGACTTGAGTCTGGACTGGACTCCCTCCTCACCATGGCAACTAAATTATCTACCTTCTTCACTTCCCCAGAAGCCCATCCAGTTTAACAGGTTTCAATCCGAGGAGCCTGTGACTCAACTAATAATCCCAGTGAACCTAGTTTCCATCCCTATTTTGTACACAGGACCTAAGACCTGTACACGTGACCTTTCACCATTGTAACTCTGACCCCTCTTTGCTTTCCGGACATTACAGAAATTCCTACCTCAACCTGTTTTCTCTGTAATTTCCATCTTAACTGCCCAAATAAAGTCTTGTTTGCTTCTAATTTTGGTGTGCTTTCTTGGTCAGCAAGGCCTCAAGCCACATTCACGGCTGGGTCTGCCGAGTCCATAAACCAACATGGACTCGAATGATCTCCATGGAGTTTTCATATACAGGACCACCAAAGCTGTAATACACCGTACTTGATTTAACATTTTTCCCCAACTCCAGTTGAAATTTTTCCATTTAGACTGACTTTATAGATTATTCTTAAACTTGAATAGTGATTTTGTGTGTGAGTGGGTAGATGAGTGGATTGTTCATTTTATCAAGGTAGAGGCTGACTTGGTAGGTTAAGCTGGGAAGGGGAGGAAAGAAACCAGACAAAACAAAACCCCAATGGAATTATGAGTTGTTGTTTAAAGGTTTACCAGAATTTCTCTGTGAAATCCTGTGTGTCCAAGTCTCTTCAGGGATCTTCATGTGTTCATCTTTTTTCATTACTCTTGGTCTCCTCAGGTCGAACTGTTCAATTTTACTAATTCCTTTGTGCTTAGCAAAGTAGTGTTTCATCCAAGTTCAAAGAAATTAGTCTATTTTTTCTTCCATTTTTCACACCACATTTCTCATCCCTAACTCTGTATTTGGGGGTTTTCTCATTCTTGGTTAGGGGAGCTACTGCCTTTGCTGGAAAGTGCTCTTGTCATTGTTTTCTAGTAATATTGTATGTATTTAGTAATTCTGCTTTCTTCTAGTTCATTTATTCTTGCATTGATAGTTTATTCTGTTCAGTCCTACTTCTGCTCTCTGATTTTCTATTTTCTTTTAACTTCATAACTTATCTACATTTCATTTCCTGTCCTGGGATTCATTTCATTTTGACTTCTTAGCGCGCACACACACACACACACACACACACACCCCAAACCATGATTTCATTCTACCCATAGTCCACTAACTGTTTCCTAACTTCCTCTAAGTAGAGGGAAAAAATATGGTTCTTTCCGCTGGAGGACGTAACGCTTTTGTCACAGTTTGTGTCTGCGTGCATGTGTGTGGTCAGAAAGAACAGGTCTTAATGCTTTCAGAAAGCACTTCAGCCAGGCACAGACCTCCACAGGAACAAAGAAGCCACCTTGGATACCAAGAGATCTACAAATCATTTTGTCCAAGGAGAAGCCAATTTGGAGCTTGGGACCCTGGCTGAAATATCCCACAGCACCTCACTTTGGATATTGGGTTTAATCCTATGTGGCTTATTGAATTAAACTTCCATTAATCTCCCTTTAATGCTCAAAGAGCCAAAACACTTGAACCTATTATTGGAAAACATTACACAAACACATCACAGAAAACCAAGGACCTGTCCAAGGGCAAATTGTTTTTGTTAGAGTTTAACGTAAAGCAGTTTGGTCATTCCTGTGAGGCACTAGAGAAGTCAAGAAAAAAAGGTGATTCTGGTTTTAGGTATTAAACAAGAATCTTTATAATAACTAGGATTTTCCCAATAAAATCTTATAGGAGACAGGTCCGTAATGCAAGCTTAGGGCTCTCTCCAAGTTTGGTGGCTGGTTGGGAGGTGGGTAGCAAGGAAGGGGGATTTCAAGGCACCATACGATTTTCTGTACCTGGAAACAATTTTTAAACAATTATTTTATTTTAGAGACAGAAAGCATGAGCAGAAGGGGCAGAGGCAGAGAGAGAATATGAAGCAGATTCCCTGCTGAGCACAGACCTCCCCCAGGCTCCCCTGCCCCAGGGCTCAATCCCGTGACCTTGAGATCAAGACCTGAGCTGAAATCAAGAGCCAGAGGTTTAACTGACTGAGTCACCCAGGCACCCCAGGACCCTGAAACAATTTTTATCTAAATCAGAGCACGTGAAGTGGGATTGCTACAGCACAAGGCTTTCGTAATAATATATTCAGATGACTTCTTAAGAACCATTTCCAGGATACTGTGTTATTAATACAAGGATTCAAGTGTCCCCAAAAGGCCTCTGACAAGATAGAGCCTAACTGCTCCAAAAGGGCCATTATATTCTCATCTGTTGGTGATTCAGAGACTGAATGCCAGGGCCCTGAGGACAAGCAGCCAGGAGACAGGGACCATGACCAAATTGGATTTCTTTTGTCATGGCACGGGTAGGAGTTGTTAATCTGTTTTTGCTTTCTGTTTTAAATCAAGGAAAGGAAATTATTCTCCTCTGGAAAAATTTCTACCCACCCCTAAACTCCCCGGTGATTCCAGTTGAACAAAAATTTGCCCTCCCTTTCACAAACCAAGACCGCTGTCTCCCCTCCTTGGGTCTTAAACAACTGCTGTCTGCTCTGCCAAGGGAGGGGGCTGTCATTCAGGGATTAACTGAAGGCATTTCCCTAGGAAACAGTAAAACTTGTGTGGGTAAGCCACTTCACAAGGACCAGAAAAACTCAAATTGAACATCAGACCTGGCCCTCCCGGACTCCCAGCAGAACCCCAAAAAGCTTCCGAAAGAGAGTGCCTCTTGGCAATGTTTTCATGGTGCATTTCCATGGTCCGCTGTACTCTTACTACGTTACTCTTCCCAGGTCATGTGTAAGAAATCAGAACCCCCAAGTTAAACGCACTGCTCCAAATCACCATGTTTTGTTAGTGGCATGGCCAATAGTAGGCCTCCGTGTACCAAAGCACATCTCTTTCAAAGGCATCGAAACGGCAGAGCCACCTGGTTGAGGAGCCTACCAACTGGGACAGTCTTCTCTCAATTAGTTCAGACAAGATGGACCTTTCCCTTCATGTCCTTCTCGGGCTACCCCTACTAGTTCATTTCATCATTTGCCCAGCTCCAGCTTCTTCTATCCAAGACAGCACAGCAAAACATGCTCTCGTTTCTCGTTTCAATAGAACTCTATTGGAAGAACAAGGAAGGCTAGCATCTGAGGCCTTTTCCAGGCATCCTGAGCACTTTCTACATCTTAGGCTAACAGAGCTGTGTGATTACAGACTATTCTTACCCACCTTTTAAAGGTTAAGAGACGAAGGCACAGAGAATCCACAGCTTGCAAAGTTCACAAACACACCAAGTGGCAAAGTACCTATTGACTAGTGTTAGGTGTGGACTCTCGACTGTTTTCTTTTCAGTGCTTCAGTGTATCTGAATTTTAGCTCTTGGGTTCATGGGTTCCAATTAGGAATTAAAGGAGGGAGAGCGGGAGAGGGAGGGAGATCAGAGGGTTGGGCACGTCAAGATTAGGTAGAAATCAGACAAAGAGCACTCATCCATTATTTTATCAGTAATTATGGAGGAGTTTGGGAAGGACTAAGTCTAGTTTTATTCCTCTTATATGAACACATTTAGTTTATTCTTACAGTTATTGTCTAGTCTTCCAATAGGAAAACCAGCATTCAGATGCTATCAAAAAATAAAACCCTTTAGCCATTATCTTAAAAAGGTCGGAGAGATTTGTACAATCTTTATTTTTACAAGAGAACAGGTTTTTGAGGTTTTTATTTTTATTTTTTTTTAATATGGAGTTAATCTGTACAAGTGATGACACAAGAAATGAATTAGCACCATCTACAAAAACAAGAACCCAGGAGTGTGGAAAAATACAGCTTGTGTTTCAAAAGTTTGGCAGCTGTAAACCCAAAGATACATTCTTTCCTGTTTCTGAGAAGGCCACATCCGTATTCATCTGTATTTGGTTAAAAGTGTGAAATACACATCCCCTCACGTGGCCTGCTCTTGAAGGAAGGAACAAGAAGAGCAGATCAAGGTTGTAGCACAATGGTTTGGGCTGACAGCATCCAGGGCTGTGAGTCTGAGCAATTAAAAGCAGCATCAATACTCAACATTAGGTATCAAGAGGTCCTCGGCCAGAGGAGTTTCTATGACGGAACCATCAGGCAGCTACTGGGTCCCACAGATGTCAGCTCAACCCTCTGAGCCCAAGAGGGTTGGGTTGCACCTTCCCATGGATTGCCCTCCCCATCTCCTGACTTCCCATTTCTGGTGCGATGTTCATTAGCACCTGGTGCTACACCACATTCCTCTCCAAATTTGTGGTTACTTCTCAATGTCTACTAGCAGATGTTAACATTGTCTCATTTTCCTTGCACACGCACAAACACCCAGGCAAGACAAGCATTTCTGTGTAGTACACATTACTGGGAGCTTGGGAAATAGATGTATTCAAGTAAGGTCACATCTCAAGTGTTCTCCAGATACCATACCATGTTCTTCCAACAGCTACTCTCCACTTTCTCCCCATCCCCTAGGTGGAAAGTAACCAATCCTCCCAAGTTCCTGCTCAACTTTCATCAAAAGCAGATCAGCCATTCAATAATTTCTAATTTGTACACAAAGGGATCTACCCTGGTAATCGTTTTACAATCTCAGGTTTTTTTTTTTTTTTTTTAAGATTTTATTTATTTGACAGAGAGAGATCACAGGTAGGCAGAGAGGCAGGCAGAGAGAGAGGGGGAAGCAGACTCCCCGCTAAGCAGAGAGCCTGATATGGGGCTCGATCCCAGAACCCTGGGATCATGACCTGAGCTGAAGGCAGAGGCTTTAACCCACTGAGCCACCCAGGCGCCCCACAATCTCAGGTATTTTTTGAATAGAGAGTGCTCCTTCGAGAGTGGGAGCCGTCCCTAACCTCATCTTTATTAACCCAGCTCTGAGGTCAGGTAGGCTCCTGGTTTCTATCCCATTTATTGAACCCTCTTCCCTTCTAACCTCCCAGTGTTGAAGGCCATCTAGGTTCATAATTCTGACTTCAATGACCATTATACTGAGGTCCAATGTCCTCTTATGAAGTCCCACGACTTTCAATGACCTATATATTATTATATTTCCCAATTTTTTATCTCTACTGTTGAGCTCTCCCAAACCACAGCCTTCTATACAATTAGGTTCTCTGCATCTCCTATGGCTATCCAATGGACATCTCAAATATAACAACTCCCCAACGAAATAAAAAAAAGGGGGGGGGATGGGGGGCATCTGGCTGGCTCAGTTGGTAAAGCATGCAACCCTTGATCTGCGGGTTTTGAATTCGAGCCCCACACTGGGTGTGGTAATTACATATATATGTACATAAATAAGAAATACAACAAATCCAGAACAGGTGATCATCCCTCCTAGTAAATAGAACCATCATTCATTCACTTGTTCAAACCCAAGTATTAAAAGGTGTCATTCAGTTATTCAAGCCCAATATACAAGTTTTGTCTAACTCTTTTTCTCTCAGACTTTAACTCACCAGAAAATCCAGTGGATTCTGCCATCAAAATTCATTTTCAACCCGACTTATCTCTGCCTCTCTCCACCACTAAATGTATCCCCATCATCTCTCTCCTAGACATTGCAATGTCCTCTTAATAGTGATTGTTTTCGGGTTGTCTGGGTGGCTCAATTGGTTAAAGGGTCTCTTGGTTTCAGCTCAGGTCATGATCTCAGGGTAGTGGGATTGAGCCCCATGTTGGGCTCTAGGCTCAGCATGGAATCTGCTTGTCCCTCAACCTTTGCTCCTGCCCCCAATCTCACTCTCTCTCTTTCTCAAGTAACTACTTTTTTTCTCAAAAAAAAAAAAAATTGATTGTTCTTTGCTCCCTCAGTCTTACCTCCCCACAGAAACCCACGTGATTCTCACAAAACATGACCATGGACCACCCCTCCCCTCAAGGGTATAATCCCATCCCTTTACACAAGATCCAAAGTTACTGCCACCCCTTTTACAGCCACACAGGCCGGAGTTTCCGTGTGCCCTACTGACTTTAGAGGAGACAATTCTCCGTGGGTTTCTTATTTCTCCATTTCTTCCACAGGAGTCACTAACTGCACTTTGGTCCAGACTCTCTGCTTTAAAATGTGTTTAATACAAGACAAAAGCAGTGTCTCCCTCTGGAGCAAAGGGCAGGCATGTTTACAACCCCCGGTGCAAGCACGTGTCCCTTGTTCATGATATCCTGCAAGAACTGCAGTGTAGGGAACTTGGACCAAAAACTAGTGATATTCTGGTGAGGGCTACTGCTGTGCAGAACACACTATCCTTCATCCCTGACAGAGGAGTAGGTCTTCAACTAGCACCCATGCATCTGGGAGAGAGTAACCCGTTAGCTTGCAAGCAAAGGAAAATCTCTGCCCCTCTGTCATTTCAAACTGGTAACTTAACCAACCACCTCAAGAAGTTAGAATGAATTCCAAGAATGAGATAAAGATTAGAGCAGATTTAAGTAAAATGGAGAATCAAATTAAACAACAACAACAATAAACAATTAAAAAAAAAGCCACAAGTTAAGATTTTATTCAATGGACAAACTTTTAGTTACTTACACACACACACACACACATACACAGAAGGAAAATAAGTCCACAAGTTCTTAAAATTGAGGATTCAAGTAGGGCCATTACTAATGACCTTCCAGAAATAAACACCAACTAATGGTCACTGAGGTAGAATAGAATATCTACCTCAGAGCCAGTGAATATATTTTGATCAGAAATCAAAAACAAAGAAAAACCAGAACCAGATGGCTTTGCTATAAAGTCCTACAACATGTCTGAAGAGAAATAAACACTTCTCAAACTTCTCAAATTAAAAAAAAAAACCCTTTAGGACTCAATGTAAGTGGCCAGTGATACCCTGATAACAGAACCAGATAATATATCTTTTGTTATGTCTTACTGCTTATAAACATTAATGTAAAAAAATCAAAATGTTCATGGAACAAATCCAACACCAAAAAAATGATTATACATTATAATCCGAGTTTAGCCCAGAAATGCAAGGTAGGGTCAAAGATTAAAAGAAAAAAGAAAAGGAAAAAAAAGATATGGTATAAACCATATTAAGAATAAAAATATTATAGGGGCGCCTGGGTGGCTCAGTGGGTTGATCCTCTGCCTTTGGCTCGGGTCATGATCTCAGGGTCCTGGGATCGAGCCCCGCATCGAGCTCTCTGCTCAATGGGGAGCCTGCTTCCCTTCCTCTCTCTCTGCCTACTTGTGATCTCTTGTCTGTCAAATAAATAAATAAAATCTTTAAAAAAAAAAGCATAAAAATATTATAATCTTAATCAATGCAAGGAATATAATTTTACTAAAATCAAATACCATCTCATAATACAAACACCAAGCTAAAAAGCAATCATAAAAAGGCATAAAAAGCAACTTCCTCAAACCCAATAAAGTACATCAATGAAAAATTCACAGCTCACACCCAATTTGTGGTGAAATTTTCCAATTTTCTCCCTAAGATCAGGAAAAAAAGGAAGTTAGCTCTTTCTAATTCTTTTTAATATTTAAGTGGGATAAGGGCAATAAGGAATAAAATCAATAGAAAGACATCCAGATCAGAAAGGAAGTAGTTAGACTCTCCATACTTACTAATGTATTTGGAAAACCCTAAAGCATGTGCATCACACACACACACACACACACACACTATAACCCAGTCAAAAAGTTCATCACAGTAGCAGAATAGAATTCAACACACAAATATTAATTTCTTGTACATGAGTGGTTAACAATATAAAACTGGTATTAAGCAAATAATTTCATTTAAAGTAGGCTGAAAAAAAATCAAATCATTAGAAATAAATTTAACAAGTGAAACACAAAACTTGTGGAAACACAAAACAGTGGGAGTTTGTACACCAAACACTCCCACTACTGAAAGAAATTGAAGCAAAAAACAAAAAACCCACAAGAAACAAAACAAAGACTACCACAAATTGAAAGACCTCTTGTGTTCTGATTAAGAAAATTCCAACTTCAAACATGGGTGCTCAGGGAAGCTATACTTATTCCACTTTTTACCAAGGTCAGAATGACTTGGCGAGACTTCAAAGCATGGGCTCTATTTCTGCCCTGAGCACGCACTGTACATCTGCTTCATTAGCAACTAACCTAAAAGAAACCTTTCCAACATATAGAGTAATTATCTCCCTAAGTTCCCATACCATCAAAGCCCGCAACTTGCACATGCTCAAAGCAGAAGATAAAGTCTGTAACTTGTTAGAATGTCTTCAGTCAGGATCATTTTTAACTCTTGATGTGAAAACCATCTCTAACCCTAGGACTAAACATTCCTTTGCAGGGGCACTCTTGTCTTTGTGAAGATGGTGTATTGTTAGAGCTCTCCTTACTTGGCTCAAGTAACTTTATTATAGAAAACACGAAAAGGTTTGCTCGTTTTTCACCACTGACTGCTCATAGATTCAATGACTCCCCAAATCCATGGAAAATGAACACAAACACCTTCAACATCCCTTCCACCTTCTTGGCCCAAATGGACCAGTTCATAAAAAAATTCATCATGAAATTCAAGGGATTCTGAGAATAGTCCTTTCACCAAATGGTGCTGGGGCAATTTGAAAGCCATGTGCTGAAGAATCAGGTTGGATCCCTAACTTTTACCAAATGAAAAATAACTCCTCTAGATAAAATACTGTGACAGTTAAAACTGGGCAGTCTTAGAAGGAAACGTCAGTGTCAACCTACCAACTTCAAAGAAGCAATGGTATTGAAAACAGGACCCCAAAGGCCAAAGAAAGAGCTGTATGTAAGTGGAACATGAAAATTTCACCTTTTGTATCAAAGACATTATCAAGAAAGGGCACAAACAACCTATACCATGGTACAAAGGATTTGTTCAGTCTAATATCTAAGATGTATTTTTAGAAACTTCTTACAATAGGCAAAAATCCCTCTAAAAATGGACAAAGGATTTGATAGATATTTCTCCAAAGAAGATCTACAAATAACCAATGGGCCCACTTAAAAAAAAAAATCTTCAAACATTAGAAAGTTACTCAAAACCACAAGAGAATACCACATCATACCTACTAGGATGGCTATGATTTTATAAGCTGGAAAGAGATGCCTGGGTGGCTCAGTGTGTTAAGTGTCCAACTCTTATTTTGGCTCAGGTCATGATCTCGGGGGCATGGGACTGAGCCTTGTGTCTGGCTCTACCCTGGGTGTGAAGCCTGCTTAAGATTCTCTCCCTCCCTCTGCCCCTCCCCCTCAGCCCTCTAAAAAGAGTAAATCATAAGTAAAAGTCAGAAAACAAAACACGTTGGCAAGGATATACTGAAACTATAACCTTATCAACGTGTTTCAAGTGGAAATGTGGACTAACTGCAGACACAGTAGAAAATAGGTTGCATTTCTCAAAAAAACATAAAATTATACCCTAAAACCCAGTTTTAACCTTGTTTTCATACAAAAAAGTCAACGTGAATGTCAATAGCGTTAGTTATAATAGCCAAATGCTGGAAATGGTGTGTATGTCCATACTTCACGAATGGTTAGTATTCAATGAAATATTACACGAGCATAGAAGGAATTAAATACTGATGCAGGCTACAACACAGATCAACGCAGAAAACATTATGCTCCACGAAAGGAGACAAACGCGAAAGGTATTATGTATTGTGGGATTCCATTTATAGAAAACATTGAATAAAATAGAGAAACCCATACAGACAGAATTAGCAGTTCCCGAGGGCTACGGGGAAAGGAAAGGAGACACCTTTTGGGAGAGATACACGCACGTGTTCTGGAGTGAAACACCAGTTATTGGTACCACACCTTGAATTTAATTTTAACAACACTGCATGGTACAGATATGGTTAAAATGGCAAGTTTTGTTAATTTCATGTCAATTTTCTCAATAAGATATTACTGGATGTTAACCCTGGAACCTAGCACAGCACCCGGCATGTATGTTCCTATGTACATTAACTGGTGAATGAACCAAACCTATCAAGTCTTAACACTCTGATACTGAAGTGTTTTAATGTCCCACTTAAGTCGGGGGAGATTGGCTCAGTCAGGATCAATCCAGGCAGGGGTATACTAGTAAATACTTAGCAACTAGTCCTTCTGGGGGAAGCGCCGTCATTTGTCAATACCCCTTCATCAGCCTGTTTCAAGTGATCAGAGATCGAGGAGCACCACGTTGAGAAAAGATGTGCGCAGGAGAGGTTCTTCGGAGTCAGGCCAAGCCAGCTCCAATGTACCAGCAGAAAAATTCAAGGTCTGAGAGCCGAGAGACAAGCACCGGTGAGTCAACTTCCTAGAGCAGAGGCACTTGGCTGTCTGCACAGGGGTGAATTATCCGGAGAAAAACAGGACTCCTTCAGGCACATGCTATTCCTTAATGATGCTAGGGTTTCCTCAGGATAGGGGGTGGAGGGGGCAGTGGAGAAGAAAAGCCACTGCCTTTGGTCACTGCTTCTTGACTCCTGTGGGCACCTGCCGGCCATCCACCCCCAGACACCACAGAAAGTCAATACCGATTAGAGCTTTGCTCTCAGAAGCACAGCTACCTTGTAGCAACACTGTGGAAGCAGGAAAGACGGAATTTCTCGGTTGTATTTCCCGTGTTCATCTTCCGCTGGCTGCCCCGAGCTGCAGTATTCCGACTGCCTACTCCCCACCTACTCCCACACGGCCTGAGGCCTCTGGACCGCCATCGGAAGGAGCCTGGGGAAAGCAGCATGAATACACGTGTAACATTTTCGGAATGGATTCAGTTACCAGAGCAAGTATTAAGCTTACATCTCATCGATGTGTCCAGAATCGACCAGATCCGAATGACAAACTATTGGCTCAGGGCAGAAGGGTAATGCGTTTACCCCAGAGCCACTGAATGGACCAGGGGCTTGAGGCTGATCAGTCTGGGCAGTCCAACTATAGTTCTAAACATAATAAGAGATTTGTGTCTAGGAAAAAAAAAAAAAAAGATACGCTGTCAATAATAGACATCCCCGTGGCCATCCCAACACGGGAAACTCCCACACCGTCAAAGAAGCTTGCCCCAGCCGGTTTCTCTCTCATTCATCTTACCAGTGTCTCAACAGAAAACTCCCAGCAAGTCAGAAACCCCACCTGGGATCACCACCAGCTCAACCCCAACACTCAAGGGAAAGGAAAAATCAAAAACTGAGCTCCGGGCACACAAGGAGATCACCGTCCTTTTTTCCAATTTTATTTGAAAAAAAGACCACAAACCCAGCCGTTCCGGCAAGCAGTGCGTTCCTGTTAACCAACACACTTGACGGTGGGGTGAAATGGGAAAAGGGACATGGATAAGCCAGAAGACATGTTAATTAACGGCACGTCTTCTTCAGGAAGAAATGCTTCTTGGCGTCAGCCTCTTAAATAGAGAGGCAACCTCGGGAGGCAGCTCGTTGGAGGCTGTGTCTAAAAACAACCGTGTTTAAAAACATTAGAATGAAGACGTCTAATTGTTGGGATGATGTGAATATAGACTTTCACGCCACAAATGCACCATGTTTCGACTCGCTGGGCAGAGCTGCAACTCAAAAGATACCATTTCCTGACCCAAATGCAAGACACATGGTGATTCCTTAGAATTACTTAGTACACTGGTGTGGAGCGGAGGGGAGGGAATTCAAGGGGTAGATGTAGGCCAGCATTTCTTTCAGGGCGCTGCCCCAAATCACTCTTCTTCAAGAGTACTTTAAGTATGCTTGGGAAATACTCCAGGTTCTGGTTTTTAGAGATGGAATGTATTCAGTCTCTGAACAATTCCATTGAATTCAAGGAACTTACCTTGGTTTATCCCATTTTCTTACCAAGCTTATTACTTTCTAAAAAAAAAAAAAAAAAGAAGAAGAAGAAGAAGAAAGTTGTATCTCAGGGACCTCCTATCCTTGTTTTAGCATACTGTTTGGAACACCCTGGTGTAGGAATTCCTGGTTTCAAGGCATTTACAAGGCTAAGGTTTTCCAAACGACTGAAAATACCCTTTAAGTGCGGCTCCCTCGGACTCACCCCCAAGGGAACACAGGACAACTTTAAGCCAATGATGGATCCTAATCCTCAGGAAAGGCTCACAGGAAACATAACATCCGCAAGGACCAGTGTATGCCCTTGTTGGTTTTTTCCCCATGAGGGCTATCTCTACAGAAACGTCTCATCCTACAGTTTGGGGCCAGTGTAGGCAAACCCTCCTGTCAAGGACCACGTGGTATTTATCTCTGGCTTTGCAGACCGTGCAGTTTGCATTTTAACCACTCTGCCTCTGTAGTATAAAAGCAGTTCTAGAGGGTACGTCCATGAAGCAGTGTGGGCTGTGTTTCAATAAAACTTTATTTATAAAAACAAGTGGTGGACCTGGCTTGGCCCCGTAGGTCATAGTTTTCCAATCTCTCCAGTAAGGCACAGTATTAGCTGATCCCATGGACTCCGTTGCACTCCATGCCCTCTCTCAAATACTTAGAAAGGCAATTTTCACCTTTTCATGTTTGTGGACCCTGCTCCTGGCCTCCCGGAGAAGCTAAATTTGAACAATTACCAAGGCCAAAAGGACTGGGCAAAACCTCCAAGCCTGGGCTCTATTTCTGCCCTGAGCACACATTGTCCATCTGCTTCATTAAAAAAAATTAACCAAAAAGGAGCATTCTGAACCCAAGATAAGAAGAAATTATTATAGTCCAACGGCCTTGCACATACTCAAGACATAAGATAAAGTTTGCCGTTCTGGAATGTCCTTCATCAGGACCATGTGAGCCTTCATGTAAAATAAATAAATAATAAATAAATCCTCAATAACCTTTCACCTGCCTTACTCTCATCAAAACTGTATCCTGGGGCGCCAGGGTGGCTCAGTGGGTTAAGCCTCTGCCTTCAGCTCAGGTCATGGTCTCAGGGTCCTGGGATGGAGCCCCGCATGGGGCTCTCTGCTCAGAGGGAAGCCTGCTTCCCCTCAGCCCTGCCGGTCTCTCTGCCTACTTGTGATCTCTGTCAGATAAATAAATATAATCTTAAAAAAAAAAAAAAGACTGTATCCTGGGCAGCTGTCCTAACTTGGGCTCTTATAAAACTCTTTCCCTTTCTCTTTAAAATTTAAAAAAATAAAAATTGTTTATTTTGCACAAACACACCCAGTGTGATGGTATTAGGAGATACCCTCAGGAGGTAATTAAGTCCTGAGGGTAGTCATTAGAGATACATGCCTTTTCTAGGAGCATGAGCTGTGTCCCTCTCTGTCCTGTTGGAGCACCACCAAGAAGAAGGTCATCCCTAGCAACTGAACCTGCCATGATCTTGCTCTTTGACTTCCCAGCCTCAACTGTGAGGAATCAATACCAGTTTGTTTGTGTTTTTTTTAAAGATCTTATTTATTTATTTATTTGAGAGAGAGAGAGAGAGAGAGAGAGAGAAAGAGAGAGAGAGAGAGATCACAAGTAGGCGGAGAGGCAGGCAGAGAGAGAGGGGGAAGTAGGCTCCCCGCCAAGCAAAGAACCCATTGTGGGGCTCGATCCCAGGACCCTGAGATCATGACCTGAGCCGAAGGCAGCGGCTTAACCCACTGAGCCACCCATGTGCCCCTCAATACCAGTTGTTTAAGCTGCCCGGCCTCTGAACGGATCCTGGCAGCCTGAGCCGCCCAGCGGAGTGGAGAACCCATCAATCCTGCTTACTCTGGTCAAAAACCCCATCCTCTTGCTCGTTCTTTAGCCATGTAAAATGACAGCGAGCCAATGGCTAGACCCTTCCATTTAGAGAGCTGGCAGGTGTCCAGGTGTGAGCATTGGTTACCACATCACGTCATTACACAGGGTTCACGGTTGGCAGTGACAGGGAAGGAGAACTGGAGCATCAAAAGGGAAGGATTGCCTTAGGAGTCGAACTTGCTTACGCTGTCCTTATTTTTGTATTCCATGCAATATATTGTATATGCACAGAAGACTTTTCGGTTGATAGGTAACAATTAGATTTGCTAAGAACTGGGCCACCTACCACCACACCATTCTGTTTATTTAAACAATAAAAACTCCGTAATTAACACCCAAGGGGTGCTTAATGGTGTTACACATGACCAAGTCTAATAGGGGTCCTAATTAAAAAGAGAACAGCCCATCTACAAGTTACTGGCTCCTGCAGAATACCCATTCTTTTTACCCAGTGTACCACAGAAAATGTAGAAGGAAAAAGAGCTCATAAACAGGATGGGACATTCAGGGAAGATGGAAAGTTTTCAGACCAGGTAAACGGCCAAAGTTATTTCTAGGGCGAATTAAGTAAGCAACCAGCATTTTATCAAGTTAAGTCTTAGCAAAGGCTGCACTCAAACTCATTCCATTTTCAAATATAAAAAACTACAGCAATTCATTTTTCTCCAAGTATGGTCCATGGACCAAATACATTCCAGTGACCTAGGCAGGTGTGTTTAAAATGCAACCATTTGAGCCTCATCTCAGACCCAGTGATGTTCCATCTCTCAGGATGGGGCCGAGAAGCTAGTGTTTTTCCTCAACCACCATGTTCAGGTAATTCTAATAAACACGATCATAAAAACCAAACAAATAGGGAAGCAGTGTTAAAAATCCTACACTATCTTCTGGAATAGCATAGACCAACAGAGACCTATACCACAGAAGCGGAACCCCACTTTTGAGACAAAAAGGAGGTCAAGGTTATAGGAAAGCAGCACCTCCGTCCCTTGCCACCTTAGCTAGAAGTTTCTGAAGACCACAGGAGGATCAGAGGTTAATCAAAACCCACCGCTCAATAATTGTTTTTATCTGTGGGTATGTGAATTATTAATTAAATGTCGACTGTGCTGATGTTGATGCTGGGTAAAATGCTCGAGGACGAGGTTGGACCCCCTTAATTCCTTCGTCATCTTCACCAAGTCCTCAAGCGAAGCAAACAAAAACGCCCCCACTACTGTTACAAAGAGACGCCAGGACGGAGGACCTGACCAAGGATGCAGACTCTGTCGTCTGAAATGTGCGAGCCAAGGGCTCGCCCAGGGTCACACGGTGTAAGCCCAACTCCAAGCAGAAGCGTCAGCCAAGGGTGCAGGTCTACCACCTGTTACTCTCCCTTTCTAGAAGACAGCTGGGAGGACAGACTTGCAGGTGGAGACAAGCAGCCCAGGCCAGGTACCTTTGATACACAGAGTCATTCGGGAATGCCAGCTGTTGGCGGGACGCTTGCTGGGAAGCTGGGTTGGGCTGTAGTTCCTCCCATGCAGGAAAGTAAAGCTACTCATCCTGTGGAAAACAAAGTAGCAATGCTTCTTTCCTACGTTGGGTCACTCGTGGGTCAGCCACTGTGTCCACAGGGCGAGGCCCAAGAAACTAACTCTAATGGAATGCGGTCTGCAGCAGAAATCACTCTATCTCAAGGTTAGATCCATATTTAGAAGGATATACGCGCCCTTACACACATCCTCTCTTAGGTGTTTATAACAGAGCCCTATACATTTCCTAGATTCCTACTTTGTTGTTGAGTTTGGAATTGATGAGGTTGAGGGGAGATCTAGCCTAGGTCGTCCAAGTTTAAAACGTGGGGCCAGCTGTCCCACCAACACAAAGAGGCATGAACCCAAGGGCAAGCAAAAAACAAGCTTTCTGATCTACACATCACTGCACCCGGCCTCAAAGCTGAAGGCTGATGCCCCAGCTGGCTCCCCGTGCTCAGTTTCCTCCCTGGAAATGGGGTGATGGGATGGGTGATAACCACTAATTAATGTTTGTGAAGCATCTTGAGATCCACTGATGAAAGGGACAAAGTATTTTTCTCAGCACAGCCAAGCAAACACTTGGTACCAATCCAGGGAGAGCATGCCGAGTTAATTACCTGGAAGACTTGAAACTGTTGTCTCCAATCTGTTCCCCACTTTCCCGCCCCGGGGCAGATTAGCACCTGTTGTGTTTCACTGTGAATCACCGGGAGAAGACGGCAGGCGTCTTGGGTCAAAAGACAGGATGGGGTTTCATACAGACTCAGCGTTTTTTTCTGAGGTAACTATTCAGGGAATCCCCAAATAGCCCCATTTCTAGTGTGTGATTAATGTGGACTTCGTAGACAAAAACCAGAACCACCACACATATCCTTTCAAATGATACACACACACACCAAAAAAAAAAAGAAGAAACAAGATGTCCAACCACAGGAAAATATATAACTGTATATAATTTGTTCTTTTACTTAACTCAAAGTTTTTTAGGTTACTTACTTAGTTAAAATAGGTCTTAAAACTCCGGATCAGCTACGCATTTGCTACAAAAAACACAACTTCACTTCTCAAGAAAACACATTATTTCTACGGTACACACTCTGTCCGTTTGACTGTTGAGATACCGTATGTGAGCCCCCAGAACAAGCAACACCGGAAACGGCACAGTGGGACAAGAAAAACCAACCCAAACCACGCAAAAACAAAAACATTTTTAAGAAGTCGGGGATAATGGAATGGACACGTCGCCATTATCTTTCAGACCCACAGTAAATCAATTCACAGGGAATGCTCCAGTTAAATTTGTTCAGAGAACACACCTCTAAGCTAAAACATTTACCAAAAACACACACCAGCTCAAACAGCACCTCAGCATTGTCTGACAGAAGGCAGGTATCTTCAAATCCTTAGCAGGGGTGGCGGGTGTCAGCAAAGGCTGGTTTTGACCTAAGAGACCCGGACCTGCCCAAGCAGAGAAATACCTGTGCAGCCTCGGGCATTGGTTTTAAAGCATGTGGACCCGGATCACAGAATCAATATCACCCCAGGCTTGTTGGGAATGCAAATGATCAGGTCCCACTCCAGACCTACCAAGTCAGGAACTCCAAGGAGCAAGGCCTCCTCTTTTGTAGTAATAAGCCCTCCAGGTGATTCTCATCTAGAGTTAAATTTTTTTTATTTTCACCTGCTCAAGTTTGAAAATCCCTGATTAATCACTGCAAACTGGTCTCGCCCTGAATGTGAACGAAAAGTATCATTCGGCTGGTAATAAGTCACGGGAAAGCTGCTAACGGGAGAAATGTAAGTCAAGCCAACCAATTCTGAGTGGTGGGCCTGACATCTCAGGAGTGTGATTATTTAGGGTGCAGAATCTAGAGTAAAAAGTGGGGAGGGTCCCTTTTGGCTGCGGAACCATTCTGCCATCAACATGTTAAAAAAATAACAATAAAAAGGTGTGACCCGTTAAGATGAAGACCTCTAGCTGTCCACTAACAAAACAAAACAACCATTCTCTGCTTGGTTGGGCACAGAACTACAACTCCCAGCCTCCCTTGCAATGAGGGAAGTGTAAGGGCCTACTTAGCCAGAGCGAGCCATTTTGTTGTTTATGCAGTAAACTTAGATAGAACCTGCCCCTTCCCCCGAAGAGAAAAGCGCTTAGAAACAGAACTGGTGAAATATGACTGACCAGCCCGTGATAACGGAGCCCACATACAAGGACGTGTCCTGCCATATGGAAACGTCCAATCCGTAAAAGCGCACGTATTACCTCCCTACCCATCAAGGATGAGCCAGGCCAGATGGAAACATCCAATCAAGGGAAAGTGCACGTATTACCCGCCAAGGAGTGTGAGCCCCGCCTATCAGGTGTCAGACAAAGGCGCCCATTCCAGCCAAGGTCATAGGCTGAATTAAATGACTATCATGGGGTGAATTGTAATTCAATTGGACACCTGTGTGTGGCCAGGCTCATGGCCTTTACTCTATAAAAGTTAGTCTGTGAGGCTGGGAGGGGTCGCCTCTTTGCAAGAGACGGCCCTGGCCAGTCAGTTTGATTCTCGATGCTTGGCGCGAAATAAAGCTTTGCTTGACCTTCGCTTTTTATCAGTCTCGTCCTTTTGTCTACGGACCCTTTCAGGAAGGTGTGGGGCTGAGCTCTCTCCCTGGGCATAATAGCAGAAGTGATGTGCGCTTCTTCCAGACGTGACCCATAAAACAAGATCCGAGGGTGCTTCTGCACTCTCTTTCCCCATGCAGCTTGGCTGTGTTGGCAATTCTCAGGATAATGGACACATTTAAGATGCCGACGCAGCCCTCAGCCTTGATTTCTGATCACAGCCCCCAGCAGAGCTTCCTTAGACCTGAACCTTATATGAGAAAGAGGTTACCTCCTTTTATTGTTGTTCCCTAAGGCACTGAACGTTAGAGATCTAGCTTCTAACCTCAGTTCACCTGCCCTAAGTACTATACCAAAAAAAGAAAATAATATGCTGATACTCGGGTCCATTATAGATTCCCCCACAACTAAGACCGGGCATGATCGCGTTCTGGTACTTTTAAAAAGTATATTCTGAAAGTCTGAAACTTTTATACATCTTTCCCTAGAACACACACACCTAGACACACATACACATGAAGGAAAAGGAACCGACATAGAAATACAGTCAGGAGAATTTAAATATTGCAGGAATTAACTTTTAAACTCAAGTTATCCGCGGTTACATTAATAAAACAAGATACCAAATTCAGGCTAATATATTACTTTACTTTAACAGCTATGACATCAGGGGTGCCTGGGTGGCTCAGTTAGTTAAGTGTGTGCCTTTGGCTCAGGTCATGTTCCCGGGGTCCTGGAATCGAGCCTCGCATCAGATTCGCTGCTTGGAGGGAAGCCTGCTTCTCCCTCTCTCATTCCCCCTGCTTGTGTTCTCTCTCTGTCACATAAATAAATAAAATCTGAAAACCAAAACCAAAAACCAGTTACGACATCAAAACATCCCTGCGAAGAACAAAATGTTCCATTGGTAGCTTCTACATTCACCTTTGCAGAAAGGAGAGAACACCAGCTAAGATGATCTACACCATGGATGTTAATATTTAACTCATTGAATTGCAATGCAGCAGCGATTTATAACAGCAAGTTTAAGTTTGTTCGGCAAAACTGTTTTCACACGTAGTTCTAACTCCTGTTGTATCCCTTCCCACTGCATACATTCCCGTTGTGTTTGGATCGGAGAGGGTTTACTCTGGTTTGCATTCATGTCTGAGAGCGATTTGCTGGGTGAACTCTGCCAAGTCCCTTAATACACCTGTGACGTCAAGCAGTCTGGCAAGGGAGAAGTATTAGTGGTCGCTAACAGCTACACTGTGGACATTACTAACAAGACTGGTGACGTGAGTTCCGGGATCCTTCGAGAAGTTCTGGGTTCTTTTTTTTTTTTTTTTTTTTTTTTTTTTTATTTATTTGACAGATCACAAGTAGGCAGAGAAGCAGGCAGAGGGTGGGGAGCAGGCTCCCCGCTGAGCAGGGAGGCCGATGCGGGGCTGGATCCCAGGACCCTGAGATCATGACCTGAGCCGAAGGCAGAGGCTTAACCCACTGAGCCACCCAGGCGCCCCGAAGTTCTGGGTTCTTGGCAGAGAGGAGCCCCACCTCCCACAAACGAGGCAGGTAGACAGTGACCGGTCTCCCCTCGCAAAAGCAGCACCCCACTTCACGGAGTTAGCGGCTCTGCCATAACGGACAAGATGAGACCCTCACACCGGTAGGGGAATTCTGGTGGCCTCCTGGGTCCAGAGGTTGGACTTCCGGTCTTGGCCCCCGCACAGAGCACCTCCAGAGCCCTGGAAGTTCTTTAATTTCTCAGTGGCCCGGATTTTCTTACCTATAAAAACCAACACCTCTCCCCTCCCCGCCGCTTACGTCCTTCCAAGCCTCAATATCCTCTTCAAGAAGTGAAATGTTCTTCCAGCGGTAAGGAAGCCAGAATCCCTAGGATCTGACCCGATTTGCCTCTCCATCCCATCAAACCCTTGTCACCTGCAGGCACCAGGCAAAGCGCATCTTGCCTCCCGGATAGGCAACGCTCCACTGGGCTGCGTCTCTGCCTTCTGTCGTCCTCCCTGTCACTCTGAGAAGCTTCCTAAGTTAAAAAAAAAAAAAAAAAAAGGCCTGGAAACATCAGCACCTCCTCAGCAAGGCACTTGCAAATGCCTCTGGGCCCTCCGTCCCTTTGCTTCTGGGCTCTGTGCTCTCATCCCACTGGGCACACACCTTCTCCTGAAAAGCTCCTACCCTCAACTGCAATTATTTATAATGACTTTGTTTGTTTGTTTGTTTAGCTTTTTTACCACAAGGGTGGTGAACTCCTGGAAAGCAAAGTCCTTACTCCACCTTAATGAAGGGCTTGGCACCAATCGCTCCTCTAACCTGGAACATTCTTCCCCAGAGAGAGACACACAGGTGGGGCTCACTCCTTACTTCCTTCCCGGTCTTTGGAAGCTGAGGCCTCCTCTGAGCTCTCCACATAGAACTGCAGCCCGGGGAGCCTGAGTGGCTCCGTTGGTTAAGAGTCTATCTGTGTCTCGGGTCATGATCCCAGGGTGCTGGGTTCGAGCCCCACGTCAGGCTCTCCACTCAGTGCGGAAGCTGCTTCTCCCTCTGCCTCTGCTCCTCCCCGGGCTCAGGCTCTCTCTCTCTCTCTCCCTCCTTTGTATACTCTCTGTGTCTCTCTCACATAAGTAAATAAAATCTGAAAACAAAAACCAAAAAGTGCAGCCTGACCCTCTTCGTTCCTTGAGCTCCTCAGCCAGGCCCCTCAACTTTGTGTTTTTCCATTTCAAGTGATACCTCTTAAATCACAACATACTTTACTTGTTGGTTATTTTGCTTATGGATTATGGTTTGTCTCCCTCTCTAGAAGGTAGGCTTCATGGGACTTCGGATCTTTGACCCTTACTGATGAATCATAAGCCCCTAGAACTGTGCCTGGCACGTAAGAGTGTTGGGAGCTGCTTGCTGACCAGGTGAATAAGGGAATGTTTACGTTCCGAAGGGCCTGGAAGTTCAATAACGATTGATTGATTAAATGAATGAGTAAATGCCCGGTCTGAAGTTGTTTGCGGGCACAGGAAAGAAAAAGTCCAATCAAATTGATCGGAAGAACTAGATCTGAGTTTCATTTCCTTTCTCTTTTCCTTGAGAGATGCATGGGCTAAGAGCATGAACTGTCACAGACAAAAGTGGGTTCAAATCCTAGCCAGGACACTTCCGGGTTATTTAGCCTCTCCTGATCCTGGTTCGTCTCCATGTACAGTGGATTCAGGAATAATATCCCCCGCTTAGGGCTGTGTTCAGAACCCAGAGATTACTTGACTCTCGGAAACAAACGAGGGTTGCTGGGGGGGGTGTTGCTGGGGTACCTGGGGGATGGGCGTTAAGGAGGGCATGTGATGTGATGAGTACTGGGTGTTGTACGCCACAAAAGAATCGCTGAACACTAATCAAAGACTAATGATGTACTATATGTTGACTGAGTTAAAAAAAAAAAAAAAAAAAAGAACCCAGAGATTATACTGCAGAAGCACTTAACCGCAGGCCGTGGCACATCGGGAAGTACTTAGACTATCGTAGCCGCTACTCTGATCGCATGCTCAGTACTGAGGGGCTCTTACACACACTTGAATCCCCAAGGACCACTACTGAGAACCACAGCCTGAGACCAACTGTCTAGTCTCGCCCTCTGCTCCCTGAAGCTGAACTTCTCTCCCTAGACATGACCCAGCACCTGGACGCTCTGGGTAGTGGAGAAGGAGGTGGTCACATGCCTTTCTTTACCATCTACTTTCCTGAGGACTCTGTCCTTTCGTTGAACAAACTCCATCCCGAGTCATGATTTTTTAAAACCCTAAATCATGTGGCTTCCTTGTAACAAGCCTCCTCAGGTGAAAATTTTACTCAAGCCATGATGTGATGTTCATTTCTTCAGTCTTTCTTTCACTCATTCCTTCTATGAACCGTTCAACGGTATGTAAAGACACTGACCTCCATGCTAAGCACCGGGTGGGTATCAGGGGGTAATCCGGACAAGGCTCCTGCCCCGAGAGCTCACCATCTAATGGGCAGAGCAGGCAATAAACAAGCAAATATAGAATCACAAGCTGTGACAGATGCTCAGAAGGATACGAGCTGGGTGTGGTGAGAGATAATGACAGAGAGGTGAGATCTAATTAAAATAGGGCGGAGGGAGGGAAGTTACCTTTAACACCCAGAAATGTCGCATATAATAGCAATAGACGGCTAGGTTTGCAGTTAGCTACTCCATGCCGAGCAGTGTCTCTGCTTCTCAGCCAGACTGCAAGCTTTTCAATGGCAACAAAGGATCTTAAACTAGATCGGTAAGTTCTGCAGCCACCTGGCCAGGATTGCACAGACCTTTAGATTAAATAGTGTTTACCTTGTTGGCTTTTACTGACCTTTGGTGTGTTTGAGCGAGAACGGAAAATGAGACTCTTAATACCTGTAATTTTATAAATGCTACAAATTTTTTATTTTTTTTAAAGATTTTCTTTATTTATTTGACAGAGAGAGAGAGGAGGGAGAGAGAGTACAAGCAGGGGGAGCAGCAGGCAGAGGGAGAGGGAGAAGCAAATTTCCAGCTGAGCAGGGAGCCCAATGCAGTGCTCGAGCCCAGGACCCCAGGATCATGATCTGAGCCGAAGGCAGATGCTTAACAGACTGAGCCACCCAGGCGCCCCTGAATGCTACAAATTTTAAAATATGGTATCACATCTGGTGACTTTCCTTCACAACCTCTTAATTTTTTAGCTCTATTATGATAGACTAATTTTACTTCTCCTACTGAAATTAGAACTATGGTTTCTCTGACTTCCCTCATTGTGGTTATGGAGTCTGAACAGGGAGGAACAGACTCCCAAAGAAATACAAAACTTTTAAGCATCGAGGAAACTGATCTTCAATGCAACTGACATAATAAAATAAAGTACTTTTCTGTGACTATGGCTATTTTATATAACAGATAGACTTGAATTTAGAGTTTATGCTTTATGAAAAGAGACAGGGATCTTGGCATGGTTTGACCATGTTTTTAAGATGAGCTTCCATAAAAAGAAAAGAAAAGAACAAAGCCCAAGATATAGTACAATATGACCACTGGCGTATTCCTTCATATTTTTTCTCTCCTGAGAATAAAGGCAAAGACAATTGGGATCCGCTGGAAAGGAAAACTGCCTCACACTGTTCATTCATGAGTTTTCAGCTGTAATTAAACATCTAATGCTCCAGATGGCTAAGTATTCAAAATTAGTACATTTCCGCTCTGCTGAAACAGTTTATTTTAAAATGTTCAAAATACTATCCCGTAGTGCTTAACAACAGAGGGAGAGAATCTTCCATAGCTCTGAAGGTGTATTGGAATATCTGCCTTAGAGACAAATTCATGATTCAATGATGCTTTTGTACCGTCTTCTTATCTATTGACCTATACAGTGAGAAGTCTTAAAAATTAGATGTTATGTGGACTTGTCTGGCATGTAATTCCCATTCTGCTTCAAGATAGAATCCCTCATCTTTGCCAGGTGAGAAGGAAACCTCTTGCTCTCTAGAACCAGGACATCCTTCCCTGCCTCTTGACTTTGGGTCTGGTTCTGTGAGCTGTTGTAGCCATTGGCCTTTGGGCAGATGTGACAGTGTGCCAGGGCTCAACGTAGGCTTCTAGAATATCATGGATCTCTGATCACCCTCTTGTGCCTCTGCAAACACCCAGAAAAGGATATCTCACTGAGTAGCTGATGTTCCTCCATCCTGTGCCCCAAACTGAGTGTGGATGCAACAAAACTGAGTACAAGCCATATCAGAAAGTCAAGTCCAGCTGGCCCCTCAGCTTGCTGCAGAGCTGCCTAACTGAGCTCAACCCACACCAGCATATCCCTCAGCAGGACAGCAGACACAAGGAGGCAATGATATTTTGGTCACTGAGATGTCGGGTAGTTTGTCGGATGGCAAGAGCTCTCTGAACCACTCTGTCACTGCCCCATTCTGTGAGGTTGGTGGGGAAGGAAGCTGGAGGGAGAGGGATGGCAGGCTACCAAAAATATACATATATATATATCAAAAATGATCATTTGGGGCATATTTGTCTTCCACACCTCCCTCCCAAACCATTTTACATTTCTCAGATCTGTATAGATGTGTTATTCCCCCTTGGCAGGCCAGGAGTAGCCCCTCGGAGTTCTGTAGACTTGCTTTTATTAAAAGTTCTTTGGTGAAAGTATCAGTACAACAATTTTCTGGAAGAAAGACTCACAGTTAGTGTTTTTCTCTTCCCTGCAAGCCCACTTCAGCCCCAAAACTGTACAGGGAGACGCTTTTAAACATTTCTGCTAAATGAAGGTTTGATTATGTGTCCAAGCACTGTAGTTGTCAACGGTGTATTCATTATGTTATGTGCCACACTTCTACCGGACACTTTGCCTAGGTGATTTCACTGAGCAGTTCTAACAGTACTGCAAGGTGTGTTGCTGTCACTCAAATAGGAGCAGGGATTCAAAAACGTTAAATAATAGACTCAAGGCGACCCAGCTGGGTAGTTAGGATTCATGCCAAGAGCATCTGATTCTAAGCTTTTACCCCAATACTTTCCAAGAGATGAAACTGTTAACTAACTTATTGAAATTTTTAATAGCTATCAAAATATAGAGGGGCGCCTGGGTGGCTCAGTCGTTAAGACTCTGCCTTCAGCTCAGGTCATGATCCCAGGGTCCTGGATGGAGCCCCACGTTGGGCTTCCTGCTCAGTGGGGAATCTGCTTCTCGCGCTCCTCCCTGCCCATGCTCCCTCTCACTACCTCTGACTCTCTCTCTCTCAAATAAATAACTAAAATTCAAAAAAAAAAAAAAAAAAAAAGAGAGAGAGAGAGAGAGAGAGAGAGGGAGAGGGAGAGGAGAGAAAGGAAAGTGCTCTACTGAGTACTTCATCGGGCATCTTAATGTCAACACTAAAAGCCAGAGAGAGAATTTTTGTGTCTTTTGAAGAGACAAAGTTCTTTGAAACGCCTTCCAAGGGCTCAGAGTCCCTCTTGATGGGCAGAATGAACAACTCTGCAATGACGGATTTTTTTATTTGTAGCCCACATATATGGAACGTCTGTCTCCCTTACCAAAAAGTAGGCTCCATAGGGCAGGGCTGTGTCTGTCATCTGCACCCTACTTTTGTCCAAGACAGTACTGACAATAATTTGGGAATTAGACCCAGATGAAAATTCGGTGATGACGTGTTGAATGAAAACAAGATGAGCAGGTTCTCCAAGAGTGCACCTGCCTCTCTTCTTCTCTGCCTCGAGTCCGTCCCTAACACCCCACAGGTATCTGAACCCCGTCCTGGGCCCTTACACCTGCACACCCCAACCTAACTGAAGATTCCTTTTCCTCATTGACCATAGCCCACCTTGAACCTGCACACTGCTGCTTTCTCCATCCAATTCATTTATTCTGATCTGAGGATCTTTCGACCTCTCAGTTCACACCAAGGAAACATATTTCACTGGGCTCTCACGACTGGCCCTCCAACTTCTCAACCGTCACGGTGGCCTAGAAAACCAATAAATTCACATAGGGATCCAAAGTGGAGACCACCATGGGTGTACAACTAGCAAAGAACAGTGTGCCATGGAAGCAAGTGGCGGGAGTGGTGGGGCGGGAGAAGGGAAATCTGAGTAAAGCCACTAAGAACCCAAGCCTCTTTGGTTTAAGAATAAAAGGCAAACTAGACATTGGGACCAGAAAGGACGTTGAAGGTGCTTAGGAATGTAGAAAAGCAGGGATTCTTGAATGCAAAGGAGGCTGGCTTGAGTAGTTAGGGGAAGGGCAAAAGAAGGGTCTGGATGTTGGGAAGAATCCTGTGGGGTACAAGCGCCCAGTGGAAGAGAATGCAGGGACAGAAGTTGAGTGAGGTCTTTGGCACCTTGCACGTAGGGATGTCTGTTGGAAATGGAGCCGGGGGATGGGGGGAGGGCAAGAATTCAAGCTTTTATCACCTTGCCAGCTTTAACAACCCATGGGCTCTGCAACTCACCCGCGTCTGGGGACACAACCAACTCTGCGGCCATGCCTTGTCTTTTCCGTGGGTCTACAGCTTCTCGCTGTCTCTGCCTCATTCTGCACAGCCGTGGACGTCTCTCCGGGCGAATCACAGGTAGATGGTGGTCACTGTACAGAACGGTCAGGAGAGTCACCCATGGATTAGAGGCGAGGTCCAAAGGGTGGCAGGTCCTCACTGATCTGCTTGACAGTGGAACAGGGGGACTTCTGCAGGATCGAAAACAAGGTGGATGCTTTTTGCGAAGGAGGCAAGGAGAGAAGAAATCTTGGGAATTATGGATTATAGAAAGCACTGCCTCTGAGATGATCTAGCCAGACATCTTCATTTTATTGATTGCAGAAGAATAAAAGGAGTGAATTCCAAATGGAGAACACCACTTTGAAATGTTACTTTTAAAAGAATAGCTTGAGCCCCTTCAAGTAAATCAATGAATGAAATGCATCCTGCATGATTCACACGGCAGCAGCAAACAATTTTAATTATATTAGGCCAGATTTGATGTGGTTTTCTAATAAACCAGATTCTTGCTTAGAGCGGCTGTGCATTAAATCCATTAAATCTCTGAAAACACAGTGCATTTGGGAAAAATTAATTTGAAATTTGTCATGTTGCTTTCCTCTGTTTTGACTTTGGCTATTCATTTACATTTAGAAACAGCGTTTCAAGGATGGGTGAGTTCTTACGGCGTTCAGATCATTTAATCTGCAACTGTGTTTCAAAAGTAAGATAATCTCATCTATGTCATTAACAGACCGCTGATTTGAATGTAAACACCCTGGGACCAGTCACCAATCAATCTTATGAAAATGACGCACAGGAGCTGGATTCTTTTCTCTTTGGAAATAACTATTCTATCCTAATGCAATCCTTTGTTTGGCCCTGCTTTCTAAAGTACGTAAGTATATTGTTTCTACTGTGAACTGCTGCAAATCTTCTCTGGGAGTGAGGGGGTATAAATCCATAAATAGAGTCAAAGTGAGTCATGTCTTAGTCAATAGGGAAATTGTCAAAGGATTGTGCTTATCTATATGGCCAGAACAGTCCTTCTGGTTAGACTCTGGGACGAAATTCAACACCACCACCCACTTCACAGCGGGGGAGGCTATGGGTAAGATTTAACACCTGGTAGCTAACCAATCTCGAAGGAAAGCAAGCCGACCATGCCTTTCTGATTTTGACGCACAAAATTTAATGACTGGAGGGGACTTTCTAGGTCACCCAGGTCTATTCTTCCATCTGACACTGGAATGTTCTAGATTCTGTACTCAATCTCGACTTGAATACTTACAGTGACAGAGACCCCGAGCCCAACTAAACGCAATGCATCTCATCATTGTCTGGCTGCACTCTTCTCAGGTCCTTTAGTAAAGTGGGTCAAAATATTTCCCCCCTTCATGATCATTCATTTGTAGAGCAAGTCAAATTTCTCTTTTCCAACCTAAAACCCCACGATATGTGTCTGCTCTCAGACACGTGCTGCCTTGAGACGAGTCCTGGCATAAAAGAAACCTACTTCCAGTAATTAGTAAGCTATGAACTAGCATTACTTTAAGAATTTATACATTTCAGGCTCTTTTGTTTTTCTGTTTTTCCTCTCACCTTGCTCTTGGAACCAAAACCATGCAACACATACTGAGACAGAAAGCTCCTATAAATTATCTGAATCACATTCTTCAGCCCCTAGTTGAAGGATTATAGGCTTTCTTCTCTTCAGACCTTCACTTTGGAATGAAAGAGCATTCACACGGTAGCTTTTAGAGCTTCTCTGTTAACATAGCAGTCGCTAGCTACGCACAGCCACTCCACACAGTGTGGTCAGTGGGATGGAAGAACTGAATGCTTCATTTTACCTAACTTGAGTCAATTTAAGTTTTACAATCAAAGCAGTGTAAATTACATTTCCATTAAATGCTACTTTCTTGGTTTAGCAGATTATATTTTACTTCTACTGTTGCATTGTGTAAGATATAATTACTGCATTATAGAGTGTTTCGGATCTGTGCATCATTTCCAGTGCACACACAAATGCATGACCAAGCTAATAGGGGCCAATGCTTGATTCAGTCTGAATGATGTTTTTTTCTATGCATGGAGGGAACATCGCAATATGTTAATTTGAATATTTTATATACCCAACAGAAGTTACAGTGATACTTCGAGAAGTCATACTTGAAGATTAAATTAAAATAGTTATTCTTTTTTCAGAGAGAGAGAGCGCGCGCGCGCACATGAGATCAGAGGAGGGGCAGCAGGAGAGAAAGAGAGAATCTTAAGCAGGCTCCACGTCCAGCATGGAGCCTGACATAGAACTTGATCTCATGACCCTGAAATCATGCCCTGAGACAAAATCAAGAGTCCTGTGCCCAACTGACTGAGTCAATCAGGTGTCCCCAAATACTTACTCTAATCCAGTAAATTTAAATGCTATTTCTACTAAAAAAAATAAGTATGAAAAAAAAACAATTTTTAATTTAAAATAAAGGCATATTACTCATCTAGAATCAAGAAGAAATTAGAAGCTAGTGTTATAACCATAACAGTAATGGAGAAAAGCAGACTGAGAGAAAATGTTGGAGTTTTCACAAAGAATGAAAAACGCAATCTGCTGGGGGCAGAGCAAAAGGCAAAAGCTGTTTCTTTTTGTGTAAAAATAAAAAAGAAAACATACAAAATTAAGTAAGCAAAGCTGAAGCATTTTCGGCAAACACATGAAATCAATACGAAGTTTAAATAGTCAAAAGCATTCAGTGGGATTCGTTTACTGAAATCAGATTTAATATCCAACAAAACTTTAAATAATTTTTCAGTGGGATCTGAACTTAGAACTCTGGTCTGCTATATATTGCTTTGGATCCTTACACAAAATAAAACCCCGTGTTTATTGGTGTGCGTTTTTTTGGTCTTTTTTTTTTTTTTTTGGAACACAATTTTTAGATGGAGATGTGGTATAATAAGTCATTATTATTTTGCTGAAATTTTATTAGAAACTTATGAGGAAAAAAATTTTAAAAGACACTTCAAGATCTTTAGTTAAGCTGCCAAATGATTGCACATTTCTTACAATAGGAAAGATTAATTGATTCAAAAATTTGAAAAATAGCAAGTACTTTTTGTTAGTTTTAGCTGAGTTGCATGATAAAGTCACTGCCTGATTTCCAAAATTACATAGAAATGTTCTCAATTCCCCAGCCTTAAAAATCAAATTCGGGCCATAGGCATTTAAAAAAAAAATTTTTTTTAAGATTTTATTTATTTATTTGACAGACAGAGATCACAAATAGGCAAAGAGGAAGGCAGAGAGAAAGGAGGAAGCAGACTCCTGATGTGGGGCTCCATCCCAGGACTCTGGGATCATGGCCTGAGCCGAAGGCAGAGGCTTTAACCTGCTGAGCCACCCAGGTGCCCCGAGCCATAGGCATTTTTTAATCTGTTAAACTATCAAAGAATTCTTGCTAGATATGGGAAAAAATTAGTCTGATTATGACACTGCCCCAGCCATATGAAGTCCCAAACAAATCTGGATTTATCTGAATTTTAGAACAAGACAATGATGTTTCCTTTATTGTTTTACAGACATATGATGCATATGGATGGTATCTGAAACCAGTTCTCCGGGGCAGAGTCCATGGAAAGTATCACAGATCGAGGTCCTCAAGTCATTATGTACGTACCAAATGCTAAGTAAAATCATCCATTCGTGAAACTCTTAAATAAAGAGAAGACAATTTAATGATCTTGTCTTCTTTGCACATGCTTGTCAGTTAAACTGCAGAAGGGTTTTACAAAGATTTACTGGAGTTCACGATTTTCTTAAAACAAAAGAAATGCTTGCCAAATATTCATAACCAAAGAGAGAGAGAGAAAAAAAAAAGGCAGGATGAGTCGTGTCACTGAAAAAAATGACAGCGTGATTTATGTTTTCTCACCGATGTGACACTGAATATAAATGAGCTAAATTTGATGCACCAAGGACAGTAAAAACTTATCTGTGAGCTAGCAGTACAGTATGGGAAGATATGGTATAATAGGAACTTTTCATAATAAAATTCAATAATAATTATTTTGCCGTTATTTCTAGTAGAAATCAACATATCAAAGATTTCACTTATAACAAACACTATCATGTAAACTGCTGCCAAAACTAAAAAAAAAAAAAACTTGAATAATGCTGTGTTAATTGTGGTAAATTTAAAAGGGGCCTTTCATTTTCTGTAATACCACTTTGAATTTGATGGCAATAATAAATACTGAAGTGACACAAGAGTTGATGAATTTATTTAACTCAGTTTTAAAACTATGTCAAATCAATGCCTCTAAAAATGATAAACCAACTTTGTCTAATGGAAGCAAATATTAAAGGAAAATGACTTTTTGGTACCTGCTTCTATTATTGGAAACACTCATAGGTATGGCTAAGCTTTTACTGGGCATGTGAATTTACTTTTTTTGACTGCAAATTTTACAAAATCTAAATAGAGATCAAGTATTTCTGATGAAAACTCAAGATCCAAATTGAGATGTGCTGTGGGAAAATTACATGCCAGATTTTGAAGACATTCTATGAGAATGAAACTATTGATTACACTTGAAATGGTAATAGCTTTGATCTATGGAGTTAAACAAAATATTTATCTCACTTAATTTTACTAGGCATGAATCTATAATGATATGAATAAATGATGATTTTATTTATCTTCAGGAAATAAATAAACGAAGGAGAATAGGTAAATCCCCCACCCCCACTCCACTGCACAGAATTCCAAATGATTTATGGAGGAGCTCCCCCCTCACGGAAGTAGAAATACTATATATCCCTTAAGTCTTCCTTCCAAGGAGGACAATATGGAAAGAGCTAGGGGAGCAAATCGATGGTGGAGACACCGACAGACACCACCTCAATCAGGTGATCAAGGTTAACATCTATGTTAAGCCATGCTGAATAGCATTTACCCTTGAAATGATGTCATAACAGTGGTAATATACTTGGGTGGTCTTCCTCCTACACACCCAGGGACCCCAATGATCTGCATGGTTTTTAACAGAGACACCAAGCAATTAACTTGATTTTAATACTGTTTTCCTGGAGATAGCATCACATCCCACAGGGTAAGGGATCAGTCCCACAAGACTGACCCCTTCCTTGCCCCATATTAGATACCAATCCCAAGTCCTAACTGTCACCTGTGCTTTGGACCAACCAGCTATAGACCCCCTTCTTAGGTTCTATTAATTTGGTAGAGTGGCTCACAGAACTCAGAAATATAGTCTACCTGCTAGATTACTGGTTTATTACAAAGTATATTAGAGGATAGGAATGAAGAGCCAGGTGTTTCTGTCCCCCAGGGATTTAGGGGGTCTGCCTGGGAGCTGTTCTGGTTAGACATCCTGAAAGCTCTCTAAATCACCACCCTTTTTGGGTTTTTAGGAAGACTCATAGACATGATGAAGTCACTGGACATTAGCAATTGGTTCAACCTCCAGCCCCTTTCCAAAACCTTGGAAGTCAGGGGGTAGGACAGAAAGCTCCAACCCTTCAATCACATGGTTGGTTTCCTGGGCAACCAGCGCCCAACCTTTGGTACTCTCCCAAAGCCACCTACTAACATAAACTCAGGTGTGGTTGAAAGGGTTTTCCTAAGAATATCAAGACACCTTTATGGCTCTCTTCACTTAGGAAATTCTAAGCATCTTAGGGACTCTGTGCCAAAACTGGGGTCAAAGACCAAAGATACATTTCTTACTATAAATCGCAACCTCAGAGCCCTTGTAGCATCATGAGAAAAACATCAGACAAACCCCAATTCCAGGACCTTCTACAATATACCTGAGCAATATTCTTGACATTGTCGAAATCATCAAAGCCAAGAGACTCAGAAACCATCACAGTTTAAAGAAGCTAAGAAGACTTGGTGGATATCCTACATGGGGTCCTGGAACAAAAAAAGGACACGAGGTAAGAAGAAAGGAATCTGAAGAGAGTATGGATGTTAACAATAATGTATCATTAGGGATTTACTGGTTGTGAAAAATACCACATAAAAATGTTAAGATGGCTGAGCTAGGGAGAACTGTGTAGACGGTTCACAGCAATCTCTCCACGGCATCCACAACTTTTCCGTAAATCTAAAGCTCTTCTAAAATACCAATGTTATCACAAAAATTTAATTGCACCTGTTTCTTTTTCTTTTTTAATGCAGCTACTAAAATTTTTTTAATTTCCCATGTGGCTCACATTGCTTGTCCTATCGTAAAGAGCCACGTTAGGGGCTCCTGGGTGGCTCAGTCAGTCGAGCTGCTGCCTTCGGCTCAAGTCATGATCCCAGGGTTCTGGGATCGAGCCCCGAGTCGGGTTGCCTGCTCAGCAGGGAGGGTGCTTCTCCCACTGCCTCTGCCTGCCACTCCCCCTGCCTGTACTCTCTCGCTCTCTGTCAAAGAAAGAAAGAAAGGAAGGAAGAAAGAAAGAAAGAAATAAAGAAAGAACCACACTAGAGAATGGGGTTGCCATGGAGCAAGCAGCAGTGAGCCTGTTGTCTGGAAACCCCTGGTGGTAAGCCCGCCTTTACTGCTTAGCGCACATATCGCGTGCCCTCTTGGCCTGAGGTCCTCAAACGCATGATGAGAATAAAAGGATTGTTGCAAAGACTACGTAAGATGGTTCGTCTGAAAGAAATGAGCACACTCGGTGGCTGCTGACATGTGCTGACTTCTTGCTCTTGCAAAAGGAGGCAAATCATTGCAATGCAGTACAAAGCTCTGGAGAGCTGCAGAGAGAGGAATGCATCCACATTGGGAAGGGTTCCCAGACAGAATATCTGACCTGGATCTTCTAAGACTGACTCCAGGCCCAGAAAAAAACTGTTGATTCCCATATGGATCTCTCCAGTCTCAACGCAAAACATGCAATATAGATTTATTTTGTCTCCCTATCCTTAGGGCTCGGCTCCCATTCTCTTGGTGGCGACTTTCTCCATTGCTGGGCGGCCATGTTCTTGCGTATGTCCTAACGTAGGCCGCATAAACCTGCCACACTACCGGCTCCACATGTCGTAATTCATTCATTTACACTTATCACATGCAGAAGCTTATTTCTGGCTGGAGCTTAGAGGAGTATTTTTGGTGTTGAAGTATAGTTACATTACTAGTTCCAGGAGACTGGCTCCAGCAGATCATATAGACTATAGGGTACACTAGTTGAAGTATGAGTTACATTCCTTAACATAACATTACAATGTTTCATTAGTTTCAGGAGTACAACCTCACCATTGGACAAGTCTACGCATCGTGATATGATCACCACGAGTTGGGCCACCATTTGTCCCCATACAACACATACAACTTTGTCCCCGTGACAATACCATTGACTCTATTCCCAGCGCTGGTTGGAAAGCACTGAAATAAAGAGACTTAGTCATCACACACTACCCAATCAAGTGGCACAAAACTGGAATTGTTCCAATGCAGCCATACTGCCGAGAAAAATGGCCGGTGGTTTGCTTCCCTGCAGAAGATGGACAATTAATTCATCTCCAGCAGAATCCTTCGGCGATGACAATCTCTTCTGCCGAAGGACTTTGCTTTCAAGCTGCCTGTCTTGTATCTACCCATTCCTTCTCTCACTTCATGGATATCGTTTGAGTACTTACCATGTATCAAGGATTGACCACACACTGTTCTGTTTTCATGGCTTCTTCATATGTGTTTGTCCCATTTTCTGAGGAAGGTATAAATAAGGTAAAGGTCTGATTTATGGCTTCTCTTCTGCAATTCTCTTGCTTGCTTGCTTGCTTGCTTGCGGTCCTGCCCACTCCAGTCACACCCTACACACACACACACACACACACCCCTCCATCACTACCAATAGCCATTCCATCAAGGACTAAGAATTCTTGTCCTCTTCTGGTCCTTTTAGCTGGACCACGAATCACATTGACTGGAGATGGATGAACAAGAGAAAATCAAATGTAATTGCGTATGTAATGGGGATGCCACACAAACATGGAAATACCAAAGAAGTCAGGCAAAATGAGGTATGTATGTCTTCTTGAACTAAGGAGAAGGGGGTAGGGGTGTAGGATTCCACAGAAAAGGAATGCACTTCACAGGACAATAAAAAAAGCAGATATTTGGTAATTAGATGTTTGCCCTGCCAGACAGATGGGTCACTCAGATAAAAATTTATCTCTGATAATGACCTTTATTCTGAGGAAGACTCCCAGCATAGAAGCTTCCGCGTAGTTAAGGGAGGGACAAAAATTTCCCGTGAGCCTTCAGGGTCTCCATTGCTTCCGCTCTAAATAATCTGCATGCCGGCCTGCCCGCAGCCCCTACAATACCCGGTCTATTTTCCTACGTACAAGAGAGACAGAGATGTGCTTTAAAGGGCATCACAGGTAAAGGAGAAAAGGAGGCAAGTACGTAATCACCTTATTTTCTTTCTTTCTTTTTTTTTTTTTAATATTTTTTATTTGTTTATTTTGAGAGAGAGAGAGAGCGAGAGAGAGCATGAGAGGGGAGGTCAGAGGGAGAAGCAGACCCCCCATGGCGCTGGGAGCCCGATGCGGGACTCGACCCCAGGGTTCTGGGACCATGACCTGAGCCGAAGGCAGTTGCTTAACCAACTGAGCCACCCAGGTGCCCACCTTATTTCCTTTCTAAATAGGAAGTATCTCTCCCTCTACTCCCGCCTTTCCAGACCCAGATGGCCACTTTTGTGGTACTTTTACCATAAAATCTGAATCTCAGCGATTATGATTCGATTCAGGTCTATCTCTTGGCAAGCTCTCCTCCTTTACGTGATAAGCCCCCAAAAGATGCTTGTAAATGTCAGCCACAGGGACCTTAAGGATCCTGGGAAAACGAGGCACATCCTCAGTCACACGAAGTGAGTCTGACACCTTGCCGAGGCACAAACCCTCACCCCTCACCGTGCTTTCCATGGGGCACAGGGGAGACCCAGGGGTGCATTCCCAGCGCTGATCCACAAGCCCAAACTAGCAGTTAATTTGAGTTTGACACAAACCAGATCTCGGGCCCTGCAAGCTATTTAACTTAATTACTCCTCCAGTACGGAGGGAAAATGGGAAACTGGGCGCTATAATCAGTGCCAGTCTTCTTGACTGGTCTGATTGTTCAGGCTGTAAGAGAAATCAAGGTCGGTGGGGGAGGGAGCTGTTCCTTGGGCTTCCTTCCTACTCCTTCGCTGTTATTCTGAGGAATGCATTTAATTATAGAGAGAACTCGCTTATTTGCTTTCTAGTAGCTGGCTCTTTCTTAGCTATTCCTACCGGAGCCTTTCCTTTGCTCAGGAACAAAGACCTGTTTACAACGCGACCACCTCCTTGGCTCCCAATCCAGAGCCTTCTCCCACACCAAAGGAAAGCAAGGTAGTGTGATGCAAATCGCCCCACAGTGGGCTACCTTGGCCAACCCCGGGACCTGTTTTCAGGGGCATGCAAACTAGAACCCTCCCAAGCCCCGGGAACTGTAAATAACTGGGGCTGTGAAAGGGGTCAGCTTGGTTTAATTTGGAGTTGCACAGAGCTTTTCTATAGCAATTCAAACAGCAGCGAACAAACCCCTCTGGGGGCCTTAAAAAAAAAAAAAAAAAAAAAATTCCAGGGCCAGCACCTCTATTTACTCTTTAGACTCCTGGCTGTCTGGTGGAGGTCTGTTCTTAAAAGCTAATCAGTTCTTCTGTGGTGGCTGCCTGGGGCCCTCGCAAGCAGGCTGCCCCCTCCACCCCAGAGGAAAACGGAGCAGCGCCTGTGCACTGGGCCCACTGGGGGATCTGGTGGAGAGGAAGCCTTTGCGGAAAAAGCACCAGAGTTTAATGCTGAGGCTGGGATGAGGCTGGGGACCCTCCGACGTCAGCATGGCTCTCTCCATCTGCAGGGGGATAGGAGGACTCCTAGTCTAGCCCTGTTACCAAGCTATTCCGTGGGACTTATCTGAGGGGTACCTCCACTGCCTTCTCTTCTCGTCAAATATATCCTCAAAGCTACAGGGGCTGGAGAAGTCAGAGACAGCATTGAGCATCTTCACTTTCCGTCTGTTCCTTCAGAAGCCACTCCCAGGGCAATCCAGGATCCCAAAGGATCACAAGGCCAAGCGGTCCAGATGGACAGACGTCAAGACCAGAAGGTTCTAAGGACACTCCATATCCTGCTCCAGTTTCTGCAGAAATGACTTCCATTTCCCAAGCCCTCGCTTGAGCCTCCCAGCAAACAGCTTAAGTTGTGGCAAAAAGATTTGAGTTAGTTCTTAGGAGGGACATTTTTACTGCAAGACTGTGAGGCATGGAATCCTAAATCAGATTTCAGCGTGTCTTGCTCTGAGGATATTTAAGCGAGAGCAGAGATTCGGAATTTTTTTTTTTTTTTTTCCTGGGGTTATAAGAACGGTTCCGCTTTGAACCAGATGACTCCTCCGGAGTGGCAAACTTTGCAAGATTTATTGGCAAAGACAGCTGCCTACTCTGGCAAGGAGAATGAAAAATATCCCAGCACCCACCATAAAGCAAGTTAATACCCCATTATGATCCCAACCTAGAACGGCTCTCCCTCGGACGGAAGCTGAACTCTTTGGTGGACGTGGGGGCTCTTCCTTTCCCCGTGAACCTGGCCAGGAGATACCCTGGCAGGTTTCTGAGTGTCAGTGCTGATTCTCCAGGGTGATGGGGCCCGCAGAGCTCAAAAGCAACATCGTCTTCTGGAGCAGGCGGGTGTGCTGGTCTAACTAACTACAGTCCTGGACAAGTGACGCTTTGTGCTGGTCCAGCAGAGGCCCTGGAAAGTCTGTCTGCCCCAACCATGGGCTGTCTCCAACCCCAGCCCACTATAGGGGCAGATTTTTTTTTTTTTTTTTTTTAACCCACAGGTGAACGAGTCTGTAAAATTTCACATCTACAGTTAGGCACATAGAGGACCTGCAAAGGGTCAAGTTTCCCTAGTCGGTATCAATCCCTCTGCTTGCATCTACCCACACCTTTCTGAGGTGGTGGGTACGAGTCACTTAGGACCAGCTAGCAGAATCAAGGCGTCCAGAGGATGGAACTGGGAAGGGGTGTGCGTGGGCACGCGTGGGAGTGAGAGGAAGAGAGAGAAAGAAGAGAAAGAACAAGGACGCAGATGGCGACCACGAGGACAGAGTGAAGATCCCCGCTACAGCAGTGCGTGGGGAAAAAGTAATAGTGATCCGATGTCACAGGTGGGTTTGGTCTGGGGGACGGTCTTCGTCCCAGCTGTGCCCTGCTCTGCCACGTCCTTATCTTTGACTTGTGCGAGATGAGGATCTAGACGCCAAGCTGCCAGAAGGTAAACATGGGCTGGCGACATTTTGGGAAAAGCCATGGCAGCGTTAGGGGACCCTGACAGCGTTAGGGGACAGGGAGGCAGGGTCCAATAGTTCTCGAAGGAAGATCACGGCAGTGTGTCACCAGCGGGAACGAAAGCCCTGTGAAGCAGCTCTTCTGAGGCTGCGATAGGCAGAGCCCCGCGCGTGTGACGCCCAGCTCGCCCACGCAAAAACGAGAGTGCTCGCAAGAATGTGCATGCATGTGCACACAGCCGCAGCAATGCTGTGCGTGCAATTAGTTGGCTCCTTTCCTTATTGAGAACAAAGGAATACACGTAGTCAAAGGAAAAAAAAAAAAAAAAGGGCAGGGGGAATTCTAAATCACTTCTGGAAACACCGGCTCTCACGATATCCATGATTCCTTTCTCCTGCTAAGTGTGATTTCCTTCGGCTGGTTTCACAGTCTTTGCATTTCACTCCTAGGTGGTAAAGGCTGCCAGATGCCAACATGTGAGCTCTGTTTACTTTGGTCTCACCCTACTGGCATCCCGCCACCCCTGTGACAGCTTGAGCTACGGTGGGGAGGGGAGACCAGAAACTCTGAGACTGGGCCCCACTTGTTTTATTAGACCCCTAATAAGACCTTGTAGATCCTGCCCACCGTGAGCAGGTGACTCATTCTAATTCAGCAGTTAGCTGAATGCCTGAATTATGTAACCCTCTTGAGGGCCCCAAGTGACTACACGCCAAAACTCCCTGCCTGTCTTTTATACGGGAGACCATGTTGGCTCTCGGACCTAACCTCGCTGGCAGCTTGATATGAACCAGGTTCTTTCTTAAATGTCATTAATTTCAAATGCACAACCCGTGCCCGATTCCTTTCTTTCAATCTCAATGGTCTGAACCCCTTTAATGCCTCTGGCCGACTTCCTTTCTCCTTTCTCACCAATGTGGTCTGTCCCCACTGGCATCACAGGCCGTCAGCCCAAGTATGGCCATCTCCAAGTAAGCTTCTCCCCTTTCAGATTCTCCTGTCTGCGAGGACTTGACCTTGCAGGGTTCTTGACAGTCCCAGGTAAGACTCTCTCTTGTCCACCTCTGCTCCTCTGAAAGTAAACAAAGAGTAAGCCAGAAGAGGAAAGTAGATCAAGATTATTTGGAAATGCAGAAGAAATAAGGTGTGGTTGAGTGAGGTGGCCTTAAGGAGAACAGAGTGAGGGCCTCAAAGAGGGGAAGGAAGGAACGGAGGGAAAGTGGGAACGAAATGTGGGGGAGAGTGGTCAACCAGGCCATGTAAAAGGCTTTAAGAAGAGAGGTCACACAGAAGGGGACGGGAACAAAATGTCGGTCAAATCCACAGGCACTTGGATTCATGCTACTCTAGTAAGTCACCCTTTACCTCAACCAACTTAAAAAAAAAAAAAAAAAAAAAGAGTGAGCAAATAAAATACTTAGCAGAGGGTCTGGAGAGAAGTAGAATTTCCTGAATGCCGAGAAAAAAAAAGAAATGAGAGGGTTTGAAGACCATGATTTGGGAAAATCCATGATGGGGGAAGACTGGGAAAGTGTGTGGGTATGTTTTGGTGCAGTGGGTTCATCCAACCCTCACAGGGCACAGCCCCCTTGCAACGATCCCTCCGCAGCCCATTCATCACTCATTAAAAGTGCGCCAAATGAGCCTTAAGAGAGATAGATGACCTTTCATATTTTTTCGTGAATAATGTTAGTGATGGTGTCTTTCATCTTCACAGAACTGCTCAGGGCCTCCAGAACTTTCCAAGCTTCCCTGCCCTTCACACAGGCTCAAGTGCAGGGCCCTGTGGCAGGAGCCTGGGAATGCCAAGCATCTATGCACTATTTAATTTTTCTCCGGGTGCAGAGTCTTTAACCAGTTGGTGTCGACTGTGAAATCCCTTTGGTGAGTCAGCTTGTTGCTAAATTCTCATTGTAAACCATCGCGCAGCTGCGGCACAGACATAAAAATACATCTTCTGAGACTATGGGAGTGGGGTCCATGCTTCTATTGAGAAATAGCTCAGGAGGCTAAGATTCTCTCTCGTGCTCTCTGCTGTATCAGAGTACTGCTGGTGCAAGTGAACATCGGTTCCTCGGCAAGATTCTTGGAACTTGACAGTGAACACATGGAATTTTAAAAAGTGAGGAAAGGGCATAGCTCAGATGATTAGGAAGCTCTGGGCAATACAGTGCTACAAAGATACTCAGCATTAATACTGTAATGGAATTTTAAGTCAAGTTCAAATTCAGATCTCCTAGAGTGGGTTCGGGCTATATATTCAGAATTCTCTTTCCGGTTAGTTTTTAGTCAAGTCCATTTCTCTGCTTCACCCAAGCAAAAGAAGAGACTTAGGAAAGGTCTGGGTTGGGGTTCATTTTCCTTTTAAACATCTGGACCTTAAAACCACCTCCCGACACCCATGGTAATCATTCTTTGTCTTTTTATGCCGAGAGCCCATCTTCCTTCCACACTGAGCACTTATCTTTGGTTTGGCATCTGCATTACTGAATTTGCTCTGCTGTGAAGATTCCATCCATGAACAAAATATATTTTTATACAGAGTAATTAAAAAACAGAGACAGTTATCCAACTTTGCACTGCCTCATTCCCCAATCTGTCACTGATTTCTCAGGGTTTACTTAGGAGAAGACGTTGAAGCTGACCCAAAAGAAGGGAGAACTAAGGGAAAAGAGATGAAAGGAATGAAGGAAGAGGAGGAGGGAGAGGCCGAAAGAGAGAGAGATGGACGGATGAACTGAAAGAAAATAAGTTAGTCTTAGGCCTCTCTTTATGACCCATTCACACTTTCTCCTCCTGGCATCAGTCTCGAAAGTGTTTTGTGTCCAAGACAACAGCAGTGTGTACAGAGCGGATTTTCACGAACAAGGACGGAAGTCCTACATCTGTCTCCACCAAGACAACAACTATCCACATCTTTCATCCATCATCAGCCTAGCCAGAAACATTTTTTTTTTTCTTTCATGAGTACAATGAAGGATATAGGAAAGAAAAGGCTAGAAGAGATGACGACGGTAAGTAAGGACTAGCCACATTGCTGTTAGCCAGGAAAGGAGATATCCCAAAGGGAGGGAAATGCAGTCTCTGACCTCCACCTAGACCCACACAGATGCCGAGGTCTACATTCTATCTGCGGAAATTTGTCTTCCTCTGGAGCACCCGAGTGGCTCAGTTGGTTAAGCTGGCTCAGGTGATGATCTCAGGGTCCAGGGATTGAGTCCCACATCAGGCTCTCTGCTCAATGGGGCACCTGCTTATCCTTCCCCCTCTGTGCCCCCCATTCATGCTCTTTCTCACATAAATAAATAAAATCTTTAAAAAAAGAAAGAAATTTTTCTACCTCTTACACGTCTTCATAAAGACTTCCTAATGTACCACTTCCTTTTTAAAAGTAGGTTTATTGACATACAATTGAATACAAAACCACCCTATACATATTTAAGTGCATAAATTGGGAAGATTTGATAGATGTATACATCTGTGAAACCATCCCTACAATTATGATAATGACCATATCCAAGACTCTAAGAGTTTTCTTGTAGCTCTTGAAAAGCAGTTTCTGTATTCATGTTTTCAATGTTGTTCTGGCTATTCTAGGTCCTCTGTATTTCTATATGAATTTTCAATCATTTTGTCAATTTCTACATATGACCCTGCTAGGATTTTGGATGGCACTTAATTTAGATGGCGCTTAATAGATCAATGGGGGTAGATAGACATCTAAACAATACTGAGTCTTCCAACACATGAACATGGTATATCTCTCCATGTATGTGGATTTGTAGTTTTTAGTGTATAGAGCTGCCAAATCTTAGGTCAGATTTATTCCTGAGTACTTCACATTTTGAGGCTACTACAAACAGTATTGTGAATTTCAATTTCTGGATCTTTACCTTATATCCAGCAATCTTGCCAACCTCAATTATTAGCTCTCGTAGCTTTTCTGTACATTCCGTCAGATTTTCCACATAGACGACCATGACATCTGAACACAGTTTTCTTTCTTTCTGTCCCAAATAGATGTCTTTTCTTTCTTTTTCTGGCCTGAGTACATTGGCCACTGTTTCTGATACAATGTTGAATAGAACGAGTGTGACTGGACATCTTTGTCTTATTAGTGGTTTCAGGGGGAAAAATCATTGTCTTTCACAATTAAGTATGATGTTAGCTACACATTTTTCATACATGCCCTTCATCAGGTTTTTCATAGATGCCTCTGAGGTTTTAGAGGTGGGCATTTTGTTCCCATTTCTAGTTTCCTGAGAGTATTTTTGAGGAGTAAATAATAGATCTAATCAGTTTCCTTTTCTGCATTTATTGAAATCATCCCATCATCCTTCATTCTTAGCTTGAGAATATAATGAACTACATTCATTGATTTTTGAATGTGAACCAAAATCTTAAGATAAACCCAACCAGTCATTACGTGTCACCCTTTTTATAGATTGTATATGGTCTCTTAAAATTTGATTTGGAATTTTTGCATCTATGTTCATAAGGGATATTATTTTGTAGTTTTACTTTCTTAGAATGTCTTTACTTGGGTTCAGGGACCAGAGCAACATGGATTTTACTGAATGATTGGAAAATGTATTAGTCAAGCTATAGAGAGAAGTCAGAACAATGTGAACAGGGAAATTTAATATTAAGTATCATTCAAATAAAGGGTTGAACTAATGAGGTACTGGCTAATAAGAAGTAAAGACAAGTCTACTGTGGGGTGCCTGAGTAGCTCAGGTGGTTAAGCAACCAACTTTTGATTTCAGCTCAGGTCATGAAATCAGTGTCATGAGATCCAGCCCTGCATCAGGCTTCACACTAATCATGGAGCCCAGCTCAATGGGCCCTCTCTCTTTATTAAAAAAGAAAGAAGAAGAAGAAGAAAGAAAGAAGAAGGAAGAAGAAGGTAGAAGAAGGAAGAAGAAGAAGAAGAAGAAGAAGAAGAAGAAGAAGAAGAAGAAGTAGTAGTAGTAGTAGTAGTAGAAGAAGTAGTCATCTAACTAAAATAGGAATAGCAGATTTTAGAAGCAACCACCCTCCCTAGGGCTGTCCAGACCCTGGTGGAGAGGGCATGGTTGTGGCTTCTCAGTGACAAGACTGGTCACTACGGGACGTACCAGGAGAAGCTGATAGAAACCTCCCTTCCAGAGAAAGCTGTTCATGGGGCCACATCTCCCTGGAGGTCCTCCAGTATCAAACTGCTGTGGGGTGCATGGGGAGAAGCTGCTAGCCACAGGGCAGTGCTGAGCATGGGGCCCTGCACGAGCCAGGGGGCCACCCTGGCAGGAGCCTGCCCTGGGAGAAGCCCCCTACACTGAGCCAAGTGGACAATGGGGAAGCTGTGCCTGCTGCTGGAGCTGGATATTGGAAGCTATGTCATGCTCGGTTGTTTCCTGTTCTCTCTTCTCTCCCATTTCATTTTCAATGGGGTCTCTCTTGCTATTTGTTCCAGTGTACTAATCTTTTCTTCTGCAATATGTTTCTTCCATTTATCTTATCCAGTCTGTTTTTCATCTCACATATTCTAGTTTTCAGCAGGAAGTTCAATTTGGGTCTTCTTAAATATCTTCTATGCCTTCACGTAGTTTCAGGACACAGGGAATACAGGACTGGGATGTCCATCTATTATGTCTCTCATCTGGGTCATGTCTGAGTCAGTTTTGATAGACTGTTCTCTTCATTACAGTTGTATGTTCTTGGCCCTTTGCTTGCCTGGTGATTTTGGATTAGACACTCTAATTTGTGAATTTCATGTTTTTAGCTGTTGGAAAAATATCTATTTTCCCCTAAATAGCTTTGATCTTTGTGCTGGGATAAAGTTAAGATGCTTGGAAACAGTCTGAGCCTTTTAGGTCTGGCTTTTGAGATTTGTCGGGACAGGGTCAGAGAGATCAGTGTTCAAGCCAAAATAACTTTTGTCTCCCTACTAAGACAAAACCCTTCTAAATACTCACCCTTGAAGCCCCATGAATTATGATTTTTGGATTTGGCTAGTGGCAGCAGGAATGAGAAGCCCTGCCCCGTGTGAGCATTGGAGATTTTCCCCTCTGTGCCTTTCACATGGTTCTTTCCCTGAAGGGAATGGCTAACAGTCAAGTGAAGACTCAAGTGGGACCTTCCACCTTTCTCCAAAGTGTCTCCTTTGGTAACGTGCTCCCCTCCCAAGTACTCCAGCCTGCCATCTATCTGCTTTGAGCTTTTAGACTTCCAGCTCGGTCTCCTCTAATCAAGGAGATCACCAGGCTCTACCTCTGTGTCCCTTGCCTATGCTGTGTCCTATAAAGGATCCAGGCAGTGAGCTGCTTCTTCCATCTCAACTTCATTGTTTGATGCCCAGTGTTTCCTAAATGTTGTCTGAATATTTCAACTCTGTGTTTTGTTGTTTCAGGCAGGATTGTAAATCTGATCCCTGCCCTTCCATCTTGATCAGAAACCCACACTGCAATGTGTCCCTTTTTACAATACATGTATGTCTGTGGTAACACCCAAAGCCTTAAGCAAACAACGTTTAATAGATGAAGGCATCATTAAGAGCAAGATTCTAGGGGCGCCTGGGTGGCTCAGTTGGTTAAGTGTCTGCCTTCAGCTCAGGTCATGATCCTGGGGTCCTGCGATTGAGTCCTGTATTAGGCTCCCTGCTCAACGAGGAGTCTGCTTCTCCTTCTCCCTCTGCACCCCCCTTTCCATGCCTCTCTCTTTCTCAAATAGATAAATAAATAAAATATATTTTCAAAAAAGGATAAGAGGGATATCTGGGTGGCTCAGTCGGTTAAGCATCTGACTTTGGCTCGTGGTACGATCCCAGGGTCCTGAGATGGAGCCCCACATTGGGCTCCCTGCTCAGCAAGAACCCTGCTTCTCCCTCTTCCACTATCTCTGCTTGTGTTCCCTCTTTCACTCTGTGTCTGTCAAATAAATAAATAAAATCTTTGGGGAAAAATAAAAGAACAAGATTCTACTGAAATGATACCCAGCATTAAATGTTCCTGGGCGTGTGGAGCTGGGTGTCAGGAAAGACACATACCAGCTTTAAAAGAGATGGAAGTATGGGAGGTAAGACAGTGGTTGTACCAGGAACCCCCTGTGCATTTCAGATCATCTCCACTTGCCTCGTTCTACACAATCTTGCACTTTCCAGAGGCGAAAACTGACAGCATGTTGCTGCAGGACCATAATGCTGGCCTCTTAACTTCCTTTCCACACCATGGTGTAAAGTACTCCAGGAGCCTGCTCAGCCCTCACAAGTGTGCAACCTAGTGAGGCCCTTTCCTTTTCTTCCCCCTAAACAGATGATTCCCAGGCACCTTCTGTCCACTTCCCAGGAGGCCCTGTAGAATTTCATACCAACAGCCCATAGCAGTGGCCAACTTAGGAACAGAATCTTCCCCTGGCTTTCTCTCTTTTCTGTTTCACTCCCTGTGGGAGACTGAACTGTTGGTTCACGTCTTTACTCCTCTTCAGCTATACTGACTATCCACATCCATAGGGTGGGTCCTCATGACAAGGGACACTCTTCTTTCCCACGTTCGGACTTTCAACCTGGCCACAGGACTTGGTTTGGCCAAGGCGAGGCTAGTGGACATGAGGCCATCCGAAGCTGGAGATAATCCCTGCTGTGTGTCGCCCATCCGGCGATGGGAGGGAAAGGTACCCACCGCCCCACTGTCCTTTCAACTCAGGTACCAGAATGAGACACCCAGAGCAGAACTGTCCCAGCAGAATCATCCCAGCAGACCCCAGATGACCCAAAGACGTGTGAGCAAGAAATGAAAGCTAGCCGCTGCACGTCCCTAATGATCTATACTAGTGTGTGTTGCTGTAGAAGTTGAAGGGGACAGGGAGGAAGATTCATCCAGAAACAAACCCTAAGAGAGGTGGTATTGAATTTAAGATGGGATAGAAGGCGACCGAGACGGTGTTCTGGGACCCCTGTCTGGCAGTAATGCTGCATGGATGCTTTGGTGATCAGAGCCTGACCAGTCCATCAAGGCCAAGGCGGCTGAGGCCTCACACCCACGGAGATGAAGTTCTGGGTCCACCCAACGGACAACCAACTTAGAGCGGCCAAAGCCCTGGTGAGGAGTCAAGGAGACGGAGAATGAGAATGAAGGAGCAGAGATCAGTTACCTCACCTGTTCGAAGTCTCTGCCTCTTGTCTATCACCTCAGACCCTCCTGGCCTCCCTCTCATTGCACCCAGTGCTCCAGCAACTCGTCCTGGGTTTCAGCCTAGGCTGGGCCCACGGAACCTGACAGCACCTCACCTTGGTCTGTGCCACGTGCTTCAGGCTTCCTACCTGAGAGCTTTTCCGGTATCATCGAGTGAAACTCTTGGTTTCTCACTTGGCACAGACTTGGATCCCTCACTTAGCACCCACAGGGAAGCCTCCCAGAAGCTCAGGGGAGTCAACAGCCCAGAGGACCACTCTAAGCCAGCTGGAGAGGGGCCTTCCTTGGAAGATTCTGGAGGACCGCCCCATCAGATGCCAGGAGCAGTGGTTAAATCATCCTTATATTGGCCTTCTCTCCTTCACGGCTTGGTTCCCCCAACCTTCACTCTTGCTCCCAAGACCACAATCCAAGTAAGATATTTACACACAACCTTTGTCTGAGACTCTGCTTCATAGTACGGACTACCAGCGGCCAGCGACCAAAGTCTCTGAAAGGAAGTATGTGAAGTCATTCATTCATTCATTGAGTCATTCAACAAACATTTATCAACAACCTACAGTGTCCCTAAGAGCTTTTGTCAAACATACATTCTAGTAAGAAAAGATAATACACACACACACACACACACACATACACACATTCTGCCAAGTAGTACTAAGTACTAAGAAGAAAACTTAGGCCCAGTAGGAAGGAGAAAAGGGAGATCAGACGTTGATTTTTTTTTTTTTTTGAGAATTTATTTATTTGACAGAGAAAGATCACAAGCAGGCAGAGAGGCAGGTAGAAGGAGAGAGAGGAGGAAGCAGGCTCTCTGATGAGCAGAGAGCCCGATGCGGGACTCGATCCCAGGACCCTGAGATCATGACCTGAGCCGAAGGCGGTGGCTTAACCCACTGAGCCGCCCAGGCGCCCCAGACGTTGATTTTTTTTAAAAGCGTGACCAAGGAAGTTCTCGTCGGCAAGGTCATATTTGAGCAGAGAATGAAGTGAGAAAGTTGGTCAGCTATATATACAGGTGACAACATTCCAGGAAGAAGGGCTGGCAAGTGACAAGGCTCTGAGGAAGAGAAGAGGCCTCGTTTAGGGCACAGAGGGAAAGCCCTGGGCGGGCTGGAGAAGCCAGAGGGAAGAGGAGAACAGGAGAGAGACGAGGAAGCTGGGGCTGGGCATCATGCACAGCAGCTTCCGTGTGATTATGAGACAGGAAGGCTCAGAGTACAAGAGTACTATTGAGAAGGGAGGAAAAGGGAGAGTCACCAGCCTGCCAGTAATGCAGGAAAATGAGGGTAGGCTCGCGCTCTGTGGCGGCAGTGGGATAGATAGCAGGAGGGGGCTGAATTCTAGAAATATTTCAGAGGCTCAACTGTCTAGATCTCCTGGCGGATTGCATGAGTAATCTGGGAGAAAGAGAAAACAGCCACGAAACCATGGCGCTCTCCTCCTCCCACGCGTAAGTTCTCTCGGAGGCGGCTCTCTTGTTCAGCTCCTTGCTCTCCCCTTCTTTGCCTTTCTTCACAAGCCCTTCCCTCAAAGGAAACTTCTAGGAGAGTACCACCGACCAGGGAGAAGGACAAAGCCCAGGCCTGAGGGTCCTGGGACTAGAGCTGCTTCCTTCACCCCATCAACAGGCCTTCTTTACCATAACAGATGATTACAGCTGAAGGAACTCTAAGACCTGAGCTCCCTTTAAGCTATCTCTAGGTTAGCCAAAGGCAACAGAAGACAAAGCCAAAGACACTGGGGGAAATGTTAACCTGTGACACCACAGCTACAGTGAACAAAGTACAGCCTAACCCCTAGCCAGATCGTATCTGGCTTTCAAAACAAAATTACGGGGTATGCTAAAAGGCAACGCAAAGCAAAACAAACCAAACCAAAACAACACAGCCTGGAGAGTCAGAGCAAGCATCAGAACCAGACCGAGGTATGGCCGAGCTTGGAATGATGAGACCAGGGATTTAAAGTCACCGTGATTAATATGTCAAGGGGTCTAATGAGGGGAAAAAAAAAAAAAAAAAAAAAAGATGGATAACATGCAAGAAGAAATGATTCCTGTAAGCAGAGAGATGGAAAAGTCAAAAGGAAATGCTAAAGATCAAAAATGCTGAAACAGAAATGAAGAAAGCCTTTGATGGGCTCATCAGTAGATTCAATGTGGCTGGGGAAATGTAAATTGGATCACATCCGTTGACATGGCTGGGGAAAGAGACATCAGATCATCAGATCACGTCCTCCCCAGCTTGAGGCTAGCTCGTGGTTCCCCTTCTCACTAAGAATCTAAGTGGAAGGTTTACAACGGCATGTGACTCACACATTATTGTCCTGTTCCCGACACCTTCTGTCTCTGACGCATCTCCTACTACTCTCCCCCTCACCCATACACCCCGCCACGCTGGCCGGCTTGCTGTTTCTCAGACATGCCAGGCATCCTTCAAGCTGCTGCCCCCTCTGTCTGGACTGCTCCTCCGCCTGATGTCTGCATGGCTGCCGTCTCACTCCATTTTCATACGCTATGGAACGTACTTGCTAATTTTGTCTGCTGCTTATTGTCTCTCTCTTTCCCCAATTCCCTGCCAAACCCACTTCCCACTAGAACATAAACTCCACTTGAGAATGGATTTGTACTTTTCTGTTTTGTTTTTCAATGCATCCCAAGAAGCTAAAATAATATCTGGCACATGGTAGAAGCTTATGCATATTTCAATGAAAGAATAACGTGTCAGAGTATCTAAAGATGCAAAGCAATTGTTGACAGAATAGAAAGGAGAAATAGAGAGCAATGCAATAATAGCAGAAGATTTCAATACCCCACTTCCAACAATGGACAGATCATCCAGGCACAGCACTGGTAAGGAAAGAGCTGACTTGAAGAACACTACAGCACAAATGGACCTAAAAGATACACACAGAACATTCCAAACAATGGAATTCAACCAATTCCAACACAACACCCATCCTTTTCAAGTGCACAAAGAACATCTTCCCAGGACAGATCATAGGTGAAGCCACAAAAACAAACTGTAACAAATTTTAGAAGACTGAAATCATATCAAGTATCTTTCATCACCGTAATGGAGTAAAATAGAAATCAGTAACAGGAGGAAAATAACACAATTCACAAATGTGTAAAAATACAAAAATTCCTAAACCATCAGTAGGTCAAAGAAGAAACTAAAAGGGAAATCAAAAAATATCTTGAGACAAATAAAAATGGAAACACATCAAATGGGAAGTCTTTCCTCTGAGATCAGGAAGAAGATAAGGATGCCCACTTTGACCACTTCTATTCAACAGAGTTCTGGAAATCCTAGCCGAAGCAATTAGGCAATAAAAAGAAATAAAAGGCATCTTGCCTGGAAAGAAAGAAGTAAAATAACCTGTTTGCATTAGCATGATCTTATACATACAAGAAATCCTAAAGATTCCACCAGAAATCCTAAAGATTAGAACCAAAGAACCAATTTAGTAAAGTTGTAGGGTATGAAATTAACATGCAAAAATCAGTTTCATTTCTATACACTGACAACAAACTATACAAACAAAAAAAAAATTAGAAGAAAAATCCCACTTTACAGTAGTATCCAAAAAACAAAACAAAACTTAGGAATTCAATTTAACTAAGGAGATGAAAAATCTGTACACCAAAAACTATGAATGAAACCAAAAACTATGATGAAAGAAACTGAAGAAGACACACACACACACACAAAAAAAAATGGAAAGATGACCTATATAAGCAAAACAGAATAATTAATATTGTTAAAAGGTCCACACTATCCAAAACAATCTATATACTCCATGGAATTCCTATTAAAATCCCAATGTATTTTTCACAGAAATATCCCCAAAAGTTCTGAAATTCATATGGAACCACAAAAGACTGCAAATAGCCCAAGCAATTTTGAGCAAAAAAGACCAACTGAATCCATCACACCACCTGATTTAAAAATACACCACAAAGCTGTAGTGATCAAAACTACATGGCACTGGTCTAAAAACAGATCTATAAGCCAAGGGAGATTAGAGGACCCAGAAATCAATCCACACATTCATGGCCAGTTGATCTTTATCAAAGTTGCCAAGAACATACAACAGGGAAAAGATAGTCTCTTCAACAAAAAGTGCTGGGAAAATTGGTTTTCCTCATGCGAAGGAATGAAACTGAACATTTGACTCACTGCATATACCAAAATCAACTCAAAATGGATTAAAGACTTAAATGTAAGACCTAAAACCATAAAATTATAAGAAGAAAACATGTGGGAAATTTTCTTGACATTGGCCTGGGCAATAATTTGTTTTTTAAAAGATTTTATTTATTTACTTGACAGTGAGATAGAGAGTACAAGTAGGCAGAGGGGCAGGCAAAGGGAGAGGGAGAAGCAGGCTCCTTGTTGAGCAGGAAGCCCAAGGTGGGGCTCAATCCCAGAACCCTGAGATCATGACCTGAGCCAAAGGCAGCCAGTTGTCCCTGGGCCACTGAGCCACCCAGGTGTCCCTGGGCAATAATTTATTGATATGACCACAAAAGCACAGGAAACAAGAGCAAAAATAGACATAAGGGCTTTCAACAAGCTAAAAATCTGCACAGCAAAGGAAAAACAACCAACAGAGTAAAGAGACAATTTATGGAATGGGAGAAAATATTTGCAAACCATACATCAGATAAGGGCTATATCCAAAATATATAAGGAACTCAACAGGAAGAAAACAAATCACCCAATTAAGAAAGAGGTAAAGCATCTGAACTGACATTTCTCAAAAAAAAAAATTACAAATGGCCAATAGATATATGAAAAGATGCTCAATATCACTAGTCACCAGAGAAATGCAAATCAAAACAAGGAGAGATTGCTTCACACTGATTAGAAATGGCTACTCAAAAAAAAGAAAGAAAGAAAGAAAGAAATAACAGGTGTTGGTGATGATGTGGAGAAAAGGGAACCTTCATAACCTGTTCATGGGAATATAAATTACTTTAGCCATTACAAAAAACAGCATGGAGTTTCCTCAAAATACTACAAATAGAATTGCCATGAGACCCAGCAAACTCACTTCTGGGTATTTACTGGAAAGAAATGAAATCGGGGCGTTTGGGTGCCTCAGTGGATTAAGCCTCTGCCTTTGGCTCAGGTCATGGTCTCAGGATCCTGGAATCGAGCCCCACATCAAGCTCTCTGCTCAGCAGGGAGCCTGCTTCCCCCCTACCACCACCCACCTGCCTCTCTGCCTATGTGTGAGCTCTGACTGTCAAATAAATAAATAAAATCTTAAAAAAAGAAAAAAAAAAGAAATGAAATCGGTATCTACGAATACTGTCTCCATTCCCATGTGGGTGCAGTATTATTCATAACAGCAAAATATGGAAACTACCTAAGTTTCTTTTTTTTTTCCCCTAAGTTTCCATCAGTGAATGAATGGGTAAAGAAATGTGGTATGCATCTGCAGTGGAATATTACTTGGGCATGAAAAAGAAATTTTGCCATCTGCAACAACATGGATGAACTTGGAGGACATTAATGAAGTGAAGCATGCCAGACAAAGAATGAGAAATACTGTATGAACTCACTTACAGGTAAAATCTTTAAAAAAAAAGAAAAAATATGAACTCATAGAAACATGGGGCTTAGAATGTTGGTTACCAGGAGTTGGGGAGGTGGAGGACATGGTCAAATGGTACAAAGTTGCAATTATGTAGGATAAATACACCCAGAGATCTCATGTACACACATGATGAATACAGTTAATAAAACTGCACTGGACATGGGAAATACACTAAGGGAGTAGATTTCAACACCAAAAAAACTGGTACCTGTGTGAGGAGCTACACACATTAACTTGACAGTAGTAATCCTTTCACCATGTATATCACATTTACACTTTAAATATACAGGGTTTTATTTTATTTTATTTTATTTTTTTAAGATTTTATTCATTTATTTGACACAGAGAGAGAGATCACAAGTAGACAGAAAGGCAGGCAGAGAGAGAGGGAGAAGCAGGCTCCCCGCTGAGAAGAGAGCCCAATGCGGGGCTCGATCCCAGGACCCCGAGATCATGACCCGAGCCGAAGGCAGAGGCTCAACCCACTGAGCCACCCAGGCGCCCCTACAGGGTTTTATTTTAAAAAGAGAATAATGTGGAAGTCAAAGTGGAAACTGACCTATCCAGCATGGTGAGACAGAGAGAGGGTGAATTTCAAGGAAACCTTCGATTCTCTTTCCCTCTGCAGAACCAGTAAGGACATGGGCTGCCTGGGTAGCTCAGTCATTAAGCGTCTCCCTTCAGCTCAGGTCATGATCCCAGGGTCCTGGGATCTAGTCCCACATGGGGCTCTCTGCTCAGTGGGAAGCCTGCTTCTCCTTCTCCCACTCCCCTGCTGTGTTCCCTCTCTCGCTGTCTCTCTCTCTGTCATATAAATAAATAAAATCTTTTTAAAAAGGAAGAAAAGAAAAAGAAACCAGTAAGGGCTCATTGCAGCAAGCACATGATAAGCTGGATAAAAATGGAGTGGGTGACGCCATCAGGGTCCCAGAAAGCAAAGAAAGGTGGGTCACAGAAGAGTGAGCAGACGCACAAATAAAGAAGTCAACAGAGAACTGGAAGAGCACCATTTTGAGGAAGTGTGAGCACAAGGATTCTCCCCAACACACATTCTTTTTCTGCAGGCCTCTTCAGCCACAGGTACCAGCTAACACACCTGGGATCACTAGCTTGGCCTCACAGAAAACAGCAGAGGGTAAGGCTGGCTGGTTTTATGCACCAAGAGCTGAGTTGGTGTGTCTATTTCTTTCTTTCTTTCTTTTTTTTTTTTTTAAAGATTTTATTTATTTATTTAACAGACAGAGATCACAAGTAGGCGGAGAGGCAGGCGGGGTTGGGGGGTGGGGAGCAGGCTCCCTGCTGAGCAGAGAGCCCGATGTGCAGCTGACCCTGAGATCATGTCCTGAGCCGAAGGCAGAGGTTTTCGCCTACTGAGCCACGCATGCACCCACAGTTGGTGTGTTTAAAACCACTGCTAATACAGATCCGAGGTCACAGATGCCAACCCATTTATCTAATATTTGCAGATTGTTGGGTGAGAAAGTTTATTTCCCACCTTAATACATTCTATGAGGCTAATTACATCGGTCACTTGCAAAATTCTATCCCACCTCCAGTGTTAAGCAAAACTTCAGGGGTGTTCATACTGTCTGAGGTTTAATAATGCTGAAGAAAGATCAATACAGAAACAGTCCTAACCACACTGCATAAACAGACACTCCCCAAGCAATTTGTTCAGACTCCACAGTGTGTGTGTGTGTGGGGGGGGGGGGGGGGGTAATGTTTCCAGTCTCCACAGAACACTTTCATTTAGTATTTTCTGAACCAAATTCAGACAGCAAATTACACATAAGTCAACTCCATTACAGAGCTGAGATCTAGAGACCGAGGAGGACGGGGAGGGCAAAGGGAATAGCAATGCTTAAGCAAAAGAATTGTGCTCCCGCCTTCAGGTATAGAAGTAAGTCCTTAGTTTAGAAATAACGTTACCATGTATCTGAGAAGGGATCTTTTACTTAGTAAGTAGCAAGCACAGTCAGCAGAACAATCTCTGAACTGGGAATTGGAAGATCCGTGTCCAAACCCTCAGTCCCTTGCTCATCAACTGTGTCATTTGGGAGAAGAGGCTCAGCCTACTTGAGCCTTGTTTTCCTCCTTTGTAGGATAAAGATGATTCTACCTCCCTGTATATGTCATATTGAGCTATTATCACCAACTGAGATCCCGTATATGAACATGTTTGGAGAGCTATAAATTATAATTGATATTTTGCTATTTTTGCAATATAGTCCATGCCCATGATTACACTCAATTATGAAACTGCCACAAATATACAAGTTATTATTTTACACAGTCTCTGACATCGTGAATATAAGTCATGGCATGATTCAATATATTCCATGTGATTGGCAAATAAGCCCCCCAACACATGGGATACAGTCATTTAGGCTGCATTTAAAGAAAACCGTATTTTGAGGTAGCACTTTTTTTTTCCCCTCTTCAAAGAAGACATCCAAAATGGCCTTAGGAACGCACTAAGCAAGGAATAAATAGAGGTAAGAGAGTAAAATTGTTTCAGATTTATACTTCATAGAACTCTAATGTCATGTAGTGAAATCCTAAGCAGTGAATATATTTTCTCGAGCTATCTACACTGCTATAAAGACACAGTGAAATATATCTTTATCTTGTTTGATAGCACTTGGTAAATATTGTTCACTTAACAGACGTTATAAATTACTCACTGCCAACGAGGAAAAAGAAAGTCAGCCTTTACAACTATGAAGTGATCAAAAGGCTATATTTAAAAACTTGGAGGCCATAGTCATAAAATGTGATTTAACTGAAGATTTTATGGTATGCTCATGAACAAGTAAATCAGACTCTTCAGTGTTTATCTCCGATAACTGCTGGTTTCACAAACCATCACCCATGAAGGAGATGCTATCATTAACCATAATACAGAGATTCTATGAACAGCCCACAGGTAATAAAAATGATAACGCCTTTCTTGTCAGTGAAGGGGCACTCTTTTTAACATTCTTTCCTTGATCAATTATCAGATCTGAATTTTTTTAAGTCATCTCCACACCCAACATGGGGCTCGAACTCACGACCCCAAGATCCAGAGTCATGCGCTCCACCAACTGAGCAAGCCAGGTGCCCCACAGACCAGAAACCTGGAAGGAAAAAAAAAAGGGACAATACCTGGAGTATTATGGATTTTTTAAAGGTAAACATTGTTTATATAAGAAGAATTAATTTTCAAAAAGAAATTGCCAAAACGTATTCATGGAACCAAAGTACTAATCATCTCCTTAGGACTCTGCTAAGAAATAAAACTACGTGAGTTGTCTAAGGAATATTTTAAAATAAGCATTGGCAAACTTCTTCCATAAAGGGCCAGAGAATAAATAGTTTAGGCTTTGCGGATCATACTGTCTCTGTTGCAGATCCTCAGCTCTGCCCAATAGCTCAGAAGCAGCCCTAGACAATATGTAAGTGAATAAGTATGGCTATGTTCCAACAAAACTTTCTTTATGGATGCTGAAACTGGAACATCATAGACTATTTACGTGGCACAAAATGTTTTAGTTTTGGTGTTGATTCACCACTGAACTGTGTTAAAAGCCATTCGTCGTTCTCGTGCTACATGAAAACAGGTATCATACAGGATTTGACCTGAGGCTATCGGCTGCCAACTCCCAACCTAAGATACCATGGATAGTATCCCCCTAATAGACAAAGGTCATTTTCTTCCTGACGTCTGCAGGTTTCACTCCATTTATCTGATGTTTGGAAGGTTAAGAAAGGAAAACCTATGCCCTACTTCTAGTATAAACTCTGACTTCTGGACTCATCATTGAAACTGACTTACCCTATCTGGTCAAAGTGTGAAAAAAAAAAAAAAAGTACAGGAACAGAAAAATGCCATCACCCCAAAACCTCTCCATGCGGTCCTTTTATATCCTCACAGGCTCTCCATCCCAACACACCACTATCCTGTCCTCTATCACTAGAATGCTGTCTTTTTGAGAATGTCAAAGAAATGAAGTCATACAGTCGGTAACTTTCTGAGATGTGCTTTTTTTCACCAAGCGAAACATCTTTGAAATCGATCCAAGTTCTTGGGTGCATCAACCATTTCTTCCTGTTTATTGCTGAGATATTCAGGGTTCCATTATAGGAACGCACCATGGTGCGGTTACCCATTCACCCAATGAAGGACATTTGGGTTGTTCCCAGTTATTAGCGATTACAAAGAGAGCTTCTATAAATATTCATGTATACGTTCTCGTGTGAACAAGCAGTCTCCAGTTCACTTGAGAAATAAGCCAAGAAAAGGATTTCTGGGTATGTTCAACTCTCAAAGGAGCTTCCCAACCCTTTTCCACTCTACTTACTCCACATCCTCACGAGGACTTGAGTTCATCAGTATTTTTCTTTAGTTCGGTCCTGCAACAGGTATGCCATGACTTCACTTTGTCTCTGCAAAGGTTCATGACGCTGGATATCTCTTCCTATCTTTGCTTCCCGCCCACATTTACTCCTCAGTGTAGTGTCTGTTCCACTCTCGGACCCACTTTTAAGCTGGGTTGTTTGTTTTCTTACTGTTGGGTTTGGAGTGTTCTTTATATACTCTGCACAAGCTGTTCACTGGGTATGTGATTTGAAAATACTTCCTCCCAGTCTGTAGCCTGTCTTTTCATTCTCTTAACACTTTTTATTTATAAAACAAGCATTTTTAAGTTTGATCAATTCCAATTTATCCTTTTTTTTTTAATTTTATGGATCTGTTTCTGACATCATATCTTAAGAACCTCAATTAAATCATGTCCTAAAGATTTCTAATGTTTTCTTTGAAACGTGGTATGGTTTTATATTTTGCACTTACCCATTTTGTGTCAACTTTTTAATAAAACATGTAGTTTCAATTAAAAGTATTTTTGGTTTTGGTTTTTGCATACAGAGGTCCAACTCTGTTGATTTGCTTTGGCCCCTCTGGCAAAGAAATATTAGCCATATTTGTATATATGTCTACTGTTGGACTTTCTGTTTTGTTCCATTAGTCTATCCCTTCATAAATACCACGCTATCTTTATACTGAAGCTTTAGCGTAAACCTTAAAATCGGGTCACAGGATTTTTTTCCACTATAGCTCCCCGAGACTCTCTTCTTTTTTGTTTTCTTCCCTTTTTTCTCGATTTATTTGAGAGAGAGAGAGAACACAGGGGGGACACAGAGAGAGGAGAAGGAACTCAAGGAGACATTGTGCTGAGTGTGAAGTGTGATGTGGGACCTCGATCTCACAACCCTGCAAGCATGACCTGAGCTGAAACCAAGAGGCAGATGGTTAACTGACTGAGCCTCGCAGGAAGGCTTTTTTCGTTTCTAAGTAGCATTTCTCTCTGTTGTCCCCAGGGGATAATTTTCTCTACCTTCCCCACTGTTCTTCTCCCCGCCCTCTCCATTCTGCTACAGTTCCAACATGTTTTCACCTTTGGTTACTTTTATTTTTCAGTTTTAAATTTTCACTTGGTTCTTAACTGTACCTTCTAACTTGCTCAGACTTTCTACGTGTTCGTTCCTTTGGACAGTCTTCACCCTTCCTTACTGGAGCATTTTTCTAACAACTACCTCAACGTTGATGTGGATAATTCCATCATCTGAGTCACCCAGGCATCGGCATCTTTTGATCATCTGTTCCCACGTGAGCCGAGATTTTCCCGTTTCTATGCCAAGTGATCTTGACTATGATAAGACTGTAGCTCTTATTTAAATCCTAGGGAAAATGTCAACGTTTTGGTTTTAGGCAGCAAACAACTTGGGGGGATTCAAGCCTCGAATTTAATCAGACTTCCTTAGGCAGCTCCATTCTCAAAGCCTCTGGGATGCTCTACAGATCTCCATGCGTGACCCATCTGGGTCCCGGGCGGTGGTCTGTTCCATAATTCAGTTTGTAAAATCTACGGCTCAAGGCCAGGTACTCCCATGAGTAGCTTGGGAATGATCCCAGGAGTTCACAACTTCCTGGAGCCACTCTCGCAAATGCCTCCCTCTCCAAAATCTATTGGGTTCTCTGGGGTGCACTGAAGAGCCCCCTCTGTATCCATGTATCACAAAACTGCAGCTTTGTTTACCCTGCTCTAGACTTCTGGATACCGTCACAGTCACATGGGGGCCAAGCAGCAGGAAGACAGAGAGAGGCAGAAAACCACTGAGGTCTTTGTTCCTGATGCCACAGGAGTGGGGCTCCCCTCAGAGGTCCCCTGGGAGAGGGAGGTCAGAAGCTCCCTGTTTGGAACTCTCCTGGACTTGGCCTCATGCATCTCTCCACTCAGGTGACTGTGATCTTTCACTGTAATAAAACAGAACGGTGGTGCTAACAGATGTCTGTGAGTTCTTGAATGAGGACCCAGTTGTTCCCTTAACTACCTCCATTTTGATCTTGGTCTGTACTTACTAACAGATTATGTCATTCCTTCCAGCTTATCTTTAACTCAGGCAAAACACCCAACAGGCAAAGCATGCCATGATGGGGACCGAAGCTAATCCCTCAAGCAATAAGGGCTGCCGTGACACCTTCGACGCACCATGTAACTGACCCCCCAAGACAATTATTGACCTGACCTACCTAGCTGCACAGACCACCCATCTTTGTCCCATATTTTCCTTATAAAAACCTAGAGGTATTTTCCACTCTGGACATAATTCTTGGGACACTAGTACTCTGTCTTCCTGGCGTTGGCTTCACTGAAATAAATACCTCACTTGTTTCACCCACCACTGTGTCTCTCCGCCGCTGGATTTACGAGCGGTGAGTGGCCCAACCTGGTTCATATGGGATCCCTGGAACTTAGGTACTCTTGGGCCCTTACAACCTGGATGGTGTCAGAAGGGAGGGTGGTCTTATAGACTGTTCCCTAACTGCTCATTCTGTATCCTTTATTTGGATGTATTAAAACTGGGGTAGGCCAGAGAAGGCATGGTTTTTGAATACAGCTCGTGAAACTATCCAGGCTTCCTCAAGACTCTGGCAGAATCCCAGAACCAGAGAAAGAAGGTGTAATTGAAAAGCCTTCCTGGAGAATCCTGATCTGCTCCTGAATTTAAAACTACTTCCATTGAGAATTCTTGGTATTTTCTAAATATGTAACAAAACAGGAGAAGGCCGGGAGTTGGACAGAGCTTGTAAGCTGATTGCTTTATCACTGTCCTGTTTAGAAGCCTTCCCTGGCCTGCCATTACCCAAGTAATAAATCAAATAAGCCTCACATTCTATATTCTTGGCAATCGAACCCCAAACCAGCTTTATTTTCTTCCACACCATCCCAGTGGGTCCTATCCCAAACTCTGATTCAATGGTCTAGGGTGGGGTTCTAGGACCAATATATTTCGAAAGCCTCCCAAATGATTCTACTATGGATCCAGGAGAGATAAGCTCCATTAGGATGTTTTGTTTTATAGCCAAATAGATCACCACTGGGATGCCTGGGTGGCTCAGGTCATGATCTCAGGGTCCTGGGATCGAGTCCCACATCAAGATCCCTGCTCGATGGAGAGTCTCCTTCTCCCTCTCCTTCCCATTCTTGCTCTCTGTTGCTATTTCCATCTCTCTGTCAAACAAATAAATAAAATATTTTTAAAAATTGATTACTATTTATTACATAAACCTAGGATAACACCCTATTTTTACCTCCAGAAATCCACACGTTCTTGAAGGTCCAGCGCAAATGGCAAACTTTCCAGGAAGCCTTCCCAGATCTCACTAGATCACAATCAATGTCTGCTTCTCCCCCAACGTCTGGTTCTCCCCTGTGTTTTGGGTGCACCACTCCATAAGACGTTTCCACATTCTGCATTCTAACACACTTCAGAAGCTGCAATAAAAGAACAGTAGGATCCAAATACTAGTTCTGTGAATTACCCTGTGATTTTAATACAATCCAAGAACAGTAGGATCCAAATACTAGTTCTGTGAATTACCCTGTGATTTTAATACAATCCTTAATTCCCAAAGATTTAAAATACTTCATCTATAAAATTCAAAAAACAAATGGTTGCCTTACAGTGTTACTCTAAGGTTCAAATGAGATGCTCCCCAACCTTCTTCACATGATAGTACACAGAAAATGTGATTATAACAGCTTACTGGTGTTACCAGAGGCCAAGGGAGTAAAAGCACCTGAGCTCCAGGGATCCCAAATGGACCAGGTTTAGATGCTCACCACTAAGAAATTCAGAGGCAGAGAGATAAGTAGTGGTAAACCAAGAAAGGAATTTATTTCCGTGAGGCCAACATTGGGAAGAGAGGACTATGGTGTGCCAAAAACTAGCTCCAAAGGGAAGAAAGTACCTCTAGGTTTATGTAAGGACAATATGGGACAAAGGTCAGGGGGTAAGTACAGGTGCAAAGTGGAGGTCAGGTCTATCACCGTCTTGGGGTCAGTCACGCGGGGTCTCGCTGGCACCATGGCAGTCCTCATTGCTTGAGGGGGGAGATTCAGTTCCCATTATAAGATATTTTGTCTGCCGGGCCTTTTGCCTGAGTGAAGTGGTAAGCTGGAAAGAAGGACTAACCCATTAAAGAGTACAGACTAAGGCAAAAAAAAAAAAAAAAAAAATGGAGGTAGTTAAGGCAAGAGAGAGAGTATAAGCAGGGAGAGCAGAAGGCAGAGGGAGAGGGAGAAGCAAAATCCCAGCTGAGCAGGGAGCCCGATTCGGGGTTCGATCCCCAGACCCTGGGATCATGACCTGCGCCAAAGGCATACATTTCACCAACTGAGCCACCCAGGTGCCTCTGAATGCTACTAATTTTTAAACATGGTGCCTCTGAATGCTACTAATTTTTAAACATGGTATCACGTCTGATGATTTTCCTTCACAACCTCTTCGTTTTTTAGCTCGATGATGATAGACCAATTCTGTTTCTCCTACTGAAATTAGAACTATCTGACTTTCGTGATTGTGGTTAGGGAGGCTGAACAGGGAGGAACTGACTCCCAAAGAAATACAAAACTGATAAGCTTTGAGGTAACTGATCTTTTTTTTTTTTAATAAATATTTTTATTTATTTATTTATTTGACAGAGAGAGATCACAAGTAGGCTGAGAGCCAGGCAGAGAGAGAGAGGGAAGCAGGCTCCCGCTGAGCAGAGAGCCCGATGTGGAGCTCGATCCCAGGACCCTGAGATCATGACCTGAGCCGAAGGCAGTGGCCTAATCCACTGAGCCACCCAGGCACCCCGAGGAAACTGATCTTAAATGCAATTGACATAATAAAATAAAGTACTTCTCTGTAATTATGGCTATTTCATGTCATGGTGTGTGCCCATCACCCCCAGAGATAACAATTTCATTTGCTTGGGGCACAACCTGAGGCATTGGGAGTGTTTAAAACTCCCAGATATTCTCACGTGCATCTGAGGTCAAGGACCACTGGACATAAAAATTTTGAGTCAGAAACATCATTAGGTAAATTTCAGTTAAAATTTCCGTAAAAGCAGAGTATGTATTTTTCCAGTCCACAGAAATTATCTAATCCCCAGTGCCCCCCAACCCTTTAAAAGATTTGATTTATTTACTTGACAGAGAGAAAGAGAATGAGAGCAGAAGTAAGGGGGTCAGGGGCAGAGGGGGAGGGAGAAGCAGACTCCCAAAATATCTTAAGATCTTAAAATCCCAGCTGAGCAGGGAGCCCACTGCAGGGGCTCGATCCTAGGACCCTGGGATCATGACCTGAGCCGAAGGCAGAGGCTTAACCTGCTCAGCCATCCAGAGGTCTCTCCAAATATTACTATAGAAAGGAAAGTGTAAAAAATAAAACAAATGTTAAAGAAAGAAAAAGTTCCATATAGCCAGGAATGTGTTTTTTTTTTGTTTTTTTTTAAGATTTTATTTATTTATTTGTCAGAAATCGAGCAAGCACGAGTGAGCACAGGCAGACAGAGTGGAAGGCAGAGTCAGAGGGAGAAGCAGGCTCCCTGCGGAGCAAGGAGCCCGATGCGGGACTCGATCCCAGGACACTGGGACCATGACCTGAGCCGAAGGCAGCTGCTTAACCAACTGAGCCACCCAGGCGTCCCAAGCCAGGAATGTTTGCAGACCTATTTCTTTCAATTCAAGAAAGCTGAACATCTTGAAGTCTAAAGAATGCTTTCCCCATTTGTTTATGTTTTGGGGTTTCATGGTAAACAGGATTATCTCTTACAGATTTTGCCTCCAATGTTTGGAAACCTCAAAATAGAAAAGAGACTTCTCAGCGATTCTGATTCTAATTAATGAAATCACTTAATGTAAAGGGGCTTATCTTTATGAATTCATCAGAAATTCTGAAACTCATAATTAATTCCATTTATAGTTACAAAATCCTAAATGTACTTCCATTGAGTATTTCCACGGAAGATAAGAGGTTCAACTTGCTTACTGGGAAATAACAAAAGAGGCAATAATCCCAAATGAGGCATTCTGCCTCTGTTCAAAAGCCTGAAATGTGTCTGCACAGGTCATGTAAACAAAATTTCAGATAGTGTGAAACAGATAAACCACTGCCCCCCAAATTCATGCAGGCGCACACACACATACACACACCTGTTTCTTCTGCCATGCAACTTAGTAAGTAAATACTTTCGACTCTTCTAGCTTTCATATAATACTGACTGTGCCATTCAAACACATTTCTGAGCCTCAGTTCCCATATCAATAGAAGAAGGGGGCCACAGTATCACAGGTGCTTTGGAAACCCCTGATTAGGATTTCAAGAAACTTCAAGTAAATGAAAGGGAAACCAGCATTTGCTGTGTGGTTGTGTTCACAAGTCAATCATGTGGTTGCAACAGAGAAAAATACAGCTAAGCTAGCTTAGCAAAAACAAATTTTGGGGGGACACCTGGCGTGTTCAGTCAATAGAGCGTGTGACTCTGTTTTTGTTTTGTTTTGCTTTGTTTAAGACTTATTTATTTATTTGAGAGAGAGAGAGAGAGAAAAGAGCACAGCAGGGAGGGGCAGGGGGGAGGGAGAGAGAGGCCCCAAGGAGACTCCCCACTGAGCGCAGAGCCCAACATGGTGCTCCATCTCACAACTCTGAGATCATGACCTGATCAGGGTCTCAGCTGACTAAGCCACCCGGCACCCCAATAGAGCATGTGACTCTTGATCTCGGGATCATGAGTTCCAGCGCCACGTTGGGTGCCTACTTAAAAAAGAAAGAAAGAAAGAAAAGAAACAGAGTTTTTGGAAAGTATCAGTAATACCCAAAGGCAGGCATTAGAGAGTAGGACCTTGTAAGGGATGCAGCCCAAGAAGTGGGTGCTCCCGAGCCGCTACAAGTCTCATCAAATTCTAGCTGAAGAAGGCTCTCATTGCTATTTTTCTCTGAACATTGCCTTTATTTATTTATTTATTAAAGCTTTTATTTATTTATTTGACAGACAGAGATCACAAGTAGGCAGAGAGGCAGGCAGGGAGAGAGAAGAGGAAGCAGGCTCCCTGCTGAGCATAGCAGGCTCCAACCCAGGACCCCAGGACTGTGACCTGAGCTGAAGGCAGAAGCTTTAACCCACTGAGCCACTCAGGTGCCCCTAAGCATTGCTTTACTTGTCCTTTCTCTACCCAGTGGTTTTCTTTGCACTAGTAAAAAGTAGCACCAGTGGTGAAAAAGAAGTGAGTACATTCCTGCTGACCACTGACATCTCCCCTCTAGAACTCAAGACCAACTAACAAGAGTCTCTATGTCCCTATGAAAGATGAGAAGCGAGTCTGACTGGTCTAGCTTGGAGCAGCCATCCCCCCATGGTTGAGTCACTAGGGAGGCGAAGTGTTCAGTGGTTCTGACTGGGAGGCAGAGACCTGTTCTTGCCCCACCAACTGTGAGTTCCCAGCACTGTGGCAGAAGGCATGAGAGAGGTCTGTTCTGCCTTCTGCAGGCTAAGCCTGCTCACTCCCTGTCTCAATCTTTTCAACAACCTTATACCACAGAGTTCTGTCCTCATTTTGGGGGAAAAAAAAAAAAAAAAAAAAAAAAGCTGATGCTTAGAATTTTGAGGGACTCACCCAAGACCACATGGCAAGGAGCAGTTGAGGAGCCTATGTCCTCAGCACTGAGAGATGAGCGTCCTTGCTGCAAGTTACACCATTGAGAGGTATGTGCCATGTATGTTGGTTAACGCAGCAAACACTTGACGATATTGTAGTTAGCTGATGGTTTTGCTTGGACATTCTAAGCACTGTAAACAATATTTGGGTCACTGATCTTTTATAAATGAGATGCAACAGTGAGTAGGAGAGTAAAAGGTGATAGTTTGCTTTCCTTAGCACACGCCTCCCGGGAACTAACAAATGGTCTGTGTTCAGGAAGAATAGAGATCATTCCGGTCATCTAACACGGCTCTTTGTCAGGCAGAGTGCTAAATGCTTGACCTGCACATCACACTGAGTCCTCCAAAAACACCAATGATGGAACTACTGCTGTTACCCACATTACCCAGATGGGGGGAAAAAACAAACAGATTGAGAGAGACTTGGTAACTAGTTCCAGTCTACCATTACACAGTGGCCCCTCTGGGTTTTAAATCAGGGCCAGCTGGAGGTTCCTAGCTGGTTCAGTCAGAAGAGCACGCAACTCTTGACCTTGGGCTCTTGAGTTCGAGCCCCATGTGGTGGATAGACACCCCATAGCTCTGAACCACTGGGCTCTGCCGACAGATCAGGCATGCAAATATATCATATATACAGCATACATTAAATCTCTAGCTAATATTCGATATATTTTCAAAAACATCAGAAATAACAATTGCCAGGAGTTTCTCATCCCCCATTTACTGGCAGTCCATTCCGTACCAAATATTGAGGTAGGTAGTTCATATTGTGATTTTGTTTTATAGACAGACTATAGTTGACTGATTTTCCTTTTTCAACAAGATAGTGATCTGATTTCTTTTGAAAGAACTGACCAATCTTTCAAAGGAAACTTTGTTTTTTATCTTTGTCTCTGATGAGGGGAATTCTGTCCCTTATCAGCAGACATGCCCAGCGTCCTCGGGAACGAATTCTGAAGGATGATTGCCCAGCCTCCAGCCTACTGCATGGGTATCTCGAATTCTTACTCACCTGGGTTCTCTCTTCAGTAATTCCTCATCTACAGCTCCTTGAGGCACCGGGTAAAGCAGGAAGAAAACAAAGATATGAACACATTGGTAAAACAACAACAACAACAACAAAAACAGCTTATATTTGTCACACTTAAAGAAAGTGAAATATAAAACACTTTACCCATGTGTGCTGTAAGTTAACAAAAGCCCGATAAACTGGCATGTATTTAATAAGTATAACTCATTATAAACCCTATGTTTCAGTTCTGTTAAAGGAAAATCAAAGAAGGGGCACCTGGATGGCTCAGTCAGTTGAGTGTCCAACTCTCGATTTCAGCTCAGGTCTTGATCTTGGGTTGGTGAGATCAAGCCCCATGTCAGGCTCCAAGTTCAATGTGAAGTCTGCTTGAGGTTCTCTCTCTCCTTCTGCCGCTCCCGCTCATGCTCTCACTCTGTCTATAATGAACAAATCTTTTTTAAAAAGTCAAATCAAGGAAGAGAAAGTGAGTAACACAATTGAAGGACTATATTAACAAATAAATAATAAAGCAGAAGAAAAAAGAGAAAAATTCTATTCACAGACACATAGAGACACATTAAAATCTAAAAGAAACAGAGTTCTAGAGGAAAATGAAAAGAGAATTTGGGCGGGTAGGGAGAGGGACCAAAGATCTGGTGGTTTCCAATCACTGTGATTCAGAATGTGGTCAGAGGAGCATGAAAACTGCCCAGAGCACCTGTGAAAACACAGACAGTTGACCCTACTGTAAACCTACACGTCAGACTCACTGAGGGCCTGGACCCACAAATCTGTCATCAAAACCACCTCCTCAGTTTGTTCCCAGGCACATGAACACCTAAGAACCACCACCTGAGGATCGCAGGAGTGGCTCTGTGTGCCAAGATGCAAAACTTCAGAGGATTCCTAACCCCAAAGTCAAAACTGATGAATAATATTTTGTACCTTTAAGAAAGATGAGGACCTTGATTTTTTTTTTTTTAAATAGCAAAAGCATGTGAATTCACAACACAAATACTGTATTGCCATCAAATCTGAGAGCATTTCTTTTTGTCATTTTTAAGAAGGAAAATCCCCTTTCCTGGTGGGACAGGGTCAAGCCTTATATTTCATCTCAACAATTAAGACTGCTTGTTTTCTAATCATTGACAAGAGAGAACGTCTGAGAACTTCCTGAATCATGTATGATATTTTAGAACATATGCCCATTCTTACAAAGAAAATTTTCAGACTGGGTTAATAACTTTCCCCCAAAACAAGAACCACTTCTTAAAGTTAATACAAAGATTTTTTAAAAATCATGTTGCATTTTTGCAACCATAGTCACAAAGCATACCTTGATTAATCCAATTGTCTTCACTGACCAGTCAGCCAAAAATTTCTTCTTCATTGTCTCAAACAGACAGTAAGGTCTGAAAATCAAGCTTCGATGACTGACAAATTTGGATCTGGAGATCAGAAACTGAAGTCAGATAACACTACCCATTTGATTCACCTTCTACAACTTTGTTTCCACCTACATTCTATGGAGTTGTCAGTTACATCTATAATTTCTTTCTCCTGTAGAGTTCAAACTCCTTCCCTTCATGTCCATGTTTACATCACTGTCTAGAATTTTCTTTTATTTGACACTGGAGGAAATGACTGGTTTTTTAAACCCTCAAATACCAATGGCTAACAGCCCATGCTGCAAAGCCAGCCAATTTCCATGTATGGTTAAAGTTCACAGAGTTTCCATTCTTAATACAGATTTATAAAAGGAAATTTCACCAAATTGTAAATAGCATCATTTATCAAGTTTATTGCTCCGGCAAGTCTGATTTCAGAAGTTACCTGGCTGAATAACTTTTACGTGGCTCCGGTCTTCTGGCAAAAATTCATTTTTTAAAATTTTGGCACAAGGAGAAGGTGTAAGAAATGGTACACATGAAATACATACAGTTCTTGGCATATCAATTATACCTCAGTAAAACAGTTTTTTAAAAAAATAACTAAATAGGGACACCTGGCTGGCTCAGTCAGTTAAGCACATCATGATTCCAAGGTCTTGGGATCAAGTCCCGCATTGGGCTCCTTGCTCAGCCAGGAGCTTGCTTCTTCCCCTGCTTGTGCTCTTTCTTTCTCTCTCTGACAAATAAATTAAAAAATCTTTTTAAAACATAAAAGAAGTAAATAAAAAGCTAAGGGGGAAAAAGATAAGAGCACAAGAAATCCCAATCGGCACCACTGACTTTGCAGGCTGTGAAACAGAGACCAAGCCTTTGTTTTCTTTCCCAAGTCAGTCCCTTCCCCCTTCAATTATAAAGAACATACTGCAAATCACATATTTAGTCGCCCTACAAATTAACCAGAGTCCTTACGAAAACTAGAAATCAGTTCATATTTCATGGACCCAGAGAAGGTTCAATTAATCACAGAAACAAAAGAATTTTTAATGTGCCTGCCTCATCATTGCCACCAACACCTGCTCACTCCTAGTACCCTGAGCGCCCTCTGCCAATTCAAGTTATGTTTTAGAACTGACCTTAGCTTAAAATATATATTATTTTAAAAATAGGTAATCAGCCCAGTATGTGCTTTGTGCGTCCTTTACCTGAGGCGACAAAATAATATTTATTGGTGGTCAGTCTGTCAACAGTGGAGAAAACATATGTTTATCACTAATGTAGGCAATTTCGAAATATTTTACTTCCCTTGTCTTCTCCCTGAAAAATGAAATTTTATCAACCCTTAGGGTTTTTATCAACATTTCATTTCTGCGGGCGTCTACATCATCCCAGAGACCATGCTCAGGTTCATGATTTGATCTGGTGAATTGTAGCCAAAGGGATCCCCAAGGATATAACTAGGTATTGGCATCTCGCTATTCTTTCCCATTCCAAAACCAAAATGCATAACTATAACAGAGGATAGATTCTCATCACTCTAAGACAGATGTGCACAGCCTTCCAGAAAACGGGGGGAAATGTACTAATTAGATTCCTAAAATGCTGGCCTGAGATCAGGTACGTGACCAGCACCACCCACACCTGGGGAGCCCAGGACTTCCCTGCGTGCCCCAATCCCAGCCCCAACCTTGCCACAAAGACCCCACTTCTGTCATTCTGGGTAAGGCTCCAGATTCCAGATTTTTGGAACACTTCTCTGTGTCACCAACAGGCGACAAATTTGGGGGTCACTTGAACTAAGCGAACTTTGAGAGTGTTTGAAAGCCTCTACGTCTCTAGGCTTTCATTTGAAGGATTCACAGTTACTTACAAAAGAGGTCATAGAAATACATGCGTTCTGATGTAGGGTTGGAAGAAACTACCACCTGCTCCCACTCCTGCATGCACAGAGGCAGTGCTCTGGGATATGGGGCGGGATTGTGGCTGCTGGATGTGTTGTGTGGGACTCTGTCTCTTCCCTGCCTGCATGGCTCTCGCCTGTCCTTCAGGAGCAAAAAGGGTGCATACTACATTTCCCACGCTTCCGGGCCAGAGGGCTGGGTCCAGAGAGATTCCATCCGTGTCAGGCTGTTATCCACCATCTCAAGGGATGAGAAAGAAAAAGCAGCAGCCTTATTTCTCCAACAGCAGCTCCTGGCAGGAGTGTGGACATGGGTAGACAGGTGACTCCAGTGTTTGCCAGCAAATTCTAGGAGCCCAAGATATCCAAGTCCTCTGGTGGTGACCTTCCCAAGATTTCCCCAGAAAGCAACCTTCCTCATCTACACCCCTCCCCACTCTCCACCCTTCAAACGGCTACGTAAGCCCTTTAGCCTGCGTATTAAATCTCTTCCTTCCTGGTTCAGAAATGGCCATTGTTTCCTGGACATGGCCCCATCAGTCATGGTTACACCCATTAGCTCGCGGATTCTTGGAGCTGAAAGTATTAATCCAGAAATTTGCTCTCTGTGCCCAGAAGCATTACAGTCCAGCAGACACAATCTCCTAGAAAATGTATAGTAAAAACTCACAAATCCCAGAACTCCAGTGGGAGACTGCACGTGAATCAACTCCTTGAAAATTCAAGTGCTCCCTAGCGTGGGCCCCAAGAGCAAAGGTGGCGAATCCCCCACAGGGGGAAGGATGCCTTCCACATTCATGAAGTTCCGGGAAAATTGGCTAATGCCTTCCTGGTGTGAAATGAACTCCAGTATGACACCTCATCTCTAATGTGGTGCTCTCCAGAGTTTTTCTCTCCTATGGAATCCAGGGTGACTTTAAAGGAAGGTGTGACACCAAAACTACTGGAAATGTAAGCATCTCCAAATACTAAATTCTTCAAGGGTTTGGGGAAAGATTTATTTTGGCACGAGTTGACTTTAGAAGTGTTAGAGGATGATGGATGTAAATATATGGATTTTTCTACCTTTCTTTAGTCAGAGGTAATTTCAGAAAGCAACCCAGAGTTTTAAAAAATGGCAGAGAACCTGGAAAATGAGGTCCCGGAGATGCACATGGTTCATAACACTTTCTGCGATGAGAGGGATGTTCTTTATCCGTGTAGACCTCTAGGGTAGGTCCTGATTACATGTGGCTGCTGAGCACATGACATGTGGCTGGTACAATGGAGAAAATGTGTAATTTTATGTAATTGTAATCTAAAAAAAGGAAACAGTCACATGGGGCTACTGTTGGAAAGTGAAAATTTTTCAAACCTACTCGACACAGGTCTGACAACAATATAAAAATGTTATATTTATAAAACTGGACAGCCACGTGTGGAAGAATGAAACGGGACCACTTTCTTACACCACACACAAAAATAAACTCAAAATGGATGAAAGACTTAAATGTGAAGCAAGAATCCATCAAAATCCTAAAGGAGAACAGAGGCAGTAACCTCTTGGACCTTGGCCACAGCAAGTTCTTCCTAGACATGTCTCTAAAGGCAGGAGAGACAATAGCAAAAATGAACTATTGGGACCTCATCAAAATAAAAAGCTTTTGTACAGCAAAGGAAACAGTCAACAAAAACCAAAAGGCAGCCTACAGAATGAGAGAAGATATCTGCAAACATCTTATCAGATAAAGGGTATCTTTAAGATACTAGATATCTTAAAATCTAGTATCTACGATCTTTAAAGAACTTACCAAACTCATCACCCAAAAAACAAGTAATCCAGTCAAGACGTGGGCAGAAGACATGAACAGACATTTCTCCAAAGGAGATACACAAATGGCCAACAGACACATGAAAAAATGCTCAGCATCACTAGGCATCAGGGAAACACAAATCAAAACCACAGTGAAATACCACCTCACACCAGTCAGAATGGCTAAAATTAACAAGTCAGGAAACGACAGATGTTGGTGAGGATACAGAGAGGGGAACCTCCTTACCGTGTTGGTGGGAATGCAAGCTGGTGCAGCTACTCTGGAAAACAGTATGGAGGTTCCTCAAGAAGTTAAAAATAGAGCTAACCTATGACCCAGCAATTGCATTACTGGGTATTTATTTGAAGGATACAAACACAGTGATTCAAAAGGGTACATGCACCCCAATGTTTATAGCAGCAATGTCCACAATACCCCAAATATGGAATGAGTCCAGATGTCCATCAGCAGATAAATGGATAAAAAAGATGTGGCAGGGTGCCTGGGTTGCTCAGTGGGTTAAGCCTCTGCCTTCAGCTTGGGTCATGATCCCAGAGTCCTGGGATCAAGTCCCACATTGGGCTCCATGCTCAGCAGGGGTCCTGCTTCCCCACCCACTTTCTCTGCCTGCCTCTCTGCCTACTTGTGATCTCTCTCTCTCTCTGTGTCAAACAAACAAATAAAATCTTAAAAAAAAAAAAAAAAGATGTGGTATATATAAACAATGGAATATTATTCAGCCGTCAAAAAAGAATAAAATCTTGACATTTGCAATGACATGCATGGAACTAGGGGTATTATGCTGAGCCAAATAGGTCAGAGAAAGACTAATACCACATGATTTCACTCATATGTGGAATTTTATTTTATTTTTTTTTATTTTTTTTTTTTTTTAAAGATTTTATTTATTTACTTGAGAGAGAGACAGTGAGAGAGAGCATGAATGAGGAGAAGGTCAGAGAGAGAAGCGGACTCCCCATGGAGCTGGGAGACCGACGCGGGACTCGATCCCGGGACTCCAGGATCATGACCTGAGCCGAAGGCAGTCGTCCAACCAACTGAGCCACCCAGGCGTCCCCATATGTGGAATTTTAGAAGCAAAACTGATGAACATAGGGGAAGGGAGGAAAAAATAAAAGAAGATTAAAAATTGAGGTAAGGCACACCTCAAGAGATGCTAAACTCTATAAAGCAAACTGAGGGTTGCTGGAGGGGAGGTAGGTGTTGGATGGGGTAACTAAGTAATGGGCATTAAGGAGACCACTGGGTGTTATAAGCAACAGATAGAGCATGAAATTATACCCCTGAAACTAATTTTAAAAATTACAAAATGTATCAGGTAGTCAATTTATGCACAATAAATAAAATCTTAAAATTTATAAGATAACAATTATAATCTAAAAAAAACCCCCAAAACAAAAATCTTATATCCAATAAGTACATTTATAGAAAGAATAAAATTATATCAAAATATAAAGTCCTTTATATAGTGTTAATAATAAATTGACTGCTATGTAAAGTTAGTATGTACTGAAGTCATAGATATACATCTCTTTCCAATTTAAACATTTTATTTTGGGGGCACCTGGGTGGCTCTTTTGGTTAAGGGTCTTCCTTTGGCTCAGCTCATGATCCCAGGGTCCTGGGATCAAATCCCGAGTAAGCCTCTTTACATTGTGGAGAATCTGCTTGAGATTCTTTCTCCCCCTGCTCATGTTCTTTCTCTCTAAAATAAATAAATAAAAATCTTTAAAAAATTTTTTTTTTAAAATTTTGGGGCACCTGGCTGGCTCAGCTGGTAGAGCAGGTACTTTTAATCTTTAGGTCATGAGTTTCAACCCCACGATGGGCATAGAGATTGCTTAAAAAATAATAAAATAAAATATTAATGCTAAAAAATTTAGTTAGATTTTAATGAGACAAACAGTAAATGAGAACATTGTTGTTAACCCTTCAAACCATTCAGATAAACACCAAGCCCCTACACCCCATCAGTCATTTCCATTCCTCATGTCCTCTGAGGCCATGGCAGAAATACTGTTATAGGTTAGATGTATATATTCTCAGAATTTCTTCCATGCACTTAGAAACGTATTTGTCAGAGATGTGTGGGTGGCTCAGTCAGTTAAGGTCAGTTAAGACCTTTCGACTCAGGTCATGATCCCAGGGTCCTGGGATTGAGTCCCACATTGGGCTCCCTGTTCAGCAGGGAGCCTGCTTCTTCCTCTCCCTCTGCCCTTCCCCCTGCTTCTGGTCTCTCTCTCTGACAAATAAATAAAATCTTCAAAAAACCCCCATATTTGTATATAGATACAATCTATGGATTTATGTTAGATTAAATTAGAACATATTTTCTTGTTCTCAGTATAGTTGCACATAGACCTCATTCTTTTGCATGGCTGTGTAGCATTCCTAAGTGTGGAATTTTGTGTGTGTGGCCATTCTGACCATTTTGATCATTATTCCCTTGCTAGAATCCTTTTTTTTTTTTTTAAGATTTATTTATTTATTTTAATTGGGAGGCAGAGAGAGAGAGAGAGACAGCACATAGAAGGAGAGGGAGAAGCAGGCTTCCAGCAGAGCAAGGAGCCCAATGTGGGACTTGATCCCAGGAACCAGGATCATAACCTGAGCTGAAGGAAGATGCTTATCCAAATGAGCCATCCAGGCACCCTCCCCTTGCTAGAATTTAATTTATTTGTAGCTTTTTTTTTTTTCTATCACAAACAATATCACAATGAGCATTCTTTTATGCAATTCTTTGTGTATATTTTAAATTTTAACATTTCCCTCTGTGATGACTGTATAATTCGTATTCACCATTGCCTCCACTGATATTATCAAAGTTTGGGGAGTTTGTGTTTTTTGTTTTTTTTTTGTCAAAATGAAGAGCCAAAAGTGAATCTTATTTAGATTTTCCTCTATTTACTAATGAGGTCAAGCACCTTCCCATATGCCTGCTAAATTTCATCTTTTGTGAATTGACTATTTAAATCATTCATATCATTTTTTAAATCAGGAAAACACATATGAAAACACACCAAGATTAGGGCCAAATTATCTCTTCTGGAATATACAGTGCCTTGCACATACAGCTCTGTAAATACTTCCTGAATAAATGAATAAAACAGACAATACCACAAAAATCTCATACACACACACACACACACACACACACACACAAGGATAAACTAAGTCCATACTATTTTTAACCTAAGTTCCATATTTCAGAGTATCAGGTGTGGACAGGTAAATGACATGTTTGTATCACAACCTCTAGAACTCCCCATTATTCTACTAGACCAGTAAACTGTAAAAATCCAACTTAAAAAAAATACTCGTTCTATAACCCCCTCAAAAAGTATTTTTTTTTTAGATTTTATTTATTTATTTGACAGACAGAAATCACAAGTAGGCAGAGAGGCAGGCAGAGAGAGAGGAGGAAGCAGGCTCCCTGCTGAGCAGAGAGCCTGGTGCAGGACTTGATCCCAGGACCCTGAGATCATGACCTGAGCCAAAGGCAGAGGCTTTAACCCACTGAGCCACCCAGGTGCCCCTCAAAAAGTATTTCTGATGGAACTGTTATTCTAATTCCAAGTGATTTTTCTCCAGACTTCAAGCTCCCTAAATTCTCCCCAGTAAAATAAGAATATTTTAATTCATGGACTTTTTGAATTTCACAGAGTTGACTGACATAGCTAGATGATAAGGATAATTCCATCACAAATACTCCAGAATGTGTCCACTCCTGCCTTATCAACACTGCTCTGGTAAGAGTACTCTGTATTTCTCTTGGTGGACTCTGCTCCTTCCTACTCTCCATCCACAAGGCATCTACAAGGGTGCCTCCAATCCCAGCCCTTTGGGTGGGTTTAGAACCAAAAATTGGCTTGAGTAGGCAAGTGGAGATGATTATTTATCACCCCCAGGGCTTCTGCAGGAGCAGTAGAGGAAGTCAGTCTCTCCCATTATAAGTCCAAAGTGACTATGAGCCATTTCACTATCTGGTCTGCAAAACATGCTTGAGAACAAAACCGAAGGAAAAGCGAGTGAAGTCTGGAAATGGACATAGAAACAGGACAGGAAAGGAGAGAACCATGTCCTGAGTGTGACATTTAAACCATGCGATCAAGTTGCACTTGAAATCATATCTCCTCGTCAACTTTGCAAAGTACCCTAAAATATGTAATTTAAAAAAAATTCTTTTTTCAGCCGTCTTTTACTTGATACCACTGGAATTCAGATTTTGGTCCCTTATGATGGAAAAAAATCCCCACTCACACATTTGGACCACAACTATTTTTTTGAGGGCTCATTCTGAATTAGCAAATATCCAGGTGACCTCAGCTTCCCTCCGCCTCTCTGCTGGCCAGAGACTTTGTCTGAGCCTATACTTCGGCAGCTGACCACAGCACCGCTTCTTAGGTGTGCAACATTTTCTCCACATTAAATTCTCTCAGGTAAATAATGGTACAGAAGCTACACAGATCAGATGATACCATCCTTGTTTTATTAATGAGAAAAATGGAGACACGACAAAGCTAAGGAAGTTCAAGGTCTGGGACAATATCCAAGACTTCCAACTCTGCTGCTTCTTTGGAGCCCCTGCCTTTCCCCAACGATGCTAAAGGTGCAGTGAATGAGCAACAAGACCCAAAACACTGCAGAAGTTGTCAGTATCTCACGATGCCATCCTGGACATTTCCTGGCCTTGCGCCCTGGAAACCACTTTTAGTTTACATTCTACAGGAAGGTCCATGGAAATGCCCTCTTCTGCAGTAATAAACAGCCCACGGTCAAGGCTGTTCCTTATCACAGTCAATGCTGATCCCACCAAAGGATGCCGCGGAAGGAAGGACAACTCTCAGAAGCCACTGAACCTTCTGGCAACCGGCTTTTTAAAAGAAACAGGGTAAACGCGGCCAACGGCATAGTGGGAGAGTTAGGAATACCATCTGGAATTAGATAAATTGGTGCCTGGATATGAGGTTTGTCACTTAATCCTTGGGTGACGTTAGTACGTCCCTATGCTATTTTATTCTCACCACCTCCTCTGAGTTGGCTCAACCTTCCTCCATCCCGGTGAGGGGCAGGCAGGGGAGCCATTTTAGCAGCTGCTCCAGCCTTGAGAAGCCCTAGCAGATCAAGGAGCCTCGGTCATCTCCCTGTTCTTCCTAGCTTCCTTCCAGGCACTGATGACATGACATCGTTTACTACACAGTTTGTTACCCATCTTGACTTGCATTAGAGCCAGAAGAGCAGCAGTGACCCAACCCACACCCACCGGAATCAGCATGGGGTCAGGGTTACACCTCATTCTTTCTCTGCAACATAAACCCCTCCCGTACCCCTTCTCTGGCTTTCCTAGGAGGTGATACTCAGGAAACCGGCGACTATGGCTCTGAAGACCATTCACAGAGTTCATGCATGGGTTTTTTTTTTTTTTTTTTTTTTTTTCGTTAGAATATCATGCATTTGGAGAAGGGTTCCCATTGTCAGAAACTAGATGCTGGACAAGAACTGTCTTTCCTTTCGGATCCTTTGCCTTGTTTGCTCAAACCTGAAATGTGTCAGCCACAAACATGCTTTGGTCCTCCTACACCTTATTCTGTCAGCTTCTCCACAAGGTACCGGAGGTGTGGGCATCTCTCAGGGACTTGCTCATTCCACATCATCTAACTAGCCTCCCTGGATGCAGGGCTTTTTCCTACTGATGGGGAGTATCCAAACCTGTCCTCTCTGAGCCTTGGTTGTCCTATCTGTAAGATGGGAATAGAGAGAAAAAGTTGTGCTCAGGTAGAAAACTATGCATTCTCTAGAGGATATCCCCCCAGGAAGCTACTCTGCAGCTCCAGTCTGAAGACATGCAAATTTTGTCCAGTTAAGTAGAAACTGAGTTGACTTCCCTTACCCCTGACTGTGGAAAAAACCATGTGTGCCTCCGCTTGTATATTCGCTTCAGGAGTTCTGATCTACAAACATGTTTCTTCTTTGGATTTTCTTTTGAGTCAGTTGTAACATCTGCCTGGTTCTCTCGCTGATTAATGAGCAGGATAACATCTTTAACACCCATTCTTTTTTTTATGTTTGAGGGTAGTCATTATTTCACCACCCTTTTTGAAAATTATTTTTAACAGAAATAAAAACATTACCCATCCCAGAGGGCTGGAGATGAAGCTTTAGTCTAGTTGGACTCCTCAAAGAGAGGCAGCTGCTGTGTCTACAAAGTAATGTTTACAAAACTTAGTGTGCATTAAACACTCAATAAATGTTATCTGTGATTATTTCAAAAGAGAAGGTCATTTTTCAACCAATCATTTTTATTTTTAACATTTAAATAAATCTTCAGATAAATGACTTTCTATCAGAATTGCTAACGATAGATGTCTGGTGGGGGAAATGGACCTTCCCTCAAAATTAATAATGTTGGCTCCCAGCCTGGCCAACCCAGGTTGAACAGCCCCCCTTCTCTGGGAATAATGCCTTGCTGAAGCTTTCTCCCATCTGGGCATTTTCTTCTTAAAACATAGTAATCAAAACATGGTAACAGAAATTTTGTAACTGGCAACAATAGGGAATCTGTGTGAAAAGTGGAAGTAATTACTTCCAAGTACGAAATAAGAATGTGCCTCTAAAAGCAAATGGGAAAGTTTAATTCTCAGGCCTCTGGCAAATCTGTGTTACAATGTTCCAAAGTACAACCACAGCATAGGAGCCCCAACAATCATGCCTTGTTCGAGTTTTACTTCTTAAGCTTACAGCTAAAAAGACATTCCCCAGCCATTTGCTGTTGCTTACTACCAACTGCTGGCCTTTGTCCTTCAGGGGACAGAAAATTCCTCCAATGGATGGGGCGATGGCAAAGAATAGGAAAGATTTTATCAGGTATGTATTTTTTAAGTAATAAAACAACCATATATTGTGATGAATGATTATTTTTCTTGCCACTGATGTAATTTAATGATTATATTTAATCTTATTTCCCCAAGTGTGAATACTTCCAGTATTTGAGTTTCTTTTTCTCCCTCCCAGTATTTGACTTTCTCTCTGACTTCTCATTTTCAGAAGAAGCTACTGTTGAATCTTTAACTTTCATGGAAGGTCTTCAGCCAAAGAAAACCATACAGGAGGGGCGCCTGGGTGGCTCAGTGGGTTAAAGCCTCTGCCTTCGGCTCAGGTCATGATCTCAGGGTCCTGGGATCGAGCCCCGCATAGGGCTCTCTGCTCAGCAGGGAGCCTGCTTCCCCCTTCCCTCTCTCTGCCTGCCTCTCTGCCTACTTGTGATCTCTGTCTGTCAAATAAATAAATAAAATCTAAAAAAAAAAAAAAAAAAAAAGAAAACCATACAGGAAGACTAACAGTCACTGAAATGCTCTATACATAAGGCTCTGATATTACAAAAATTCCAGGGAGATTTTGGATTTTTCTCACCTTTGCTTGCTTGCAACAAATACATCCCATCTTCAAAAAGCTTCTCTATTTTTACCTTACTGAATAAAACTTATTCTATTAACGTGATTTGCTTCTTAACAATGATAGCTAGTCCTAATGACCAAATCTGTTTTCCGCTTGTCAGTGTAGACGTGTGGATCATCATAGTAGACACTCGATGGAATTGCCCAGATGCTTAATTCAATCAGAGGTCTTCGATACCACACATACCCTGTCCCATTATGCAGCTACTCTAATCCTACCCAATCAAATGTACTATGCACATTCCATTGATTGCCTCCATGATTAGTCATTGCGGCCTAGAAATGTCATCAAAAAGAAAACCATCAACTCAACCATACACTGACAGGGTAGAGACACTGGAACCAAGGCTAGCCTGGTGAAATTTAGTATGGCTAGAACTATCAAAGAGTTGCAGCCACTCTGTGTAAGATTGGTAAGAACATTGCCAGCTGGACCCAAGAGTCGTCTGTACCACCCCATTAGATCTGATTCACAGTACGCACCCATTCCCCACACAAACCACCACCAAAGCAGAGCATTTCAGTGAGAATTTGCAAAAGACAACTAATTCTAACTTAACGAAGTCCTCTAAGGAACCTCAATGGATAGAAAGGCATTTCTCCCTGGACACTGAGCTTTCTTCTTCATTATGCACGTGGTGAGTATTTGAAATAACATCACGTGAGAAGAGAAGGATTAGTGTGAACTGTTAATCAGGGAATGCTTCTCTGAACAGACGAAATTAGTACTTCTCTTGCACTTTTTTGCAGGTATCCTGAAAATATGCATGCATAATGTTTCATCAGCTTCTTGCACTATATACCGTAAGAGCATCTTACTCCCTTCCGTATTCTGAGCTCCCAAAACCTGGACAACCCATCACCAAAGCTCTCTTACCTGAGTGACTCACACTGCAGGCGTCAGGCAGGTGGCGGCCCTCCTGCACATTTGTGTACTTACTCCCCTCCGCACCTGTTCAGGCCAACTGCACATTCTATTGTAATTATTAAAGAAATAAAAGTTGATAGGGGCGCCTGGGTTGCTCATTGGGTTAAAGCCTCTGCCTTCGGCTCAGGTCATGGTCCCAGGGTTCTGGGATCAAGCCCTGCATAAGGCTCTCTGCTCAGCGGGGAGCCTGCTTCTTCCTCTCTTTCTGCCTGCTTCTCTGCCTACTTGTGATCTCTGTCTGTCAAATAAATAAATAAAATAAAATAAAAATAAAAAATAAATAAAAGTGGGAGCAGAAAACATCATCGTGGTTCTTCCAACTTACTTCCAAGAAGTAAGTTCAGGCTTTAGAAAAACTCGATGAAGGTGAGTAGCTACCAACAACAACAAAAAAATGCTGTTAAGGGAGTTGGGGACCAGAGAGAAGTAAATAATCAGGGGAAAAACACAGATTTATACCTTCAGGTTGCCCTGAGGGGGTATGTGAGTTCCTGCTCCATTTTAAACAAACCCTCCAAAAAGAAATCCATGGCCATGTATTATGGGAGTTGGGGTGAGGAAAGCAAGACAATTCCAGGGAGCAGCCACTACAAGAGACTAACAAACCAATGCATGGTTATGGATGTCATGTTCCAATATTTACGTTAAAATTTTTTTTGTCTGTAGTTCCCTGCTCTGACATTGAATCAACAGCCCAAGTGTCAGTCCCCATGGCTTTAGCTAAAAGAGTTCTACTAATAGCAATATTCCAAAAGGGTTAAGTGAAAGGCTCTCTTGACGAGATGAGTCTAGAACGCAAAGGGTATACGGGTCTATGAAGGCAGAATGGTAGGACAGCAGAGGGCTCAGGAGAAGGCTGGGTAAACCTGAAGAGCCATGGTCCTTGCCTCTCCCCTTGCCCAGCTCCGAGGATTTCGCTCTGCTAGGCCGGCCTCATCTTACGGGACAAAATTCAAAGATCATTTCCTCCCTCCTGAGGCGTTTCTGCATCCTGCCGTCACTTCCAATTACTTGTTCATTACCCAGAGCCACTTCGAGACATCTTACAAGGTTTCTTAGTCATTTTACCTCACATCAAAATATGCCAAGACGTCAGTACCGGTCAAGTCTGGATCCAGCCCAAGGCAACGTGCTGTGTTTTTCATGTTTTGTGTTGCTTATTAAGAAGTAAAGATTTGGGTTTGCTCATTAGTCATTGTCTCAAAAACTATTCCATAAGCTTATGTTGACTTCTTGCGAGAACTAATCCTTTCAATGTTTCTTACCTGGAAATGTTCTAGGAAATTCCAGACCAGAGCATCTTAGTATTAATTGTGCCTTTTCAAGGTCTGCTCTAAGAAAAAGAAAAATGAAAAAAAAAATGCTGTTATAAAGGCTTGGATAAAGATGAAATAACAAAATTCATTAAAATCACCTTTTCCCTCCTTTTAAAAAGTTTACCTTTCCCAAATTCACTGGTATCCATCTGAACCCTAACGAGTACTCAGAGCTCCCCAAAACTGACAGTCCAGAAAGATCTGCACAAATCCTTGTTGTGCATCTTTTGCCTTGGCCTTCCATTCCCTCACTGCTCAGAAACATTTTACCAGTTACTATGGGCCAGGCCTGGGGGGTGCAAGCGAATCTTCCCAGCATCATTTGGATGTTGACCCTCAAACCCACATATGTGAGCCAGACCTCTGCTGTCAGTTCTGTCTGTCCAGAAAACCGAAAAAAAAAAAAAAAAAGAGAGAGAGAGAGAGAGAAAAGAAAAAAGAAAAAAAGTCAGGCTGCAAAGAGAGAGCCCAGTTCAGCCGCAGACATTCACAACCGTGATTTTGATAAACTTCTTCTATTTCACATTCTAAACATCAACAACCCTGTTCTACAGGACATCTTTTTGTCCTTCAAAAATATGTGGTTTTTACTTTTGAGTGTGGCCCACACAGGAATTTTTTTAGTACATATCTCTTTTCTTTTTAAAATTTAATTTCAATTAATTAGCATATAATGTATTATTTGTTTCTAGGGCACAGGTCGGTGATTCATCAGTCTTACACAATTCATAACGCTCACCACAGCACTTACCCTCCCCAGTGTCCATCCCCAGCCACCCCATCCCTCCCACCCCCCTTCCCTCCAGCAACCCTCAGGTTGTTCCTGAGATTAAGGGCCTCTTATGGTTTGTCTTCCTCTCTGATTTCATCTTGTTTCATTCTTTCCTGCCTTCCCCTATGATCCTCTGTCTTGTTTCTCAAATTCCTCATATCAGAGATACCACATGAAAATTGTCTTTCTCTGATTGACTTATTTTGCTTAGCATAACACCCTCTAGTTCCATCCACATCGTTGCAAATGTTAAGGTTTCATTTCTTTTGATGGCTGCATAGTATTCCATTGTATATATACACCACCTCTTCTTTATCCACTCATCTGTTGATGGACATCTAGGTTACTTCCATAGTTTGGCTGTTGTGGACATTGCTGCTATAAACATTCAGGTGCACATGCCCCTTCCAATCACTACATTTGTATCTCTAGGGTAAATACCCAGTAGTGTGATTGCTGGGTCATAGGGAAGCTCTATTTTCAACCTTCTGAGGAACCTCCATGCTGTTTTCTAGAGTGGCTGCACCAGTTGGCATTCCCACCAATGGTGTAGGAGGATGTGATTTCTTTTACCTCAAAGAATCCCAGAGGAAGGGGATGAGTTCTACTATCCTGGAAAATAAACAGAGCTGGTAAATGATAGAAAGATACATAGATGATTAGAAATAAAGAAAGAGACAGATGATCTGTTGTGTTTATAAGAAGCATCTACCTAGGGGCATCTGGGTGGCTCAGTAGGTTGGGCATCTGCCTTGGGCTCAGGTCATGATCCCACGGTCCTGGGATGGAGCCCCGAATCAGGCTCCCTGCTCAGTGAGGAGCCTGCTTCTCCCTCTCTCTGCTGCTCATGCTCTTTCTCTCAAATAAATAAATAAATAAATACCTTTGAGGGAAAAAAAAAAGGAGCAGCAGCACTTACCTACTACATGAAGTTGAACCACGGATATATATCAAACACAAATAACATGAACACCATCTGTTCCTAATAAATCACTCTTTCAGAATTATTAAGGCTTCCGCCTTACTTAACTTTTCCCACAGAAGCAGGGTGATCCAACTACTTGAATTGGAAGTAAGGATATTCTCATAATGACTTCTGGAAACCCCAGAAACAGTTCAGGGTAAACAAATCTCACAGAGAAGAGCTAGCATCTTTTTCTTTTCTTTCTTTTTTGATATCTAGAGCTGCATTAAGCATCCTAGAGCAAGCATCTGCCTTCCTTCCTATTAGCTGAAGGACAGGGCATTTTCTGGAGCCTGTGAACCCTGGGATCCTACCCAAGTCTGCCTTCCACAAGCATGGCTCTTGTCTTTTTGCCTGGTTCAAACTGTCCGCTCTTATCGCAACTTCTCAGAGACATCCGGGGGATTCATTTAACCCTACCATTTCTTTTTGTGACATCAACCACAGGTCATTGGCACTTACCATGGTGTACATTGTCAACAAGCCAGGTTTCCCACAGAGTTGATGCTGAACTGCGGACAGTGACATAAACACTAACTCAGCGTGTCTGCTAAAAACATGATCGGAACTTCACTGGGTTATAGTTGCCTGTGGCCTTGTTGGTCTGAATATAATGCAACAATGTGTGTTCCCAAGAATGCAGGTAGTGGTAACTGTATTTTCGATGCCGTTTCATAAGTGTTTTATAGTTTACCAAGGACATTAAAAATGTTTTCTGCTGCAAGCAAATAGCTTAAAAGGTTTCATTCAACAGGATTTTCAGGCATAGACAGCTCAATCTCCTAATAAACAGGTATATGTTGTAGTCGACATTCACGGACATTTGTGTGGATGAAGTATTAGATTTGGAAAGTGTGTGCCATGCTCTATGCTGGGCTCTCCCACTCTGGCTTCTAAGAGTGCATGACCTTAAAGGCGCACGTCCATGGAGCATGGTCCCAGCTCCGGAACCCACAGCCAACCAGAGAGCTTCCTGGTGGTTTCTGCACCATTAGCTCCTGTGCAATCCAGAGTATCTTTAGGCTCCACCATTAACTTTACTGGAATCACCAAGATTTCCAAACAGGGTAGGATGTGGACCTACATGTGTGATGGTTGAAAGATTCAGAAACAGTGGAGAACAAGGGCAGCGCTGGCAAGTCCTTTTTTTCTTTTTTTAAAGATTTTTATTTATTGGGGCACCTGGGTGGCTCAGTGGGTTAAAGTCTCTGCTTTAGGCTCAGGTCATGACCTCAGGGTCCTGGGATCAAGCCCTGCAGGGCTCTCTACTCAGCGGGGAGACTGCTTTCCCCCCCCACCCCACCCACTGCCGCCTGCTTCTCTGCCTACTTGTGATTTCTGTCAAATAAATAAATAAATAAACATATTTTAAGAAAAAAGATGTTTATTTATTTATCTGATATCTTTTTAAGATTTTTATTTATTTATCTGATGAGAGAAAGAGCGCACAAGCAGGGGAAGTGGCAGAGGGAGAGGGAGAAGCAGGTTCCACAATGATCAGGGAGCCTGGGATGAAGGCAGAGACCTAACCTACTGAGCCACCCAGGCGCCCAGCAAATCCTGTTATAGCAATCCCCACTATCCCTCTTCCTTCTTAGCAGAACCAGCACTCAAAGCCCTTCTTTTAGGTTGCCAGTAGTCTCCACCAGCGATCCAACGTGGCACTCGAGGGTAAAAGTTACTTGCCACTCTGCCAGATTACATTTCAGGACACTGTAGTTCCACAGCATACTGGGGGGGCAGAGGAAAACAGGTCTTATAATTGAGATAAGCCAACAGTGTTGCATCCTCCATCCTGCTTTGGGGGGGACTTGCATTTGCATTTTAAAGGCCCAGAGAAGTCCTGCAGAAAGGAAGCCTAGTCCCTTTGATTAATGCAGCCTTTCCCACACTCGCAAAAATAGCAGAAGGTCCCTCAAAATGTACACGGCAAACCTGCACTTAGAATCTCCTCATTCACCACCTGTGAGGCCAATGTGAGGGCCACACAGCCCCCTCAGGGGGCTGACTATGGAAAGAGAATGCCGGGGTATCCTCTCTCTCCCTCTCACATTCAACAAACAGTTCCCCAGGACTCCCAAAGTCCTCTGGAGATCTTTGCATATAAAAGGCAGTGCACAGAAGCCTCACAGCAGCCAGCAAACACTACAGACCAATAGCTATCCAGCCTCTAGCCCCTGGCTTCCTGCCCTGGCAAGGGCACTGGTCGCTTTGTGCTCACTCCCTAAATACAGGCTGTGTTTCCCATCTACTCAGAATCCATAAGTGACCATGTTTGTTTTTGAATGTTGATCAAATACCATAAAATTATATCCAAATACACCAACGCCTTAATAACCTAAATTAAATTGGATAAACTGCAGGTTGAACTCGGGAAAATTAAAGAATAATTAAATCGGAATTTTCTGCTTGATAAAGATCTCAGAGGTCTAATCCCCTCATTTTATAGGTGAGAGAATGGAAGCCCAAGGAAACGAAATACATGTCAAAAGAAATCGAGTGGACAGTTTTTTATGGACCCAGAAAAATGCAAACTACATGTTCACAAATTCATTAGCACACAGAATGGATTTTTAGGACATTGTATATTAGATTAAAAGAGCCCTGGTGATGAGGAAAATCTAAACAACTGACTGGTTGTACAACCATCAAACAACTCTCCTTCAAGTGTGCTTATTCTGGGAAGCCTGCCTGGCTCAGTCCGTAGGGCACATGAGCCTTGATCTCAGAGCTGTGAGCTCAAGCCCCACACTGGGTGTAGAGCTCCCTTCTTTAAAAACCTAATTAATGAATCTATCTCTAATTTATTTACTTCTTTTAGTTACACTGATCACCTTTCTGTTGCTTTACATTGCATTAGGTAAAAGGGTACGTATCGTCTGAGTATACACATAAATACAAATGTGGGCCCTTTGGTGTTCAGCACCCCAATTTCATTTCACATAAGCTATCCTAAGCCCCTCTCATGAAGTACATGCATAGACTGAGTTTATGGATTGCTTATTGATGACAGAATGAGAGATGATAAATCTGATAGATGCGAGACGAATAGAGCTAGATTTGTCCATTATAAAACAGCAAGGCTCAGAGATTATTTAAGACTTCCTTGAATCTCAAGCTGATATGGGTTCCTAGCTTTATAATTCGCAAATGCCTTCTAAAAATCCCCAGTATCGCCTGTGCAAACATCCAGGCAAATACGCGGGGAGCTCCCGGACAACAATATCGGAGAAGCTGAAACAGCAGGTTGCAAAGTGGATCTCATCTTCAGCTTTTCCGCGTTTCATTCAAACCTGTCGATGTACTGGGCTGGAGAATGAAAAGACATCCGAAGGTCAGGTTTTCGAGGATCAAACTTTCCATTGTTCTTTGACTCAGAGATCGGGCTGTGAGTACAGAGCTTTGCATAAGAATTAGTCCTCTTTGCGAACCAAGTCAGCTATTTTCAGCACAGCCTCGCAATCTTCGATTTCTGGGTATGTAACTATGGCAATAAGATTAAATGGCATTCAGTAAAATTCATTTTACAAATTAGCTTGGGAGGGTGTTGTCCATGATGGTGAGGAGGGAGCAGTGCGAAACAACAAGGAAACAAGAGGGAGAATGAAATCAGGTTTTATAATCGTCTTCAGGGTCATCCTCAAAACCATCTTTGCTCTGTGGCAGTTTGCGAGTGATGTATGGTGACTTGAAAAAAAAAAAAAAAGATCAGACAACTGCTTGACAGATTCCTTGACTCAGCGGAAGGAGCCACACCTCTCCACTTGCCCCTGGACCATCACACAGCATCCTTTGTCTGTGAGTGTTTCTGGGTCTGTGAGCTTGCCAGAGGCTTTGATCTGGGACTTTTTATACTAAATAACAGTCAAATCAATTTCAAACACCTTCATTACAGTACACAGCTCATTATGTTCTGGCATAACGTTTGGTTCCAAGCCCCAGGCCACGTTATAATGAGGACAGGAGTGCACACCAGTCCATGCTCCACAGTGACTCTGTATTTCTAGGCGACAGCTGCAATCACCGCTGGTCTAGGTGGAGAGCAGGAACTCATTCACAGCCTTTAAAGATGCCTTCCTAATGTTTTAAACGGTTTGCCATAAAACGTGGTTTGGGTTTTGTTTTTTGTTTTTTTTTCCTTAATCAAAGTATAGCTGACATATAATTTAGATTAGTTTCAGGTGTCCAACATAGGGACTCCATACCTACATACATTATGAAGTGATCACCATGATAAATCGAGCTACCGTCTGTCACCACATAAAGTTGTTACAGTATTACTAACGATACTCCCTGAGCTGTACACTGTAGCTCCCCATCTTATTGATTTTGTAACTGAGACTTTGTATCTTTTCATCCCCTTAATCTTGTTACATTGTTCATTTTTTTCCCTTTCTGTTGGAAGCACTTTTAGAAATGTATATGTAGATATGGAAAAGCTGAAGTTGGATAAATATTTTTTCAAATCCTTTTTTAAAAAAATATTTATTCATCTGAGGGAGAGAGAGCACAAGCAGGGGGAGCAGCAGGTAGAGGCAGAGGGAGAAGCAGAATCCATGCTGAGCAGGGAGTCTGATGCTGGACTCGATCCCAGGATCCTGAAATCATGACCTGAGCTGAAGGCAGATGCTTAACCATCAGAGCAACCCAGGTGTCCCGATTTTTTTCAATCCTTATTAAGTGATTTAACACGCACACATAATATGGTACATAAAAAGTAGTTCTCTTATATCTTTTTTTTTTTTGAAGAAATTGTCTATATATCAATGTTGTCTATTTCTCTATATGCCTATGTCTCTATGTGTGGGGGTGTATCAACCTCCCTTCAAAACATTGATTCAAGACAATTACTTTATATGCAAAGTTAGAGGATAGCTTGCCATCTTCTCCATCGTGGGTTCACAAAGAAACTCCAGGGCCTGGACTGGCCAACAGGCTGATGTATATTTACCCTTCTTCTTTTGGTAAGGCAGGAAAATGAACATAACCCTCACGGCCTCATTTTTGCTCCATAGTATTTGCACTATTTCAATGCCTAAGTGACCATCCATGAAATTGTGACATTACACTTGAAATAAATGTGACACAATGTTGGCCGCCAGTGTTTTTCCTCTCTGATTTAATTATAAATTCTTGCTAAGAGCCAATAATAGAGGAATTACTTCACTGGACACACAAGACATTACCAAAATTACTTGTGTTTCTCTGTTGCTGGGAATATAAGGTAGCGGGGCAGAAATTCTTTTCACTGTCACAACTGATTATCATTGATTAATTGTTTATAACTCTAGATGGAAACAAATGCATACTGGCATATAAATAATCACAACTTGTTTTCTTCCCAGCAAGTCATGGTCTGCTTGGCATCTGAGAAAATACTAGAGGAGCAGAGGAATTGAAATTTATTTTAAAAAAGGATTTTTTTAAAAAGGATTGTTACGAAGATAAAACAGATTTTATGCAGCATAAGCAAGTGCTAGGAGTTTTCATGTTAACCTTGAAACTCTACTTGAGAATGGGATTCAGCAATATTTTTATAGTTATCCCTGAATATCTTAGAGGGATCTATGGGAAGAAAACAGTCCTTTTGTGAAAGACCATCGGTTATAATGTAATATGACAGTCAAGGTCTCACAGAGGGGGCCCGATTACTAAAAGCAGTATATTATCTGCATAATCCAGGGTCAGCAAATGGAGATGGAACAGACCAAAGGGTAACTTGAAATCGAGCCTTGTCCTTCAACACCTGTCATTAAAAGCCTTGGTTTCAAGTGGCGGAGGGGATCACATCTAGAGAATGAGAAAGCTCGCTCATCAGGAAGGCTGCAACTCCGAATGGGTCTATGCAGATTGGCCAGATCCCGAACTTGTTTGCTACTCTGGAGGTTAAAGACAAAGAGGCAGCTAAGTTCCACAACGGGGAAGAATTAAGTCGTGAAGTACCCTTCACATTAAGCAAGCACACTGAGAAATAAATCTAGATTTACAGACAAATGTATTTGTCTTAAACACAGGTTTGGGGGCATCTGGGTGCTTCAGTCGGTTACATGTGTGCCTTCGGCTCAAGTCAACATCTCAGGGTCCTGGGATGGAGCCCTGCATCGCAGCGGGGAGCCTCCTTCTCCCTCTCCCTCTGCCCCACCCCCAACAGCTGCACATGTGCTCACTTGCTCTCTAATAAACAAATACTTAAAAAAAAAAAAGTTTATCTCAGAAACATTATACAGTATATTCATAAGATAAGGGTTTTGCATAAATAATAACATCTGAGTCACTACAGTTACAATCACTGCATGTTGTCCCTAACATTTTCAGGTCGGGTGTAAGTGAAGGATACCTACATTTCACTTCCCACGACCAAACGTCAGTCTGTTTAAAATAGCTGTTTTCTATCTTGGCCTGTTTCTGTGCAGGATGAAATGAACTGCTTTGAATCAGTATGAAATAAAAGATATGTCTTGAAATGCAAACATGGACCTGTTTTTTAAACAGGCATTAATGACCTGTAATCAAGGTACTAATCATTAAATAGCAAAACAGTGAAGAATGTGAATTTTAAAAAGAAAAAAAAAATGTTAGTGCTCTGGAACATACATACACAGCAAGCTAAATGCATAAAGCTCCTTCTATAATTACTGAAGATTATTATAAATCAAATAAGAAATTAGTATTCCAGCTTCATTAGTCTGTAGCACCTGTTCATTAGACAACAGAAATGTTTGCCACTGGGGAAGAGAAAAGAGACTTCCTAAGTAAGTATCAAAATGAATTGCTTTGCTACATTTCTAAGCTTTCATGGAGTTCAGAATCCTACACACGGGAAAAGATGGCAAGAAGACAGGTCTCTCCCTTCTGCCCTGCTGATGGGAATGGAAAATGGATCGGCCATCTTGGAAAAACAGTTTGGGAGTTTCTCAAAAGATACAACATAAAGTGACCCAGAAATTCCAGTCGTTGGTAAATACCAAAGAGAAATGAAAACATCTATCAAAACAAACACTCGTGGCCATGTTTCCCTAGCGGTATTATCCATAAGAGCCCCAAAGTGGGAACACAGCCATTGTCGACCCACTGATGAATGTTTAAATGAGATGTGTGAGAGCCACACCACGGCAGAGTATCCAACCATCAAAAGATACAAAGTACTGCCACAACAGGAAAGAACACTGAGGACATTCTCCTAAGTGAAAAGAAACCAGCCACAAAAGACTGTGCACGTCTTACACGTTTCTAAATGAAAGATTCAACAGAAAAAAAAAAATCTATAGAGACACAGAGTAGATTAGTTGTTGCTTAGGGCTCCCGGGAGAGAGGGAGGAAAGAGAAGTCACAGCAAATGGGTACTGGGATGCCTTCTGGACTTACAAAAACATTCTAGAATAAGAATAGGGCGATGGCTGCCCCAATTCACAAATAAGCTAAAAACTATGGTACTGTATACCTGAAACAGGTAGCTTTTCTGGTATGTAAATGATATCTTAGTAAAGTTGGGTTTTTGTTTTCATCTTTTAAAAGACACACCTCTTGGGGCACCTGGCTGGCTCAGTGGGTTAAGCCTCTGCCTTCGGCTCAGGTCATGATCCCAGGGTCCTGGGATTGAGTCCCGCATCGGGTTCTCTGCTCAGCAGGGAGCCTGCTTCCTTCTCTCTCTCTCTGCCTGCCTCTGCCTCTCTGCCTACTTGTAATCTCTGCCTGACAAATAAAATAAATAAAATCTTTTAAAAAAATGCTTTCTCTCTCTAAAAAAAAAAAAAAAAAAAAAAAAAAGACACACCTCTTGGGTGGGGCAGAGGCGGGGTGTTGGGGGGACCTGGATGGTACAGTCTATGAGGCTTCTGACTCTTGGTTTCCACTCAGATCAGGATCTCAGGGTCCTGGGATCCCCACAGTGCTAGGCTCTGGACTCAGCTAGGAGTTGGCTTGAGATCTCCCCTCATCTGCCCAACTCTCCCCTACCACATGTATGATCTCTCAAATCAATCAATCAATCTTTTTAAAAATAAATAAATAAAATAAAAATAAAGACATGCTTCACCCAGCTCAGGAAGACAATGCTCAGGCTAGTAAGGAAGCTGCTACAGAAAAGTACTAAGAGATTTCAAACAAAAGCCTGACTTTAATCCCCGGCTGCCCTGTCCCTCTTCTCCGTCACCCCTACCCCTACCTCCACCACCACCATCACCACCACTCCGTCCGCTCAAGGGCTCCTTCTGTTAGCACGGCAGCTCGGCTCCATACCCTCTCTCTCCTGCTCCTTGGTTTTGGTTTGGGATTTGGGTTTTTGTTTTTTTAGACAACGATAAGCAGACAAAAACTCAAGGTTTACCAGGACCAGATATACCAGTAACTTATATGAATGGTGGGTCTTCCCCTTCTTTGAGTGGTGAATGCCCGGCATCCCCCAGAGCCTGCCTCTGCTGGAAAGGGAGTAATAGGAGCTGGAGGATAAGGTTTACTCTCCCTCCTCTTTGGCACAGAACAATGTAGAAATGGGGCCATTACTTGGCTGACAATGGAGGGATCAGAAAGAACTGATGCTTATCTGAGTTGGAGAAGCCTCTACCACCATTCTCTTTTACTTAAGTAATTTTAAACTCCTTTTCATGTTTTTAATCGGTGAGACAGGAGGCTTTGTTGTTAAACTGAGGGAACAACAAGCCTCCTATGACTGAATTGGCATCTCCACCTGTCCTTGGAAAAGGATAGGTATTGTCTGCTCCTGCCTGTGGTATATGGGGGCAAGAAGGTTTTTTTGTGATCCATTCCTGTTGTGCTTATTTCTCTCCTATGGGGGCAAACCTCATGCATTTCCATTTGTAAAAGAGGTTCCTCAGGGAACTCCCATTCAGAGCTGGAAAATGGGCAGAGAGATGCAAACTGAGCCCAAAGCGGGGGTTTCTGGATTTCCAAGTTGACAATGACCAGTAACGTCACTTACTGGGAACCTTTGGAAAGGAATTTCTCTGGGGCTCCCCTGGGCCAGCCACTTGCCTAGAAGAGTTTGAACAAGCTCTACTTTGGGCCATCAATTGTCTGTTCTTAACCTGTCAAGGTGGAGATTCAATTCAAGTCCCCCCCCCCTCAGTCCCTCTTTTTGGGCCTCAGATTCATTCAGACCTTGAACCTCTCCTTCCAACATTCTTGTCCAGATGGATAGGGAAAGGAAGGCTCCCACCTCCTTTCCTACTCACCTTACCCACAGCCTCCTAAGTATTTTGATACATGGTTGAAAAAGTGAAGATCAGATACCAAGTACACCTGGTTCTTCAAAGTTCCTTAACCGCATTAAAAAAAAAAATTAGGGTTTATGTATTTAGGTAACACACAGATCTCTTAACTTGCTATGGAATGCCCAATTATAACTGCTATTATAAGGCTCTCTGGAGAAAAATAACTTTTTGTGATGTCTGAAAAGTGCACAGGGTATTTGTTATCAGTATTTCCTAAGAGAGGGGCACCTGGGTGGTGCCTTCAGCTCGAAGCATGATCTCAGGATCCTGGATCCTGACTGAGCCCCACGTCGGGCTTCCTTCTTGCAGGGAGCCTACTTCTCCCTTCCCCTCGGCTCGTGCTCTCTCTTACAACCTCTCTCTCTCAAATAAATAAATAAAATCTTAAAAATATATATTTCCTAAGAGAAAATCATGAATGATAAGGACAAAGGCTTCCAACGGTAGAGACACCACAGAACACTCCCACCTCCCTCGTCTTATTGGAGAATGCAAAGGTCACACGAAGGCCAAAAGACAGAGCTGTTTTATAGACAAGGAAACAAGCCCAGAGAAAGCAGCATGCTCATGGAAGACATAAAAGCAGTAACAGGAAAAGCCAAGACCATAACCTATGCCCCAGCCCCTCATTCAAAACCAATCCATCTCTTTCAGGGAGTGAGCATCCCACCCGGTCCTGCCCCCACATGGAGCCCTTGAGTCCCCTTCTCCTGGTGACATCAGCCTTGTCCTGGCCAGAAACTACCTCAACAGTTCAGGCCATAGGAAATAGGATTTCCTTCTTGCAGGGCAGTTGAGAACATGTGCTGGAATGAAGAAGGAATAAGAAGATGACATATGCGAGGGGCTAGAGGGGGACACATAAAGGGGGCTCACTGGCCCGCCCCCCTCTACCCAGGGTCACACGTGAGCCTCCAAGTGTACAGTTAAATGCCAAGGCTGCCACGCGGCCTATGGGATTGCACAGCCAGACGTAGTGACCTCTCCGCGGACTCCTCATCTCCTGTCTCTATTTGGAATGGTGTCGACATTCGGAAGGAAATCAGCATGGTATCTTAGGAAGGGCGCTCTGGAGAACAAATGGATGGTTACGGGAGGGGAGGGGGTAGGGGGTGGGGAGACACAGGTGCTGGGGATGAAGGAGGGCACTTGTCATGATGAGCACTGGGTACTTACAGAAGGGTGGAAACCCTCAACGGTACACCTGAGGCTAAAAGTACACTGTATGCTAACTAGTTGGAGTGTAAATAAAAATCTGGAGGGCAAAGAAAAAAAAAACGAGAGAGAGAGAGAGAGAGAGAGAGAGAGAGAGAGAACACACTGGGTGCAGAGCCAGAGGATTTGAGCTCCAGCTGTGGCCTTGGCCATGTGACTTGACCCGAATGCATTTCTGTACAAAGGGCCAGGATTCAGAGCCCTGCTCAGAGGATCAAGTTAGCGAATATATCCAGAACATTGGCGAAAGGATATCCTCCATAAATGTTAACTACCGCGATCGTCACTTTTCATCTAACAGACCCATTTTACAGGAAAAAAACCGAGGCAGCAATGGAAGACAAAGCTCCCACTGAGGCAAAGATGTGTTAATGACTACCACTAGTAGTCATTACTACTTGGGGACCCAGCCCCCAAGTCTACTGTGAGGACTAAGTACACACGACATGCCTTCTGAAATTGAAGCTGCTTGTGTACATAGGCTTGTAAACCATGGGCAGGCTGTCCTTCCTTTTCTCCTGCCCCCAGAGCCTGGAAGAGGGCTTCCAGGGAGTCAAGGCTAATTGAGTGTTCACCAAATGAATTCCACACACGGCCACTTCCGAGGATGACAGACATCCGATCCAGAGGCTACAGTCTATGGAATTTACCAAATTTACTGAATCTATGGTTCTGGATTCAACCAAGACCTACTCTTTTCACCACATTATCAACAAAACACCTCTGATCATTGATTTGGTAAGTGACCGGCCAGTGTAGACAGCCATTGGAACTCAGTAAGTGACCAGCCAGTGTAGACAGTCCTTGGAATGGTCTGGAGCACTTCCACTGTTAAAGAGAATGTTTTCCTCTGGTCTAAACGTCTAACTCTCAGGCGTTCCTCTAGGTGTTAGAGGAGCCTCCGTTTCCAGAAATTCATCTCCAGCAAGACTAGGAAGCCAAAGGTCAGGCCGAATGAAACCTCCTCAGCCGTGACCACCATTGCAAACCACAGTCCTTCTGCACGTGCAGCTCACGGACGTCCCCCACGGTCCATGGTCCCCTTCTGTTTGGGCCCTAGCCAACACCCAGCATCCTCTCAGGACAATTCTCCACTGAAAGACGCCTGGGGGGCCTCGCTGGAAAGAAAGATCTGCGGGTACCACTGGAAACCTCGGGATGCCCCCTGTGTGGTTGCCCAGAAGCAGCTAGGCTGGTGCTGCGTCAGGGAAGAGACAAAGACAGGAGGGCTGGGGAGTCTAACAGGCGCTGTGCTCTAGATGGGTCCTGACGCCAGCGTCGGAAGCCCTCGGCAGAGAGGTGCAGAAGAGCTGCTAGCATTGTTCGTTCCCCTCTTCATATCTGCTCCATAGAAATTCACCTCGAAACTCCTTTAAAAACCCTAAATTTATCCTGGAAGGAAGCCAGATCCAGGACAATGGTACTGGATATTGCAGAAGTTTCAGAATTAAGCTTCTTTATGGTTGAAAATGAAATTTCAGATTTTTCAAAAAGGTTTATAGATTTATTTTTTGAAAGATTTTATTTATCTGAGAGAGAGAGAGAGCACGCGCATAAGCCGGGGGAAGGGCCGTGGGAGTGGGAGGGGCAGCGGGAGAGGGAGGAGCAGGTTCCCTGCTGAGCAGGAAGCCCCATGCAGGACCCCATTCCAGGATCCTGGGATCATGACCTGAGCCAAAGGCAGACGCTTAAGCAACTGAGCCACCAGACACCCCGGATATTTATTTTAGAGAGAGAGAAGGGAGGAGGGGCAGAGGGAGAGGAAGAGAGAGAAACCCAAATAGAATCCACACCAAGGGCAGAGCCTGAGCTGGGGCTCGATCTCACAACTCAGATTGCAGCCTGAGCCAAAACCAAGAGTCAGATGTTTAGCCGACTATGCCACCCAGGCGCCCCCAAATTTTAGATTTTCATCTCACCTCTCCTTCTTCACGTCAGGCAACCCAGCCTCTTGAAGCAATGGCCTTGCTCAACGCCAACGCTGGTTCCAACACCTACAAAAGGAAAGCCATCCAGAATCTGGTTATATATGAGCACACCAGAGCTAGAACTTGCACTGGAAGAAGACAGAGGTCTATTCATTCAATTTTCTGACAAAGAAAAAAAAAAGCTTTCCCTGAGTTTCACACTCCAGTCCTGCTTAGAAATTATTCTAGGAAAACAGTGCCAAATCGTGGGCATCCAAGGACACCCTAGCTAAACCAAAAAGAAAAGCAGGTGAGCAATGAACCTTATTAGCGTGTGTCCTCCCGGGCTGATGACTGTCATTAGGCTGCTGGAGGGTGACATCATTTTCTCTAAGAGTCAGTCAGCTCGAAAATGTCAACTCTCGCGGTGAATTAATTCTCGCAGCTGCCTCGTGTTGCCTTCTGCTCCTTGCTGCAAGAAATGGACATATTTCATTTCTGGGATCTGTCAGACATGTTGCTGTTTTAAATATAACATCTTAAGCCCAAGCCAACCCGAACATACTGTGTTTGGAGAAGCCTGGTAGGAAAACGTTGCCTTCAATAGAGTCAAAGGCCAAAGCGTAACACCTGGTAATCTCGTTGGAAAAGTCATCACTTTGCTTCCATTTTATAATGGCTTTTTGTTTTTTTCCCCCAACAACTCCTCCAGTATGAAGTTAATAGGAACAGTTACACCACAAGGATGCGGTCATGAAATGGTTATATGGGGAGTGAGGGCCGGAAGGACTGAGAAAGGAGATGGATTTCAGAGCAGAGATAACCCTCTCTGCAAGACGTAACCCATCCCACAGTTCTGGACTCTGAATGTCACTCTTGTTCACTTCACCAGCCATGGGAGACAGAAAACATATAGCACCATTTGTTCATTCTTTTCAATAAACATTATTGAATGCCTATATTTTGTTCTGCTCCCAGGCTAGGCACTGGGGAAATGTTTGAAAGACAGTTCCCACCTGCAAGAGAGCTCTCAGTTCAGTCAGGGAGGGAAACACGTCAAGGGAAATAAAAGAACAGTCTAGAAGTTCCAGAGGAGAAAGAGATTCAGCAGAGTTTTCTGAGAGTGAGTTTTATGGGAAGATTATGTGTGTTTACAGACACACCTGCACAATCCTTTCCAGAAAGTGAGTGAGAGAAAATGGGGGAAAAGGGACAAACAGAAAACTATCTTTAATAAATAACTACATAGGAATTGGGAATAACCTTCATAAATGAATAAAACACCTGCCCATGGGGTCAGAAATGCTAAAAAGGGCCTCGAAGCCCCCCAGTGTATCTTCCTTGTTTTCTGTCTAATGTAGGAAACACTCCGAGCTGGAAACTAATACTGTAAACCCACTGTTAGACTTGACAACGTGTAAACCAATGCTGTAAATAAACACACAAGGGTAGCTGACAGTAAGTCCGCAGAGAGCTACCTGGGGAAGCATCATACCCAAAGTCATAAGAAATGGGAAAAATTAAGGGCTATACAAAGTGGTGTGTTGCCTTCCATGTTTTTATTTTACCTTGTTTTAATTTATATGCAGTAAAAGGCACAGATCTGAGGTGCTGGAGTCTGAGATCGCACGAATGCAAATGCTAGTAGACCCCACCATCCCCGTCCAGACCGGCAACGTTTTCACCACCCCACTGAGTTCCCTTCAGCCCTTTCCAGGCAATCTCTGCTGCCCCCTGGCCAAAGGCAATCGCTGTTCCAATCCATTTTACCATAGATTAGTACATCATCTGTGTTCTTAAATTTTACATAAGTGGGAAAATTCCGCAAGCGCCCTTGTTTCTGGGGTCTTTCATTTGGCACCATGTTTCCACTTGTTTTGAAGAACAGTGGCTGCTCCCTTTGGCTGACTGAGCGGTAGTCTGTTGGAGGAACAGACCACAATTTGTCTGTCAAGATCTGTTGACGGACATTTGGGTTGTTAGCAGTTTTCAGCTATTACGGAAAGAGCCACTTTGAACATTCTCGTACGCGTCTTTTTGTAGATATACGTGTTCATTTCTACCGGGTAAATAACATGGGTTTTAACATTTTTAGCGGGACTTATCATAAAAGCAGGAGTATTTAAACTTGACCTTGAAGGATGAGGTGGAAAAGGAAATAAGGGCCACCCAAGCGGTCAGAGGAGATGGGCAAAAGCAAGGGTAGGAAGGGAAGTGGCTGCGGAATCTGAGAAGGTGAATGGTCAGATGTGAATCACAAGGTGCACGGAGGGTGTTCTTTCTGGCAACCAGCTCCTGGGATGTTTCCAAAGCTTTGTTATTGTTAGCAGAGTCTACGGAGTCTGAACTAATTACGGGAACTTCTGCAAGTGTTACTAAGCTTCTCAGAAAATGTCATTGTTTCTGGGAAGCCTAAGAAAATAGCAAGAATGAAGTCCTACCTCCCCTTCAAGTAGATCTGATTCGGGAGAACTGGGTGCGGGAATCGGGTCCACCACTGTCATCCAGATAGCATTTCCGTTGTATCTTAAAAAAAAAAACAAAAACAGGGTCTGGACAAGAACAGGTCTTCCCCTGGGGGGACCCAGGCTCAGCCACCTTAATGGCATAAGCCAGCTCTCTGTCCTCTTCTCCACTCTCAGATCTGTACCTAAGAGCTGTTTGTTGTAAGACAGGTCAGTTCGTGGGCTGGAAGCATATATCGTTCAAGCCCCCTTTAAGTATATTATGCAACTCTTTGAATGGATGAGAATTTTTTTTTAAGTTTATTTATTTAAGAAATCTGTACGTCCAACGTGGGGCTCGAAGTCATCACCTCAAGACCGAAAGCTGCGTGCTCTACTGACTGACCTGGCCAGACATCCCTGAGTGGATTAGGGTTCTTCTATCTGAGCATTAAAAAGGAAAAGGAATGGTTGCTGAGTGATTCAGTCTGCTCTCTTTAGTTTTTCAACCCAAAATACGATTCATAATTAACTGATAACCAAGATTTCTAGCTCTACATTATTTGCCTTGGCTCTCCCAACTATCTCCAAGAAAATGGATTCCCAAGCCACAATCCGCCCCTCCAAAGCCCTGACTCTGGAGAAAGGTATGTAATATTCATAAAATTAAATACAGTAACAGCAATAACACACACAGACACACCCCCTACCACACAGACAGACCACGTAGCTAAGAGTTTGGAGCTATTCCCACATCTTCCTTCCAAGGACTCAACCATTCATAAGCTAGTCATGCACAGGCTCAAACAGCCTGGGCTAGGTTACATGGGAGGTATAGGGGGAAAAAAACCTCAGCGAGTTAAAAGCAGAGGCTTACTGCTCACTCCCACTACTCACTTGCACTGGAATGTTGTTGAAGGGTAAGGAATAAGGAGCCTCGGGTCTAGTGTTTCTACCCCTAACCCTGTCTCCTGGATCAGGACCTGTAACCCCTCTGAACTCAACGACTTCACCTATAGGATAAACACATTGTGCCAGATAATCTCTAAGACCCTTTCCAACCCTGGTATTCTGTAACAAATAAAGAAAAATCACCAAAATCACGAGAACACTCATCAAACAGGCCCATACTTACTGGACTGATCCACAATTTGGCCGCTCCAATTACTTTGGTCATTTCCACGATCAATAATGTTCTCAGTGGCCCAATCAATTATGCCACTGGCTGCGGGGATCATTAAGGTGACTAAGGCCCCCTGACGGACTGTGCATGAGCCATTCCTGCCTCTGTGCTCTGCCAAGGCTAAAGGGGAAAATGTCCAAGTGTCCCTTTGATTTTGGCTCTTTATCTCCTGTTGTCTCGGCCCCTATTTTTGAAGTGGAAATGACTAACAGCGCCACGCTAGTCAAAGAAAATGGAGAATATGGAGCCTGTATTCAGTGCTGTAGTCTTAAAAACTCCTCCCTGGCAGACACTTGTACTAGGCACAGGAAAAACAAAATCAGGGTAAGACTCTGCTTCTGCCCCTCAGACACACACAGGCTCCTACGTAGGTCAGCAAAGAAAGAACCCTCCTGCCCTCAGATCTTGGTGCTCCTGGTTCTTGGGCCTTTGGATTCGGACCGGAAGACCACACTGGCTTTGCCGGGTCTCCAGCCTGCACGTGGTAGACAGTGAGACTTCTCAGCTTCCATGACTGTGGGAGCCAATTCTGGTCCTGCTGAGACCTTTATGTCCAATGGGATCGGATTCTCCAGAGAACTCTGACAAATACGCCCTACTGGCTGCTTCCAGACGTGCCTTGCATAAGGGGTCTGAGGCTAAACAACCTTGGGAAACATCATGTACCATTTCCCTCCTCTGTCCCAATAGACAGCAGCGTAAAGGTTCCTGGGCAGCCTGCAGCTAGAAACTTCTTCATCGTATTTCATCCAACTCTTCAAAACCTTTTAGTCCTCCAGAACCCTTTGAAGTCCTCATAGAATGAGTGCTTCATGGAACTTACTTGAGAGGACAGCTGGCTAGAATTACATGAATTTACCATGACTATATATTTGCTTAAATATTTTTCTTGAAGCAAGACATTAATAATAGGAGCTTTAATTTGATAGGATGCCCAGAACTAGCCTTACACTTTCTCAAGGTTCAAAACACAATGAAGTTGAATCAATGACTATTTATGTATTTTAAATTAATCTTTTTAAAGACTTCTATGCCCAATGTAAAGCTCAAACTCGAAACCCCAGATCAAGAATTGATACCCTACTGGGGCGCCTGGGTGGCTCAGTTGGTTAAGCGTCTGCCTTCAGCTCAAGTCATGATCCCAGGTTCCCGGGATGGAGCCCCACGTCGGGCTCCCTGCTCCATGGGGAGTCTGCTTCTCCCTCTTCCAGTGCCCCTCACCCCCACTCTTATTCTTTCTCACTCTCTCAAATAAATAAATAAAATCTTTTAAAAAACATAGAATTATGGGAGGAACTATTTACAAAAAGACACATGTAAAGGACTGTCATTCCAAAAATACAAAGAATTCTTACAACTCAACAATAAGAAAATAACCCTATAAAGAAATGGACCAAAGATCTGGACACCTCACCAAAGGTAATATACAGGTAAGAAACATATGAAAAGATTCTCAACACCACATGTCATCAGGGCACTGTGAATTACAATCACAAGATACTACTGCACACCTATTGGAATGGCTAAAATCCAAAACACTGAGAACACCCAATGCTGGTGAGGATGTGGAGCAATGGAGAGTCTCATTCATTGCTGGTGGCAAAGCCAATGATACTGATACCTGAGAAGATAACCAGGTGGCTTCTCTTACCACAGAATCCAGAACTTATGCTGCTTAGCATTTACTCAAATGAGTTGACAATGTATGTCCAGGCAAAACCTGTACTCAGATGTTTACAGAACTGCTATTCATAACTGTCCCAACTTGGAAGCAATTGAGATGCCTTTCAGTAGATGAATTGGGTAAATAAATTGTGGTACATCCAGACAATGGAATATTATTCACTGCTAAAAATAAAATGAGCGTTCTTGCCACAAAAAAGCATGGAGTGAGACATGTTTCTAAGAGAAAAAAAAAAAAAAGCCATTCTGAAAAGGGTATGTATTGTGTAATTCCAACTATATGATGTTCTGAAAAGGGCAAAACTACAGAGACAGTGAAAGCATCAGTGGCTGTCACCTCCCAGGGAGGTGGAGAGTGGGGGATGGGTAGGCAAGGCATGGGGGCGGGTGGTTTAGGCCAGGGAAACCGCTGTCTGAGATACCCTAACGGTGAATGCTTGACATCACACACTGGTCAAAACTCAAAGAGTCTGTAACACAAAGAGTGAACCCTGATGTCAACTTTGAACTTTAATGCCATTGTAGTATTTGTTCCTCAGAGTACACCACACACTGGGGCGCCTGGCAGGCTCAGTCGGTAGAGCACGGGCCTCTCGATCTCAGGATCGTGAGTTCAAGCCCCACGCCGGGCAGGGAGCCTACGGAAAACACAGAAAAACAAAAAATAAAAAACAGTATGCCACACTCGTGTAAGATGCTAACAGTAACTGTGGGAAGGAGAGAGGTAAGTGGGAATTCCCTGCATTTCTGGTTAACTTTTCTGTAAACCTAAAATGGCGCTGAAAAATAACTACCTATTATAAAACATACACGCAACACTTTTTTTTTTTTTTTTTTTAAGCCAGAAGCCATGGATGCTGAGAAGCCATGTACTGGAGGAAAGGAGGGGTGAGGAAGGGCAGCTGGAGCCAGAACAAATAGCTGGCTTGGGTGCTGAGTGCGGAGCTTCAGACCTCCCTTGGGGCAGAGCAGGACCAAGAGCTCCGCCCCTGCGCTTAGGGCCCCGCCCCCAAGGTCCCACCCTGCCTCAGCCCAGCCCGCTCTGCTCCCCTTCCGTGACCCTTTGGACAAAGGTCTCCACCTCCCACTCAGATTAACAGCTTCCTTTTTTTTTTTTTTTTTTTTTTTTTTAATTTATTGATTTGTGAGAGAGAGAAGGAGCGTGCACAGGTAGGCAGAGTGGCAAGTAGAGGCAGGGGGAGAGGGAGAAGCAGGCTCCCTGCCAAGCAAGGAGCCTGATGGAGGACTTCATCCCAGGACGCTGGGATCATGACCTGAGCAGAAGGCAGCCACTTAACTGACTGAGCCGCCCAGGCGTCCCAACAGCTTCCTTTTTAAAAGGCACACAGTAAAAGTACCTCTTAAAGGCTCCTGCAGGCATCAGGTCAGAGAAGGCACATACAGCACGGAGCAGCGTCACAGGCTGTCCTACTGTGTCGATGAATGAATATTCACATTTATCATCACAATCAAATCTCTTAAACATTTTAAACCTGTTGATGTGTAAAACAACAACAGCAACAACAACAACAAGGAAAATAGCTACAGGGAGTGCTGTGTAAATGGCTCATCTTGTTGGCCCACCAGTGTCTAGGTGATCCCTCTGCTTCTGTCCGGACAGCTGGCCTCCAAGAACCTAACTGGTTCTCATCTTTTTTTTTTTTTTTTTTAAAGATTTTATTTTTTATTTAACAGAGAGAGAGAGAGAGATCACAAGTAGGCAGAGAGGCAGGCGGGGGTGGGGGGGGGGGGGGAAGCAGGCTCCCTGCTGAGCAGAGAGCCCGATGCAGGGGCTCAATCCCAAGACCTGAGATCATGACCGGAGCCCAAGGCAGAGGCTCTAACCCACTGAGCCACCCAGGCGCCCCCAGACTGAGTCTCTTCTAACCTTCTTCTCTATCTCAGCAGCTCTAACGATTTTCACTTCTGTCCTGAGCGCTGTTCTTGTCTATAACCAGCCAAATCCTGCCACTCTGTGAATGACTCTCCCGGAGCAAGTCAAGCCCTAGAGCAAACTACCACAATCAAATCTTGAAGACCGCGTGATGATTTGCTAATAGAATATTCCCACCGTGCATTCGAGAGAGTACCTTCACCTCTTGGGTCAGTTCCCATTGCATTTTGCGCTTATTTCCACAGAGCAAATGCTTTCTGTGTGTGGATGATGTCCTATGATTTTATGTCACTGATAATTATTAGTACTGACTTAGAAAGGTCCCATTTTCGACAGATGCATGCCCAAGTTCCTTCAAATACTTTATTAAAGTTTATTAAAATAAAATTACTTTAGGGGCACCTGGGTGGCTCAGTGCATTAAGCATCAGTCTTCGGCACAGGTCTTGATCTCAGGCTCCTGGGATCAAGCCCAGCCTCAGGCTCTCTGCTCAGTGGGGAGTCTGCTTCTCCCCCTGCCTGCTGCTCCCCGTGCTTGTGCACTCTCTGTGTGTCTCTCTCTCAAATGAATAAAAATCTTTTTAAAAAATAAAATAAATTAACTTTAAAAATAGTCATCTTTGTCTACAATCCAATGTTTAACCACTCAGCATGATTTCCCCCTAACTTTACCAAAGCCAGGAAATTTCTCAGCCTTTGTAAAACTATATTGTTCATGTACAAAATCATAAGCACTTTTCCTACAGAGATCAACTCAGTCACCATATTAAAAATAACTAATTAACTTCCTGTGCCACTGATTAGACATAGCATCCAATACTAATCATTATCATCCACTCTCAAATTTGCAACCTTGCTTCCTCTTCCATGACATGAAAGATTTCACTGCAAGAGCATGAGCCTTATCGTGGACCCTGAGTCATTTATCACCAAGAAGTATGGTTCCTTTAATCAACCAGCCTTAACAGGCACTGGATTTGTCAGAGGAAACAGGTGTGTGCTTTTATCCCCTTGACTGACCATTATCTAATAAGGCAGGGAAAAGAAGACAAATTTGTTGAAGAGTAAAAAACTGGATGGAAACACTTTTAATTTTTTTTAAGATTTTAATTGAGAGAGAGAGAGAGAGAGAGAGCGAGCGAGTGCATGAGGAGGAATGCGCAGAGAGAGAGGGAGAAGCAGGCTCCCCACTGAGCAGGGAGCCCAATGTGGGACTCAATCCCAGGACCCTAAGATTATGACCTGAGCTGAAGGCAGACACTTAACTCACTGAGCCACCCAGCCACCCCTTAAATGTTTTTTCTAAAGTTTATTAATTTAAATAATTTCTACCCCCAATGTGGGCTCAAACTCAGGAGCTCAAGATTGTGAGCCACACAGTCTTCTGACTGAGCCAGCCAGGTACCCCACAGATGGAAATCATTTTAACTGACATATCTCTATCCCAGACACCGGTCTTCTTACCTCCTAAAACGATCAGGATTGGTACATTAACATCAAGCAAAACATTTGAAAAACAGGGATAAAAATCCATCCAAATCTATTTAAAAATCATCTAAATCTACCGGGAAAATATCGCTGATGATTATACATCTATTGACTTAAAAAGAATGAAAAATACAAAGCAAGCTCAAGAACTAAAACTGAGGGACATAGCTCAGTCCTCAGCTAAGGTTACTCCTGGCAAAGGTGGACAGACGCATCTGCCATTGTCCCGCAGGTGATTTTGAAAATGTTAAAGCACCCCACGCAGGATGCTTGAATTGTTGTAAGAGAAATACTGTATGGCTTTTTTTGCCACTTGGAAGCATAATGATGGGCAGGGCAGGGATCTATGTGAACAGAGGAATCTAGTCCTGTTAGGGAGGTCTAGGTAGGCAAGGAATTGGTGCTAGTAGGCTGGCTTTAAGAAAGCAAAGCAAAGGAATGCAAGAAGAGAGCCCAAAGCTGTCAATATCTGCAGAGGATCAGGGAAGTAAAAAGGTCTCATGAGCCACATGAGAGTAGTCAGTCCAAAGTCAGAGCGGACTGTCCAAGACACAGAAAGGAAAAAAATCAGGTTATATAGTGCTGAGCTATCAAGCAGCATTATTCTACCTAAACCCAGATTTGTACACCATAGAGTTTCTTAGCATATTGCTAAGAAAGATGGGCTACTGGGTGCTAACAGACACTAAGCCCTGGGAACGGCAGTGAAGAAGAAAGTCCTTGCACTCTTGCACAAGGTTTTAGTCCTGGGACACACACACTCGGCCAGGAAACAAAGTAACAGGACAATCTGAGGAAAGAATACAAGCTATGAAGACAATAAAGGAAGGACCAGAGTGATGACAGGTAACGGGAATGGACAGAGGGCAAATGTCAAGTGGTATTGGAACAGGAACCTCAGTGAACTCACTGTCCACAGCTCTTTCCAAAGAGGCATCAGAATGGGAAGGCCCGGGTGCCTGGGTGGCTCAGTGGGATGAGCCTCTGCCTCTGGCTCAGGTCATGATCCCGGGTCCTGGGATCGAGCCCCGCATCAGGCTCTTTGTTCAGTGAGGCGCCTGCTTCCCCCTCTCTCTCTGCCTGCCTCTCTGGCTTTCGGGGGTAACTTTTTTAAAATTTCAAGAGTTTTTACGGCAAGGTATACTGCTTTTCTGTTTAAGACAGTGATAAAAATTTAATGAAGTTACTGAAATTTAAAAAAAGCCAGGAACTTAACACTCTTCAATTCAATACATATAACAGCACAGTTAACAAATAGAAGAAAAGTCCAAAAACAGTACAAGAAGAGTCGAACTAGTCAATTGAGTTCATGACGTTGGTTGTAATTAATATCACCAAACTGGAACCTTCTGAAACATTAGTACCCTGATTGGAATGCTCTCTTCCTTCTGCAGATCAAGAGAAAAACAAAGTGTGGGCACCCAGCTAACTAAAAGTAGGGGGGGGACAAATACTTTTTTCTTGGATTCTAGAGAAAGAATACAGAAATCATCGTGTCCTATTTAAAAATTGCATGATTCAACTCGGACCCACTTTCCTCCTGGGCTGTGGTCAACGTCTTCACTTCCACCACCTGTCCTCCAATATCACAGTCTTTGTCTTATCCGACTCAAGTGTTGAGTTCAGCAAGGGCAGTGGCCATGCCATCCAGGATTTCATATGTGTTTTATGTCCTGGCACAGCATTAACGGCGCATCTTAGGTTAAGTGAAGAGGTGGGCAAGAAAATTGATCAAGTAACACGATTTTGTGTTTGTGAACTCTGGTTCAGGATGAACAGAAGTGACTGTGCAGAGCTGGGACAGTATCTCCTACTGTTGAGTCAGTGTCACTTTTGGAAAAACACTGACATAAGTTACATGAGGGTATCAGATGCTGAAAGAAAGAGAGAAAGCAAGCAAGCAAGCAAGCAAGCCAGCCAGCCAGTCAGCCAGCCGTGAACATCCTGACCAAAAACTGGGAGGGGTTCATGATGTATGGGGTAGAAGGTGGACAGCAGGATTAAAAGAAGGGAGTCTTTGAAGAAAAACTGTATTTGATCAGCAGATAGAATAGTGTGACTTGAGGTCAGGCAGCAGAACAGTTCAGAGCACTCATTCTTCCAACTTGTTAGTTTGTGGTAATGGGGTGTCCTGCCAAGCTGAGCCTAACAGCGGGGAGCAGGTCCCTTACCACCAAGATAAAGAATCCTAGAGTGGACAACCAGCCCTGAGAGAAGCTAGACAGAAGGTACTCAGGTACAATTCAAAATGGGTAACAGTATTGTAGGGGTGCCTGGGTGGCTCAATTGGTTAAGGGGCTGACTTTGGCTCAGGTCATAATCCCGGGGTCCTGGGATCGAGTCCCACATCAGGCTCCCTGCTCAGCAGGGGAGTCTGCTTCTCCCTCTTCCTCCGCCCCTCCCCCACATCTATGCTCTCTTTCTCTCTCGGATAAATAAATAAGATCATTACAAACAAAAGGGATAACAGTAGTGCTGCATTTTCCACTGGTGATGACAACTACACGTTTTTAGGGAATGCCGTACTACGTGCTGAGTATCCTTCTCCGTCCTCCTACACATTTGTTCGTTTAAAGCTCACAACATCCTTATGAGACGAGTATGGCTATCATCCTGATTTGACGAGTAAGGATGCATAAAGACATTCAATAACTTGCCTGAGATGTAAACAGCTACAGTAGAAGAAAGAGGATCTGAACCCAGGCCCTTCCGTCCAGAGCCATGATACTGAATGGCACCTGTCACAAGCTATTTAGAGAGACAGAAACTCAAAGATTCACTTACTGAATAGAACTCGGTTCAAAATCAAGGCCACGTCTGGGGGATAAGGCAGAAATCTGCACGTTGGAGCCACAGCGTAAGTTCAGCGAGGTACTAACGTCAAAGGCAATTTAATACTTCTCCCCAGCATGCCAGGCCAGCCTCCTGCCTGCCTCAGCTCAGGAACTGGTCCTGGAGAGGTGGACAGTCTCCTGCCTTGGCTCAGGAACTGGTCCTGGAGAGGTGGACAAGGCCAAGCAGGTGAAGGTGAAGGCTGGAGGGACTAAGAACCAAATGGGTCTTAAGCATAAAGGCCTAAACTACTCCCTGCCCCACCCCCAAGGGGGTTCTTCGTGCACCACTGGCCAATGCCCTGACTTTCTGAGACAGACAGAAAACGAACGTAAAACATTCAACTGGCATCCTGATGAAAAGCAAACCCCAGGTTTTCCCATCCCCCCCCCCCCCAAAAAAAATCATCTTTCTAGACTGCCACTGTTTTGGAAGTCTTAGCCCAAAGATAAAGGCAAGCAGGCAAAAGAGACAGAGAGCGAGAGAGGAGGTATAAGCAAAGAGGGAGGGAAATTTATGATGATAACAAACTGTATGAGACACACCGCACAGGAGGGAAGTCTGAGCTACTGAGTGTCCACATCTCATCCGGACCTCTGACACCTCCCTCCACCTTCACCATTCGAGGTGGTTCCTGATGGTCACGCATGTCCTGTGAGAGCTGGGAGCGAGCCCTGGTCTCCACCTAGACTTTAAAAAAAAACAAAAAAGCCATATCATCTTTCATTCTTTCATCTAAATGATGAGACCCAATCTGAAAAGGGCACCTATCGTCTCAGTGGCTCATCCCACCAAACAAAGCTTGTTACTAAAAGCAATTCCTTCTTCACCATCTCACCCGAAAGACGTTTCCCTGCTACACGACTTCCGTTTAATTACAGCCTTTAATAGCGACATGTGGAAATATGGGGAGCTTTCTTAGTCACATTTCTAGTTAAATATTACCATATCCCTGCGTTTGATTCTAGTAATAGTTCTAAAATTAGATGGCTTCATAACAATCATGAATGTGTCTTTCTTCTAAATACAGGTTAAGTAATCTCAGACTGAGAGCTGGCTAAATTAGGAGCCGTGGTGCATTGTCAACGTGAAAGCTCTCCCAAAGCACGCATGTTGAACAAACCTAATCTTTCTTCCTCAGGATGGAATATTCCTTCCTCCTGACCCAGACCTTCCTTTTCCAGGATGCTGATTTGCACGGATCGCGGCCAAGTCCATTTCCCCCACTGCCGGCATACACAGGACCACGGGGAGACAGGAACCGCCCTCTCACTGCAGAGTATCCTGTACGTCAAACTATTATACTCTACACTGTTTGTGTGTGTGCGCGCGTGCGTGTGTATGTGTGTGTGTGTGTGTGTATCTGTGTTTGGGGTGGGCCTTGGGGCACTGTCGGAGTTGAGAGAAAGCCTCTTTCATCCCAACTACCTGCAAGTCACCAGCTGGAAGAGCAGACAGAAGCAAAACAACCAACTTACGTCAGATGGAGAGGAGGAGAGAAAATGCCGGCACCCAGCTGGTTAAAAGCAGAGGAGAACAAACACCTTTTCAGGGCCTCTGGAAAGAAAAATACATTCAGAACTTACCAAATGACTCAAATGGAAGGGTGACAGTGAATTATTTTCAAAGAAACAACATTTCTGCCTTTCTTTTTTTTTTTTTTTTTAAATGATCTATGTATTGAGGTAGATGTGTTTGCAGAAAGAAATTCCGATCCTCCCAGGTGTGAGAGGAATGTGTAAGAAAGGCTGGGTACAACTTCACAGGACAAAACTGCTGTCAATGTGAGAATCTTAATCCAATGCTCCCTGCTGAACTTGGCAGAGAATCTCTGCCCTGTGAGATCCGGCATTCTGACTGATGCTGAAGGAAGGGCTGAGCCTAGGAGAGGTCAGGGTTGCTTGAGGTCAGGTTCTGCGTTATTCCTTGCATGTTCTTAAACGTGGAAGGTGAGCCTCCACCTCAGCGGGGAACTTCAGAGACCTGGGAGAGCCACGGCATCTGTTTTCGCGCTTCACACAGCAGCAAGAGTCAAGGTAGCAATCACTCGTTCCCGCGTGGAGTCCAGGAATCTGAATTTGGGGCTGAGCTCTGCCGTTTCAGGGACTTGCAGCTTTGGACAAGTTACGCAACCTTCCCTTCTATGGGGAATCATGCCGGGTCTACCGCCAAGGTTTTGTGGGGATTGCAGGTTAGGCAGCCCACAGAAGTAATTTGCAAAGATTAAAGCATCATATTAACACAAAACACTGCTCTCATTATGACTATTATTGTTTATGGTTGCTATTAATTTACTAGCTGTTCCCTACATTCACCATACTAAACATACAAAGTATGTGGTAAAGGTTCCATTAGTACTTGTTGATGGGCTAACAGAAGTGTTTGCGAGTTTTAGTCTCTCTGAGGAAGATGTATGGGTTTTAGTCCTGGAGTTCCCAATAGCTACACCTCTGAACGGGGCCATATCAAAGCAATCTATAAAATTAGAAGGCCAAATGAGAGGATTTCTGGGGTCTCTCCCAGTGAAAATACCCTGAAGTTAGTTCCTCTCTCCTCTTTGTCCATACCCCTCCCAATCCTGGGAAACTTGACTTGGCTACCACTGTCCCTTTGCTTCTGCCCTCATACCTCTTGTATGTTGTCCTCAAAGCGTGCTTTCCTCCCTAGTATATAACCCGAAGCTGAGATGTCAGTCAAAGAATATGTGTACTTTAATACATATGAATCAAAACATGCTAACACAATGAAATTCTCATCAGTGAGCAACACAAATGCTTCGTGCTGTGTAGGTAGGTAGAGATGTCAAAGCAGACAGAGGTAGGTTTAGAGATCTTGGAAATGGTCCTCAATGTTGGAGGATATCATTATACATAATATTATACGTAAATGAGTTTAATGCTTTATGCCTTCCTGGCACCACCATGTCATAGGATGAATGGCAGGTTCCATTCTGGCGCAGGCCCTTTAGCTGGGTAAATCTTGATGAGTCATACAGCTCATTCACCCAACACGTGGTTAGTGACAGATACGTGCTAGTCAGTGCTTTAGGCAATAAGACAAAAGTAATGGTACGGAGCGCCTGGCTGGCTCAGATGGTGGGGCGTCCAAGTCTTGATCTCAGGGTGGTGAGTTTGAGCCCCACATCGGGTGGAAAGATTACTTAAAATTAATAAATAAAGTAAAACTTAAAAAAATTTTTTTAAATTAAGGGGAAAAAAAGATACAATGGCAGACACGAGCAAGTATGGCTCCAGCCCTGACGGAGCTTACAGCCTAAACATCATTATGGTCTCTTAATCAAAGAATCCTGTAAGTTTTTAGCCGCAGGAATTGCTACAGAGAAGAGGGGAACCGTGCGAAGAGAGTGAATAATGCAAAAAACTGATGTGGTCACCAGGGAACAAGGGAGCCTTATCCCTAGGAGAGGGGAATGGGGCCAACGTGGAAGGACAAAGTAGGAATAATGTGGCCAAAAAATAAATGGGGAGTTGGGGGGCGGGAAGAGCATTCCAGTCAGAAGGAACAAGTCCACAGTTTTTATTGAGATTTAGGTACATGAACTGCTGGAATGTCCGTGTGATTGCAGGTGTGAACGGAGCCCAGGTGGGGAGGCAGGCAGAACATAGCAGCTGGGTAGGCCAAGTTAAGGATTCTGGTCTTCCCCTGAAGAGCCGAAGAATGTCACTTATGTGTTAGGAGTTGGTGGTGGCGTAATCAGATTTGCATTTTGAAAAGATTCTTTAGCGGCTGGGTAGTGAGTGAATTCAAGAAGGTCCTGATGGAGATGGCTAAGAGGGTGGCCCAGACCAATGCTGGGATAACGGAGGTCTACGCCCTCATAGTCATCGTGTGAACTACCGTAAGCACCTTTGAGATCCGATTAAGACGTCAAGGGGACAAGTGGATAACAAAGCCTGTGGCTGAGAGGAAAGGTCGGAGCTGGCAAGAAGATTCTGAGCTAGAGCTGACACATGAGCCAGGAGACCTAGCCAGGAATGAGGTGATCGAATGAGAGAATGGAGAGAAAGAACAAACAATCTCAGAACCGCCGGTGCTCTGGCTGTAAAGTGGGAATTGCAGCAGCTGTTTTTTAGAACATTCGTAGCTGAGATAGAGGAGGCAGTCAGGGAAAATTCAGATGATCTTATTATTACAGCATCAAGAGAAATGAAAACAAACTAGCTAGTTGCAAAGCAATTTATGGGATGCGCCAATTTTTAAAAATTATTTTTAAAGGGTATTTTAAGTCATAGAAAAACAGACAGGGGCTTTACTTGGCATTTATTAACAATCACCGTCCGGTGACTGGGTTGGGACAAGTGCTGTAAATTTCTTGCGCTCCTCGATAATTTCTCTGTTGTCCACAAAGGACACGCATTCTGTCTATGGTGAGAAAATAAAATGTTTCACCACTTCAATTATATGAAAGCACTTTTCCAAGTGTCGAGCCAAAGATGACAGAACTAGGTACAGCAGCCCAGGAGGGTGGCCCGGGTCTCGCACACGTGGCTGAGGGGCTTAGTCTGAGGCCAGTTTGTGTTTCCAGGTCTCTGCCACAGACCGAGAGAGGTGAACGGCTGGGACAGGACCCAGGGACTGTTTGGGGCTAAGCTGACCTGGCTGGGTTTCCATGGCACATGCAGCCTGAGAACAACTGGCCTTGCCAAGCCCTTTGTCCACAGTCATCCACAAAGCATCATGACGGCACAGAGGTCCTCCGAGGACTGGAAAATCCACGCCTGATGGCCACACACAAGGGAAGGTTCTGCAGCCACGGCTCCAATCTGCTTGCTCTTTTCCCATCCAGCCAGTAGTGAGGAAGCTGGTGATACGGATACGGATACGGATACGTCCACGCGAGCGCACTCGGGGTGGGCGTGCTGTTGGGGACTCTGACTCTGAGCTACAAGGAACACAGCGTTTGTCTCCCTGCTTGGGTCTCTTGGGCCTTTGGTCTAAATGAGGAGGACCCACAGGGTCGGTGGCTCTGGTGGATTCATGGTGTACGGAGTGATGGAAGGATCTTTGCTGTGGGAGTCCGGAAACCTGGAACGCAGCTCTAATCACACAGGAATCATCTGCATGACCCTGACCAAGTGCCTTGACTTCTTTCTGTTAGTTTAGTTTTGTTTTGTTTTAAAGATTTTATTTATTTGAGAGAGAGTGAGAGAAAGAAACCACGAACAGCAGGCAGAGGGAGCGGGAGAAGCAGACTCCCTACTAACCAGGGATTCTAACACGGGGTTCGATCCCAGGACCCCAGGATCATGACCAGAGCCGAAGGCAGACGCCCAACCGACTGAGCCCCCCAGGGGTCCCTCTCTCTTAGCTTTTATTCTGTAAAATGAAAGCTGCTCTCTGTGAAAGATCTCATGCAACGCAAGAATCCACATGCTGGCCAGCAAAGAATGTGTAAAGCACATGCATCTGAGTGTTTGGGGCAGATGGACAAGGAACCCCCTCCTAAAACACTACCTTGCAGACTACCCCCAACACCACTGCCAACTCACCACCTCCAGCAACTCCTCCACATACTCGCTCTGCTTTCTCCATAACGCTGAGAGCTATCAGAAAGTGTTTTTGTTACACACCTGTTTTCTATCTCCCCCAACCCAGGAGGACAGACTGATCAGTTGTGTTCTCTGCAGTATCCTCACCCCTAAAAGGGGATCTGGTAAACAGCAGAGCTCAAAAAAAAGGGAAGTGAATGAATGTGAACGCCAAAGGTTCCTTTTGGCTGATACAGGTCTTGCAATTTTCCCAGAGTAAAGAGAGCTGTAGGATTTTGACTCAAGTGTTGGCACAGAGACACTTCCCTACCCTAGTCTTTTGCACGTTAAGCCTGGATGCATGGAGAGTAAGGATGCACACGTTAGGTACACGGATGTGGATTCAGATCTCATCTTGGCTCCCTTACTACACTTCCTAAATCTCTCTGAACCTAGGTCTATATAGCAGGTAACAACTGTACTTGCCTTACAGGATTGAAGCAGGGTTTAAATGATTTTATATTGGGTGGATGTGAGCTTGGGGAGCTCTGATTGGAAATGCATTACGCAAATGTGAGAGGCTGTCCTGTGAAGGACCGAGGACATTCCACATTGTCAAAATGAGAAAGAGATGCCATGTGAGGGTGCCTGGGTGGTTCAGTCAGTCGGTCAAGCACCTGCCTTTGGCTCAGGTCATGATCTTGGGGTCCTGGGATGGAGCCCTGCATCGGGCTCCCTGCTCAGCCGGGAGTCAGCTTCTCCCTCTCCCTGCTGCTCCCCCTTACTTGTGCTAGCTCGCTCTCTCTCAAACAAATAAAATCTTTAAAAAAAAAAGGGGGGGGTGCCGATATAAAAAACAGAGTTAGCTTTGATTTGAACACCCATGAATGGGGACAAACTAAATGGGTTGCAATGTATTCTAGCCCCCAGGCCACAAAACTTGGCAAATATTTCGGGCACTTCAAAGAAGGCCCCTGCCCCACTTTTTAATGTTCTGAACATGTACCCGATTCTGCTATCCAAATATTCTTACACAATGGGCGAGGATAGCTTCTTTTCTCCCATACATTTGCAAACATTCTTCATGTGTGTCTGATCTTGGCAAATAATCAATTTAACATCAAATTATTGGGATTTTATTTCTGTAAGATGAACGATATAAGTAAAGGTGGTTAGAGACGATGTGTTCCCTGAGCGCAGACCATGGACCCGTGAGTGAGTCACAGCTGGCTGTCCACAGGGTTCAGCAAAGGTTGTCCAAGAGAACCAGCCACTGGCCATTATGTGATAATTACCTCACAGATGAGGTATTCCAAGGAGAAAGGAGCTGATCTGCTCCTCCATACGTATCAGAAATGTCAAACTTCCATCATCAGAAAAACAGTGGAAAAGCAGACACTTGTGACTAGAACAATTGTTAAATAAGATGTCTTTAAACATGATCAATATGGCATGTCTCAAGTTTCTTTTTTGGTTTTTCCAGATCAAAGAACTCATGAGAAGTACCCTTTTGAGAAACTAAAAAAAAAAAAAAAAAAAAAAAAAGACATTTGTAAATTTATTCTAAAACATTATGTGGTTGAAAGCTCTTGACTTTTGGCCTTTGTGGGTTTTTTTTTGTTTTGTTTTGTTTTGTTTTGTTTTTTCCTCTTTTTCAAGGAAGCTTCAAAGTCAGAGCTGGTGGCTTCAGCAGGGCCCTGCTTTGAAGAAAGTGGAGGAGGGAAGTCAATTAAAAACAGGTCACAGGATGGAGCCTTTCAACTCAAATGGCTGCTGATCTTTATGTATTGTAAGCTCTCAGAGCCATCAGCCCCAAATTCTTAATTGCAGCAATGCAATTAGCAGATCAAAACATCTACCCTTTCTTTTGACTGGCATCGGTGGAGTGATTTTGAGTCCAGCCCCTCCCCATTTTCTGACAAGTATGATGGTTACTTGACCCTCCCGGGCTCTTGAAAGACAAATCAGAGGGCATCCATAGGCAAAAACACTTCCTTGCCGACTGTAATCTCACATAATTGTAGGAGAAAATAATTTGTTTTATAAGCTGAAAACAACCAAACCAAGAAAAATCCTGAAAGCTGACTCAGATAAAATCGCAACCTGTTTGCCAGACCTGCTGCTGCCCTTCGGACGGGCTCTAGTCAGATGTGATTCCAGGCCACCGAACTTGAAAGTTTTGTCTATGTTTTACTAGTGCCTGCTCCCCGTCACTGTCTGGCCATGTTTACTAGCGACGTGGTTGTCCCTGTTTTAGGAGGTGGGGTTAGTCTCACAGGGGTTTTTTAGCTTGCTCTGTGCCTAAGATTCCAGGGGACCTCCACCAGCAATCTTTGCTCTCCACCCGTGTCCAAGGTCATGCTCAGAGAGCCTCTCTCTCTCAGAGCAGGTGGGCTGTAAGCAGTGACAGCCAGCCCCGCTGTGTGTGGCTAACAGGTGCCGCGCAGACGGCTGGCGCTGCTGAGCCCGCGGGCACCGAGGAGGGTCCACACTCTGACGTGCAGTGCCTCTGAGATGAGGCGAGCTGGTGGGAATGTCCCAGCGGGGAGAACGCAGGGCCCAGGCTGGCTGTGGGAGTTCTGCCCTCACAGCACAGCTTCCAGCCAGATGCCCAGCTCTCCCCCGCGGGGCTGAGACCTCACACCGTCAAAGCCAATCAACGGTGGCTGCTGAACCAGAGCTCTGGCCCTGGAAATGGAGAGATCCCCAAGTCCCGGCCACAGTAGGCAACACCTCTTCCCCCTGACTCCTTCCCGGAGAACGGGAATCAAGGTCAGTGATGCCTCCTACGTTCAGGAAGCCCACTGTTCATCTGACTGAATTCTGGGGACGTTTCCTGACTTCTGCATTATTTATCACAACCTTTAAATGGGGGGTGGGGGGGAGTAGGCTCCCTTTTCTCTGAAGGAGTTCTCAAAATGACTGTGGGCCTTGAGAAATCCTAACGGAGGTTCCTAGTCAGGTGCATGATGAGACGTGAGGTCGGATGTTGCTTCCTCCTCATGAAGAAGTCCTCCCTGGCTGAATTTTCTCAAAGACAAGCAACAGCCCCGTTCGAGAATATATGGCAGGAGAGAGAAGCCAGGAAGTTGTGGATACGCTTCAGAGGACAAGGAAATGAAGGCTGGGACTTCCTCCTAAGCAACTGAATTTCCATCTGTAATCAGAGTTAGAGAGTTTATATGATCTACTTACTGTCCTATGTCATGGAGGCTTAATCTCTGGGGGGCCTCAAGACAACCGTGTTTATTTTCCTTTACACGGTAATGGAGCTAATTACGAAGGCCACAAAGTAACATGGAAAAATGCTCCCCAAGATGCATTATGTGGGGAAAAAAGATACAAAACTTCTGGCCATAATAGGAGTACAAGTATGTAAAATCATGCCAGTGGTTTGTTCAAATTACTGTTTTTTGTTAGGAAACAGAATTGTCATTGTTTTCCCTTTGTGTTGCTACAGTTTTGCTTGTGGATCCTGTCGACAGTGTTGGGAGGGTTGGAGTGTTTGTTTCGGTGTTAGGAAAACGTGGGTCTGCGGGCCACAGATCGGCTCCATTTAGCTCACGGGGCAATAAGGGATGAGGCCGGCCCGTCCCTACAAGGTGATTTCAGGCTTACAGTCACGTGCTGCTCTGTCTCTAATGAAGTCTTGCCGTGGATGTGGGGACTCGGCCTTGGGCGCGCTGGGGAGTGACCATGGCAACAGCTCCCGAGTCCCCCCAGGCTGACTGCTGCTGTTCCACAGGCCTGCTGCGGGGGAAGCCAGGCTCGGAGAGGGGAACAGTCTTTCCCTGCTTCCAGCGGCCCCCCGCACCAGCTCACCTGGCCGCCAGAGCAATGCCCAGACTGGAAGGAAGGACATAATCCCCACACAACATTAGGAGCCTGATAAAAGCAGGCCAGCTTTTATCGAGGAGCTGCTAACGAGAAAAATGAGGGCTGGGCATTCCCTTGGAAAGGGGCCATGGGGGACAGAGCCATGGTACTCTGTATCCAGTATTTATTGAATTTTAAGTGCATGAGATCCTTACCCACCCACCCTTACAGGACAGCGGAGGCCTCTGCGTTACAGATCTGTTTCCTACTAGGAACCGCTCTTGACTAAGAAAATTGACATTATATATTCCAACAAGTGAGAAATGGAGTTAAGTAAATACACAGCCCAAAGCACTGACCTTCCCTTTTAGATTTAAAACAAACCACCAGAAAGACGAAACTGCCAACAAAAATCCAACCCAAAGAAATAGAAAACCTATCTTTGCAGGCTTCTAGAATAGCAAAAAGAGCCCTGTTAAGGATTTATTGGCAGACGCAGTGTGCAGTTCTTGCCTGGGAAGCAGAATGAGCAAGCTAGTGGCTGTGTGGGTTTGTAACAGATTGGGTCTGTTTCAGGAAACTGTTTCCTAACCTCCAACTTCTCTCCATGCCTCCTCTGTCTTGCCTTTGAACTCTCTGTCAGACACCACTCCCCGCTCTCCCTTTCTAGCTCCCTCAACCTCACCAGCAAGCGGACATGTACATTTCAAGCTTAGCAGGACCTTGGACATCATCTAGATTCCGGTGAACACTCAGAACGAATAAGCGACCTCAAGCCCCAAATCACAGTATTCATAGGCAAACATGGTCTTACTCCCAAATCCAGCAATCTTTCACCACGTCTAGGACAGTGACGTCTATGAAGCAGAAGTGACAAATAGATGGTAAGCGCTCTCTAAAAAATAGCCATGAAGGGGCGCCTGGGTGCCTCAGTGGCTTAAAGCCTCTGCCTTCGGCTCAGGTCATGATCTCAGGGTCCTGGGATCGAGCCCCACATCGGGCTCTCTGCTCAGCGGGGAGCCTGCTTCCTCCTCTCTCTCTGCCTGCCTCTCTGCCTATTTGTGATCTGTCTGTCAAATAAATAAATAAAATCTTAAAAAAAAAAAAGCCACAAAAATGATATATGGTATCTAATAAGACAGTCATCATCACTATAAAAAAAAAAAAGAAAGAAAGCAGAAAGAACACTCAGGTCTTCCCTCCATTTTATCTGCACAGACACGAACCAAGCCTCTTCTGTGCTCTGGGCACTTGACACGTGACTTAATTTAAAATCCTATACCAACATCAAAAGTTTTCATTTCTTTGATCCCAAAGAACAGGAAAAGGAAGAGCCATCATCTTACTATGCAAATAACCTGTCGTCCTTCTGATAACAAGAGGGATACACAGACCTGGACAAAAAATTTAAGCAGAGAAAATAGAAATATATAAATAAAAAGTATACACCTTCCTCCTGCACCTAACTCTCCCTCTTCTCGAAGCCAACTTGCCACGGATTCTTAGGATTCCTTTTCCCCCTCCTGGTGATGTACACTCTAGGATCCATACCATGCAACATTCGCTAACTTTTTTACACACACACACACACACTCTCTCTCTCTCTCATACACACATTGTGCCACAGCTTGTCCTTAACCACTTTGTATTTTTCGACTTCCCACATCAGCACCTGCATCTTTGTTTTTAAAGTGTGCCCAGTACACCATCCCAGAGACTGGCCATGATTTCTATAACTCCTTCCTTAGGGCTCGTTTCTAGTTTTTCCCCATCAGGTAGGCATTATCCTTTCCACTTTACACAGGGAGAAACTAGAGCTCAGAAATGATCATCAGGCTCACTGTTGAATCTCGCTCTCCAAAAAAAAAAAAAAAAAGCACCAAACTTTTAGCACCTCTTCTTAATACTGGACGTTTACCCAGCTACCCCAAGGCGCAAGATCTGCCAGACACAGGAGAGCCTTCTGGCCAGTCTCCTGACACCTTCCCCTAGGAGCTGATTTTCTATCCAGTCCTGAGAGCGTGACTCAGAGGCTGTGACTTGTCCCAAATTAGACCACTATGTTGGCCCAAGTGGTAACTAACAGGTAATGTGGGGGGAAGACTTACCTCATTTCTTTGTACTAGAAAACAAAACAAAACAAAACAAAAATCGGACTGCCCTGAATGGAGAGCTCCTCTCCAGAAGAGAAGTGTGACTTTCCTTCCTTGGTGGGGAGGAGGGGGAGTGGAGGGGTTGGGTGGGCCGTGCATTTCCCCCAAACCCTAGCTCCAGGGGAGAAGGGCTCACCTCTAGGCAGGGTGGAGGGACACAGCTAACTGGCCACTCTGTGCAGGGCACTCCCCCACCCCACCTAGTGTAGTGCAGAACATTCTGGAACCTCAACTGTCTGAGTCGTGTTGTAGCAAGGCAGGGCCCCCCAACCCACTAATGATATGGACAGAGGGAAAAGCCTGGTTCTTTACTGGCCAACAGGGGGTGAAACATGGTCTCAATGGGGCCACACAAGTGAGCCCAGCCCCCAACACAGCACAATTTCACACTTGTCCGCAGGGGGTTAATGACTGTGTGTGCGTGTGGCGGTCCCAGAGAATAGAATAGTCCCCTCTTCCCCCGGAAGCCTCCAAGTCCTGTCAACAAGCCCTCTGTTGCTATGCAAAGCTGTGCAGCCTCCTGAATAATTCCAAGCAAGGTAAAGCCGCCTTGCCCTGGCCACCTTCTTCTTGTGAATAGCTCCCGCTTTAGAAGGCTTGTCTGGCAATCACTCACAGCAAGACCACCGGATGGCCAGCTGTCCTGGGAGGGGCCACCGCCTCTCTGATCTCAGCCCCCTGCTGGGCTCCCAGCCCTTCCCTGCAAACCAATAATACACTTGTCCCGCTTAGGTCTTGGCATGTCAAAGAAGTCAAAGGAGCTGGCCTTGGAGGAGCTCAAGGTGTGAGCCCTGTTCAAAGCAGCATCACCTTCCCCAGACAGGACGGGGATGTACAACGCCAGGGATCCCAGCTTGGAATGCTGACGAAAACTGTATGAATGAGAGCATGACGTGACTAGACCCTTAAGTGGGGAATCAAGATTCGCTCAGTGATATAGAAATCTGTCTTCTAAGGACCTAAGGGCTCTCTCGTTGGCAATCAACCTGGAACAGTGGCCTCCCCAGTCAGTCTGTACAGACAGCCCTCTCTTCCCTCCAAAAGTGAGAATCTTGCATGGCAATATACAGTTTTATCCTACTTTTCATGGGTCTTGTCATTTGATCCTGCCAAAAAAAGACGGGGGGGGGGGTGTTCTTTATAACATTCCCAACTTGTGTTTCTCTGAGACTAGAGGACATTGGGAAGACACAGCTGAGGATGGGCTCAAGAAGATAATCAGAGACCACTCATCGGCTCTATAATAAAGTTAGCTCACTTCCCCCCCAGGGACCTCTGGGAAAACGGCTTCTGTGCCGGTCCCTCCTCCTCTCCCAGCTCTGGGATTAGCTCCCCACATGTAAGTACTGGAAAAGAAGTGAGAAGATATTTTGCTTCAAACAGCGTTATATCCCTAAAGAGCTACAAATCCTTGTTTTATACTATCGGAGGCCCATCAGGGGTCTGAATAACACTCAGAAGCTGTTCTTGTCAAGAGCGTCTGCATCTGCCAAAAGCTCCAACGTGCAGACAGCGGACGAACCGAGCGGTGCCAAGGCGGACGTGGAGTGGGATGAATGAACTGTAAACCTGGGACAAATCACACATTGCTTGAGTAGAAAAGCTGAGAATTTTAAAGACATATGGGCCTTGCTGTCAGATCTTTATGGTTTGTCCACTGGGGTTTTGTCCGTTCATATGTGCCGTTTACTCATTGTCTTTCCATTTATGTTTGGTTTAGGTACAGGGGGGCTTAACGCCTGTGTATTTATACCGTTGGCAAATCTCCCTCTGGTGCGTCTGTTTTTATTCGTCAACTTAAAATACTTGCGAAGACCTTCCCTTTTAAAGTCCCACAAAATCAGTGTCTAAATGAGAGGGTCCTTGGAAGCAAATGTCAGTCTCAGAGGGATGTTGGGCTTATTAACCCATTCCATGTTTTTGAAACTGGAATTGGGAAATACCGTCTGTAAAAAAGGGGAGAGAGGAGGAATATTTAGCTGTGTAGCCAGATGCCTGCTTCCAAGCAACACAGCAGCCTTTGCAAATGTCCCTGGATAGCCTCAGGCTATCTCAGGCATCTAAACTGCAGATCAGAAAAATCACTCTGTGGATTATTAGGCATGGTTTACCTTCAAGGTAAAGGGAAAATGACCCCTCAAGCTTAGAAAGGCAATGAAGAGGTCCCAGCTGCAAATTCAGCTCTCCAGAGGGATCTCAGGGGCAGCCCTTTCCCCTCGTCTTGGGTCCAGCACAATTGCAGTGAAGGGACAATGTGGAGAAACAGAACCATCATCATTAAAATGAACAAGTAGACAGACAGTGGGAGTTGGGACCCATTTTCCCAGTACCCCAAACATTCTACCAGTGAAAAAAGAAAGACCACCTGGGTGAACTGGTGTGACTCGATCATTTCACCCACAGCCTTTCCCCTGTGACTAGTGGCGCGGACTCTGAAACTGCGAAATGTTTTTCAGGGGGAGTTCGTTCTAGCTGGTCTCTCACACTGAAGTGCATTATGCGTTCTCAGAAAAAAAAAAATTCAGGGTTTCATCCCCACCCAATCAACCCCCAATTTATTTTTCTGTTTGGTTGGGGTGTACGGTTCCGACCAAGTCTCTAAGGTTGAAATTTGAGATCATTTTATTGCTTGTGCTAACGTTAGCTCAGCAAGACGCTGCCCGTGAATGGATACTGCACATCTCCCTCAAACACCAGGACTGGGAATAGATCTTGTCTGCACAGGACAGAGAAGGGAGCTGGGCAGGCTGGCCAGGAGCCCCTTCTCCCTTGGCATCTTGAAGGATCCAGGAAATCACGGATCTGAGAACATATCCCTGGACCATAGAACTGACATTGTCCCGCAGCTTCCAGGATGGTTCCGGGTGTTGCTACACCATCTTTCTCCCCTGCGTCTGAGGCAGCTCCCTTCTCCAGACAATCACTTCCACATGGCGGGTTTCAGAGCTGGGAGGAAAAGTCCCTGACTGTGGTTGGGCCACACACGTGGAAGAGGACCCTGTCTCACGCTCCTGGGGCATGAAGAAAGGCTTTATGGTATTTACTTAAAAGCTAGCTTTTCACAAAAGTCTTCCGTCTAGGCACACCCTACTGGGAGTCCCTGTTGAAATAATGGTGCTCCGCGGAAGGAAGACTTCCCAGCTCCTGAGAGCTCAGCAAGAAAACCAGGCTCTGGGGAGAGAAATCGAGGGGTCCAAGGTGGGGTCTGAGCAAAGCCACTCCCACAGTCCCTGGGGGCCCGGGAGGGAACTGGGCTAGAAGCTATGGTACAGTCACCCTAGGAGCTCCTGTCACAGGGGGAGCTAATAATGTCCCTCTGCGTGTGCAGCAGGGTCCAAGGAAAACTTCGTGGAAAAGAGATCCCTGAGAGGACAGCACGTCTCTCAGAACAGCTCAGCCTCTGCTCTGCGACCCTCAAGACTTCCTTCCGAGGCAAGTGTGACACACTTGACTTCACTTTCCAGACAGCTGAAGGTACCTGCAGACGAGAAGTTTCGGCGGCAGAGGGGCTCTCTATGGGCGAGTTGCATGTGAACTTCTCCACCGAGACCTACCTTGGTTTCTCTCCCTCTATCTTTAATGTCCATCTCTGGGTGAGCTTTAAGTATGTGGCTAGGAGACAGTGGGTCACAGGAGTGTGGCCTGTGATCAGAGGGGCCCATGGGTGGCTCCATGGGTTAAGCAGAATCCCCACATCAGGCTCCCTGCTGGGCGAAGGCTGCTTCTCCCCCTGCCTCTGCCCCTCCCCACTGCTCACACATGCACATGTGCACCCTCTCTCCATCTCCCTCTCCCTCTCTCTCAGAAAACAAAATTTTATAAACAAATAAAATAAATAAAAATAAAATGCAGGCAAGAGTTTCCTGAATCCAGTGTCCTCAGCTAGATCTACCCACTTAAGAGAAATTATCCTCCCCTTACTGATGCTAAGAAATAAAGTGAAGCAAATGCCCTGAGCCCAGGATGACACCTGCCTTTAAGAATGATGCCCGCGGTTGGACAAGATTGGCCCCCCAGCCCTTGCAGGCCCTCATGGGTGGACTCTATGTGGGAGAGGGAGAAGGGGAATTCACAGCTTTTGTGCAGGAGTCCGTGGTCACCGGATACAATGACAGACAGAAGTGAATACCGAAGGCAGCAAATTAGATGCTTTTCCCCAAGATCATGAAGGAAGCCAATTACAGTTTGGTTTTAAATCAAAGCCACTGGAGGGACACCTGGGTGCCTCAGTGGGTTAAAGCCTCTGCCTTTGGCTCAGGTCATGATCTCAGGGACCTGGGATCGAGCCCCGCATCAGGCTCTCTGCTCAGCCGGGAGCCTGCTTCCCTTCCTCTCTCTCTGCCTGCCTCTCTGCCTACATGTGATCTCTGTCAAATAAATAAATAAAATCTTAAAAATAAAAAATTAGGGATGCCTGGGTGGCTTAGTTGGTTAAGCAGCTGCCTTTGACTCAGGTCATGATCCCAGCGTCGTGGGATCAAGTCTCACATCGGGCTCCTTGCTCAGCAGGAAGCCTGCTTCTCCCTCTGCCTCTGCCTGCCAATCTGTCTGCCTGTGCTCACTCTCTCTGACAAAAAATAATGATAATATCAATCAATCAATCAATCAATCAAAGCGACTGGACCACAGTGTCTTCTGAGATATTTCTGGAGTTCGCAGTCGTTCTTTGCTCTGGTCTCTGGTCAGTCTTTACCCAGAGCAAAACTTTAGCCCTGTGTCCTAAACCTTAGGAAAAGTGAACAAGGGAAGACCTAAACGTCTGGTAAGAGAGAAGTAACAGTTTCAGTGCATAGGACAGATCAGCAAAAATTCAAAGAAAGTATCTGTGAAGTGTCTTTGAATGAAGGGAGAACTCTGAAAGAATGATGTATCTTTCATGGAGCTGGGTCACTTTTTCCTTGTCGACATAGAAGCTTGTTTGTTTAAGCCTAGCAACTGAGATGGGGCTAATTTCTAGGTGAAACTATTGTGCTAGGTAGCTTTGCTTTGAGATAGTTCCCTAGGTCCCCTGGGCATTTTAAGAGACAAAAACATGATTTCTAACTAACTCCTTTTCTTTATTTTTTTTTTTTTTAAGATCTTATTTATTTATTTGAGAGACAGAAGTGAACACAGAAGCAGGGGGAACAATAGAGGGAGAGAGAGAAGCAGACACTGAGCTGAGCAGGGGGCCCAACCCGGGGCTCAATCCCAGGACCCAGGGATCACGACCTGAGCCGAAGGCAGACACCGAACGGACAGGGCCACCCAGACATCCCCTAACTCCATTTCTTCACCACTAAGTTTTAGTCTTAATAAGAGACCTTGGTAAACTGTGCCCTTAGATCAGCCACTGAGAAGACAGCTGCCAGTGCCCAGGTTTCTTCTCTCTCTGCGTTTCTGTTGGGGGGGGGGGAGTGAAACGAAGACTGTCCTCGGCGTACCATCTGCCTCAGTCCTGTCCCCTTTAGAAAGAACCTCTCACACCACAATGTCAAATGTCATTCGGTCTGACATACGTAATTGTATTAAGCTCCTGTAATGATCTCTAATGAGACATCGAATTTCCTCCCCAAGAATCAGTCACTAAAGCACATTTTTTTTTCCCCTGATGAGTTAATTAATAAAATACGAGGCTCCTTATGCAAAATATATGCCAATGGCTCTCAAGTGTGGCAATGCCCTCAGCACTTTGAATAAAAAAGCCGAGATGCTTGTGGATGATAGAGTAAGGAGGGCTCGGGCTCACGCTAGCACGGACACTTTCCCAAGCCTTCTCCCAGAGAATGAGCAACGGGAGTGGGGCCAGACCACCGCCAGGAGGGGCTTCCCCATCTGACACCAAAGCGGAGCCATACAGCCTCCCCACTTTTGGTCTTAAGACTAGAAAAGGCATCTGCCAACACGGCTGTCTGGTTAACGCTGACGGACGTCTTTGAAGATTGTAATTACAAAAGGATATTTTTGGAGAATCGAGTATACAGGGACGCAGATGTTCAGCTGAGAAGTACCTGCTCCGAATGTACTTTCTCCGGGGTGCACAAGAGAGATAGACGTAAGTCTCCATGAAACAAGAGAAAATTACAGTCTGAAATATTTATCAGTCACTCACTGCTATCCTGGAACGGAATTAGATCCTATCTGTTCCAAAGTGCTCTGCAAAGTAGTAAGTTGGACCTTGAGAGAACAATGACAAGGCAAGTCACAATTTAGCAGCCATTAGGCAGTCACTGTCAACACGTGCCGCCTTCGACCCCAGAGATGGTTTCTACGGGGAGAGAATCCTTGCCAGGACTCTGGGATGTTCCCCGGCCGTGCAGCGTTCCCACCCAGACCCCAAAGGCTCTCGACAGAAGAGCTGCCCAGACTCTGATTCTCTTACCCCTCTGACACTCAAAGGGTCTTGGGAGCACAGTAAGTTCTGGGCTATCAGATTTGATTAAGTTAGGCAGATCTAGAGAAGCCCCCCAAATCCTCCAGAGTTGTGATGTTAGCCAATTCCTTGGAGAGTCTTGTCTCCCAGACGGATGGGGCTCTCAGGACATAGGAGTGTCGCAGAACATCAACTGACGTCACCACTGGATGGGAAAGTAGGGCTCACAAACAGCTCTCTGCTAGATGTCATGTCAGCTGAGTCATTGTTTTTTCCTGGCTTTTGAGACCTCTCTCCAGAAAACACCTTATAATGGACCATCTCAGAGCTCATCACTTCCTGTAATATTTTTATTTGGTAATGCTGGTGGTGAGCTATGTCTTAGTAAGGATTCCATGACAACAGCCATTGCTGAGCTACCCTGACCTTCATTGTTGTAAAGAAATCAAGCTGTAACATCAGAAAACTCACACCACGTGTCAAAATTCACATAACCCGTCAATCTTGAGACCATGCTCCCTGCTCACTGAGTCACAGTACCTCGATTTACATTTTTTTTTCTGCAAGTGTTTTACAAAAAAAAAAAAAATTGTTTACAAATTTTTTTTTTTTCTTGAGTTGTAGCAAACTTAAGTCAAAGCAATAGCAAGCTTCCACAGACAGTGTGGAACTGAGGTGATGGGCATACGGACTGTGGACTCTGGACTCAGTCAACAACCCCTTACTGGCCGTATGCTATATGCCAAGGAGAGAGCAAACAGGAGAGAAAACATCCTTGCTGTCGTGGAGTTCATATACTTGGGTCGGGATTAAGGATAGAGGGAAATGGACTGACACACAATACAGGCATGAGAGACAGGGAGAAGGAAAAAGAATGCCAGATCTTCACAAATGCCGTGGGCACTACCGCCATGTGATATGATCAAGAATGACCCACTGGTTGCCCTCCAAGCAGGTTCCCCATCAGCTGAGCCTTGGAAGGGAAGAAGGAGTCAGGCAGCATCAGAACCCCTGGTGAGAGAGCTCCAGAGAGAAGGAGCAGCCAATGGGGGCACCTGAGAGGCTCAGCTGGGGAAGCATGGCCTTTGGTCAGGTCATGGTCTTGGGGTCCTGGGATCGAGCCCTGCCTCAAGCCCAATAATTTGCTCTGTGCTCAGCCGGGAGTCTGCTTGAGGATTCTCTCTCCCTCTTCCTTTGCCCTTCCACCCTACTCGTTCTCTCTTTCTCTCTAATAAATAAATAAAATCTTAAAAAGAGAGAGAGAAGAAAGAGCAAGTGAAGCATAGGGGGGTAAAAACCAGCTATGGTCTCCGCTCGGACTCTGTCTGCATGCCCTCAGGCACGTTGCCTTCATCTAGGTGTGTAAAGATCATCCTTGACAAGGGTCAGAGTAGCTCACAGGGACTTGCAGGAATTAAATGGGAATGGCACAGTTATTATTCGTTAAGACGTAGTTGACTTTTTATCTTTTCTTGATAAACCTGTTGAGATTCAGGGCCACTAAACTCTCACTTTAAAACATCCTTATGCTTTGATTTTTTTGTTCATTTGCTTGCCTGCTTGTTTTGTTTCTTTGAGCAAGGGGCTACAAAAAAACAAAACAAAACAAAACAAAAAAACACCCACAAAAAACTACACAAAGAAACCAACCAACCAGAAAGCAACTTAGTATCAGAGAAGAGCCAGACTACAAGTTGCTGAAAAGCACTTTATGAGAGGAAACAGAATGTCATTCATTTTGGGACAGGGCTGACTCCCATGGCAAGTTCGCACAAGCCATTGGGCCTCCAGACATTTGGGGTGAGGTTGTCCACAAGATCAGAAACAGACAAGAACTGCGGTCATAGGCTGCCACTAAAACCCGATGTGCTTACTTCTTAACGGTGCTTTCTTGAGACACTGATGAAGACTTTTTTTTCCAAGACCAGAACATTCCAACCATCAGACCCAAAAAGCCCTACCAGGAACGGGTTACCTGGAAGATCGCACCCACGCGCCCCCCGCCCCCGACCTGCGATCACACAGTCCTCCCACTCACAATCATGGCCTCTCGGTCTGCTCTCGGGCATCTCTGCCACCCCCCCCACCCTCCCCCTCTCAAACTCAAGGTGTCCATCTGGTGGGCAGAAAGGTCAGGTGTTAAGTCTTAAGCCTATTGATTCCCCTGCATGCCAGCTCCCAAAATAGGTCTCTCCCTTTCTCTCTTCCAAACCCTTGTCCCTTGAGTCTTGGCCTCTTTTGTGACGAGTTTATCCGAGTTTGTTCAGTAAGTGTTGGGAAACCCTGCAGGGAGCTTGCTGTCAATGTGTCCAGCGCCCTTGGGATTCCCAAGATAGAGCAGCTGGCCGGCAGCGCCGGGCTCACCCAGGTTCCCCAGTCGGTGGCTGGGACTGAGCCATCAGTAACCAGAGAATCAAAGAAAATGCTCTCATATCCTTAAAATCCCAAGGTGGGGGGGGGATAAACTTCTGGTCAAATGAGGTCTTTTAAGATATAACCTTGCCGATTTGCCTTTGTAATAACACAATCGGAAAACTGAGTTTTTCACGTGGTCTTGGGGGGACGGCAGGGCGCAGAGAGGCTAAGTCTGCAGGAGCTGGGAGGCTCCATATGCTTGCACAGAAGAGTGGGGGGAGGGGCAGGGATCAGGTGAAGAGCAGAGTTAGGGTGCTGGCTTCCCCCTCAGCCTGCACACACAGTACCTCACAGCCATTTGGGGTATCTGCTCTTCTAAGGAACCCTGAAGCAAAGAGATCAACGGGGGGGAACGGGAGGGCCGAACCTAAACTGAAAATAAGTCAAGGTACACAGACAGCAATACCCCCGTCTCAACAACCTGAGTCTCAGACACACTGGGGGAGCAAACAGGAATTATTTTAACCCAATTCGACAGCTGTCCCATCTCCAGAACCTCTGCTGCCCACCCTCCCTCCTCGCACCGTCCACCGCCCCCCAACCTGACCTCCAGGCCTGCTTTTTCTAAGACCACCCACCCAGAGTTGTATCCATTTCCCCCCCAGCCCAGCAGTTTAGTAGAAAACCCTCTGAGGCTCGTGAGGGGGGCAGGGCAGTCCACAAGGACTCAAGACCAGCCGGGTATGTGGGGGCCAGTAAATCGGGGCCACGTCAGTTCCACGGGAAGTCCAGGAAGGCAAGGTCCTCAGGGAGACGGGGTGCTCAGTGCATGCAGGTTTTGATTTTCTGGGTTGTCTTTCAACTCCAACGACTTGTCTTCTTGGTCATCAGAATGCAGAGATTGTTGAAGTCATTATTAATGAGACATGCCGTCACTGTTACAGTCACATTGTTCCTTGGCTTGGGGTTTTGTTTTGCTTTGGCTGCCCAAGAACTGTCTGGCCTCAGAAAAGTTACCAAAGAGGTGAGCTGCTTGGACAGAACTGCTGGTATAGACTCCAGAAAAAAAAAAAATGCTGTACACTGACAAACTCTCCTTGGAGATTCAACTCTTGGCCAGGGTGACCACCAGATGAAATGGTAGAGTTGGCTAACGGCGTCCCATGCAAGGCACAGATGGGGCTCCCTTAGCTGGCCACGGACAGACAGAACTTGACTTCAAGGAGATTCTCACTCATTTGTGCTTGGCTGGAAGGTGGCCTCTCCCTGTAACCTAGTCCAGGGAAATTCTCATTTCCACTCTAACTCCAGGCAGTAAGGGGTTTCACGCACTGAGACATGAGCAGAAATCTCCTATTTGGGGGAGCAACCATGGCCTTTCCCGAAGATAAAATTATTAGTGTACATGTTTAATTTCCTAACACATCTATCAATACATTTTCCCATGAAAACCATATGGATAAGGATCAAATCCTCTGTCCCACGGTCCATTCCTGGTACCCTCGGTTCTATCCTTCCTGAGGGGTCTAGGGTGGCTGGTACTGTGTCTGCCCTTGTCCTACCCACCTGCATCCATGGGCGTGTATGTCCACAGGAAAACACAGAGTGTTGCTTGGTGACTGGTTTTGTTTTTTGTTTTGTTTTTCAGAAATGAGATGAAAAATACTTGTAAGCATTTGACACTGTGTGTTTTTCTTCAACCATGTTAGAGCTCTCGCTTTGTACATCTTCATTTCTAACTATGGGATCACATTTCTAGCATGGATGTATATACTACTTTCTTTGCCATTCCCTCCTCAATGGGCTCGAAATCTTACCTTCCCTGTAAGCATCTTTCTTAGCGTTCTTCCCAATTTCCAGGCACCTGGCCACAGTGAAGACACAGAAAGAATCTAAGGCATATATTGGAAACGTTAAGATCAGAGTGTGAGCCTTGCAGAACCCTATTTTGGAAAAGCAATGAAGCACATTGCAGGAAACAGATACCCTACGCCGGCTGCAAAAAGCCAATGTGGAGACACCGTGTGCATTTACCAAAGGGGAAGGTGAAAAAGAAAATCTTTAAAGGGAAAACAAATGGCAGAGCTGGTAGCAAGTAAGGCTGGGCTAAAGGCCCCTCTCAATCAGCGGGAATGGGCAAAGTTGCCCTTGGGGATTTTATGGGACCTGGGCTTTGTTTTAGCACCTGCCCACACTCGTCATTTGAGAGAACACCGCCCCTAAGTACTTTTCCAATATTCACACAGAATGATAGAATAGATCCTTCCTTCATGCGCTCTGGGCTTTGGCTCGTCTGGTGTGTGTTCCACTCCATGAACTTAGCTGACTGGCGGGTTGTACTTGGGCCAACACGTTTAGGACGCACAGCAAGGCCACAGCCCCATTTGTGCTCGGGGTGGGTGTGAATTTGGGTATTATCACTGCTAAGGGAACTTCTGGGGGTTCCCAAATAAGACACCTAAAATTCTGCAGCAGAGGAGAAGAGTTGGGAGCCCAGAGGAAGGGGCAGGATGGCGTTAACAGAAATCCACAGAGGAGTCTGCACTCCTTCAGCTGCTAAGAGTTTAACCCAGATCCCTGGGTTCGAGTCCCAGCCTGCCAATTCATTTGCTGCGCCCTCTTCCAGCAGAGGGCTTAACCTCTTCATGCTTCAGTTTATCCATCTGTAAAACAGGGATAATCGTAATTTTTCATAGGATTTCTGATGATGGAATTCAATAATTTACATCAAGTGTTAATTCAGTGCAGGGCCCGGCACAGCCTAAAACACTCACTAAATGTTCGCTTTCATTAACCTCAATACTGTGCTTGGTATTAAGTCACAGAAATCCTACCTGGAGGCCTAAATGATTTTATGTAATTTTTTCCTCCATGAAAGAAGGACCTAGAGAACACTGACTGGACAAGCCGGCTACTAGGTTCCCACATCACGAGTCAGCCACCGTTTATCACCATGTATCCATCATTCCCAAAGCCCAGAACTGGACTGTCAGAAACTGAGACTTTCTTAAAAGGGCTCTTTTACACTGTAATAATTTCACACCGGATTCATCTTCCGGCCCTCCGGTATTGTTCACCATTCCAGGGCCGTGGAGCTCAGGGCACAAGCTTGAGTTGATCCAAAAAAACAAAACAAAACAAAAAAAACCCCACAAAACCAAAAAGCAAGAGTAGTTGCCATCAGGACAAACTTCACAGAGGAGGCTCCAGCCAGCGTCTGGGCTCCGAAGCAGGGCCATCTGCCTTCTCAGGAGGGGGGAGTCCGATCCCCAGAAAGTTGACAGGGCTGCGGTTCAGAAGCAAAGTGAGCAACCCCCCATCTGCCTTAGCCATTAACAACCCTGACTCTTCCCATTTGCCGGCACCTCCCGCCAATCCCAGCCTTACTGAGGGCACATCCGAGGGCCTGATTCTAGGTCTGGGGACAAAGGTGCAACTACAGATCTTCCCCTCAAGAGCCAAATCTGAAATTTGTCAGGAAACAGCGAGTTCTGTTTGCTGGTGGTTTTAAGTCAAATGCCAGACTCGGCCTTTGTGTCCCCGGTCCCCAGCCACACCAGACGGCCCGTGTTTATTCACAGCCTTGGCTTCTCTTCTCCTAAAGCATGGGACAGAACAGGCTCCTCGCTGCTGGGTTTATAAAGGGCTCTGAAATCCCCGAAATTGAGTTGTTTGAAGTGAACCTCCCTCGAGGTTCACAAAGGACCATCTTGGAGAGGGAGGGGCCAGGGCGAAATCCCCGCTCCCCCATTTCACAATCACGAGGGAGTTCCGAGGACTCAGATACACCGTTCCCTAGAAGTTTCCATCAATAGAGAGCCCTCTCAGATGTGAAAATGAGGACTTTACTTGCTCCGCAAGAACAGAGCAGGATTATACCACCAGCTGTTTTCTTCTTCTTCGTTTTTGTTTACGGTTTCTTTAGCTAAATGACACCGCGAGGATCAGCAGCATAAGGTTCTGTCACGGCATTTTTGCTGCATCACTTGATTCCATTAATCCTGCCACAGCAGAGCAGGTGGCTTCCAGAGGGGTTCCCCTCCAGCCTAGACGCTCATTAGGTTTGGGAGCATCGCTAAGAGAGACAGAGGGAGGCACAACCAGCAACCCACCCTGGCTTTCTTTGCACCACCGGGAGGAGACTTTCACAGGCATGGCTCAAGCTCGGGGAAAGAGGGAGGCACTGACGGCTGAGGGGCTCCCCCAAACTGAAGTCTGGCGGGGGTTGACTCCCAGGCACTGGATCAGCAGGGGAGAATTTGGTTCTGGGCCCCAAGACTCTACCCACTTAACACACCAGCAAACTCTCCTCCAATTCCCCTTCTAAGTAATCCTGGTTATCGGACCGCAACCCTGAGTTCCAGAGCATCCTGGCCGGACTGGGATGGTTGAAAACGCTTGCAGGAAGGGAGGGAGGGAGGGAGGGAGAAAGAGAGAGAGAAGGAGGGAGGGGGAAGGGAAAGGAAGAATGGAGGGACAGGGAGGGCGGGCGGAAAGAAGGAAGGGAGGAAAAGCAGGACATAGAGCAAGACAGCACAATTCCTTGTGTGCGTACTATGGTTCGGCTTTCCCGCCGACGGTACAGAGAACAGACTGAGAAGGCACCAGAGTCGGCCCGGCCTTCAGGTGAGTGGCAGGTGCCCATGCGTTCAGACCCAGGGCCTCCCACCAGGATGCTGGATCTGGGGAAGATGGGCAGAACTGCCCGATGCCTGGAATTCTACTGCAGGTTCATCACTAATGGCCTCCCGCATGGAGGTCTCAAACTGGAAGACCCAAAGATGTTCGAATCTCGAACGTTTGATTTTTTTTTTCTTTTTTCTTTTTTTACTTTTTGTTCACAATCAGAGACTCTGCTAACATGAGGAGTCCTCTTTCCTGCAGAGTGACAACCAGGTCAGGCTGGCCCTCTCATTCCCCCCCCCTCGAGTCTCCACAGAGGGCCATGTGCTGTCTGGACTAGATCGTATATTGCCTGCTTGTTGGACTTGGTACAGTCGGATTTTACTGCAAAGTCATATCTTGCTTATCTGTAACACCTTCTGTTTGCAAGTGGACTTCCCTTTTTGTGGAGAACACAGGGTACAGGATCACCGGACTTCTTCTGAATCGACTACCACACCTCCCAAGGGATTTATCAGACTGACGACCTTTAAAATAAGTGAGTCACGGATGGTCATCTCTACTTGGGTGTGAATGAAGAGAATGAGGACAGATTTGGACTTAAAGGTGAAAAAAGAGAGCACAGAACAATCTGGAAAGGGTATCTGGCAGTGGAAATGAGTTAGCTCAGATCTAACCCACAGATACGTTTTATTTGTTCTGCCCATTATTCCTGTAAAAAAAAAAACAAAAACAAAAACAACTTTCTTTTGGAGGCAATATTTAAAAATCAATTGATCAATGACTGATTCTTGGCTTGGGGCAGGGAATATATAAGATAAGCCTAGAGCTTGTTGTAGTACCAAAAAATAAAGTGTTTAAAAAAAACTAACAACAACAAAAAACCACCGGAATGACGGTGGTGGCGGTTGGGGCATCATGAAGGGACACCTGAGCTAAGTGAAAAAGCTCTCAATGGCCAAAGCTGGAACTCTTGGAGTAACGAAATAATATAGTAGTGAATTATAACTGGAAGACAGATATGAATAAAAGAACAAAGTAATAAATTGGGGGGAAAAGACAAATCTCCCATGCAAACGACTTCCACATCAGTTGTGTGGGTTTTTCCCCCTCGAGTGGGTGAAGCAAACTCCCCAGCCCTTAAGTGTTGCAGAGTGACTTCCCTCCAAAGCACACAATTTGCAAAGAGGGAAGAAGGAGTAACTTTCCAGGGGAGAAACCTGACCAGGACTCCCTCAGTCAGGTCATCAAGGTTAATCCCCTCAGTGACACTGAGGAGTCAAGCTGATAATACGTACCCTTAAGGTGATGCGATGAGAAAGGTGCTGTCCCTGGGTGGTTCTCCTTCCCCCCAAAATCTAGAGCCCCAGGCGAATTATGAGAAAAATATCACATAAAACCTATCCAAAAGGCTCTCTGAACAACACCTGACCAGGATCCTCAAGATGGTCAAGGTCATCAAAAACAAGGCTAGTGTGAGAAACTGTCTCAGCCAAGAGGGGACACGATGGCTATGTGTCATGGGGTATCTTGAATGGGATCCTGGGTCAGGAAGAGGGTAAAAGGTGAAAACCAAGGAAATGTGAATAAAGTATGAATGCTTGTTTTTTTTTTTTTTTTAAAGATTTTATTTATCTATTTGATAGATAGATCACAAGTAGGCAGAGAGGCAGGCAGAGAGAGAGAGAAGAGGAGAAGAGGAAGCAGGCTCCCTGCAGAGCAGACAGCCCAATGTGGGGCTCCATCCCAGGACCCTGGGATCACGACCCAAGCTGAAGACAGTGGCTTAACCCACTGAGCCACCCAGGCGCCCCAAGTATGAATGCTTGTTAATAATAATATACTAATGGGTACCTGGGGGGCTCAGCCAGTTATGTGTTCGCCTTTGGCTCAGGTCATGACCCCAGGGTCCTGGGATCAACTCCCACATAGGGCTCCCTGCTTCTCCCTCCTCCCTGCTTATTTTTCTCTCCTGCTTTCTAATAAATAAAATAAATATTTTAAAAAAATAATAGTATACCAATATTCATTCAATAATTCTAACAAATGTGCCATTCCCATGTAAGTTATTAATCACAGAGAAGACGGGGTTTCATACGTATGGGAATTCTTCGTACCATCTCTGTAACTTTTAGGTTAGTCTGAAGGAAATATAAAATAAAAGGACTGCTTTACAAATCAGCCGATTCTACATTAAAATCCTGACCCACAGCTCTTCGAGAACTCACCATGTTGTATCAGTGATCCAAAGATCAGAGGGCTAGAGCCCCGTTACAGCTGCCTCCCTACCAACTGTGACCTTACCTGCCAAGTGAAACAGGATGAGAAAGATGCCCTCGGTTCTCCCCTCCCTTCCAGACCTCACCCATGCACATCTGAGCAGCAGAACATCATTCCGCCTGGCCTGTAGGACTCGCCCCACAAAGGCAGAAATGCACAGAGTAGAATACAGAAGAGCCTTGTAACCATATTCCACGCAGACAGACATACCACATTCACGATCCCCAATGCTGTCAAGTGTGCCCTGTCATTTCTCAGTGTCCTTACAATGTTCTCATAGGTGCCTCTGCCTTCCTCATTTACATCCTATCCCTACTTCGAAGTCAGAGCCGCAGCACACTTCAGGTGTTCTAGACAGGCTGGTGGCAAACTCTGGAAGCCGATTCACGTTTTAATGGTAATCCTACGGATTTGATTCCACAAAATTTACCAGACTTCAGACTAGGCAGCCAGAAGCTATAGGGAAGGAAAATGATGATAACACCTCGTTCATGTGGAAAGGACTGTCATCCTCATTGGTGGGGGGTGGGGGGGTACCCTGTGAATACAAATCGCCCTATCAGAAGAGGGCCTGTAACGTCACATATGTTAACCGAGCAAATATCACACAAAATCACCACGCAGATTAAATCCAGGGGCGGGCTGGAATTCTGAAATGAACAATAAAAACTGCAAGTATTATTCTTATTAAGGACACATTGTCCGCACATTCTCATAGCTCCAGACGTGGAAGTCTAACTACGGACTTCACATTTCAAATTTAGTTACATAAACTAAAAGACATGACATTGCTGTTTTCAAGCCATCATCACACCATTTATTCATTAACGTTTATAAACAAGAAAATCTAGCAATTGTCCTTAAAATTAGTCTTTCTTGTTCAATGAGCTGACCTAATAAGCATTCCCTCTACGCCCTTCCCAAATGCCAGCGTTAGATCTGTTCCAGAAGCCTCCCTGTGTCCCTGGGAAGTCAAACACCATCTGTAAAGGTCCACCCTCAAGAATTCTACAATAGGGCACCTGGGTGGCTCAGCAGGTTGGGGCTTCTGCCTTCGGCTCAGGTCATGATCCCGGGGTCCAGGGATTGAGGCCCGCATCGGCCTCTCTGCTCAGCGGGGAGCCTGCTTCCCTTCCTCTCTCTCTGCCCGCCTCTCTGCCTACTTGTGATCTCTGTCTGTCAAATAAATAATTTAAAAAGAAAAAAAAAAAAAAGAATCCTGCAATAGCTCAGACAAATTCACGGGCAGAAAACGATATCCAGCTACTTGTAGGCAAAGAGAGCCCTGACTGAGTAAAGTATCTGGCTGTAGTCATGGGCTCTTGCTAGCTTATGTTTTCTCTTTAAGATAATACCTGTTTGGGGGCACCTGGGTGGCTCAGTCGTTAAGCATCTGCCTTCAGCTCGGGTCATGGTCCCAGGGTCCTGGGGTCGAGCCCCGCATTGGACTCCCTGCTCAGTGAGGAGCCTGCTTCTCCCTCTCCACTCCCTCTGCTTATGTTCCCTTTCTCGCTGTGTCTCTGTCAAATGAATGACTAACATCTTAAAAAAAAAAAAAAAGGTAATACCTGTTTGGTGGGGAACACGCAAACAGAGCACCAATTTTCCATTTGCTAGACATCGTTTTTCTAGTGGAAAATGGGCATGGGAGAAAACCTAGCAGGCAGGTGAACCACAGGATGGATACGAAGGGCCTGTTAGGTGAGAGCCAGAACAATGGAAATACAGAGGCCGTGTCCTCCCATCTCTTAACCTCACACAGAATTTCTGACAGATATAAACCCCGCTTGATTACCTGTACAAACGGAAAGCTCACTGCATCCATGAGGCCCTGGGTTTACATGGGCAACTGGCCCTATTTGGTAGACGGGGCTTTGCTGGGGGGATTGGGGTCCTGCTACTCCCAGGTTTTCTTTTTTTTTTTTTAATTTTTTAAAAGTTTTTATTTATTTATTTGACAGACAGAGATCACAAGTAGTAGGAAGAGAGAGGCAGACAGAGAGAGGAGGAAGCAGACTCCCCTTGGAGCAGAGAGCCCGATGTGGGGCTTGATCCCAGGACCCTGGGATCATGACCTGAGCCGAAGGCAGAGGCTTTAACCCACTGAGCCACCCAGGCACCCCTACTCCCAGGTTTTCTAAGCTGCTCGGAACACCAGAAGTTCCCTCCTTCTCCCCAGAGCCCGGTGGGTAACTTAAATGAATGAAGCAGGCAGGCAACTCCATATGGCACTGCGGTCACCATAACAAACCCGCAAGCCAGAGCCTTTTAATTGGAGGTGACACTTGGCAGCTGCAGAAGCTACACAAGCAAGCCTCGTGCTACCTGCAATTTGTAAAGTAAGAAATAAGGGTCACTACGTAAAATCCTCCTTACAAAGAAAACAATAACCATAGCAACAATTCTGCGGCCCCAACAAAACACGTCCTCATAAAAGACACTTGTCCAGATACGGGAAGAGGATTATTGGTTTTTTTCACCAAAGTCCCATTTGCTGGGGGCTCAGCCCGAATTTCCTGTCCTGCTACTTGTAGGCCACCAACCCCAGGGGCCTTGCTGGAGGCATGTCCTAGGCTCTGGTATTAGACACACCTGGTAAGACATTCCAGCTCTCCTACTATCAGACATGGGACCTGGGGCAACATTCCTGGGCCTTCTACGCCTCTTTCTCTCTTCTCTGAGGGACTGAGAACAAACCTCTTAGGCAAGTAAATGAGACTAGGTAGGGAAGTTGCCCAGCAGAGAACATGACTCAAAATAGGTACTAAGTGGCTTGAAAATGCCTTGTCACACTTCTCTGGACACACTCCTGTTCAGGCCTGCTTATATTTTTGTAAAAGGTATGGTTCCAAGTGAAGACTATTCCTGACGGGTCTGGAACAAAGGTGTAGGACAAAGGTGAAGTCACAAGCTGGCAAGTCAAGGGTTCCTCCAAAGCACCATGAGACTGATGTCTGAATACCATGTCATACTGTGGACTCGGGATTTCGCTTCTCGTCAGCAACTAGGCTGTTTCCCATCTAGGCATTACCTCTCCCAGACTAATGAACTGATGCCCGGGTGCAGACCCCAAATATATTACTTTACCTTCCTCACTGTTTAATTCTAGGTGGTTGGTTTGAGCCCACCAAATCTGTGGTGACAACCAACCTCCCAAGCGTGCAAAGAACGTGGGTTTGGAGTCTGAAGGCAACTGCTGGAATCCTGGCTCAGTTTCCCTATTGGTCTAATAAGGCTAATAATAGAACCTACCTCACACAGGCACTGTGCAGAGACAATGAGATAATGGATAGAAAGCCATCGGCAGAGTTCCTAGAACACAAGCACTCAGCATGCATTAGTGATGATGACGACGACAATGATGATTGTTTTTATGTTATCAAAACACCGAAAACAGTAGATGACTCTGATACGCCAAAAGAGCTGGGAAATGTTTGTTCAGCAAGACAGACACCATCTGCCAGAACTGTTATTCAGTTGGGCTTCTTGGGTCATTCTGCAGGCTTCTTGGGTCATTCTGCCAAATCACGGACAAGGACACAAGAGAACGACCTGATGAGCCAGTTCCCAATTAAGGTACCAATGGCTTCGTGGGCTCCATCTTCCAACGAGTCATCCCTATCTTAAGATCCCGTGACCATCTCAACAATGCCTGATTATAAGAAATGATATCCTCCAGAGCTCTCAGACTCCTGCCTGTCCCGCTACCCAGGGGGTGGGGGTATGTGTGTCGGGATGGGGGTGACCTTGGCTCCCCAGTTCACAACACCCTGGCAACCCCTGAGCCAGGTCCAGTGCAGGAGCTCAGGGCACAAGAGGATATATACAATATATACGGTGGAGAAGCTGCGGTCCCTCGGCCAGTGTCTCACCTTCCCCTACTCCTGTTCTGCTTCCTCAGCTTCAGAGGTGCTATTTGTAGCTCCTGCTGTCCCAAGAACAACTATTATTTCCATCTTTTACTTATAAAAGCAACATGTGCTCCCAGGACAAAGAAAAGAAAATCTATAACCCTCTGCCTCTTCTTTTTGGAGGCCACCCTGGTTGACCCCGCCTGGCTCTCCAATGTTGTACCAGCTTGAGCAACACCCAAGCAGCAGGCACAGTCTTCCTGCTTGCTTCTGGATGTGGTCGACGCCCTTTTACAAAACTGGACTTAGAATCCACATATTATCCTGAGATTGCTTTTCCCTTTTAACAAGCCTCATGGACATCCTCCCGAACCTAAGTGGAATTTTAAATAGGTGCGTAATATTCCATAGGAAACATGTACCATCATTTGCCTGTCAATGGACTTTTTCTTCCAGATGTTGCTATGTGTCTGTGTCCGTACATCAGTGTATCCAAAGCTTACATATGTTCTTTCAGTTAGAGTTTTTTGCAGGGACTACGGGGTCAAGAGGATTTGTTCCTCGATTTTATTAAGTTCTGCCAGATTCTATAGTTGTACTCTCTCCTGCCTTTAGTTGTTTTTCCCAAGATCCCACCTCCCCGAATCTTCCCAGGGCTTCGGGCACAGCAGTCCGCAGCTGGTTCTACTCAGTCTGGGTGCCCAGGCTGAAAACCGCCAAGGCGGCCAGGGCCCTGCACTGTGGATCAGTAGGCTCAAGACAAGGGCTGCCCAGAGTCACTCTGGTGGGCGACCAGGCAGTCTATCCTTAGCCCCACTGCACAAAGGACAAGGCTCTGAGGCTGGCCTTCTACACGGAAATGCGCCTCAGTCTCCCACTGAATCCATTTCTGGACAGCAGTTACTACTTAACATTGAAGTAACATCGTGATCACACAAAAGCACCAAAGAACATGCGAACAAGAAAGTGAAGGATTCGAGGGCCAGGAGAGGAACGGAACCCGTGCTGGCATCATGGCTTTGAAGGGAGAGTGTGCTTTGGGTGGCCACACAGTAAATACAGCTTGAAGCCCCTGCTGGTTTCTGAGCTGGAACTTACTCTGGCATTTTAAGGAAGTATTCACAAACAGCAAAGTGTCACTCGTGGTGAGCAGCTGACTGCAGGGTCTAAGTTTCAGATGTGGCGGGTGGAGCCTCTGAACCGCTGAGACTTCTGGCATGGGCCTCAAGGCCCAGGGGGGCCACGGGTCACAAGGGGTCCTGGTGGGGAGGGGAGGCCCCCAGGGGGCCTCCAACCAGACTTGCGAGAGCAGTTCACGGGGGAAAGGACAGGGAGCCACAGAGTGCAGGGGAGCTTTCAATACAGAAGAATTTCTGTGTTGGCACACAGCTCCCCGAAAAGTGCCACGGGAAGACCTAGGCTTGGAGGGAGACGCAGCAGGGCATGACTTTTGACAAACGATGGAGCTCTCTTGGTTTTGGTTTCCTTCTTCAGACCAGGCAGGGAGGACCAAGAGCCAGGTCCTAGGCACACAGTGAGAATTAATGGAGATGGGGCACATGTGGAACATGGGAGGTGCTCCCTGAGTGTTTAGTTGCAGTGGTTCTGACTACGCTGTCACCACACCTGTTGTGGTTGCTACTCCTCCCCCTGGGGCTGCACAGCACAAGCTCGAATGGAAATAAGTCACAGGACCTCTCAGCTGGCCTGCCATACAACCCCAGTCTCCCCATGAGCCACATGTGCCAGGTGCTAGGGCCTGGCGCCGATTAGAAGATGGCCGCAGCGACCGGCATTTCTGGACTTATAGCCATGGCTAACTGTGCCTCCAGAAGAGTGTTGAGAAAAAGAACATGACCAAAACCATGGCTGGGGTGAGGGACACGGGGCAATGGGGATCGCGGTCATGGCCAACTGATTCCCAAGAAGGGTTTCAAGAAGGATTGGACTGGGATTCTGGGGACTGGACTAGGGCCCCCTAACAACTCACGCCACCCCTCTGTGGTATTTTCGAACTCACACAAAAGGAAGAAGTGGACCTGGGACCTTATGGTTTCTTCATTCTTCGTGGTCTTCAACTTTTCTCCGACAAAACGACTGGGAGTCTGACTGCTGGTCCCTGTAGGCTTGGTCCTGATGAAAAGGAGGCAGAGCAGGGTTTCGTTCTCCTGAAACCTCACTCGCCACCACCGCCCGACAGGTGCTGTGAACTGGCAGAAAGTGAGGGACAAGGGAGTCATCTGGACCTGACTCTAGGCTCCTTTCCCCCTTCTGATTACAGCACACGAGGTTCAACTGTTGCTGGAAAGAGAACAACTCCCATGGCCATCATGTGAGTAACCACTTGAATAGAAATGGGACAACATTTTCTTTTGTCTTCCTGCCAAGTTTCCAGCTCCAGAGACGTGGCTTTTAGGATTTCCCATAAAAGCCCAAAGTGGCAGCATAAATAAACTTACCACAATCATTACCCACCCCCCTCCCCAGCTTCCCCATGGAAACTCTTATCTTTTCTCTCAGTAGTTACTCCTCACGAAGCTTTCTCAGATTTATTACCTATGTTGGGCAATTCATCATCTAGGATAAATACCATCTTCTTCCACTGGGCAGGCCTATGCTTCAGATGGCTGTCATTTCTGTATAGTATGCATAATTAAATGGGGGCCGGGGAAGAAGGAGCATGTTAAGATAATGGGTTGTTTTCTTCCGAGTTATTATATATTCACAAAACTAGCTGTTGGCAGCGAATTTTATTTCTCTACTACGATCTATTGCCATTGGGCTCCTTGGAGGACACAACCACTAAATTTTGGAGTCACTGCAGAGAGTGAAAAGTGCATGGGATTTGGAGGGACATATGGTTCAATAACATGGAGGCTGTGTGACCTTGGACAAGTCACGTAATGCTCTCTGAGTCACGTAATGCTCAGCTTCCTGATTTGGAATAGGGAGATGAAAATCCTAGGGAGCATTCTTGTAAGGATTGAAAATACTATTTACAAAGGACCTAGTTCTGTGCCCGGCACAAAGTGAGTTCTTTTTTTTTTTTCCCCCTTCTTGGAGTTTTAAAATTCCCATTAGTTAACATCCAGTGTAATATCTGTTTCATATGCACAATTCTGTGACTCGACACTTAAAATAGCCGGTGCTCATTGCAACACTAAGTGGGTTCTTAATCAATGGCACTAATAGCGGCTATCTACCCAGGGTGAAAAACTGGATCATAGTTCTCTGAAGATGAGAGAATTTACAATGTATGAGCATAGTTTTTCAGTAATATCTTCTCCACAAGGATTAATACCTCTTATAATGTTGTAATATGGAACAACCAAAGAGGAGGTAAGAGAATGATCTAAAGACAGTGAGGATGGAGGCTCTCTGTCTTGGTCCTGTCCCTAGCCAAGGGCTTTCAAAGAGAAGATTGGACATAGTCATCCCAGATCCTAGAAGCCACCGTCAGAAGAGGAACCAAGATGGTGATCCTGGGGCCCAGCTTTATAAATGCATATTGATGGGAGAGTGTTAAGTGTGATTCGACATCCTCCTCTCTCCTGAATTAACACATTCAACAAATGTTTCTTAAGCACATCCCCTGGGTCAGAGTTTGTTTTAGGTCTTAGAACAAAACCAAGTAAGTCTCTGCCCCAGCTTCCCATAATATTCCCATCCCTCGATCAGGGACCAAGGCCTTGAAGACCAATGTTCTGGAATGGGCTGTCCAATACGGTTTGCAGCCACTAGCTGCATGTGGGTTTTTGTATTCAAATTTGTAATTTAATCAATTAAAATGAAACCAAATTTAAAACACAGCTCCTCGGTCACAGGAGCCACATTTCAAGGCTCACCTGCCACAGACGGTTACCAAGCAGAAAGCGCATTCCTGGCTTCAGAGAAATCCCACTGGACAGAACTGCCTAGAGGCTTTGCAACTGAAACCATGTACATGGCCATAGACCTACAGCGTCCGGCCTACCATCATGGGGTGTCCACAGCCATCTTGTCTGCCAGAGCTGTCCCAGGCATGCTCCATAGTGGGGACTATGAGCCTAAGTGAGCTCTTCCCCTTGGACAATCCTCAGACCCCGGGAAAGGCCCCAGCTCATCTACATCCGCATTCAGGTCGTCTTCTCTGGAGAAACATCCCTTGCTCTCCAGCTCCTCCAGCACCTTCTTTACACCTTATCTGCCTGAGCACCAAGCAAACAGAGGGACCTATTCACAGACCCCCACTGGCCTTAGCCTGTCCTTGGATCCACTCTCTGGTCCTCCATTATGGTTTTCCCATGGCAAAGCCCAATCTTGCATCTCTCATATTTTGGTTCAGATAACTACTCTGGGTCTTTTCGGCTTTGTCACCATGGCTGGACCCCCATCCCTGGCTCAGACCTTTGCACGCTTTCCTAGAAATCACTCTGGACACACCCTCTGGCCCTCGCTTGCCACCTGTGCTGAGTGTCTCCTACCAGCAGGGAATGGTGAGGGCGGACCACCGTTTTAGATTCTTCTTTAGTAAATTACCATGACACGAAATTAGATGGTACCAGGTTTCGTGCTTGAGGCGTTCTCGGCCAACCACATAAAACTGAACTTCTGACACAAATGAACTCGTTGTCATGTAGGTTGTACTGATTGCCCCTTTGTAACCTGACACAATGCAGAAAGCTCAGTACAATCTGTCACAGCACAAGGGCAGTGGCTTGGATCAGGAAAAAAAAAAACAAACTTTCAGTTTTTCGAGTGAATCAAAGGACGGATTCTTTTATATAACAGATGTATCTTCCCAATTACCTTACGACTGAGCTAAAATTAAAAATGGTGTCCCTTATTATATATCTATCATGGCATAAGAAGGTGGGGGGGATGTACAAGCATGTCAGCCAAGTGCAGCCAATAGGGGATTTTTTCTGGGAAAAAGAAAGTCCCCGAAGTTGAAGATTTATAGAGAGGGAGCAAAGAGCTAATGATATGAAAATAATCCGATTTGTCCATTTTTGTATTGGCCTCTTCTCAATGGCTTCACTATCTCCCCCGCCCCCTTTTTCCAAATACCACTTGGAATTTGGGGACCAAGGCCTTGAAGACCAATGTTCTGGAATGGGCTGTCCAATATGGTTTGCAGCCACTAGCTGCATGTGGGTTTTTGTATTCAAATTTGTAATTTAATCAATTAAAATGAAACCAAATTTAAAACACAAATTTTAAAACAGAGCTTTGAGCCAGCCACTGTTTTAATGCTAGAGATACAGAAGTGACTAGAACAGATATCGGTCCTGGGATTGTAAAAATAACCAGAAATTCCTCTCCTGGAATTCAGGATCCTGCAAAGCAGTGTCACGTCTGACCTGCTCATTTTGCCTTTCTGGTCATTTCCTCCCTTGAAGCTGGTCAAGCATAGATGCTACTCAGTGCTACTTTCACTCTGAAAACACGATTTCATTTTTGTGTGTTCTGTGTGATTACTGGCCCCTGGTTCATTTCCTTCTCTCTCTTTCTCTCTCAACTCCCACCTGGCATTCTCACCTTTTCCAAATGCACCAAACATGTTCTAGCCACAGGCCATTTGTACCTACTATCCTCCATCTCTGTAACAGCGACTTTCCAGTTGTGCACAAGTTCAGTCCCTCCCTCCATTCATGCATTTTGTTCAGAAAACACTTTATTGACTGTTCTAGTCCCTTGTTCTCTCTTTTCAAAATTCTCATAGCAGTTACCACTAGCTGAAAATATGATATACATGTTTATAAGACTATCTACTCCTGCTAGAATATGAATGCCATGAGGGCAGAGAGTACATCAGTAGACTCCTGCTACATAACAAACCACTCCAAAACCCAGTGGCTAAAAACAATAGTCATTTATTTAGTTCCTAACTCTATAGTGTGGCAATTCCGACTGGGCTCAGCTGAGCGGTCCTCCAGTCTGGGGCAGGTTTGATCTCCACTAAAGCTTACTCATCCATCTGCCTTGTTAACTGTGTTAGCACAAAGCTGGCCTTGTTAACTGTGTTAGCACAAAGCTGGCCGGTTTGTGGCTGGGCTCTCTTGTTTTCTTTTCCATGTGAACCCCTCCCCTCTAGCTGTCTTAGCTCAGAGTTCCTCATAGGGCGGTCAGGGTGCCAATGCACGCTTGATTTTCATCTCCCCGAATGAGTCACATTTGTGACAGTGCCATCAGCCAACTCAGATTCAAGGGGAAGAGAGAGATTATGCCTATTGTTTAAAGGACCTATGACACTGCTTTGCAGGATCCTGAATTCCAGGAGAGGAATTTCTGGTTATTTTTACAATCCCAGGACCAATATCTGTTCTAGTCACTTCTGTATCTCTAGCATTAAAACAGTGGCTGGCTCAAAATGGGCTCTCAACAAATACTTTTTTTAATGAATGCAGGTAACTGCAGAGGGCCCCAAACCAAGAAACGCCAAATCTGTTGGAACACGATCACAGTGGATGCTGGTGCTGTGACTGTCACCGCTCTATGCCCCCCATCATCCCTTGTCTCACCACTCCCATGGAAGACGGGTACTAAAACTTTGTCTTGGTGCTGCGGGCTCAGGGCATGAAATCAGCTGGAGCTTCTGACTGGTCCCGCCTAGCTCATGGGACTGCCCTGTGACTCGAGAGGGAGAAGACTGGGCTACAAATACACACACTGGAGAAGGCGATGGATGCTGGAGAGATGAATCCTCCTCAAATGCCCACAGATATCCAAGACAGATACAGTAGTTAAGAACCTGTCCCAATGCCTATTTTTGGTTAATTGATAACAATGGCAGATATCCATCTGGACTACACACACACACACACACACACACACACACACACGTGCGCGCTCGCACACGTTAATGTGCAGATGAAGGAAACTTTGTATTGAGCCAAATAACTATTCTCTCCAGAAACAGCTGTTTAGTGAATAAATTAGTTATTTTGTTTCTTTAAAAAATCTTGCGGCTTGCTTACAGAGGCTGGGAAGTTCTCTGCATACCATTATCATTACAAAGGGATCATTAGAAATGAGTGGCTAAAAAGCACTGTAACTACCACTTAAAGTAGTCATATGGGCTAACACACAAAGACCCTGTATCATTGTCACTTGAATAAATAGGTGCATTAAGAAGTGGAATACCTAGAATTGGTTACTGTCATGCAGAGCAGCAGACAATTTCAATTGTATTGTGTAAAGACTTAGAAGCAACAACAGGATCTCCTGGCCCTTAAATCAAAGCTTCTTAAGAGGAAAAGAGAAGCTGTAGAAAATATCTAACTCCCACCAAACCGGTATAATTCTTCATTATTTCCTCCAGCGTTGAGAAGTTTGTTAATACCCACTAGCACCCAACACACATGCGTGAACATACACAACAGTGCCCTGGTTTGGATCCCGTACCACTTTTTGCCCTTTGAATGGTCTGGGCTAGGAGGGAGACTGAAGCGAAGTGGAATGCCCATTGGGGATGAGATTCCTAATTCCAGGGCTGTAAGAAGCCTGTGGCAGATCAGGCAGCAGCCCCGTGGCCTGCCCACTGCCCCTTGCCTTGCCTTGCCATGCCAGGGACTTCAGCCTCATTGTCAAGTGCCAACACCTGCCTTTCTCTGCTTGAGGGCTTTCTCTAACCACGGGAGCCTGCTTTGCTGCCTGTTTAGCAGGCCAGAAACAGCAGAGCATTAACAACCTCCAACCACAGCCCTCAACCAACAACCAAGGGAGTAGCAACCACATGAATGCCCAGGTCCCCTTGCCTTTTGAGCAGGACAATTCTGAGATGTAAGTTCTTGCAAGAGAACAAATGTCTTCCCCAGAGGGGAAGAAGCCTGGTCACCCACAGAGGTAGCCGCTTCATAAAAGCAGCTTCCTGGTTTTATACACCCCCCCCCCCAACCCAATGCCAGTGTCTCCTTTGCCTTCCAAATAAGTTGCTGACCCTGGGGTTGGCTTACCGAGGAACACAAACTAATACAGAGCTCCAGCATTCCAACCACCCCTCTCCCCCAGAACACAGTCTGCTCCAGTGCCTTGGGTTGTTGCTTGGAGCTCCTTAGTTTTAGAATGTGGGCCAGGTGAAAACACAGCACCCCTGAGGGCAGGCTCAGGTCCTCCACTGTGAGCTATATGTATCTTAATGAGTAGAAAGGACTTGGCAACAGGAGGAGGCTAAGAGACTTCCTCCCGGAGGCAGGCACACCCAGAACAGGTGGAAAGAGGATGGGGGATGGGCGAAGCAAGGGGCTCGGGGCTCCACTCTCTCCCTGGGCCTGGAACAGTCATTTAGGCTGTCATGCAAGACCCTAACTCAAATCAGAGTACTGCAGATGAGGCCAATCACCCTGACTTCACTAGCCAGTCCTGGCCTCTTTCTAAACCTGGCATTCCTCATCTTTAGAACTGGGATGATAATAACGCCGACCGCCGAAGTTTGTTACAATCAAATGAAACGTTCCGCATACAGCACTAAACTCCAGTCAATCTCACCGGGACTTCACTTTGAACGGATACTTTAGGATTCTCTTTATGATTCTGAGTAACAATTAAAGCCTCGAATTTTGGATTTGTCGTCCTGACCTGCCAAGGATCCAAGAGCAAAGCAAAGGGGAACACAAAAAGAGCAGTTGCTCAGTTTCTAGCCAAACCCCTCTCCGCCCCCACCTTTGGGGCACGCATGCGCACACACCTAGCCCTGCGGCCAGTTCTTGTCCATTTCATTCCAGAGCGGGGACACAGAGGACCCCGGGGCAGGACGTAGAGGGAAAAGGGACGTAAAAAGCGCATTTATCCCACGTCCTCGTCCTCTCCCGCTCAGCTCTTCTTCACCGTGTGAGCGAATCTGCGGTGCCGGCAGCCGTCCAGAGCCATTTTTCAGGCGCTTTGCAGCAGATGTGATCATTATAAAATGCACCATCAGAGGACTATGGTATTTATTTGTTTTCCTTAATTTCAATTTTTACTAGCTTGCCTTTAAAGACAGCAAGGCGCAGACTGAGCCATAAACTGTCAGATACCGTATCTTATGAGGCTACCAATTTCCTAAAATGTGAGATGATTTAAATTTCCAATCAAACGGACAGATAGGAAAATACAACGCAGCTCCGGTAGGAGTTGTAAAACTCTCAAGCTCTGCTTTACCCCCTTTAATCTTTACCAGCACGGAGTATCAATATGGACATAGAGAAAATAATTGCACATGCAGAATGAGAAAGCTCATCAGAACCAGGTAGGGGCGGGGGCTGCTGGAAGCAATTCTGTACTCCTCACCAAAGACCCCCTTTTCCTCCAGCCCCCGAGGGGGGGGGGGGCTCAGACTGACAATGTGCTGGGTGTGATGTCAAGAATGAAGAAGACGGTGCAAACTGCCAGTTAAGAATTAGTAGGCAGGATGGCTGGAATCCTGCCTGGAACAGAGCTTTGGAAGCCAGCCACGTCAAAACTCATACATTTGCAAATCCCAATCCAGACAATTAGGATAAGTCCTCTGTGGGCAACTTAACAGGTGACACTCCTTTCTCACTGTTGTTGTTGTCCTTGTTTGCCTGTCTCGGGTGGGTGGTTCGTTTTGCCTTTGGACACAAGAGATGTGGGGAGAAGGCAGGGGATCCACTCTGCACACACGATTTCCCGGATGGAACCATTTGCCTGGCAACTTTAACACCTAGAAGCTTGCCTGGTGCCGGCAGATAAGGATTTCCATGTGAGCAATGGAACAGAGGAGAGGGAGGGGGTGAAAAGGGGGAAATGGGCTAGAATATAAGGTGTCAATAAGCCAGGTTTCCCTGTGAGCACCTGAGGCTCCGTCCTGTTGGAGCTGCCCTGCTCCCTGAGCCCAGAGGCTGGGCTTTCTACCCACAGTTCCTGATGGACAGCGGGGTGTAAGGTCATTAGCTCTGATGGTAGAGCCATAGCCTGCCAGTCCACAGGATGGTGCCCCAGCGCCCAGAGGACATGCTACAGACTCCACTCTTCATGGTGTACCCTGATCCAGCCACATAACCAGTGGGTGGCCAGGAGCCAAAGCAAGCCCCAGGAGAACACGATTCCAGGAAGAGTCAACAGCCCTTAAAAAAAAAAAAAAAAAAAAAAAAAAAGAAATGGTACTACAAACATGTGGTGATGTTTTGCTAGGCGCCCTGTTGTTGGCCCGGCGAAGGGTCCGCAGAGAGTCCTGGCAATGCCTATCACACCATCTAGAAAGGAGCTTCCAGCTCGGTGGTGTGATGGGGTTTGGTGGGTAACAGGCATGGAAAAATGGAGGCCTCCAGGGACACTGGGCTCATTAAATGCAATCCTGTTTCTCCTTCCTTCACTGCTGAAACACATGAGCCAAAATCTCCCCAAAGCCCTAAATTTGCAGCCATAGTCATCCCTTTAATTACTGTGTCTGGTTCACTTTATTTGCAATCATGGGAGCTTTTTATAGCCCTTTCCCATCTCTGTGCAAGGTGTCAAAGAATCCTAAAGACCCAGGGGGGAGAAGCAAGAGGAAAATAGCTCACTCAGGCCAGTGAGCACACTACTGCCCTTTCTGTAGGTCACTGAAAAGCTGCTCAAAACTGAAGGGAGCATCAGCTGGCAAAGCATTAAGGCAGGAGGGACCACAGCACCAGATCTATCAAAACTGGGGCAGCCTAAGTAGTCTGCGGAGTGAATACAGGGTATGTCCCAGCAGATCCTCCTAGCAGAACCAAGGCCGCCTTTCCCAAGGAGTGCTGTGGGCTCACAGCTCATGGCCTGGCTCTGTTGAGCAAATGATCTTAGCAAAAGGGGCTGCCATGTCAAGGACACCTCCCCTCCCGGGGAGTAACCCCTAGTTGGTGTAGGGTCAGGCCCTTTACACCTGGCTTCATTGAGGGTTTCTCTGAAGGATGTGCCAATCTCAGAGCGCCCTCTGACTGGGCCCTGGTTTGCAGGCACACACTTGAGCTGCCTTCCAAATGCTGAGAGCACTCCCCACTGAACTCCCTACCCACAAAGTACTGCTGTAGGGTCTGCATCTTGGGGAGCCCAATCTAAGGCAGCTGCATACCAGGAACACTGTATGAAACGGCAGACATGCTGGGGCCCTGTCCAGGTGTTTCTGGAAAGCGCTGTGTCGACGAACATGTCCTTGGGGCAGAAAAGACACACCAAGGGTGGCTGGGAAGGCACTGGGTGCCTAGCATTCCCCAGTCTATTATCCCACAGTGTCTTATCGCATTCTGAAAAAGTCATACGTTGAGAATGACTGAAAATGTGAGTCATCAAGATTTAAATTACTGCACTCCGAAATAAAGAACTAGTACCATAAAAAACAACCCAGACAATGACCCACCCCCACCCCCCCCACCCCCGAGCCCCAAAGCCCGATCATTTCTTCCTATATATAAAGAACGCACCTTGAAAACTAAGAAAGACCAACAATCCAAAAAATAAAAAAGGACAAGGAGGTGAACCTGAGTTGGCAGAGAAACACATAAAATGCTTTTCACCTATAACACCACCATAGAGATTTGAATACTAACATGAGATGTCATTTTCACCTCGCAGATGAATCAAGATCAAAAGCTCATAAGAACATGAATTAATACTACATGAGATGTAAGTTTCTCATAGAAGATTCAAGGCAAGGTGTATAAATTGGTACAACCTTTCTGGAAGGCATATTGGCAGTTTTAAATCATAGACCCACTGACTCAACAAGAATCTGGCTCTTCTAAGGGTTTATAAACCCCAAATGTGTACAAAGGCACACATGCAGGCTTATTCATTATAACATTGTTTATAGTAGCAAAAAAACAAAGTCATCAAAATGCTCATCATCATAAATAAATGTATAGTAACCCACAGCTACCATACCCCCAACAACCCCCAAGGCACCCCCAACCCACTGAGCAAAAGGATGCGGTTCCAGAGGCCAAAGGACACTGAGGTCGGGAGAGCTTCCTGCTGTCAATCAGGCACCAGCCCGTCCCATGCACCTGACTTCTTTCCTGGGGTCAACTTGACCACCCAGCTGGGCAGCAGTACTGGATCAAAAAACATTTTGCAATGTACCATGTTCCTTCTGATACACATTGACATCAAAACATGTCTTATCACCACATATTTTAACAGATCATGTAATTAGTTGCTCTCACTTTAAGAAAAATAACTTCCATTGTAACGGTAGTGTTATTTAATTTTCAGATGTTCAAACCAATCCAAAGGAATTCTTTTTTCCAGTAATCTTTCGTCAGGGGCTTATCAAATAGCTTTCAAGTCACAGAATGATTAGCAAATCCTAGTTCTGTTATGGTCTGAGGCGTCTTTATTCGCAATCGGTTCTAAGGTTTATATAAATCGTGTTAAGCATCAAGTAGGTTCTGTGGTCTAAGGGCACGTCAAGAATCGTTTGAGCAGCTCACTAAAATGTTTTCCAAGATACAAATTCAGAACCAAACCCCAAACCTCAGAACAAACAAACCCCCCAACAGCCTTGAAACCCAGACTTAAAACCGTTCACCTGCTTCTCTCGGCAGATTTCCAAATTCTTAAAAAGGCCCTGGCATGTCCTTTGAGACAAAATTCCACCGGCAGGAGAAGAAGGCACGGGTCCGCAGTCCACGTGACTCTTCCTATAGGTTCTTCGCACACGCCGTTCCCACTAATGCCTCGCGTCCCCTTCCACAGATGGCTTAGGTAGTCTGTTCCTAATAGGGTCATTGCACAGCTACAGAATCTTCCCAATCTGGCTAGACATGATGGGAATGCAAAAAGCCAAGCAAAAAAAACCACAATGGATGGGATGCCCGCAAACCTGGATTAGCACACGCCCTCGCTGCTGCAGCTCGAGGCTGAATCCATCGGACACGACAGCAAAGGACTGGGGATGTACTGTGCCCACCCCTCCCAGCCCTGTCCATTCATTTCGCGTGTCCAGAGGATGGGGACGGCGTCCTCTGGACGGCAGCTCGGGGATGTTTCTTTACTTGTGGAGCTCTTCAGGTAAGATGGGGGAGGGAACCCCGTCTTTTGGAGAACTGAGAAAACATCCCTTGTGGTACACAGATGGAACTAATGCATTGTCCGTCACTGATGGCCTGTGAGATGGCCTAGGACCGCGTGCTACCTTATTCTCGACTGTAACCTGCACAGTGTTTGTAATCGCTCCCACTGGCAGCATGAGAGAATACTTGCTCGGAGTTCAGACAGCAACTCCTCCATCAGGTCTGCTGGCAGCTGGGGAGCTCCTGAGTGTTCCTGGCAAGGCTGCTCTCTTAGCTGTGCTGTGATTAATACCTTGCTCTGCTCTCCGGGGGCCCTTCCCTCCAGCCCTCCCCCATCTCCCTGCACACCTTCCCACAAAGCCCTTGCTCCCTGCAACCCCCTAGGCCAGGAATTTGCTGAGAGGCCTGGAAGCTCTAGAGGGAGTCAGTGCCGGTTCTTCAAGCCACAGCAGATGAAGTGAGTGTGCAGCTCCTGGCAGGGAGCCCACCTCTGCCTCCCTGGGCTGATGTATCCTGGGAAGCTGCGCCAGGGACTGGTGGGGACGGCCGGTTTTATGAGGAGTCCAGGCTGCGACATGGAGCCCTTCCAAGGCGTCTTTCACATGTCCTTGCTACTCCTCTAATAAACCAGGATTAACCCTAAGTATAAAGCACAGTGTGCTGCAAAGAGCCTGTAAATTTTCTCTAGAACCCTAGCCCTAAAATGCTGGCCTTGCTTTTGGCAACCCCAGAGCTCAACAAATGAGCAGCCACTGGCTTGCCTCCCCTACCCACGGCGTGGGGCACACTCAGCAGGAAACAGGTTTATAAGATGGGTGTCCTGGCGTGGGACACCAGCATGGGTGGGTGTACCAGACATGGCTCTTGCGCTGTTAAGCCAACCCTTGTTTTCTAGGGCAGAGTCCCCTCTCTCCGCCCAGCACACCCCCTTGCTCCTCGCCAGGGCTGCCTTGGGGCATACAAACCCAAGCAGTTCACAGGCTCCTAGGCTCAGCAAGACTCCACGCTTGGTTCCATGCTTCGCGGCTGCCATCTTGAAATTCTTAAAACACTCTCTGAATGAAAAGCCCTGCAGTGTAATTTGGCAATGGGCCCTGCAAATGGCCGAGCCAGTCCTGCTCCTGGGCTTTCTGGCTCCTGACCCAGAGGAAGCCATGCTGGGCAGGCACCTCTTTTCTGGAACTGCCCCCTTGGGTTCTGTGTTTCAATGAGCATTGTGGGCTTTCCAACATGGGGGGTGGGGTGGGGAGCACGTTCTCCCGGGCTCACAGGGATGCCTTTCTTGGTTGACGGTATTTCTAAAGCACTGCAGACATGAATACCTAGTGACTGGTTAGTCAACTCCAAACGCTGCTCTGCGAACTTTGTGTGCATTTTATCGTACAATCCTCCCCACAGCCCTGTGAGGCAGGCACCATCATTACCCAGTTTTAAAGGTAAGGAAATGGGACTCTCAGAAGAGTTTCCTTTGTCTCAAATCAAACTCAGATGCAGTTAACTCCAAAACATGTAGTTTTAACCACTAGACCATACGGCTTGATTATAAAGGAAAATATGTTCTCCGTTTCACTGGCATAAGAGTCGTGATTGATGTGTCGATTGACTGTGAGCGAGGAGATGAAGGCTGGTTGGAAGGAGAAAAGTAATACAAAAACAGTCTCCTTTTTCCCCCCACCCAGTCCACAGGAGAATTTAAACTCATATTGCCAGCATGCCATAAAGAAACTGGAATCTCCCGAAATTTTTTTTTCTTGTTCGCTTTGGCCTGGGCTTTACTTTTAAGGCTGTTGGGGGAACCCTGCACACTTTTGGCTCTTGGACTATGGGATTCATTATCCCAAAACGGCTCGCAGGCCTCAGCATTGCGTATCTTCTCCGATGCATTCAGCAGACCAAGGATAGGCCCAGAATCCAGCAGCAGCGAAGTTTCTACAGTTATAACCACCATCCTCTAACAACCAAAGCCAATGTTGACATTCACTGCTATGAGCCAGCCATATATATATATATATATATATATATATATATATATATATATACTTCTTTAATCCTCACACCGACCATATAAGGGAAGCATGATAATTGTAATTCTACAGATGAGGACACTGAGGCCCAGAGAGATGAAGTAATTTGGTGAGATCACCTTCCTGGTAATTTTCAGAGCCAGGATGTGAATCCAGAGTCCTGCTCTTAACCACCACACTGTATGAAAGCTGAATGTCCTCTGTCAAAGGTGCAGTTCTGAGGACAGACATCTGAGATCACCAAGGGTAGAAAATCTAGTGTTGACACTGGATCCTGCAACCGCAGTGCCCCCCTCATTCAACCCCCCCGACTGACATGCCACTGGCGGGATGCGTGCTCACTGGGAATGAGATCCCTCTAGACACAGTTCAGCCAACACTGGACTCGATGGTTCCTTATCAATCTTCACTAGATAACAGATCTCCATGACTCAAGAATTTATCATCTTCCTCAATTTCCTAACTGGACCTACTGGACAGTGATAACCAATTAATCCAAGGGAATCTAGTTCCTGACAGAGACTGCTTCTAAAACCATCCCCCTAAGGGTAGACTTCAGAAGTAAATGGAGAAAACATTTCATGAATCCCAATACCTCTCATTTAATTTCTTGCTGCACTATGGAGAAGGTATCCATAGCCACACTGTACAGACAGGGAAGCAGAGGTTCAGGGAAATTCAGTAACTTGCCTGAAGTCCCAGACCATTAAAATAAAGCCCAGGGTCTGAACCATGAGCTAAGGAACATCTCCAAGGCCTGTGCTGTGAAGCCCAGGATCAGCCCACCGCCTTACCCAAAAGGGCTTGGAGTCTTCTCTGCCGGCATGAACCGTGCTCCTGTGTCTGTAGCATCCAAACCGCCCCCCCCCCCCACCCACCGCTAGACTGTGGTATCCTAATTAATACCAGCTACTCACTGAGGTTTTCTTGCCCCTGAAGAGGTTCTACACAAACCTTTCTCCTCCAGACTACATCATACTAATTCAGGATCATTGTAACAGGGCAATTTCATGCTTACAGAATGTAGTAATAGCAACTTACCTTCTGCCAGACCCATCAATCTTCTTTCTTCTTCCTTTCCTTCCCTCTAATTCTATGACTGTGGAAACTGATTATGCTTTAGAAAAAGCACCACACTAGATGTCCTTAACGTTGCAGCTGCAGAGGTTACTGTGCACCAAAGAAAAGCGTAAAAAGAGAGCTGGTGCCCCTCAGACCACTCACCACCACCACAGAGAACACATCTGCGGGTATACGTGCTCAGAGCCGTGTGCGCTGACAGGTGTGGGGAAGCACGCGCTCCCAGGTGCACGTGCGCGCACTCACACATGTGCACAAAACCCTGCCAAGCCCAAGTACACACACCTGCACAGACACACATGCGTCAGCTCCCACACAGGTGCACACACAGGCCTCCACACACAACAGATGGAGGGACACACACACACACACACACACACACACACACACACACAAACTGGCTCACTCCCTAAGACTCACTGACAAGGTGTAGAGGTTCTTGGAAAGCAAGCTCTTTGGGTAAGCATTGTTCTTTCTGGAAATCACCTCTGCTGTCTCTACTCAGACACACCCTCTCTTTGCTGGAAGCCAGCCTCCGGGACTTACCTGGTACATTTTATTAAAACAAAGGCTGCAGGAGGCACCTGGGTGGCTCAGTGGGTTAAGCCTCTGCCTTCAGCTCAGGTCATGATCTCAGGGTCCTGGGATCAAGTCCCACATTGGGCTCTCAGCTCTGCAGGGAGCCTACCTCCTCCTCTCTCCTCTCTCTCTGCTTGCCTCTCTGCCCACTTGTGATCTCTCTCTGTCAAATAATAAAATCTTTAAAAAAAAAAAAAAGAAAGAAAACAAAGGCTGCAGTCACTTTCTAGCAATGACTGCAATGTGACTCCACATTGTAAGCAGAATTTTTATTTTTTATTTTTTTTAGAATGTTTATTTATTTACTGAGAAACAGTTTTATCCACTGACAACTTTTTTTTTCAGATCCTTTCCCAATCTAGTTCTAGAATTATGAAAAGCAAGAGTGACTATTACTTGGAAGTGATAACGTTCTTCATATAGGATTTACCATGCTTTGGAACGAAGTTTCTGAGTGCACACAAAACATGACTATTAACAAAATTTAACTATATGCCTGGATTTTCAGGGTCTTCCTTACCCCATAAAATTTGGGGGATGATCACTACTGAACCCACAGATAATTACGCCTTAAGGTTCTTCTCAATAAACAAAAATGATGCTGAAATGAATGTTCGACTTGAAATCAAAAGTTTAAATATGTTGAGCAGAATTAATTGCTTGAGACAAATTAAAAAGGAAAGTTGCTTCAGAAGGCAATCAGAAATTCCAAAGGCCAACTCAAGGAGGAGAAAACAGATGTGGTCTGCAGACCTCCAAAGGTGGGGTTCTAAGACTTGCTCTCTTGAGGCTACCTCTATACCCAATGTCCAACTCCCTTTCTCTTCCTTTGCCACCAGCTGGCCCCAAGGTCAGCAAGCAGTGCTAACTATAGGCCAGCCTTTTTTTGTTTTGTTTTTCCTCTTCGCTGGGGAAACGATCATATTTTAGTCCAGACGAAAGCCAGGCAATTCACTACTTTTCCTGGAAAGCGAATGTGTGCAATTCTTAATTTTGCAAGAACCAAGCAGCGTAAATTAGTTTATTAAAACATGAATTTAGCACATTTGTAAGAGTGGTGATATCTATCCCTCCTGAACTTTAAATTATCTTGGATGGTGAAACAGATCTTTAATTATATATAGAAACATGATGACAGAACACAATGCACAGGGTTTCTTTATATATATATCTATATATATATATTTCCCAAGAGCAAGAAAGTGACAGGTTAAGCATTTAATATTCTTGCAGGCTTTGCTTTATTTCCATCAGGTTCTGGAGTAAGTAAAACTTTCATTTTGGCATTAAAAAAAAAAAAAACAAAACCCTCCACTGTATGAAATACATAGGTTTAAACCCGGCCTGATAGTTTTCCACTGGATTCGGGAGACTGAGAATTCACAAGAATAGACCTTTCCAATTTTCCACGGCACCTGATTTTGACATCTAGAAATAGCTAGAGAGGAATAATTGAACATGTGTGAAGTGCTGGGGACGCTGCCCAAGATATTTACATACAGCAACTCATTCTGAGCCTCAGACAACCTTGACAGAAGTTCCATTATTCTCTTTTCCGACTCTACTGCAGTGATGGAGTTAGAAACGTTAATGGCCAAACACTCAAGGTCTAGAGAAGTCAGGCAACGTGACCAAGGTTTCACAACTAATAAATGCAGGGATGGGAACAAGAATTCAGACTTCCCAAATCCCATAGCAGGCCTTTTGGACCACACTCACCACTGGAATCCAATTTTTCAGTAGGGTCTGGGGATCATTGGCAACACTGTTTAAGAGATCTCTTAAAAAAGAAACAACAAACAAACAAATAAAACCCACACTTTTTATTTATGTATCTGAGAGACAGAGCACCCAGCGGGAGAGGCATTGGGAAAGGAAAAGAAAATCTCTAGCAGATTCCAAAGCAGAATGCGGAATGAGATGAGGGACTCGATCCCATGACCTTGAGATCATACTGAGCCAAAAGCAAGAGTCCGATGCTTCATGGACTGAGCCAGCCAGGCGCCTGCAGTGTAAGAGATTTCTTAACAGGGGACTCTCTCGGTGGAGCTGGAGAGTTATCCAGGCCTTTGAGGAGTTCTGGAGTGAACTTCCAAGGACCTCCCTCCCCAAGCAGCACCTGGAGTGCTGACAATGCCTCTCCTCCCTGCCAATCCCAAGTACTCAGTGTGACTCCCAGGAGTGCCATGCTGGGCTGATGATTCCAGGGTCAGCAAGCAAAGGTGCCCTGAGTAGTGGCTGCCATACAAGGAAGAGAATGGGAGTGCAACTTCAAGGTCAATGCCCCGACTTTGCTTTCCGTGGTGTGTTTGTGACATCAAAGTGCATATTGTTTTCTCAGCCTGCCTTCATGTCCCGCATACACCCATCACACATCATTTCGCCTTCAGATGACTGGTTCTTTCTTCGGAATGCAAATCCTTTTTATCTAGGGGCGCAGGAGGAGGGTGCTGAATGGGGGCCATACGGAGAGATAGCACGTTTGGTCAATCATACTCATTAAAACCTTAATCCCACTATCTTTATCAGATTCTTTACCAGACCTGGCAAGGGTTTCAAACTGGGAGCCAGGAGAAGATGGTGGAAGCCTCCCCACAGATGTGTTTGACTTGAGCAAGCTCTGAGGTCAGCAGTACCTTCCACTTTACTGCTCGGGAGAGCATCTGCAGGTGTCTCAGGTGGTCCCCCTGAACTTTGGTCTCTTCAGCAATAGGACACAGGGCATGGATGGATATTTCCTGAAGAGGACTGAGACACAGGGAGGCAAGAGCCTCTGATCCAGAGAGAATGGGGCATCTTTTCTTCAGGGTAACCAAGCTGTAGAGCGAGTCTGAAAAGAGGAAGCTACCAAGTAAGAAGGGATTATGGAGATCCCACAAAAACCCACTCGACAGTTCTGATTATAACGGAACCACCACGGTGAGCTCTTGGAGCTCCCAGTTCCCGCTACTGACAATTTGCCCTTCAGCACCAGACAGTATCAGAGAGAGGCACTCCCTGCCCCCTCTCCCCCGCCCTGGACTCCATGCTCTGCACAGAGGTGGGCAGGACCAGCCCTGGCACAGGGCAGAAGCATGGATTTCCTTCCTAATCCCAAAGGCAGGGGGTGCATGACATGGTGAATCGCTTCCTACTTTGTGGAAATGTGCTCTTTCCTTGCTCTCTATCCACCATGCTTCTGTCTCTTTGCAGAGTCCCAGGTCCTGTACCTGGCAGAGATGCTCTTATTGCCTCTGATCTCTTTTTGATGGGCTCACCCCTTGCATGAGCAGATGTGTTGTTTGCACACACTCTTTCTAAACTGATGAAAATGCAGAGGAAGAGCAGTGCATCCTTAGATTTTTATCACCTGCGAGGTGAGGATGAATCTTCTGTGTGTTTTCTGAAGTGGCTCGCCTCCTCCTCGACTTCATTTCCACGAGATTAAGACAGCAATTGAACAAGGAGTAAGGATCCCAGGAACAGCGGTTGTGGTCCCGCAGAAGAAGCCTTATGTACTTCTATTCTTCACCTAAAGACCTGCAATTACAATAAGGGACCCGATTGTTGTCGTTTTATTATTGGTCTGTGTACATCTGCTTGGTTCTAGAAACGATTTAAAGTAGCACAATGTATGAATTTCCAAGATATGTGTGGGAGCAGTTCCTTTTTTTTTTTTTATCAACTCCACTTGTTGATGATTGATATGTTAATGATGTGATTAATCCACTGGGTTTGATTCATTTATATCATCATTTCCATTTCATCAAGATGTGTTTTCAAGGAGATGCTTGATGTCCTTCTCAAAATGCTCCAGTTCTTAGCATGGGGGACTTTCATTTCCCATAAGCAAACCAAATCCGACCTTCTAACTGACGGGAGGCTGAAATCTAAGTCTGGGGAGGCGAAGGAAGCCCATGAAGGTTTCCAGAACACTCGAGGAGCCCGTTTTTTCTTATGCCTGTGTTTTTTCGATAAGGTACCTTTCTTTGTAAGAGACACAAGTCTGCACAAAGTCTAAAAGAAATCTAAGAGAATAATCCCCTCGTACCGCCCCCCCCCGAAAGTGTGGGGCTGCGGCCATTGGGCCTGTCCTGCAGCACCAAGAACGCTATGTCGGTGAGTGTCCGTCGGTGACACCTCACAAAGGGGACGTGACCTTCTGGGTATTCTGTGTAGACACAAGTAGAGCTGAGTTCATGGGAAACACAACAGGACAGAAAGGGGGCATCTGTGTGTTTTTACAAAGACACAGAACATGAAAAAATCTTGAGTGCACACTGAGAAAACTCTTCTCTGCTTTCACTTTCATTTTCAGTTCCTTTTCAGGGCTTCCAACTCCACCAAGTCAAAGTTTCTGCTGAGTCGTAGTAGACATTTCACACCCCTCTGGCTCTGGCTGAGGGAAGGGTCAGGCTCACAACTGCGGCCAAGCCACAGTAACTACCTCCAACTGAGAGATGAAGTGCGCTTTCTGCCCTATGTGGATGAATGGGGACCTCTCTCTACCAAGGGAAACTAGTTGTCCACTGAGGCAGTGGTGTGAAGGCCTCATTTAAAATAAATGAATTTAAGGGGGCGCCTGGGTGGCGCAGTCAGTTAAGCGTCTGCCTTCGGCTCAGGTCATGATCCCGGGGTCCTGGGATAGAGCCCCTGCATCAGGCTCCCTGCTCAGTGGGGAGTCTGCTTCTCCCTCTCCCCCTGCCTGCCGGTCCCCCTGCTTGTGCTCTCTCTCTCTCTCTGTGAGATAAAGAAAAGTCTTTTAAAAAAATAAATTATTTTCATATTTGAAAGAAAAATGACCCATGTTACTAAAAATTGGGAAAATAAATGTAAAAAAATAAATAAATAAATTGCATCGGTTATATGTTAAAGGTGACAGATGAGCTAACAGGAGGAATAACGTAAAGGGTCATCAATGCAAGACATGAAGCTGATGGCCTCAGAACCAAGTTGGCATCAAAAAGAGTTGAGTCTGGGACTCCTGGGTGGCTCTGTAGGTTAAGCCTCTGCCTTCGGCTCAGGTCATGGTCTCAAGGTCCTGGGATCGAGCCCCACATTAGGCTCTCTGTTGGGCAGGGAACCTGTTTCCCCCTCTCTGACTACTTGTGATCTCTCTCTCTCTTAAATAAATAATCTTTAAAAGAAAGAAAAAAGGAAGAAGAAGAGTTGAGTCTGAGACCAGTACTCTGGCGAATAAGCCACAGGAGGGGATGAAAGTCTGATTATTGAACTCCCCATGTGTAAACTGGATATAATAGAAATATTGACTTCTTCACAGACTTGTGCTGAAGGATCAAATGAGATAGTGTAAGGGAGAGCCTATTACAAAGTGTCAAGTATTATATCCATGGTCGGCATTATCACAATAAGTGAGTAAGGGGGGAAGGATCGGGGACAACAAAAGCAAGCTAGGTTAAAGAACATTAGTGAGTTGGAAAGAGAGTTCTACTGTCCCATTAGGTTGATGGGCCTGGGTTTTGGGAAGGCAAGAACTTGGCCAGACTATCACGTAGTTTGTACGAGCTCAGAGATGAGAAGAAGGGAAAAAAAATAATAAACGAACAAAAACAAAGACCCACCAGAAGAGAAGAGAAAGCGAGGGAGACCTCGAGTTTAGGCAAAACCATCCTGAGGGTAAAACCACCACAAAATGGGCTCAGTACCCTTTCCCACGTACTCCTGCCCCTCCCCACATGGTTGCCTCCTGAGGAGTCCCGGCATGTGTAGCCAAGCATTCTGGGCCCACTGCCCATGTAGCTGCCCAGTGGCCTGCTTGAGAGGTCCTAGAAGAAGAGGATAGAACGAGTAGAGTAAACCCCACAAGGCAACAACACTGTCTCGCTTCCCTTGGCCTTCCACACCTGGGTCCAGTACAGAGCCTGATGAATGGGGGCCCCAGGAAGCACGTTCAGTCAGTGCAAGGATGAAGACATGGAGGGTCAAAGGGAGACAGAGAGAGAGAGAGAGAGCGAGCGAGCGAGCAAGGGAGGAAATACATACAGGTATCAGTAGATGGGCCAGAATTATGGCTTTAATTCTTAGGGCCATGCTCGTTATTACATATGCTCTACAAAAATGCATAGGAGTTATTTTGATTCTGTTGAAAGTGTGACACGATATGGATTTTCATTCCATAAACAGATTCTTCTACTTTGGCTTCCTAATTAGACTGTATCTGTCATGTCTGTAATTCCTGTGTAATTAAATTGAAATTAAATGTCAATTTACTTTGAATTACAGAGTAATTCTATGTATACATGCCACGCGATCTGCATTTTGTTAGGAGATGACAACCGAAAATACCCTGACAGTCCCTCCATAATTACACAGTGATCTGATTAAGATCAGCGTGACAAACTACCTGCCACATCCTGAAGAAGAAACACTATGGGCTGCTGGAGGGGTCGGCAGGGGTTAGGTGTGGGAGGGGAAGGGAGGGTGAGCTCACCGTTGACCCTGCCGCTTCCTCTGGGCCCCCACAAAATTCTGAACCAACGCTGATCACTTATGCAGTGGGGGTGATCTTTTAAAAGAAAAAAAAATAGAGATCTTCCTTACAGAACACGCTAACTAGCACTGCTTCCACTTCACTCTCTAACCCAGCTGTTGAAATTAGGTTGGTGCCTGAGGTCCTGAATCCCCCATGTCCCAAAGACAGTGATAAATGCAGAGAGAAGATTTCAAACCTCATCCAGGAATTTCACCTTGCTGTAATACATAAAATGGCTTCCTTCCTCTGGTTTTACAAAAGAGAAACATGGAAATAATTCCTATTCCATTCTTTTGTAACCATCATGCATGCTAATGTTTCTATCATTCCTGAGCACAGGAGACACCAGGCAAAGATGAGGTAAGTGGCGTGCAGGGGAGGGGACAGTCAGGATGTGGAAGAACCAGGTCAGGAGCTCTGAGTGGCAAGCCGCAGGGCATGGAGCTCCCATCTGAGAAGATGTTCACAAGGATGGCAGCAGAGTCGCGGAAATATCATCACCTGTGCTTTCTCCCTCCCCTCCTTCCCCCAAGCCCACTTTGCGGCCAAGGAAGTTCACTTTCCCTCAGCCTCCCTGTCCATGGCTTTGCCCCTTGGTGCCCACCTTACCTGGGTATGGTTTCTTTCTGAGGTTTTTCCAACCTCTACGCTGGCCCTTGTTTGGGATGAGAAGCAGGTTGTTTCCCATTTAATCAGCAGAAGGCTCCTTTTTCTGCTTCCCCCAACCCACACCTCAGACACTTTTCAGGCTGAGCCTGCAGGGCCCCCAGTGCCTACCTTCTGAGGTGAATAGAAGGCCTCAGAGCTTACAAGCCAGCAATGCCCAAGAGAAGGGTCAGTCATGGCTTTATTTCTTACCAGCTATAATCCCAAGCAAGTCATTTAACTTGTATGAGCCTCAATGCCCCCTAATATAAATGGAATTTAATATATACTGTCCTGACTATTGTACAGGCTTGCTGGCAGAACCCATGAGCTAACAAAGATGAAGGTGTACAGGAAGAAGTAAAGACCCACATTTAGGACTCTGATTATCCCCACAGGAGGGATGTTAGCCAGAGTTCCCTCTTCTGCAGATGACTGAAAACCCAATCCCACCTAAGGAAACAGGAGGGGGAAAAGGGAATTGGGTTTCAGGGACTCTTAGAGCCAAAACATCCATGTGGCTTTGGACCCAGCCAGGTTCACCCATCACACAGTGCCTGTGGATCTGGTCTCTCTGCATCTCTAGCTCTGCTATCAGGGATGCGCCCCTCACCTTCAGACCCCACGTGGGACAGACAGCCTGACTGATCCAGCTCACATCCTGCTCAGTTCAAATTCAATGGGAAAGAACATGTCCCAGATACGGTCTCTCAGGATGCTAAGATCAGTTGGTTATAAACCAATCACTGTGGTCCAGGGGTACTGGGGCACTCACAGGTCTACTACCCGAACTACACAGACTGAACAAGAAGAAGGAGATGGCTCCCCAAGGCTCAGAGAAGAAGAAAGAATGGAAGTGGGGCAGGACAGTCCCACACATTCACCTTAGAAGTCGAGGAATCTGTGGTCGGACTCCATCTTAGAACAAGAAGGAAGAAGACAGGTCAAAGTCTAAGGATGGGAGAGGCCCAAGGAAAGAAACTCATGACTAAAAAGAGCAGGTAATATGAGGAATGGTCAACATTTAAAGAGCGGACGTGTCCCTATTTCATGCCTCTTAGGAACGCCAGACTTGGACACAGTTCTCTCACAGGAGAGGGAGCACGAACAAGCTCTGACTGACAAGAATTTTACCCAAGTGACAGCTGACGTGCAGCAAATGTTGCCCGAACTCTTATTTTCACACCCTTTTTCCTCATCTCTGGGTTTCCCCCCAAATGGAGTGCTCCTGCTGCAGGTAGGCTCAGAGTGCTTTTCAGACCCTCCTCTATTTGGCATCTGACCCTCACTTCCCACCATCCTGCTCTCTCCTCCTCTTGAAAGTGAAAGCTAAGGCACATCCCTAGACCAGCTGCAGTGGGGGAGGCATTTAGCCAGCTGTTGGCTCCCCCACTCGCCAAGGACATCAGCGATATGAAGTGGATTCAGATACATCTGCCCAAGAATTTCTTTAATGCCCTTGTGCTTGTTGCATGCCTTTCTTGTGTTCTGAATATTTCAGAATTTTTTCCGGAACAGGCAACATGGAAAAGTTAACATTTTTCTTTTTAATCTGCCAAATTCCACAAAAAGTACAACATTTTCTATGAAAAGGAAATTGTTACAGCTGAATATCTCTTAAATTTCAGCCTATCATTGCTCCAAATGGAAAGCCATCGATCATCTGTGATTGCCACGTCTATTTGGTCATTTTGGAATTAAAGATGTGTCTCTGGGACTCCAGCCGTACACATTGTGAGCTCAGCTTTTCCTCTGACATTGATTTTTAACTTGGCATGCCTCTCTTGGTCCAGAAGGTCAATTCAGCTGTTCACAGACTGATAAAACTACATGTTTGTCCTTGCCTTTATGTTTCCCTTTTTGTTGAACTAATTTTTATCTTGACAAGGGAACTGAAAATTCATAGGGTATATAAAGGGATACACTGTAAAGCAAGAGTCCCCCAGGCTACAGGCCCAGAGTCTATCACTGTTAAATACCTGTGTTTCTTTTCATGCTCGTGGATGTCCCATCCCTACACTAACTGTTTATATACATGTTTCTTTTTTCCCATGAAGGGAATATACCATAGGTTTTTCCTGTAGTTTGCTTTGGCATTTAGTTTTTAATTGAACACTGTGTCTGCTCCCTCTTTTTAAAATATTTTATTTATTTTATTTTAATTTTTTAAAGAACTTATTTATTTGACAGAGATGGAACATAAGCAGGAAGAGCAGTAGAAGGAAAGGGAAAAGCAGGCTCCCTGCTGAAGAGGGAGCCCGAAGTGAGGCTCGATCCCAGGACTCTGGGAACTGACCTGAGCCGAAGGCAGATGTTTAATGACTGAAACACCCAGGTGCTCCTATTTATTTATTTTAGGTAGAGAAAGAGTAAGTGAAAGAACACAAGTGTGGGGGACAGAAGGGGAAGGAGAAGCAACCTCCCCACTGAGCATGGAGCCCAGAGCCCGAAGCAGGGTTCCATCCCAGAACCCTGAGACTCCGGTTCATCACCCGAGCCAAAAGCAGATGCTTAACTGACTGAACCACCCAGGTACCCCAGATACTAGGTCTTGAAGGACATTCCAGACCACCACTCTGACTACTGGAGCAACTGCTGGGCTGTGATTTGCAATTATCAACTATGCTATTAGATTGATTATTAGTGGTAGAACTGCCTCATGAATTCATGTAGGCATTTTACTGGGTTTTTTAAATTATATTAATTTCTAGAGATTGAGTATATTCACATAGTACAACAGCACAAAGGTATAACAGTGTATTTAGGAAAATGTAAGCTTCCTGAATACCACTGTTTGAAAGCCATTCTGTTTCCATCACTTCTGTTACCTACTTCTTATCTGTAAGTCAAGAAATGCAACGTTCTACACCTTCCCTTTTTCTCACTGAGCCATGGATCTTGGCTATATGGCTATATGTCAGCATGTAAAGAGGCTCTCATGCTTTCTCACCCCTGTAGAGGGATATGCCATAATTTAATTCAGCCAGTCCCTTTTTGATGGATTTGTAAGTTATTTCCAGTTTGTTTGTTTGTTTTTGCTAGTTCAAACAATGTTGCAATAAATAATCTTCTAGACACCTCATTTGGCAAAAGGACAAGTATGTCCAAAGGAGGATACATTTCTAGAAATAAAACTACTGGGGCAAAAGGTAGCTATGTTGTGAAATACGGTAACTATAGCCAAATCACCTTCTCTGGAGGTTGTACCAATTCGTATTCCAATGGAAATTTTTTAGGAGTGACTGTCTTCCCATAACTCCCACCTTACCAGAATACACATAATGCATGAAGGAACTTTTTGATCTTGGCCAAACTGAGAAATTAAATGGTATTTTATTATGGCATTAGAAACATAATGCCATAATAAAACATCTCTTCTTACAAATACTCATTTTAACATTTTTTAAAAAGATTTTATTTATTTATTTGACATACAGAGATCACAAGTAGACAGAGAGGCAGGCAGAGAGAGAGGAGGAAGCAGGCTCCCTGCCGAGCAGAGATCCCGATGCGGGGCTCAATCCCAGGACCCTGAGATCATGACACGAGCCGAAGGCAGAGGCTTTAACCCACTGAGCCACCCAGGCACCCCCCATTTTAACATGCTAAAAAAAACATTTATATTTCCTTTTTCTGTGATCTGACTTTTCAAGTTTGTCTATTTCCTCTGTTGGTTTGGAGTTCCCCTCACTGACTTGTAAGAAATGTTTGTAAACTAAGGAAAGTAGCCCTTTGTGTGACTTGTAAATGACAACTTGCCATTTGTCCTTGACTTTACTCTTCCATCATGCGGAAAAATGGATTTGCAGAGAGTCTAATTATAAGTATCGGATGTTAAAGGCTTTATGTTGTGCACAGAAATGCCTTCCCCACCTGGAGGTGATTGTTTTAATGTTTTCTTATCTTTTTCTGGCATTGTTTTAAATGTTTATAGATTTTGCATTTCAAATTTTTACAGTTATTGATAAATTGTCTTGGCAAGAGATTATACCAACCTATGCTCCCAGGGACACTGCATGTTCCCTCTTTGAAGTGTCTGCTCTTTGTCTCCTATGAATTGTCCATTCTTGCCTGAATCTTAACATCCTTGTGAGCAAAAGCTGTGTCTTCAATTTAATGCATCTTAAGTCACAGGAAGGACCATCAGTAGGGTTCTCTTCCTTACTGGGAATAATTTCTGCCCAAGCAAGGATGGTGTGTCAACATCTCTGCTCGCCACCCAAGCAATGCTGAGAAGGTGGGTCATGGGGCATCTGAGATCACAGATTTTGAAGCACAAATTCGAATCATGGTTTAATTGTTCCTGGATGTTTAAACATTTATACATAGAAGTTTACCAATCACAATAGTTAAGAACCTATGATCTGCATATCACGGATTTCCTTTATTGAGATGATATGAATGCATGAAATCAAGTCTCTTCAGTCAAGTCCAGAAAGCTACTAATCAGGAAACTCAGGGAACTATACCAGTTCCTGAAGGGTAGAAAGTAGAAAAAGGAAAAGGAGAGCCTATGCCTGCTTGAAAGCGTGTTGAATTCCTAAATAAATGTCTATTTTTGCATAATAGGAGGCCCAGCATATAATTTATGAACTGCTATTAAATATTATTAAATATGGACCTACTGGTACGGAGAGGCTCTTGGAAAACAATTTTCTTCCCTGTGGCCTGCTCTCCCTGGGCTTAGTTTAATTTACTCCCTTAAATTAAAAATAATAATAATAAAATATGAAATATGGTACTTCAGCATAGTGCAAAAGCCTTCTGATGAATTCAAATCTCCCCATCGCACTGGCAAACAATTAGACACGAACTGTATAAATTACTAGAAGAAGAGTCTGGGGTAAAATCAGATTTACACCTTTCTAAAATTACTGGGTCTCTCCCAAAGAAGAGATCTCAGCCTTGTCTTCCCTGGCTAAGACTCCCAAATCCTGATGAAAATCTCCAAGGTAGGAGGCTTCACAGTAAAGGGACTTTAGGACCTAACAAGGTAACAGTGGAAACTTGCTGTCCTATGACCGCTCAGCGTGTTTCCTCTTCCGGTTACAGCTCCCCATCATTCCTTGAGGTGATGACCTGTCTCCAATTTCTGTGTTTTCACAATGTGCTTGACCCCCATCCCTAGGGGACTAGCATGTTACTTAGGTTCGTGAATCACTGTCTTCTATTCCTTAGCTGCGATGATTAGGATGGGAACAGGTATGATCCAAGTCACATGCAATCATACCTAGACCTGAGGCTTTTTCCTGGAAGGACTGGGAAAGAGAAGAGCTCTTTCCATTCGGATAGCAAAGCTGAGAGCAACAGGGTCAAGGGTTTGCTTGAGAAGGAAACCAAATGGAGCAAAGTCAGGCCGAGGCATATTGGGAGTTCTCAAGTCCTACAGACAAGGTTATGACTCCCTTGATCCAGCTGTGCCAGAGGCAGGTCAAGAAATGAATTCCTAGACTATTAGAAGAACCAAAAAATCTCACCACCACTGCCCCACTTCTAAAATTTTAGTTTGAACTGGGTTTCTGTCAGTTACAACCAATGCTGTCCTACTAATGCAATGGAAGGATTGAGGGAGGGAAAGTCTGTTCATGAGTGAATCTGTGAAAGCTCTCATAAATATAGTCCCACATCTATCAGTCAAGACAACAGATGAAGCCTGAGAATATCTGATTTGGCGATAATGAGAAAACTGACATTAATTTCCATTTGCAATCCCTCCGCTAGAAATTTGTTCGGGCTTAACTGCCCTGTAAATCTCAAAAAGATACCGTATACCCATTCTATTTTGATGTAGACAGACATTAGAAGACATTGACTCCAACTGAAATCCACACAGTCAGAAAAGAGATGCAAAGAACTATACAAATACACATGTGTGATAGAACCTCATGATCAAGAGTTTCATCTCACACAGGCCACCTGTGCAGAGGATTTTATGCTCCCCTGAAGCATGGACGATTCAGAAAGACAACTTAAGAAACATTTTAGTGATGATGAGACGTATTTGACATAGATAAATGAAAAGGATTCCAGACCCAACTTCTCTCTCCCCACTGAGCAGGGAGCCCTGTGCAGGACTCGATCCCAGGACCCTGGGATCATGATCTGAGCTGAAGGCAGATGCTTAACGGACTGAGCCACCCAGGCACCCAAAGCCAAGGCTTTACACCCAAGTCTCTTAACCACTGCGAATACAGATAGGACAGCTAGTGTCATGACTGATGCATGAAATCAATCACTGAACCTTAGTAATAACTTCATTAGAGAACTGGATAGTAGTACTACTACTTCCACGGGGAAAATAAGCAATGCACAATTCCTAAAAAGAAATACGTGGATCTTATAGAGCAGAAAGCAGCCTCCGTTTAACTTCTCAGAAGCCAATTTTAGAAGGAAGAGAAATACTGCCTGCTTATTTGAAAAGTTTGTGTGCAAGAAACCATACGCCCTCCATTACTAAAAAGACCTATAGCTCGTCTCTTCCTTTAAGAAACACTCTTGAGTCCTGAAAGATGACTTGAAAGTTGAGGTATGGGTCCAGAGAGGGTCATCCCCGAAGTATCTAATTCATGCCACCAAAAGTCACAGTAATGGGAGTGGAGAGAGGCAGCAGATTTTTCCAGTGTGTAAATGACACAAGTCCTTTGTTTTCCCTTTGGCACTCCCTCAACTCCCAACTAAATGACACCAAAAACATACCCTTTTCAGAGGCAGGCAGGCTATAGAAAGACTTTAAAACCATGGAGAAATAATAGCAACCAGTATATCATGCAGAGAAGATTCTAGCAGAACAGCAAATCGCAAATGAACCAAATTGCAAATTGGTAACAAACACAGCAACACAGTCTCAGGTTCCTTCCCAGCTGTGATTCACTTGATCTTCCCTGGGACATTCTTATATTATTGATGTGTTAATAACATCAGAACAACCACATTTGACAGCGTGCGGGATATTTATATCACAATTCTATGCCAGCATTTTGTGTTAAGGAGACCTCGGGCTTTGAGCTCTGGCCATCGGAGCCTCTGATGGTACTGGGAGGCTGCTTGACCGGCTTTCATGGTGAGCATCTGATGCGCGACTGGTGGCCAACGTCCACACGCTTTCACATAATATCCTGCTGATGGGTACTGGAAGGCCAATGGGAAAACCACTCTTTGATAATAAAACATCAGTGCTTGACGTTCTGGCTTTGTGAAGTTTTTTTCATATTAGGGATGGCAAATGAAGATCTCTTGTGACGTTTCTCAAAGAGATGAACATACTTGCAATTGTTCTTCAGCAAATTCTGATAATGCTAATTTGAATTAGGATAAATTTTACAGATACTTAATGTGTTGGTGCTTTGGGCAGGTCTTTCGTGTTGTTGTTGTTTTTTTTTTAAAGATTTTATTTATTTATTTGACAGACAGAGATCACAAGCAGGCAGAGAGGCAGGCAGAGAGAGAGAGGAGGAAGCAGGCTCCCTGCTGAGCAGAGAGCCCGATGTGGGGCTCAATCCCAGGACCCTGGGAACATGACCTGAGCCAAAGGCAGCGGCTTAACCCACTGAGCCACCCAGGCGCCCCTCTTTCATGTTTTTGTATTCCTCTTGATGTACGGCAAAGAACCTTTTGGTTCCCTGGATAAGCAGGGAGAGTACTGTGACATTCCTTCTTCCCTTCCCTCCTTGCTCCCATCTTTCCTTCCATCCTCCCTCCCTCCCTTCCTTCCCCTCTTCTTTCCTTGCACTCATTTATTAATCAGTTACTACATATCCGTTGTTGTACACAAAGAGTACATGAAGAAGACTCATTCCCAGTCTTCAAGCCTCACAGTCTAGAGAAAAGTGAGGAACAGCACGCCAACACCCAAGAAACAACATCATCTGAAATAACCAACTACTGTAACTGAAGTCTGGCAAAAGTGCAATGTCATGCCCACTTGGAGGCTGGGGGAGGTCTTCCCAGAAGAGGTAACATTTGAGCTGACTACAGAAATGCAAGTGAAAGTCCATGGGAGAAATGAGAAGAGACACTCCAAGACGTTTTGGTATGCGCGAAGCCAAGACATGTTAAAGAACGCAAAATTCTTGGATTCGGAAAGCATTTTCACACAGTTAAACAACAAATACATGAAGGGGGCATGTCAGGAACAGATGCTAGAAACAGAACCGGGGCAGATTCTGACTGGGTCTTTGATGGCACACTGAGGAGTCTGAATGTCATCTCACAGGCAAGAGGAAGCTCTTTGTGAAAGGGACTGTAGAAGGTCAGTGATAAGCTCAAATAGATGGTATGTTGTCAGTATGACCTCATCTGACTGAGGTAGAAACAAAAATAACAAAAAAGTTACTCTGAGGCATGAGAAATTTCATTGAGGTACAAAGGAGCATTCAATGACAGTATCATTTGCTAAATATTGGGATGTGTTCCTCAGAGAGGTTGGAAAATCACCTCGGGAGGTCTTTAAGAATAGACTAAATTATAATTTGTCTTAGATGCTTCGAATGTGATTACGCGTTAGGGCAAAGGGATTGACTTCAAGTCTCTCCCAGACTTATAGTTCCATTGTTCATAGAATAGCGTAGTGAATAGAGCCTGGCGTTGGTTAGCAATTTGTACTTGATCCTCTGGTTGCGGACTGATTACAAGATTGCAGAAGCAGAATGTTCATTTGAGAAATATGCATGGAATGAACATCCTGTGCAGGGGAAGCTATCGATCTGTTGAAGATAGAGCAACCTCGTTTATGAGAGAGGTAAATTTCCCCTGACTTTCTCAGAGGCTCGTGATGTAACCTTGATGTAACTCCATTCTCTTAAGGCTATCTGAACACAGAGCAGGGACCATCAGGCATGAGAAGACACAATAATGAGATACAGCAGGAATACAGGAACTCATCCTAGATCATCTCAGTATGTGGGGTGCCTTGCGTCATTGCCTGGGAAATTAGTTAAAGCTAGCTATTGTTGAAGGTGCCCTCTGAGACTATTAATAATCCCCAGAAATATCATAGTTTTAAGCAAGTATGTCCACAGGTATTATTACCTTAGCCTCTCTTCCCAAGAACGCTGCAGTGAACAGACTTTTACATTGAGGCCTGGAGAATTTCAAGAACCTGCCCATTCTATTTAGCTACTAAGTAGCGTAACCTGGATTTAGCCCATCTCAAAACTCTTTACCTGAATCTCAGTTCCTAGCCATCTTTCCAAAGTAAGGGAACAATAGTTCCGTCGGATGGGGGAAAGAGAGAAAATGAACCAACACTCTAAATAAAATAATGCTAAATAAAGTGATAACCAAAAAACCCAAATTTACTTTCATGTCTGGGATCATGAATAATCCCAAAGCAGATTATCAAGTGGCAAATATCAATTTTTGGTTAAAAATAAAGAAAAAAAGCTTTCAAATGAAGAAAAAAATCTAAAAACACTGATGAGGTAACAGATTAAGAAGAGACTAATAATGATAAATGACAATGATGATGAATTAACCAAAATAGCAAGGTCTCTAATGTAGCTCCATGTGACATATCTCATTAGCAAAATAAAATATCACTGGACTGACAGTTTCATTAAACTATGTATAACAACTGAATTTATCGAAACTGAAATATCATTGATTATAAGATGCACTATTACCTTATGTTGTCCTAAAAAAGGAAAAAACACGACCATTTACAATACGCCATTGATTCTCAGGCATGTCATGATTCCAGGGATGCTAAATGAAGAAAAAACTCTGCATCTTAACATATGTGAAATATAATGGTTAAAATATATTTACACCAGGGGTTTAACAGTAACTGGATGCACTAAGGACATATACACCCCAGGTGTCACAGTGATTTATTTCTGAGTTGGGTTTTAGATGAACAGAGGACTTCTGTGTCATAGTCCAGGAGCTTAGTTTTAATGCTAGAAACATCATCTTTAGAGGTAGATGATAGAGGGTTTGTAAAGTCATAGTCCAGGAGCTTAATTTTAATGCTAGAAACATCGTCTTTAGAGGTAGTCAGAGTCATATGAAGAAGTCATAGCCCAGGAGCTTAGTTTTGTTTTGTTTTTTAATTTATTTTATTTATTTATTTGACAGAGATCACAAGTAGGCAGAGAGGCAGGCAGAGGGAAAGGAGGAAGCAGGCTCCCCACGAAGCAGACAGCCCGATGCAGGGCTTGATCCCTGATCCCAGGACCCTGAGATCATGACCTGAGCTGAAGTCAGAGGCCCAAACACTGAGCCACCCAGGTGCCCCAGGAGCTTTAATGCTAGAAACACTGTCTTGGTTCTAAGAAATCATATACAAGGGAATAATAGTAGGTAAGAAGAAAAAATTTTATGAATGGAAAGTATTCTAGGAGTAACGGATTCATCTAAAAGAATGTGGGGTAGTCATTTGACCCATAAATACCAAAAACCAGAAGGGGGCCACCCAGGAGATGGATCCTAGAGTACGAGGACTTCAAGACCAAGAAGAGGAAGGTGACAGAAGAATCTACTGCACTTGTCAGTAGAAGAGCTTCAATATAATAAACCTTGAGATGGTATTTTTCTATCAAAAGGAAGAATATTTTCAAATGTGATACTATCAAATTGTCTTCTAAAATGTAATAATTTGTAAGCATTAAAGTGCATGAAAATTCTTATTTTTCCCATAACCCTACCTTGGGTATTCTAAGTTATTAAATGACTAGAAATGCAATAGATAAAACATAAAAAATCATATCTCATTTAAATTCAAATCTTAACATTATCAGCAATAATTAGAACATTCTCATAGCACTTTGATTATCTGAATTTACTCTTCCAAATCACCTGTTCATAGGTTTTGTGTCGTTTCCTATTGGGTATTGTTTCCACTTCATTGATTTGTAAAAACTCTTCACATTTAACTGATATAATACTAAAATATATATTTATCAAAAATGTACTTACTCAAAAATTATTCCTTGACCTGTCATTTATTTGTTAATGTTATTTATTGTATGCTTTTTTTTTTTCAACATGCCATGCTTTTAAAATTTCATATAGTGATATATCTTAATGTTTTTATTTATGATTTCTGAGTTCTATTTCACACTTAAAAGGTTTAGTTACCTTGCAAATAATAAAGTATTGCCTTTAGTATTTTCATTTTTCTATTTTTTACATCTAAACCTTTAATTCAATGGAATTTATTTTTATACCTTGGTATGAGTTAGACATTTAACTTTTTATTTTCAAAGAGAAATCTAATTGTCCTAATGTCATATATTATAAAATATGTTCCTGCTTCATAGATTTCAAATGCAATTTTTTTTTTTAATCTTAATGGACCCTCTTTACTTTTCATTGATTTAGTTGTCCATTCTACACCAATGCCAAAATATTTTAATTATATTATTATAGAACTTCTCAATATCTAGTAAGGTAAGTCTCTCCACAATAGAATCACTTTCAAAAAATTGTTCAATCTTTTGAAATTTCTTTAAAGTTTTTGAGTAATCTTCCATACACAGTCTTTCAAATTATCTTAAAACAAACAAACAAACAAACAAAAAACAGCTTGGCAAGTCTCCTTCTACTGACTTCCCACCAAAACTACATTAAGGTTATGATGGGAGTTTCAGAAGGTTGATAATACAAATTTAAGAAAGATGTCCTCCTAAAAGCTACATTTATTTAGCCCTAAATCTCTTTGGACAAATGCCATTGCTAACTTCACGAAGACATGTTTCTTATTACATCTAGTCTGAGATTTCCCAAAGTTGTTGTTATCATTAATAAAATTTAAAAAGATAATTTAAATTAATTATTTATTGCTGATATAATTAAACTATCTCTAGATATTTACCTTGCTTCCAGACACCTTTGTGAACTTTATTATTAGTTTGAACACTACTTCACTGAGGTCCATTTGACTTTCTGGCACCTGGTCATGTTTTCTGCATATAATGGATGGTAACTGTATCTCCTCTAACACAAATGCAGTTTTTTTTATTATCTTATTGCATTAATTAGAATCTTCAAAAACTTTTGGGAAAAAAGAATCACAAACACCATCCCCACCCCTCCCAATTTAAAGAGAAGAGAGTTAGTATTTAATGTGGTCATTGTTATTTATGTCTTATACTGGTTTGGTTTTCTTTTAAGATTTTTACTTTTTTATTTTTTATTTTTTAAGTAGGAGCCCAACACAGGGCTTGAACTCCCCACTCTGAGATCCAGACTTGACATCAAGGGGAGGCTTGGTGATTCAGATGGTTAAGAGTCTGCCTTTGCCTCAGGTCATGATCCTGGTGTCCTGGGATCAAGCCCCAGGTAGGCTCCCTCTCCGTGGGGAGTCTGCTTCTCCCTCTCCTTCTGTTGCTCCCCCTGCTTGTTCTCTCTGTGTGTCAAATAAATGAATAAAATCTTTAAATATATGTATGTGTGTATGGTCTAAGGTATCTGCAACTGTAGTCAGTACTAAGACTAACTGTCATTTGGGTGTGCTTCCTGATGCTTCACGCTCCAGGAATCACTGAGCATGTAACCCCCAGTCATCCTCTGCCCTGCTTTGTGGAGTTTCTCTTCATGCCCTTTCAGCAAAACCTTAACAGAACGCCATATTGGTCTTGCTGCTTCTGCTTCTCTGCAGGGACTTTCATTCCTGGAACTTTGCATTGTAACTTCCGTTGTTTACACCCCCCACCCCCACACCCTCCACACCCAAAGGCCACTCCCCATCCTCCACAACAAAGCAAAGCTTGCTTTCTCTTTCTTGGGTTTCTGACCCCAGTGCCTATGTCTGAATATTTCCTCCAAGCAATAAGCCAAGATCTTAGGGCTTACCTCATCTGTTCCCTTGTCTCAAGGATCATGGTGTTTGATGAATGTGGTCCAAAACCTAAAAATAGTTGTGCCATATACTTTGTCCAATTTTACTGCAGAAGGTTAAACCTGGTCATGGTTACTCCTCCAAGGCTGAAAGCAGAATTCCTAATGCCTTTCTGATGACAGATACTTAATATCCTTTTTCATTCTGCATCACTTCTTTGTTCAGTTTGGGTTTTGTCCTCTTGAAGCAATTTGTGTCACTTTAATTCTCTTACAAAATGATCTAATTTATCTAGATTCTCAAACTTAAAGAACTGTTCTCTTCCACTAGTAACATTGCCAGATTTAGCAAATAGCAATAGAGGACACACAGCTAAACATGAATTTCAGATAAAAATAAAAAATAATTTTTGTACAGGTATGTCTCAATTTGGGACATCATTTGAAATACCCCCCCCCCCCAGATAATGTGTTATTACTCAGAAATTCAAATTTGACTTAGTGTGCAGTATTTTATCTGGCAAGCCTATCTATTAAGCATCTTTGTTTAAAAAAAATTTTTTTTTGTTTAAATTAATGAAGTCCAGTGTATCTGAAAATTGCAATATCAGGTTTTTAAAAATACAGCCATTTCTGTCTTATGTTTATTAATTTCTTGCTCTCTGGCTTTCATTTGTGGTTTATTTTGTTATTCTCTTTCTAGTTCCCTAAGTGTTTAAGTCATTTGTATTAAAATAAAAAAAACATTTGAAGTCATAATTTTTGCTCTGAGTACAGCTCTATTCACATCATGGAGATTTTTTAGTAAAGAGAGCTCATTTGCATTAATTGCTAAAGCATTTGTAATCTTGGTTTTTTATTTCCTCTTGATTCAAGAGTCATTTAGAAAGGCTTTTTTTCAAATTCTAAGTGGTTTTTTATTATTTTGTTTTACCAATGAAATCTAATATTTTGGCTTTTTGGTCAGAATGTGTCCTACAAGTGTTCCAGTTTAAGAAAAAAATGTTAAGGCTTTTTGCAGGCCAAGTATATAATTAAATTTTGTACACACTTTAGAAACATAAGAGGAAAATATATGTGTTCCCTCTTTACTGGGTTTAAATAGAGAAATATAATAAAGTTGATTAACTGTGTTATTTAAATCCTTCAAATTTTTACTTGTCTTTGGCCAAGTTCACCTTGAACATGATCCACAATGAACTTTTGCTCAAGACCTACAAATGCAACAAGGTCTTCTCTCCATGATTTATGAAGCATTTTAAAACATGGCTGAGTAGCTAAGAAAAAGTGTCCTTTTACAGGGATTTATTAGATAATGTATCGCTGAAAGCCAATTAGCCCCTTGTCCAGAAGATAGTAAAGGCCAAAAACATGAATGAGATTATGTAGACAAGACGCTTTATACAATTCACCAAAGCCAAACTTGCCCATTCTTCTATGTAAAAAGCATGATAGTCATTGTTTTATCAATGGGTTGCTTGGAGTAATCTAGAGAAGTTAGCCTCCAAAGCAAAAGTCTGGCAAGGCAAAATCAGAATTTTACCCACTCCTAAGAAGTTGGTGAAAACAACAAAAAAACCCTAAAGGTTGGAAGTCACAAATGCTAAGTAGACAATCATAAAATGAAAGCAAGAGTGAAGGCCACATTTATATGTAATTATGAAAACTTCTAAATGGAGTTGTTTTCCGTTTTGAGAAATATCAACCACAGATCTTTGTAAAGGTAGACAAGACTTGGGATGCCTGGGTAGCTCAGTCAGTTAAGCGTCTGCCTTTGGCTCAGATCATGATTCCAGGGTCCTGGGATCAAGTCCTGCATTCAGTTTGCTGCTCAGCAGAGGGCCTATTTCTCCCTCTCCCTTTGACCTTCCCCAAAGCTCGTGCTCTCTTTTCACTACATCTGCCTCTCTCAAATAAATAAATAAAATCTTTAAAAAAAAATAGACTAGACGTCTAAAATGTGGACTTTTTACAGTTTTCCAAGCTTCTCAATGGGTAGCACCAATTTTTTGAAATATAGTTGACCCTTGAACAACGCAGATGTTAGCAGCACTGACACAGCACAGTCAAAAATTCACCTATAGCTTGGACGCCCCCTTCCCAAACTTAATTACTAATACCCTACCCTACTCTTGACTGGATGCCTTACAAATAACATCAACAGTTACTTAAGGCATATTTATTAGTTATATCTATTATATACTTTTTTTTTTTTTTTTTTCTGACAGAAAGAGAGACAGCGAGAGAGAGAATATAGGTAAGGGGAGTGGGAGAAGGAAAATGGCTTGATCCCAGGACTCCAGAATCATGGCCTGCGCTGAAGGCAGACACCCAGCCAGCTGAGCCACCCAGGTGGCCCTATATACTGTATTCTTATTCTAAAATAAGTTAGAGAAAATACTGTTCAGAAAATCATAAGAAAGGGGCGCCTGGGTGGCTCAGTGGGTTAAAGCCTCTGCTTTCAGCTCAGGTCATGATCCCAGGGTCCTGGGATCGAGCCCCACATCCGGCTCTCTGCTCAGCGGGGAGCCTGCTTCCTCCTCTCTCTCTGTCTGCCTCTCTGCCTACTTGTGATCTCTGTCTGTCAAATAAATAAATAAATCTTTAAAAAAAAAAAAAGAAAATCATAAGAAAGAGAAAATACACTGATAGTACTGTACACGGCCTGCACTGTCCTGTAGTCATTTCATTTAAAAAAAGTAGTAAGTAAAAGTAGACTCGTGTAGTTCAAACCTATGCTGTTCAAGGGTCAACTGTGCTTTCTGCAATGTCTAGACCAAGGACTGGTATTACAACTGCAAAAACACAAGGAATCTGGGGCTCTCTGTGATACACTGGTATTGCTAGTGCTCTCAATTTCTCTAAGTTTCTTAGGTAAACCAAACTCTACCATGCATCACTAACCTTCCTGATTTGACAATGCAAGGCTTCAGGTGTCTTTCACTATGAGGATTACGGCATAATGGTTAGAGCAAAAGCTTAGGAATTAGATCTCAAAGGCTCAAATTCTAACTCTGAAACTTTGCAGATAAATTACGTAATCTCTCTCTAAGGCTCGGTCCCTCAATTTTAAAATGGAGATGATGATGAGAATGCTTCCCTCCAAGAATTGTAAGATGGTTCTTACAAAGCATTCACCACAAACCTGACACTCAATGAATAAAACATATCATTAGATGGTATGTTATAAGCACGCTGTCTTGATTTAGCAAAATCTCTAAACAGAAATGGATTTCACGTGTTTTCTTTAAAGCATGTCAACATCCCAATCCTTTAGCTTTTCATGAGTGATGCCATCCATGCCTTGTACAATGAACAGCCCAAATCAATTTCAAAGATGATCCATGGTTTCATGTTTTAACCACTAGAATAATAAACCATTTTTAGAAAATTCATGAAACCTGAACCACTGACCAAGCCAAACCAATGACCTCAAGCATACAGTACAAATGATTTCCCCAATAAGGCCACTCCCCAAAAATCTCCCTCCAACTGATCCAAGAAGGATGACATTTGGTAATTCACCCTCTAGTGGAAAAAAACTCTGCATTTAGATTGCAGATTCCCCAACAGTCAAGAACCTGTCTTTTTTTTCCCATGTTGTTGTATCCAGAACAATGGCTAGCTCATATCCAATGTACAGTATATACTTTTTATTGAGATATAACTGACATGTAATGTTGCATTAGTTTCAGCTGTACAACACAAAACAATTCAATCTTTGCATACAGGTTGCCAAAATAATCACCACAGTAAGTCTAGGTAACCTCCATCTCCAATACATACGTTCAAACAAATGATTACAAATAATACGGATAGTGAAATTAGAGAAAGTACATTTTTAAATTCTTCAATGAGTATAAAGAAATTAAATTTTATGATCATCCTACCAAAGCCAACCTGAAATTAAAGTCTTTCAGAAATTATGGTAAGCTTAACGTGGAGGCAAACACATGGCAGGGAGGCAGGTGGCATAACTCCCAATATGGTGGGAGTCGGAACACTTGGGTTTCGGACCCAGCTTAGCTGCTGAGCCTCAGTTTCCCAGTTTGGAAAGCAGCAGCTGCCTTGCCTGTATCAGCACCAAGTTCAAGTGAGGCAGGGGGTGAGGAAGAAAAAGCTTTGAAACCTGGAAAGTACCACACACTACAAATGAGTAAATGGAAATGTAAGGTGTAGAACTGCATTCGTTACACCAAGCACACAAGGCACAAGATGAGTCAGAGATGGAAAAATGAAAGAAATAGAAACAAGCAGCAGAACTAGCTCCTTAAAAGAAAAAGAATCCAAAAAGCGTTTCTAGATAGCTGATAGTCATTGTTTGATATTTGAAAAGAACATCTAATTATGTATGCGATAGCCAAGTACTGAGAAAGCTATTTTGTTTTGCACACTTTTCCCTCTTAATTTTGCACTGAATTAAATTTAATAATGGTCTTTATTTATAGAACAAGAAATAGCTGTGCTGCTTACACAGTTCCTTTACTAACTTGTCAACAGAGTCCAGAAAATGGATGAAATAGGCTGATGGAAGAATTTAAGAATCTCAGAAAACATGGAGCACCTGGGTGACTCAGTTGGTTAAGCATCTGATTCCTGGTTTTGACTCAGATCATGCCCCATGCCAGGCTCTGGGCTCTGTGTGAAGTCTGCTTGAGAGTCTCTCTCCCTCTCCTTCTGCCGATCCCCCCCAACTCAGGCACTCTCTCTCACTCTCTCTCTCTCTCTCTCTCAAAAAAAAAAAAAAAAAAAAAAAAAAAGAATCTCAGGTGCCTGGGTGGCTCAGTTGGTTAAGTGTCTGCCTTCAGCTCAGGTCATGATTACAGGGTCCTGGGATGGAGTCCTATATCAGGCTCTCTGCTCAGCGGGGAGCCTGCTTCTCCCTCTACTTCTCCCCCTTGCTCATGTTGTCTCTCTCTCAGAAATAAATAAATAAATATCTTTTTAAAAAAAAGAATCACAGAAAACACATCTACTAATCTAGGCAGAAACACAAAAGATTGCAGAAGTAAAGAGAAAGAAAAAGGAGGGGACACACACATGCAACACACGAATTCCTTTTAGCACATCTCTGAAAAGCAACTAGGAAAGGGTTTCAGTCAACTTTCACAGTTGTTGAAATTGCTGAGATAGTTAGCCAGTGACACAACTGATTTGTAAAGACATTGAGGTACCAACAAAATGTCAGCTGAACCTGCTTTTTCTTTTACTGGGTTGTTTGATGGAATATTCTTTATAGTGACCTGGCAACTTATTAGAAAATCTTGGGGTGCCTGGGTGGCTCAGTGGGTTAAAGCCTCTGCCCTCATCTCAGGTCATAATCTCAGGGTCCTGGGATCGAGTCCCGCATCGGGCTCTCTGCTAAGTGGGGAGCCTGCTTCCTCCTCTCTCTCTGCCTGCCTCTCTGCCTACTTGTGATCTCTGTCAGTCAAATAAACAAATAACATCTTAAAAAAAAAAAAGAAAGAAAATCTTCAGTTTTATGGCTTAACTATAGAGAATATAAGCCATGGATAATTTGGGTAATTGTTCAGACCAGCATACAGAATGAATATCTGAATGTTTTGTATCTTGATATCCTGTACCAACAAAGCCACTAAGAAAACAGAAGATCCATGACTCATGCTTTGGGAAATAATGTTTCTGAGGGGAAGAAAACCTATTTTCTTAATTTCAAATAGTCAAAGTTTTATGAATCATTTCCTTTTGGCTAGTGTCCTTTGCAGTTGAGCAAACTTTTAAAATTCCATTTCTCTTAAAAATCTACATTTTGTTTCCTTTCATTGTATTTTCTAGAATTATCATCTTCTCCTCCTTCACTGTATCATTTCCATCGCACACTTGGTTATTTCTTCCATTAAAGAAAGTGCATAAATCCCGTGAACCCCTCCACTCTTGCTTCATTTCTCCGCCTCCTTTTATATCAAAACTTGATAGAAGAGTCGATGCTTCTTCACCTCACCTTCTCCCCTCAACCCACTCCAGTGAGGATCTGGTCCTCACTGCTGCACAGAAACCTCTCTTGTGGATATGACTGAGGCTCTCCATCTCACCAAACACCATTTCACTCCCTTTCTCATCAACATTTGACACATCTGGTTCCTTTTTTCTTTTTTCAAATATTTTCTTCACTTGGTCTCCCAAAAACAAAAACAAAAACCGCTCTTTTTTTTTTCCAACTTGATGGGTCACTGTTTTAGTTTCCTCTGCTGACTCTTCCTTCCTCCTCCACATCGCTAAATATTGGCATGTTCCAGGATTCAATCCCGACTCCTCTCCTTTCCCTCTTTCCTATGTTTACTTATCCATAAGTCTCTTAACCAAAATCTATGACTTTGATTAAACTTCACCTGATTCCCACATTCACATCTCTGCCTGACTTCTCGCCTTTGCTCTGGACTCATCCACAAACCGCCCACTCAACATTTCCACTTTGATGTCTAATAGGTATCTCAAACCTAACATTTTCTAAAGGCGACTCCTTAGTCCACCCTCCCACGCCAGGCTCTCCTAGTTTTTCCAGTCAGTAAAACGTGAGTCCCACTCACCCTCTTGCCCAGGCTTCATTCAGTCCCTCCCCTTTTCTCGGCCTCCCATCCTCCCTCTCCACGTACTTGGACTCCATCTTCAAGATGGATCCAGAACCTGGTCCCTCTGTGGGGGACCCTGTCACGTCACCAGCATCACTCACCAGCCCTTCCTTCAGGAGAAGTCTCCTTGTTCCTCTGTGGCACTTCCTGAAGACTCGTGCTGACCCAGCAGCAGGAGTCATCTGCTAAAGATGTCTTTATCTGCTAAAGACATCACACTCCCTTCCTCATCACAGCACTGCAATCTCATCCTATCACAGGTACCCTGCGCACAATACAGTCCAATGGAATCCATTTTCATTTGGCCAGTTCCTTCAGGACATTCACATCAAATACCTTCTCAAAGAGACTTTCCCAGTAAAACTGTCTAAAATAGCCCCTCCCCATCTCCACGCTCTCCCTTCTCTTATTTATTTATTACTTGAGAGAGCAGAGAGAGAGAGAGAGAGTCCCATGAGCAAGCACGAGTGGGGGGAGGGGCAGAGGAAGAAGGAGAAGCAGACTCCCCACTGAGCAGGGAGCCTGACCTGGGGCTGGATTCTAGGACCCCGGGATCATGACCCAAGTGGAAGGCAAATGCCCAACCGAGTGAGCCACCCAAGCGCCCCTCACTCTCCCTCTTCTTTAACAGCAAATGTAGTTTCCTTTGTAGCCCTTGTCACAATGGATGGACTCATTGGGCCAGTAGCAATTTGATAATGCGGCTGACTGGTGGTACAGCACTCCCCAGGGTTAGGCCAAGTGTCTTCTGCTATCTTTTAATTATACACCTATAAGATCACTATAAGGAGTAAGCTTTGGCAAGTTTCTCACTTGTCTGTTTACAGCAACAAAAACATCGTGGAGAGCTGAATAATGCATGCAGTAAAATTGCCTCCAATAACTGAAAGATAAATAAGTAAGTGAAAATTAGTCATTCTCAATAGTCCTATGACCCATAAATATAGGAAAAGACTCAACCTCATTAGTAATTGAGAAATGCAAATAAAGTTATAATGAGATGCTACTATTCAGCCCAAATGGCTAGAATTAAAGATAATCACAAGGGCAAGTGTTTATCAGCATGGAGAACAATGGGAACACTCATACACTGCTGGTGAAAGTATAAATTGGTATAATTAATATGGAAAACTGCTTGGCAGTATCTATTAAAACTAAAATTGGTTAAAAAAAAATGCCCTAGTTCCCACAATTCTATGCTAGTTATATAACGGACAGAAAGGAAAAGATGGGTGCAAGAATGTTCACAGCAACAAGATTTGTAAATAGAAAAAACTAGAAACAAGGTAAATATCTGTCAACAATACAGGAGGTAAGCTACTGTATATCCATCCCATGGAGCAATGCTGTTCACCAGTGTAACCAAATTAACTAGGGCTCTATCCAAACCTAGAAGCCTGCGAGGAGTAATACATAGTACCTGACTCCGTTTCCATAAAAATTTTTTAAAACAGTTCAAATTAATTCATGCTATTGGCAATCAGGAAAGTAAGAGAAAAGGGAAGCCTGGATATAAGAGGTTTCTTCGTGGAGTACTAGTAACAATCTACCTCTTGACTCGTTTGTGGTTACACAGATGTGTCCACCTAGTAATAATCTCATTCCAAATAAGTTGTGACCTAGTCATATAATATAATACTTTTGACAAGCGTAAATGAAGGAACTGCTGCTCTATCCAGATTCAGGATGACTCTCACACATAATTTTAAGCAAAAGAAGCCGACACAAAATAGGACATAATACGGGATTCTATTTTTACTAAATTAAAAAGCAGGCAACATTACGGAGAGGTTCTGGAAATCAGGAAAGGAAGAGGAAAACAACGAAGGAATACCAGTGTTTTTATACAGAAACACCTAGTTCCACTGATTTTTCTTCAGCCCAATTTTCACTCTTCTCCTTAACTAAGACCTGTTTCCTGGTTGCAGTTCATTAAGAGCCCGGTGAATGCGGAACAAAAGAAAATGGGGGTAAAGCCCGAACTCTGGCCCAGGGCGGAATGGTTCATTCCTGGAGTGCTCATCTGCATTCAGTTTAAAGACTAGGAGATTAGCATTTCCAAGGGAAAACAATCCCCACTGCCCCCTTCCCGCCTCCCCCCTCACCTCTCCTAGTCCTGTCTCATCCTGGGAGCCCTGAATCACTCCCTTTTCCTCGTGGCTCCCTTTGCTCTAGGACCAGAGAGAGTCACACAGATGGGGTGGGTTGAAGAGATTTCAGAATTACATTTAGTTTGTAAAGGGCTCTGCTGTATTTGGGGATAAAAGCACTTTTGAAATATATGTGATTATTGTTACATTAGAAGTAAACCTAGGATAAGAAAAATCCATTAGCAAGTGTTTCTGCAGAATGCTTTCTCAGGTGGCCGTTCAGAGATACATTTGAAGACACAGAATGTAGGAGGATCCAATTATATCTTCCTGATAAGAAATACTTTAAGTGTCCAACCAGCGATAATCATGGAGAGCCATCAGAGAATGGCAATTTCTAACACAAGCAAAAAGCAAATTCCTCCTTTAAGGGTAACAGCCAAAAAGCCTTGCTTAAATAATGCCATTTCCGCGACTTCCAAAATAACTTGCCTATATTTACCCAAGCAAAGGCCATAAAAACAACTTGATCTTACAGTGTAGTGTGTCACCAGCCTAGCAGATGTGAAAATGCTGGGGTTTTCTATCCTTCTCTTAAATCTGTAACATTGGTCAAAGCCTATTATTTCAAATTCGGGTTGAAATGATAGCAGAAATTGTGGTACATATTATTCATTATTTTTTTTTAAGATTTTACTTATTTGAAACAGAGACACAGAGGGAGCACAAGCAGGGGGGATGGGCAGAGGGAGAAGTGGACTCCCCACTGACCAGGGAGTCTGCCATGGGGCTCCATCACAGGACCCAAAATCAGGACCTGAGCCTAAGTCAGATGCTTAACCAACTGAGCCACTGAGGGACCCCTGCTGTGCATATTCTAACATGAACAAGTTATCTTATCTTGCTAAAGATCCTTTAGCAAGGATCTTGTTAGGTTCAGCTTACACATATGGGTAAACATTACTCTTCAGCCAAAAAGTGAGTGTTATAAGCCACTCAGCATATAATAGACACCCAGGGAAGGTTAGTTACCTTTCCTTTTCCCTGTAGGGTTACCTGGTTCTCTCAAATTTCTGTAATCCACTCTGGGAAAAAAACAAACAAACAAACAAACAAACAACGTAGCATACATATCTTGCAGTTGGTATCTAGAAAATGTGGTCAGTGTGGAAACCACTATACATTTAAATACTCTCTTATTTGACCAAGTATGGAATAGATATCTGTTGGGCTGGCAGGAAAGGGCTACTTAAGATGGCGAAAGTTCCCGCCACAAAACCTAAACTCGGACAGGAGAACAAAGGCCCAAGCAGGAATCTGAGACAGTCCTGCTCCGGATTCCCATGGACCAACGGGCCCTGACAAGCAGGAATCTGAGACCCTCCCGCCCTGGGCTCCTGTGGACCAATGGGACCCCGACGAGCAGGCGAAATATCCAAATAAGGGAAACTTCCAAAAGACCCCTGAGCTTCCTCCGAGACCCCATAAAAGCCCCCTCCTCCCTGCCTTGGGCGCGACTTCCGCCACTCTGCTTTCCAGAGTCGCAGAACCTCGCCCGAGGGTGCCCACCTCCTCCCGGCGCAACTTTCCTGGCTCCCCTTCTCCTGAGCCCTGAAACTTCGCTGGAGAGCGTTTTTAATAAATCTTGCCTTGCACCCACTTTGCCTGTTGTTGTGTTTATCTCGCCGGAAAAAACTTTACAATATCATTATCCTCATTTCACAAAGGAGGTTAAGAAAACTGTCCACAATTTCGAGAGCAAGTTTTACAAAGGAGGATCATCACCTCCTCTCCCACTCTGGTCACAAGAGAATAGCCACAGACTTCTTGGACACATTGTAATGAATCTTTGAGACTGAAGATTGCTAGTTCTAAACTGGGCACTCTTCATGTGTTTTACTGACGTCTTGAAAAAGTCAACTTACTAAAGAAGATGGGTGAGCTCTTTTTCTATTTACAGAATTCATCTTTCAAGATTCTATGTTTGTGGTAGGTGACTAGATACACAGAGGTAGGGTTTGGAAGACTTCTTTTGGTTTTCAGAACAAATTGCTTATTTTACTTTCTTAAGGGCAAACGGGTAGGCTAAATTTACATAAATCCTCATATGGAGCCCTAGAAATACCTGCCATATGTACTGCCTTGGGGTAGTGGAACACTCAGGAAGCTGTTGAGGCCAAATGGAATCCTATCAAGAAGTCCTTCAGTGTTCAGTTCCTCTCATCCTTGAAAACTAGCTTAAATTACCTTAGTGAATACTACTAGATGATTCCTGATGGCTCTACCATACAGCAATTACATGGTGTTTCATTAATTAGTTCCAACTATCTCTTACATTTCCAGATACAGCCAGGTGATTTTTATCTGTAGGATCATTCTTCACAAGGAAAGAAAACTTCAGTCTCCAAAACAGGTCCCATTCATTCTTTTTTTTTTTTCTTTTTAATTTTTTATTTTTTATAAACATATATTTTTATCCCCAGGGGTACAGGTCTGTGAATCACCAGGTTTACACAGTTCACAGCACTCACCAAAGCACATACCCTCCCCAATGTCCATAATACCACCCCCTTCTCCCAAACCCCCTCCCCCCAGCAACCCTCAGTTTGTTTTGTGAGATTAAGAGTCACTTATGGTTTGTCTCCCTCCCAATCCCATCTTCTTTCATTTATTCTTCTCATACCCACTTAAGCCCCCATGTTGCATCACCACTTCCTCATATCAGGGAGATCATATGATAGTTGTCTTTCTCCGCTTGACTTATTTCGCTAAGCATGATACGCTCTACTTCCATCCATGTTGTCGCAAATGGCAAGATTTCATTTCTTTTGATGGCTGCATAGTATTCCATTGTGTATATATACCACTTCTTCTTGATCCATTCATCTGTTGATGGACATCTAGGTTCTTTCCATAGTTTGGCTATTGTGGACATTGCTGCTATAAACATTCGAGTACACGTGCCCCTTTGGATCACTACGTTTGTATCTTTAGGGTAAATACCCAATAGTGCAATTGCTGGGTCATAGGGCAGTTCTATTTTCAACATTTTGAGGAACCTCCATGCTGTTTTCCAGAGAGGTTGCACCAGCTTGCATTCCCACCAACAGTGTAGGAGGGTTCCCCTTTCTCCGCATCCTCGCCAGCATCTGTCATTTCCTGACTTGTTGATTTTAGCCATTCTGACTGGTGTGAGGTGATATCTCATTGTGGTTTTGATTTGTATTTCTCTGATGCCGAGTGATATGGAGCACTTTTTCATGTGTCTGTTGGCCATCTGGATGTCTTCTTTGCAGAAATGTCTGTTCATGTCCTCTGCCCATTTCTTGATTGGATTATTTGTTCTTTGGGTGTTGAGTTTGCTAAGTTCTTTATAGATTCTGGACACTACTCCTTTATCTGATATGTCGTTTGCAAATATCTTCTCCCATTCTGTCAGTTGTCTTTTGATTTTGTGAACTGTTTCCTTTGCTGTGCAAAAGCTTTTGATCTTGATGAAATCCCAATAGTTCATTTTTGCCCTTGCTTCCCTTGCCTTTGGCGTTGTTCCTAGGAAGATGTTGCTGCGGCTGAGGTCGAAGAGGTTGCTGCCTGTGTTCTCCTCAAGGATTTTGATGGATTCCTTTCGCACATTGAGGTCCTTCATCCATTTTGAGTCTATTTTCGTGTGTGGTGTAAGGAAATGGTCCAATTTCATTTTTCTGCATGTGGCTGTCCAATTTTCCCAGCACCATTTATTGAAGAGGCTGTCTTTTTTCCATTGGACATTCTTTCCTGCTTTGTCGAAGATTAGTTGACCATAGAGTTGAGATTCTATTTCTGGGCTCTCTATTCTGTTCCATTGATCTATGGGTCTGTTTTTGTGCCAGGTCCCATTCATTCTTAATCCTGTCTCTTCACTCCCTTTGTGGTCCTCCTTGGAAGAGCCGCACCCCGAGCTCTTTAAATCGTATTGTTCTTCAAGGTCTCATCAGATTTTGCATCTGCAGCCATCACTGACTTCCATCTGCCCATTGCTTTTCTTGATGATAGGCACTATACCTCTCTTCTCTTGGCTCTTTTGAAGGCCTATCTTAGTGTCCTGCATATAATGGCACTCAAAGCACATTGTGGATGATCTGTCATTTGTGGCCTGTAGTCCGCAGTTTAATACTGACTCATGTGTTGCTCTACACTGTTCACCTCCGAGTCCTAAGTGTTAGTCTGGCATCTTTCAGTAAATTACATGTTCCTTAAGGGCAGAAATTAAGTGGTATACCTTTTTATTCTCAAACATATAACTAAGAATATAGTTGTGCTGGATGAAAAGAATCCTAGAGTGGCGCGCATGTGCGTGTGCACGCACACACCCCAACACATAATGCTGTGAAGCCTCAATGAAATGATTTATGCAAAGCTCTTAAAATACCAAGCTCTTAGCAAAAAAGCACTTACCAAGTACACACATGCACTTGATTTCTCTTTAAACAAAGACTGATGTCTTCATTCGAAACAAATATCCAAGTGACCAAAAAGCTAAGACCAGTCATAGTCAGTGTTTGGGACAGAGTGGGGAAGGAGCACTTTCATGAACTATGAAAAGTGAAGAACAACAACATAACCTTTTTGGAGGGAAATTTTGCAGGGATACTATGAATAATCATGGGTTTCTTAGATCTTTTCATTTTTAAACTCAAAATTTTTCCTATCATAAATACACCCATATTGCTTTTTAACGTTTATTCTATATGATAGTTTTGAACATAATGTGGGTAATGATCCATGATAAAATACCTCAAAAATAAGCTCAAATAAAGCAAACTATCTTACACCAGTAAAGAACCCTATGGACAATATAAAAATGGCCGACAGTTGCTACACTTTTGTTCGAGTGTTTTGTTTTGTTTTTTTTTTTAAACTGATGTGTATTAAAGCTCTCACATTAAACATTTTGAAACGCTGTTTCATTGGATGAGAGCACAGATGCAGGGACCTAACCCACTTACATTCAAGTCCCCATCCTGCCACTCCCCAGCTGTATGCCCTTGAGCAGGTGACTTAACCATTTGTCCATGTCTGTTTCTTCACCTATAAAATGAGAATAATAGTAATACCAATTTAGGACCATAGTGAGGAATAATTGTGTTTGTAGATCTCACATTTAGAGCAGTGTTATGAAGAGCTTCATAAGGGTTTGTTTGATTATTATTACCACTACTTATTAAGTATCTGTTATACGCTAGGGGCTAAGGATATAGAAGTGTTGAAAACATCATGAGACTTACATTCCAATGGAAGGAATTATAAAGGTAACAATAATAGTAGGGGAATGTAACAGCCACTGAAGTCAATGGATAGATCATCCAGACAGCAAATCAACGAGGAACAGTAGCTTTGAACAACACATTAGACCAGATGGACCTAACAGGTATATATACACAGAAAACTCCATCCAAAAACAGCAGAATATACATTCTTTTCAAGGGCACATGGAACGTTCTCTAGAATAGATCACATGTTTAGGCCACGAAACAATTCTCACTAAATTGAAGAAGACTGAAATCCTATTAAGCATCTTTTCTGACCACAACACTCTGGAACTAGAAATCAATTACAAGGAAAAAAATCCAAACACATGGAGACTAAATGACAGGATACTCAGCAGTGAATGGGTTAACCAAGAAATCAAGGATGAAATTTAAAAAAATACATGGTGACACATAAAAATAAAAACACAATGATCCAAAATCTTGAGATGCAGAAAAAGCACTTCTAAGAGGGAAGGTTATGGTGGTATATAGAGAACTACTTTGAGAAAAAGAAAAATCTCAAAGAGCCTACCCCTGCATAAGCTGGAAATGGAAAAACAAAGTTCAAATCTAGTAGAAGGAAGGAAATAATAAAGATTAGAGCAGAAATAAATAAAACATGGACTAAAAAAATAGATGAAAAAAATCTATATATTTTGCTGACTAAATCAACAAATACATATACTCTCAAAATTATGATACATTTCCTAATGGAAGAATCATAGCTGGGAATAAAAAAGGTGCCAAAGGAACAGTAGAGTTCGGCAGTCATGTAACATTCTCCAAAACTCAATGGGAAGAAGAGTATTCCAGAAGAGGCTATGCAAAGGCTCATTCAACCAACTGAAGAAACGGAGATGGCTCAAGACCAGGGAGTGATGGGGAGAGTGTCACAAGATGGGAGTTGCAGAGGCTGGCAGGGGTGAATAGATCAGAGCCATATGGACCGTGTTAGAGAATGGGGATATTGCCCAAGTTCAGCTGAGAGCCAATGAAGAGTTTCAGGCAGGGACGTGATATGATCAAATTTACATCTAAAAAAAAACATTTTGGCTGTGAAATTATGTAGAAGATCCTGAGTTCTTATACATGAGCACAAAGACACACATACAATAAAATCTCCACACTTGGAGGAATGAAACCACACATTCTTTTACATATCTATATCTATATCTATATAATTATATCTATATCTATATAATTAAATCACTGTAAATTATATAAATCTATTATATACCATATATCATACATTTAAACATAGATACTATATATATTATACATTTATACATATGCATGACTTTGAAGATTTGTACTCCACACAGTGAAAGTTATTCTGGACCCAATTCCTTGCAAAGGGTGGGAGGGTTGCCCCATATTTCTAATAAGCTATTCTTAGACACCAGCAAAATGTCTGAAAATTCAACTCAATTCCGACACTATCTACCCTGAGAGAGCAACAGATCCCACAGGTTAAGGATTCAGTCCTAAAAGACTCCCCCACCACACAGTTTGAGCTCTAAAATAAATGAGATAGATCTATATAGGCCAAAATGGAATAGTTAAGGTGGGGGGGAAGCAAGTTCTGGAACATACAATTAGTAAAGATAAATTGTAAAAATAAAAAGTATATGTGAATAAATGAATACAAATGTATGTTTATCCAGATCTAAAAGTATACACATCAAACCATCAATACTGATTACTTGAATAGTAGGGTCAAAGAAAAGGTGAACATGTAATTTTTACTTTAGATGTTTCTGATTATTTGAATTCTTTAGAATGAGTATCTGTCAGTTTGCAAGCTAATGCATGCAATAGGGTGCCTATTTGGCTCAGTGGGTTAAGCCTCTGTCTTAGGCTCAGGTCATGATCCCAGGGTCCTGGTATGGAGCCCCACACTGGGCTCCCTGCACAGCAGGGAGCTTGCTTCTCCCTCTGCTTGTGCTCTCTCTCAAGTAAATAAAATCTAAAAAAAAAAAAAAAAAAAAAAAAAAAAAAACGCAAACGGTAAAGATATAAAAATAAAACGAAGCCCAAGCTTTGCTTTAAATCTGTTTAGCAGAAGTAATTTATAGCATAATAAAAAATAAAGACACGAGTAGTGAGTGAAGTGGAAAGATTGATCTATGCTATTTATAATTTTTAAAAATACAGGCAGTAATTAAGGTATTTCCTGTTAATTACTGACGGGTAGTATTAAGGAATCTCTGTCAGCCATTACTGATCGGGTAACACAACCTGATGTCGGACTAATACATGATCTGTATGGGGATGGGCTTTCTTCTACAATGGCTTCCTCTTTCTTCCCTTAATCTGCCTGCCTGCTTCAATTTGTCTTTCTGAGAATAAATGGACATCCAAAGACTATGATCAGAGTGGATATAGAAAATGTCAACTCTACAAAATAGTATTACTACGTCATGTAGCCTATACCTGTCCACAGGTGTCTGAAAAAAAATCACAAAACCTCTTTAACAGCTCATAATTAAAGGGACAAGCTAATTATATCATAGGATTAAGATGCACTCAACAGAGACATGAGAGGGTAAAGCCATCTAATTCAGCATGACTCATTTCTGACTCAGCTGAATGACGGCTCCCAAAATACCAGTCCTGCCATTCAGTAGTTTCAAGATAGCTACTAGGATTCTGTACCAACAAAATATTTGGTTTTATCTCAATGAATCCACCATATTATAGACCAGCCTTTCTAAAAATGTCTTCTCCAGAACACATATTGAGGGCATTTACCAGGTTTTTAAAAGGTAGGGGTCAGTCAATGATGAAATAAACTTCAAAAATGCTGAGTAAAATAAGTTAAGGAAGTTTTTTTTTAAATTGGACTTTCCGGAGCCATCATTATGCTAATGTCAATTACAAATCGTCAAGATATTGGTGGAATATTGGTGGTGGAAGATATTGGTGGAATATTGGTGGTATTTTCAAATTCTAAATTTATTTTTCTGGGAAATCCTTTCATTGGTGATATTAGGGACATATAAAGGATAATATTGTTATCCTTTAATTGTAATCCTTATATTGTTCTTTGCACACCCCATGGTCAATCCTAAATTTGGGGCTTTAGGCTCTAAAACATGTTTTGTTTGCCTTTCTTGACTTATTTAAAAGAGTTGTATAACCCTTTAAAACAAAATTTGCCATGTTGTCGCAGCCTCTGTAAAGAATAATATACTTTGGCTCTGCCTACTCAGTATGGGGTCTGCGTGAGTGTTTCTCTTCCTCTCTTTCTAACCCTAACTGTACCCAACCCCCAGCTCTCTGCATATTTTTTTTTTTTTAAAGACTATTTCCATCTTCATCCTATTACAAATTTACAGAGCACACTGAACGCTAAACTTGAGAGGAAGCCAAGGTATACTGAGTTCTTCATTCATTCCTTCCCACTGTCTCCCCACCAGCTTAGCCACCTTCCGGTGAGAAACACACACAAACAGAGCTTGGTCTTGGTGACAGCAAATTGGGGTTGGCAGATTTGAACACACAAAAATAGACTGAGTCTTCAGGGAGAAAGTGGTTGGTATTCCTCAACCCTCAGTTCATCGCTAGCAAATTTCCTAGCTAAGACTTTGCTACTTTTTAAATATCAAGTTATGCTAGTATCTGAACAACTCGTGTTGAATCCACAAGAAAAATAAAATATTGTGGAAATTGTGGCAACACATATTTAAAAGTCTTAAAAATGTCTCTTTCCACTGATCCACATTTGATTCCAATTTCAGAAATGTTATGCCCCAATAATGGGTCCGTGATTAAAGGAGCAAGACTGATACAAAGTGAAGGTCAAGCAAAGCTGTATTTCATGCCAAGCATCAAAAATCAAACTGACCGGGCAGGGCCTTGCCTCTTACAGAGAGGGCAACCCCGCTCTCCTTTACGGACTAGCTTTTAAGGGCAAAGGCCATGCGGTTGGGCCTGGCCACGCACAGGTGGCTAATGAAATTGTAACACACAGAGAAAGCTGCACAGTGATGCTAGGTGACCAACTGAATTATAATTTACCCTATAGTAGACATTTGACCCAGCCTATCACCTTGGTTAGGACTGGCGCCCAAGAGGCACCCAAAGGGCAGGGCCCATACTCCTTGGTAGCTAGGAGACAGTATGCAAACCCCCCACGGGATGTCTCCACCTGGCTTGACCCATCTTTGGATCTGTGCTCTGTTACCTGAGGCTGGTTTCCAGGACTTGTTTTTAAGTAAATCCCCTGGGGGAAGGGGAGCAGGGACAGTTTAAGGGTTAAACAACAATGGAATGAAAGCCTCTGGTTAGAATAGGTCCTTACAAGAAACTGATTGCCAAAATATGTAGAGGAGTGGTCGTAGACACTTTACTCACAATAGCTACAAAAAAAAAAAAATAATACACCCCTACAACAGAACCTTATTTAGAACTTTAAAATGACACTTGTAGAAAAATATTTATTACTATGGGGAAATACATATGTCCACATATGTATGCATTTTTTTTTTAAAGATTTTATTTATTTATTTGTCAGAGAGACAGGCACAGTGAGAGAGGGAACACAAGCAGGGGGAGTGAGAGAGGGAGAAGCAGGCATCCCTCGGAGCAAGCAGCCCAGCCCAATGTGGGGCTGGATCCCAGGATGCTGGGACCATGACCTGAGCTGAAGGCAGACGCTTAACGACTGAGCCACCCAGTCGAGTCCACATATATGTGCATTTTTTTTTTTTAAAAAGAGATATACCCAAATACATAAGTGCATACAAACTGGTATAAATTTGTCTTTGCACAGATTATACTGAAGGACACATAAAGTGAAAATGGTAGGTACATATGGAACTGGAAGACTGAGGGATGGAGACTTCCTCTACTGTCTTGAATCATTCACCACAAATAAATTCAAAAGGGATGTGAATGGAAGGAGGGAGGCAGGGAGGGAATGGGGGAGGGAAAGGGGACGAGGGGATCTAAGAAAGGAGGGAGGGACTGAAGAAGTGGGAGGAGGGAGGCAGGGACTCCGCGACACAGTATAAAGAAATTACCAAACAAAACGCATCTTCAATCCTGTATAAAGCCCCAAGTAACCAACTCACGATACAGAGAATTCGAACATATCATTTGATAATTATTATTCACATTCTCTACAGTTCATTTTAAATTTTGCTCATGCGATCTCTGTTTCTAAAACAACGTTATGTACATTTTCTCTCATGTTTAGAGATTTCTGCCTTCAGTAGTATGAAACTATGGTGCTCCTAGAGGCTCACGACAGGTCTACTTGCTGGTTTCAACCTTTTATCACCACAATATAGGTTGCTTTTTCCCTTTCAGTACTTTTAGCCTTGGATTTGATTTTCCAATATTAATATGTTTGGCTTTTGTTATCATTATGGTCATTAATAGCTTTTGCTTACATTATCTTCTCTCATTCTATATTTTCATCTCCCTTGGGTCATTTCATTTCATGTCTCATAAAAAACACAGATGGATATAAAATTGTCGAAGCTCTAGTTCTTTGGTTTTTAACAGGGTTCTTTAAACCATTTACATTTATTTCTCGGACTTTCTCTCTCTCCCGGTCATCGCTTTGGTGTGTATTCTATTTATTGTTCCCTATTATTTATTCTTTGGTAAATGTATCAGATTGATTGTTATTTGTTTTATGCATTGTTTTTATTCCATGCTTTTGCTTTAATTGCTCAGATGTTGTACTCCTGTTTCTGTTACTTAGTAGTTTACTCAAGTGTCTAACACATACATTTAAACTTAGGTTGCATTTACGGAAGGCTCACATTTATCTACTGAAGCCTGGATTCAATAGGTACTTATAACCTCCTGTCCTCTCCCCTACTCCCTGAGCTTCCACACCGTGAAACTATATGGGAATTTAGTTCTAAATTTTATTATATTTTAAATGATTAACATTCAATTAAATAATTAATGCTCCATTATAAATTATGCTTATTTTTCTGCTCACTACCGTTTCCATATCTTCCTTTTGAGTTAGTTTTTAATATAGCTGAAGTATATTGTCTATTAATCATTTCATGTAAGTTTCACAAGTGGCATATTTCTAAGTGTTTTGTTGCTTAAAACATTTCTGCTTTACCTTGCTACTTGAATGGCAGGTTGATGTGGTCTAGAATGCTATTTTCTCAGAGCCCTCTGAAAATACTAATTATACGCACTCTAAAGTCTCCTTTCCGGTGCTCTCTTAATTACATCTCTTCAGATATTCCTTTTTCTGTAAAACGCAGTGCCTGTCTTTCACACTGACTGTTCTCCCCTAACGTATCAGGATTTTTTTATTAGCCCTTTCCCTTTAGCCCTGTCCGTGCTCAGCCTCTAAGCAATGACCAAAGTGGGCAAACTGGCCTTGCAGGCTGCCCCCACCACTGCAGACATGGCCCTACCTCCCAGGTTTGCAATGGCTACCTAGAAGCGGGAAGGAGGAAGCTCCCCTCCAGTATGCCTTCCCAGCAGCTCCCAGCCAGACCCATCTTGGGTCCTACCCATCGCCTCCCAGCTCAGAGCTCCCCTGGGACCATCAGCCCCTTCTTCATCACCTACTCCTACTCCTACTCCTACTGTGGGCTGTGGATTCCTCCTTGGGATTTGCACTTACATGGAGTTACAATGACCCTGCACCTGAGGCCACAACTACACACCAGGAGCAGACAGACCAGACCATAAAAATGCGGTCCACCCAAGTTCCCACCACACGCTTGCAACCAAGACAGGTATAGCACTTCATATCAGTCCTCTTTGGAGCATTACCGAGTTCGGTACAGAGTCAGAGAGGCCTAAGCCTTGGGGTGGAACCAGTCTCTAAAGTGAATCTGCTTAGGACTGCTAAATACAGCCACGGTCTCCCCTCACTGGGATAGGAAAAAATAAATAAAAAGACCACCAACGAGGGGCACCTGGGTGGCTCAGGGGGTTAAGCATCGGCTCAGGTTATGATCCCGGGGTCCTGTGATCAAGGCCCCTGTCCCTCAGACTCCCTGCTCAGTGGGGAGCCTGCTTCTCCCTCTCCCTCTACCTGCTGCTCTCCCTGCTTGTACGCATTCTCTCTCTCTCTAATAAATAAATAAGTAAATATATAAATAAAAGTCTAAACAAAGAAATGCACCAGGGAGAAAATCTACAATGAAAGGCAACTTAGCAAGTGCTTAAGAGCCCAGACTCGGGGCAAATGCATATTCTTCTCTTCAAATGTGTGATCTTAGCCAAATTCCTTAACCACTCTGTGCCTCACTTTCCCTATCTATAAGAAGGGGACAATACCTCAGAATTGTTATAAAATTAATAAACTTAGTGCATCCACTGTGCCTAGGATGGGCACACAGGAAGTCCCCATAAGAATCTGCTCAAGGGACTAATATTATCAGGCAACTGCTGCCACCCTGCTCAGTAGAAGAGACTAACCTATGCCTCTATTTTTGGAAGGAGTGCATCTCTCTTGGCAATCTTCTGACTTCCCACAGAGGGATTACTGCCAGGGACATCTCTGCAGAGCAGATCCCTCAGAAGGTGTGGAGATGACAAGCCCCGGGGCCCAGACACCCTAAGGAGACCTGTGACTACCTGGAACAACTCCTTGTGGCTCAGCAGACTTACCACCCCTCCTCTGTTTCCGGAGCCAACTGGCCAGGAGTGACCAGCTGCAGTGCCTCATACACTCTCCAGGCACAGCTCAAAGAGCCGGGTCCCCAGGCTCGGGCCACCTGCTTCTGCCAGGATCATGTGCCTGGCAGAGCCCTCCCTGGCCTTTAGAAGAGAACATCTCTTAATCAGTCCTGGGGGTCCAGGTGGACTAGGACTGATCACTACTGCACCCTCACTGCCAGGCCTGGCCAACAAGTCCCTTTTCAGTCCCTTATCTTAATTTCACCAGCATCCAAGCTTTGCGGATTACCAGCTTAAATGCTTGAGGATGATGGGGAGGGACAATGAGAAAGCAGTTAGAGATGGTGTTGCTCTGGGTTATAGAAAAGAACAGGACTGTTTAGGATCTGGGGAGTGGAAGCAGATGGAAAGAGCAGACTGATGAAAGGTCCTATTTTTTTTTTTTTCTTTGGGTTTCTGTTTTTTTTTTTTTTCCTTCTTTTCATATCGACCAGACCGATAATAGTCTAAGCAAATATTTCTCAGGCCTTCTCACTACCTCTTCCATTGTTACTTTGGCCTCACAACCCCGCTGAAGGATGTATTTGTTTGCATTTCTCATTAAGGCAACAGGTCTATTTACTAAATCCTAGAAATCAATAGTCTCTTTTGAAGATGTGCACGTCCTCGCCTTGCTTTCCTGGAGAGGGCTTCTTAGAGCATAGAAATGCATCGCGTGCACGCACAGCTGTCATTTTTTTGATGGTCAACAGATGCCCAGGGTCTACCCAAAGCATGTCAAACAGTAAAAACAACTACAGGAAAAATGCTTTTCATCAGAGAATGCTGGGGCCACCCTAAGACTTGTGGGTGCCCTAAACACTAATGATCTGCTTTCTCAAGGAGGGCTATTCATTAAAATATTGACAGAAGGACACCTGCTGCGTAAAAGAGGGGAGTGGAATCCCCGTGGCCACGGCCTTCTCTCCACCTCTCCTTCAAACTTGCATACCCACCTCCAGAGAACAAAAGCCCCACAATTAACCAAATCTACACTCTTTAAAGGCCATTTAGTGACTTTAGGACCCACCTAAGGCCTTTGGGTTCCTTATACTCCACTCCATGCAGAGCCCGATGCCAAATTATTCCAACAATTCAACCAAAGCCATTCTCACCCAGAAAGGAATTCTGGTCAATATAAATGTCCCCACTTCATGACATTTCCAGGGATGCTTTTGTGCCCTTTAGATCTCAGAGCCCCAGACAGCTCTCCACAGCCCAGTGAGCGCAGAATGGGAACCAGGTGGAAAGAAGGAGCAGGGGGCGGAAGGGAAGCTGTGCACTTAGCCTCAGGGCTGACTTTCTGGAAAGGAGGGCAGGCCAGAGGCCAGAAGGACCCCGGGGTTCTGTGAGCGTGAGGCCACTTTCTAAAGACAAAAGCAAAAAACATGAGGGAGTCCGCAGGATGAAAGGGACATAGAACGTGAAATCACGGTGACACGCCAGGTTTGGTCACATGGAATGTCATTCACAGAATTTACAGGGATTTGGTTTCCGGTTGTTCCTTCTGGTTTCTTCCCTTCAATAGAACACTTGAGTTGGGCTTGAAGAAAAGGCACCACCTACCTCTCCCACAGTGCCCAGCTCCAGGGAAACTGACGAGAGCCACAGAATGTAACCCTTAAGTTTTCTAATAGCCACGCTTTAAAAAAAAAGAACCAGGTGAAATTAAATTTAACACCCCCTTTACCTAGTATATCCCAGATAGCATCATTTCAACACACAGAAATACGAAAACGTATTAGTGATTTTAATACTGTATATTAGACAATGCAGTCATGGGGGGCTCTTAGCCTCAAGGTGAGATTAGTTCCTGTTCCCAGGGAATTTCAGTCTGAAAAGACAGCGGAAGTTTGAAGACTCTCTGTCTGTGAGTTAGAGTTACCTGAAGGTCTATCCAGGGGTGGGCGGGCCGAGGGGGTTGGGGAGGGGAAGAAACAGACAAAAAGAGGTAGTTTAGTGTAGTGCATCAAGGTCAAGGCTCAGCTTTGGACCTAGACCCTGAACTCTGCCTCTTCTTAGAGGAAGGACTGTGGATAATGTACTTAACTTCACCAAGGTTGTTTCTTAAGATCACAGGGCTGTTTTGAGGCCTGACCCTAGCAAATGGTAGAGAAATATTAGCTCCAATTGTATAAATTATGAAATCTTTATCATTTGTATATATGTTCTATAAATCATATATACTAAATATATAAACATCTAATTTTAGAAGAGGAGAGGCAAAAGGAGAGGAAGAGGCAGAATCTTCTCTCTTTTTCTTTTTTTAAAGATTTATTTATTCATTTGAGAGAGGGCAGAGGGAGACAGAGATAGAAAGGGAAAGAGAATCTCCAGCAGACTCCCCATTGAGCATGGAGTCAGGTGTGGCTTGATCCCACGACCCCAAGATCATGACCTGAGCTGAAATGAAGAGTCAAATGCTTAACTGACTGAGCCACCCAGGGCCCCCTTTCATTCACATGTTTGTTAACACTCGGGCATATTCTCTGATTGCCAGAACACTGAAGAGAAGATTTCTGATCTGTCAATGGCTGATAAAGCCCTAGAGGAGAGCAAGAAAGAGAATGAGAGAGAGAAGAGAGGTAGTTAGCTAGTGAGGTCGTGAGATGAATATGGAAGGAGAAGACAGAAGGGGAACTCCACTGCAGGCAAACAGGGACTCCCTGCACAAGAGACCCAGACACCAGACTGGCCCTGTTCTCTGTGTGAAAACACTGAAGGAAGGACGAATTTCGAGTTAAATAACGGGGGGCCTTCTCCTGGACTGCTACGCGGCTGGTACCGAGGGCCCAGAATGACTAGAGCCCCTTCTAGCCACATCAGCTCTGAGTACAAATCTGTGCACAGCAGAGAAGAGGAGGAAGGAAGTGATCAAGGATGGCAGATGGCTGCCAGTACCCAAAGGGTCCTCTATACCCCGAGCTCTTCCTCCATAGGTGACAGTGGGGTGCCCATAACACGTCCCCTCCCCCATCAAAGTCCCATTGCCAGCTCCAGGTGATAAAAAGATGGCGTGAATTAGGACATCCATGGCAGGACACATTAAGCCTCTGGAGCCCTAAGATTCTACCCCATCTCTCCTTTGACCCCCAATATCCCTTTCTAGGGATCCTAACAGGGTCTCTTACTCTCTGCTTGGCCATGTGTTCACAGAAGCTCTCAGCTGGCAAGGTAGTTCACAGCTCTGCCTCTTAGAAAGACCTCCCCTATATGAAGCCACAATATGCTTCTGCCGTCAGTCCTAGCTCACCCCTAGGGTTGGTTCCGCCCTGTGGACAGGTGCAATATCTCTTCGACAGGTCCATCTTCAAATCCACAAAGGCAGCCATGGCACTGCCCCTGGCGTTGTGAGAGTGGGCGCCAAACTAACAACTTTGGGTTCTGGAGTTCCCTTGTCTTTGGTCAAGGTTTCCAGGCCCTTCCTTGCTCCAGAATCGGCTACATTTTTTTGAACATCCTCTTAAATTGCAACGCACAGCTTGGAGCAACACTCCTCCCACTAGGCATTCAGCAGCGTTGGGTACAGTAGGCTATTGTTTGAGATGCTCGGCTGGGCAGCCCCGCTGAACGTCTGCCTTACCATCCTCCCAGCTGATCAAGGCTCCTTCTTCTTCTCCCACAGTAGACACTGTCTGTTCTCCTCCCACAGGGTCTCTCCTACCTACCCCCCACCTCATCCACACCACCCGCACCACCCCAGCCCTGTCTCAGCCCTGGGTTTCTTCATCATTGCTCACCCAGGTGACTGACTCGGGCTCTGCAGGCTTTACTGATCCCACCCTCTCCCCTCTGCACTCCATCTGTCACCCTGTTGCGAGGTGGTTCTTTCTGACCCATAAATCAGTCCACATCACATCCTTATACAGAAACAAAGGCAACTCCCCATGGCCTTCACAGTTGGTGTTAACTTCATGCTGGAGCATTCCAACTGCCAGGGATCTGGCTATAAGCTATGTAACCCCATGGCCCTCTACAACCTTCTAACCACCCTGGACCCCTTTCCATTCCCTTCAGCCCAAACAGTCATACTTCCTCCCTGGTCGTAGAATGCATTTGGCCATCCTTCAAAGCCCAAAGTCAAAGTCCTTTCTCTGTGTTGTCTTTAACAACTGTGGAAACTCTACAGCACATGCTCTGTATTGTCTTACTGGGCCATTCATTTTCCATTTTTTTTGCTCATTTTCCCCTTTCCTTTTCAGCTGGACACAGTCCCTATATTCAAAGGGGTTCCAATTCCAGTGTGAGAAATGGACAAGGAAAGTGCATACAGAACCATGAATGTTTCAAAGGAGGATGGCCATAGGAACCTAGGGGCAAGGAGTAAGTGTCTAACCAGACAGATTTGGGTGAGAGCTCCACGGAGAACAGGTCCTGACATAAGTGGGAGGTCCAGGCAGAGGGAGTTAACTTGAGGAAGCCATATGACAAGTGAGATCATGAGCCATGGAGGGAAATGAATATGCAAATTTGCGACTGCTGTGTAGAAAAGGGATGGGTCATGGAGGGGATGCAGGTGAGAGACTGGCCAAGGCTAGTTCACACAGGGCACTGAAGGTCACATTTACAGTCTTGGGCATCAGTGAAGGTTCTAAGTAGGGGAGTGACATGCTGAGATTTCAAGCTCAGAAACACCATTTTAGCAAGAGTGTGGAGAATAGAGGAGAGCCAGGTCGGAGCAGAGGCAGGGAGACCTGTTAAGAGTCTGGAGCAAACCTAGAGATTAGACAGTGGATCCAAAGATTGGTGAGCAGACTTCAAGTGTGAAGGAGTAACAGAGGTCAAATGGTAAACCTGAACACTGAACAAAGAGGAAGAAGGATACATGCTGGGTTTCTATTTTGTTTAAACTACCTCCAAAGAGACAGCAAGGTTTCTGTCTGAACAGACTACTCTACCACAGGAAGACAAAAATAATTAAATAAACAAGTGAGATAAACATATAAAGTCACATATGTATAATTGCAAAGCGAAAAAATAGAGGAGGAGGTGGGAACAACCAACCAAGGAGGTAATAATTAAGCTAAAAACTGGATGAGGGGTGTCTGGGTGGCTCAGTCAGTTAAGTGTCCACCTTTGGCTCAGGTAATGATCTTGGGGTCCTGGGATCAAGTCCCCACATCTAGGCTCTCTGCTCAGTGGGGAGCACTTCCCCCTCTCCCTCTGCTCCCCGCCCCCACTCATGCTCTCTCTAGGAAGTAAATAAAATCTTAAAAACAGTAACAACAACAAACAAACCTAGATGACGGTAAGGCAGGAAAGACGTGTTAGGAAAGTATTCTAGGCACAGGAAGAGCAACATGCAATATGGGACATAAAAGGGAGAGGAAAGGGGGAGGAGGAAGGTGCCTGGAATGAGTTCAGAAAGGGGAAGCTCCTATAGGGCCTCACAGGTCATGAAAAAAAGTTTGACTATTTCCCAGGAGACTGGCATGATTTGACCATGAAGAGATCCCCCCCAAGCCCCACCCCCACCTTGGAGGTTGTCACAACACAGTCCTCAGATCCTTGGGGAAGAGCAAAGCAGTTTCCCAACTTGGCTTTTCCTGGGGAATCGACCACAGGAAGCCTCCCAAACCACAGGAGCAAACTTAATTTAGGAAAAATCTTACCCAGCATCTGTAGCGACATTATTCATCAGCTATCCAGGTGCAGGAGGGTCTACAGCAACGTGGGGACCAACCGGGGCCAAAGAGAGAACCAAGTCTCTAGGGTATGACTGCCATGTGTGCAGCATTTACTTCTGTCAGCAGTCTCTTGTCAGACAGAGCACGAGGACCTGGGGCATGGTGGCAGACTGGAATAGCGCCAACAAGGACTCTTATAACTGGAGCCCTGTGCAGAGATGCAAGCAAGGAGGAGGAAGCCGGGGCACTGGCCAGGCCAGGCGGTGGCAAGAGCGCCTATGCAATGATTGGGAGTGATGAGTTTGAGATTCCAAGATGGGAAAAGAAAGGCTGAGGAGAAAATACGGCTTTGTGCCTCTTCCAGTGAAAGAGTGACTCAGCATTAGGATCACACCTGTGGGTGGTGTCCGGTCTCTCCACTTCGGCTCCCATCATGAGCTCACCGGATCATGGGATCGAGCCCGCCTCAGGGCTCTGTGCTCAGTGAGGAGTCTGCTTCAAAGATTCTCTCCCTCTGCCCCTCCCCCACCCAAATAAATAAATAAATCTTAAAAAAAAGAAAAGAAATCACAGCTGTGGGACACTTGTCTCTTTTGGTTTCCCCAAGAAGAAACAGAGGTAATTATTTCTGAAGTTCTAATGAGGAAAAAAAAAAAAATGGAAAAAGCCAAGATCAAAATGAACCCATCAAATGAAGCTAGGTATGACAAGCCCTCTATTTTCCTCCCTCCGGTTTCCACGCCAGGTCTCCTCTGTACCTTGAGGAGCCGAGAGAACTTTTTTAAATTAGAAAAAAGGACTTAGAACCAGAGCTCACAGGAAGAGGGAGACAATCAATGGCAAATGGGCCTCTCATTAGCAAGTGCTGTTCTGTTTTCTCTTATAAAGATTAAAAATATGAGGGCCTGCCATGGTGCTTTGGTCACAGTCATCTTCCCTGTCCTGACTCTCTCCCTCAAAAAACAAAATAAAACAAAACAAATCCCCAACATTAGATGAAGACCATTTTCTATTATCTCTAGATTCAGAGACGATTGTTCCTTTGGCTCGCTATCAATGTGGCTGGGGCCATCCCATACACACTGGGGTGTTGGGTTCTCTTGCCCAGTCACTAGGATTTCATCAATACCCTCACAGTCGAATGGTGCCCATGTGTTCGTGATCTCACAGATACACCATTGTCATGCTGCATTATGGCTTTCCTTGGATGGGGGAGGAAGGTGGGGGGAGCTCTGCCTAAGTTCCAGCGTGTACAAAACACTGCTGTCAGAATTTTACCCCAGTAGTAGCCTGGGCATGTCATTCTAATCACAAGGGAACCATATTGGCTCCTTGTCAAATGTTGAATTGATTTTAAAATTGCTTTGATGACTTATATATTCTGTGCACAGTTTGGGGCCTCTGTTTATCTCCCCGTATGAGCCTAGACACAGCTTGAGAGCATTTGAAGCTTGTTCTATTGGCCATTGGAAAATATAGGTTTGAGTCACATGGAGCATGTACTTTTGGTTGCAAGAGTCTCACATTTGGAGTTCATTCCTGGCTGGCCTCCAAAGCACGGAATGAATAGATCCATTTAAGATGAAATTTCAGCTTTATCTTTACACAGAACGCTACTGAATTAAACATATACATAAGTTGTGCATGATTTTATTTGGGGTTATACAGCACATGAGAGCTTGAAAGAAGAGAAGAGAAAAAGAAAACAAAAACACCACCGGGCCTACTGGTTAAATTGGTCACATGCTACCTAATCTACCTTCCAAGTTCAGCCAGGTGCTCCAGACAGCAGGGATCTGACTTTTGCCCGAGTCTCCCTCCGGGAGAGATCAGAAAATCTTGCCAGCCTCCAGTGAAAATTCAGAATTGGCCTAGAAAGATGAGATTTTTGTTCAACTAGGAATTGATTAATAAATAAAAGAAAGGCGGAAGGAACTGAAATAAAACCAGGAAGAAATCTTAACTGTGGGCCTCCAGGGGAGGCTAAGCTTTTGTGCCAGGCGTTAGATTAGGGAGGATGATAATTAGTTGAAATTAGGAAAATGGGAAGCAAGACAGGAATGTGATAGCCTGGAAAACCAGGGTCCTCAGAGCTCTGCTTGTCTGATCATGACTGGGCACCATTTTCCCTTGCGGGGGCGGGGGGAGTGAAACACAAAATTCTTTATGCTCATGGACATGTCTGATGGATTAAATGAAAATCTAACCTGGGATATCTATTACATTGCAAGATGCATGCTTAACACACACGCACTCGGTAAGAAATGTTTATGATGGGAGGCAGAGATGAGTCAAGCCTGCTTTTTAAAATCCATCAGGTTAATGCTGATGCTCTCCAAGGTCCAGAGAGCACTTTCTGATCATCTTTTGTTCCAATCTATCTTGGAAAGAATTCAGTTGTTTCAATCCTGTCTCCAGAGAATTAGAATCCCCTTAAGTCTTCTCCCTGGATGTACAGTAATAGCAAGCAGGTCCTAAACCAGCATGCCTCACCCCATTTTGGGGTTCAATGTCCACTAGAAGAGTCCGAAAGAAATTGATGTTACAGCCAATCCTGGCCATGGTCTACCAAAACTGTCACTTCATTTTCCAAAACACAGGGCCTGAATGCTGAGTTCGACAGAGAAGAGCACAGTGAGTCTGGGACGGGAGCCCAGCTGAACCATTCATGGCTCTGAGGTTGCCAATCCGGGTCTGAAAGGGTGAACCCCAGTCTGTCTCTGCCTGTCAATGTGTTTCAATATAATGGTTTTAAGTCTGAAAATCTGAAGTAGGTTTCCGATGAAGCCAAGCTTAGGCTTTAGGACCCCGCACTTTGTACAGACCTTGTGAGGGACCCTAAGTATGTATTCTCATGCTCACGGGTTTTGATAAAACTTGTGGAAGCAAGGTACTTTAATGACCATCGCCGTTATGCTAATTACCAAAGGGACTACTGTCTCTTTCCACTCTGACTTCCATCCCCACATTGGGAGGCCACAGAGAGGCCATGCTCACGGTGAGTATCTGAGAAGGGGAAGCTGACTGGGAATCCCTTGGCTTGGGTTCAGGATGCTATTTTTAGGAGGTTTTCGGAAGCTTCCGTGTTAAGCAATTGCTAGTCACGCCAGAGTTACAAATGCCTTCAGAGATGGTCCCATCCCCACAGGGCCAATTCTCCCAGTATTGGGACATGAAGGGACAAAGCCTGAAATAATATTATGATGGGAATTTGTCCCACAGCGCCCAGCACCAAAAGTTTGTGGGTGGCAAGGGAGAGAAAAAGTTGGGTAACACTTAGCTCCCAAGCCATTCTGTCGTTGTCGTCTTCTTTTTTTCCTGGATTTGTGACAGTGGCGGTATGTGACAGCTTTTTAAAATATATGATTTGCTGTGATTTCGTTTCTCAGTCTAAATTCCTATTTCTTTTTACATGTAACTTACATTTGTAATTGTGCACTATTTTCCTAAAGAGCCCTAAAAATTATTCACCCCTGCCAAGGATCCAAGAAATCAACTAGATAGCATCAGAGACTATATAGACAAAGGGTTAGTGTAATAAGACTCTCCAGAACCTGAGATTCCAGAAGCCAAAGAGGCATATGATCCAAACCGCCAGAGATTCTGGTGTACCTGGCTCTGACCAGTCCATGACTGGATTCTAAACAAGATTTTTCACTCTAAACAACTTCTTCCCGAGAAAAACAGAGTACCCTTGAAGAAGAGCCAAATTCCTGCTAGGGTCACAAAGCATGTGCCATGAGTCTTCCCCATGCAGCTGTCTTCCTCCAAGGGCTGGTCAGAGTCCCCTGGCAAAGAAACTGTGATATCCTGTCACAGATACCTGGTTTAACTCCTATTATTACTTAACCTCAAGATAAGAGGAATCAAATCCCAGAGCCCCTCCCATCACTTCAAGTCCTCATTTGTGTTTCTCCAATAAGCCATGCTCCTCAAACATTTGACGATAAAAGGAAATGAAAACCAAGCTCAACATGATTTACTTAATCACTAGAATACACTCTGTCTTCCAATCCTTAAAGCTCTTGGGTATTCTTTTCTGCAACACAAGACTTGGTTTAGTGTCCTAAAGTGATTCCGATATCTCTGGACTTCTCTTTTTCTCTCATAGCCCACCTATAAACCATTCTCCAAAGGATGTTACTTAATAAAAGAAGGCAGCTGATGGAAGGTAGCATGGTGTCAGGACCTACTGTGACACATACTTCCTCCTGCTCCACAAAACACAACTGGGACATAAAGCCTTGAGCAGTGTAAGTCCATCAAATGGGGGAAAATAAGGTATTTCCGATATAGGCTATTCGCATGCTTATCCTTGCACAGAATTATAGCAAACTCGAAACAATGTAAGAAGAAAAGTATAATAACTTTGAAAGAGTAAAGAATAGGCAAGTTTAAATCTCATATATGAATACTGACAAAAAAGTTCCCAGGTATATGAAGCTACTTAGAAGTGTGTGGGCCTTACAGGGCTCCTTCCCACCACTGCTGTTACGCATGCTTTGGGTTGGCAACCGGTTCCAAACCCACATTCTCTGAGATGTATTATCAACGATTACTAGTTTAATAAAACAGATCTTATTTTCAAAAGCATCAGACTGCAAGTGTAATAAAAAACACAGTCACATCATTTCAAATGTCTACAGCTAAAGACCACATTGAACGTGAATGTCACTGAACGTCCCATTCTTACAGTATCCATTACCAACATAATATAAACAGCAAAGTTTTATCAGAAAGTTCTCCAAACCATAACCCACATTTTAGGAGAGCTGGCCTTCAAGATGGCCTCCAGTAGTCCCTGCTTCCAGGCATTCACACGCCTGTGTAGTCTCCTCCTACACGGTATCAGGTTTGGTGAGTGTGGCCATTAGAATACAGTAGAAGCCATGATATGTCACTTTTGAGATCAGGCCTATATTGGAAATATAGCCTATACTGGAAATATAGGATAGTCTATATTGGAAATACCTAAGACTGTGGCTTTCGGGGCACTCTTGCTTTTTCATTCAATCTCAACCTCTTTCTCTTTTTTTTTCTTCTCTCTCTGTCCTCCTTCCCCCTCCCCCACCCCTTCCTGTGAGCTGCCCTATGGAGGGGGGCCTGTGGTGGAAACACAGAAGCCTCCAACTGACACCCAGGAGGAACTGAGGCCTGTGGATGGACATCCGGGTGGATGGAGATCTGACTGGTGCAGTCCCCAGTCCAAAACCCAGTCCAAACTTCAAGAACTTACTGGTTGAGGGCATATCTCTATGACCTCATAGAGATGAAAAGGCCTGTGTGTACATTTGAGAGGGTCACATGCTGAAGACATAATCACCTCCCTCTTTCAACCGAAATACAAACAAGGGTACTTAGAGGCCATGAGAATGGGGTAGAGTACAAACGAAACCATAAACGGTTCTGGTTCTGTTTTGGCTTCAGGCACATCACAGCTTCTTAATCCAGGAGGAAGAACCACGCTCAGACTCCACATTTTAGAGGCATGTTTAAATCACTTGGCACGGAGTTTCCTGCAGGAGATTTCTTTGATTGACTTTGCATTTGCTGTGCATTCAGAGATTGTTTCTGATAAGTCAATTAGTGCTTTTCAGAAACTGTTAACTTATGCAATATGTCAAGTAAAAAATGCATTCTCTAACCTATCAAGGGAATAGAACATGAGATATTCAATTCTGAAAGTTCCCAAGGTAGAAGTCAATAGCTGCTAAGTCACTGGTATTTCTGGTCAGATTCTACAGACAAGTCAATATTTCTATCCCAAAACTCTGGAGAGAAGCAGAGTAGATTTCCTAGTGATGATGCATATTTTAAGTAGCCCCTTTCTTAGGGTTCCCCGGGGGGCTCAGTTGTTAAGCATCTGCCTTTGGCTCTGGTCATGATCCTAGAGTCCTAGGATCCAGCCCCCCCTGCTCAGCGGGGAACCTGCTTTTCCCTCTGCCCCTCCCTATCCACTCATGCTCTCTCTTTCTCTCAAATAAATCTTAAAAAAAAAAAAAAAAAAAAAAAAAGCCCCTTTCTCCTTCTCTCTTCGTCCTTCCCATGGAGGACTCTCACTGGTGACTATTCTGCTACCTTATTCTAGAGCGGACAGACTATGTCTGGTTCATTCCTGAGTCCCTCTCACAGTGCTCATCATGGGGCAAGTGTACCCTAGACACGTGCAATGGTTTGATGTCAAGCCCTTCCTTCCCAGGCAACAGCTGATGAGATTACAAGAGAGGACAGGGACGGTAAAATAAAAAGCAAAGAACATTCTAAAGCAGCAAGAAAAATAATACATATCTTTATAATATCTTTATGGATGCTTGCTTGATTCAAAGATGAAATAAACTCAGTATACTAAAATAGAACAAGAGCTAGTGTGTAACCAAGAAAGATGCAAAGCCAAAGCAACACATACTAATTTGCCAGAACAATATAGGGATTTTTCTGATTCCAAAAAATCACCAATCTTTGCACATTTTAAACAATCCAAACAAGAAAAGCGCTATATTTTTGTTATGTCATAATGGGTCATAGTGAGTAATTTTTCCATCTACGTTCCCACTGAAAATGTGCTTCCATTAAGAATTTACTGCTACTCAGTCCTGGAATTTGTCTCATAAAAAACACAAAGACATCTACTCAGTTATGTCGTAAACTTCTCATTCCAGGCAACCAGGAAATAGAACTTTATTTACCAAGTTAAAATAGAAGCTGCAATAAATAATTCGCTGCCAGAAGGCTAAAAATACCTTTTACTCCTAATTACTATTAAAATAATACGAGGAAATGCTGGAGCCCTATTTTCCAGGACTTCTGGCTATGCAAATGCCAAAGTGTCACTTGGCAACAGCTGGACAAACAAGAGAGTTTTGTGTCAATCAAGACAAAGCAACTGGGATGCCTGGTGGGGGAGGGGGACGGGGAGAGGAGGGCAGTTGGCATTTCCTTTATGAACAAGATTATTATCTGCATCCTACCCCAGCCCTTCCATATTTTCTGTTTTCCCCCAAAATCACTTGTTAATTTCCCATTAGGCTGAATCAAGAGGAAAGATTCTCAAGTACTGAACAAGCATCTGGTCACAACATGAAACAAGTGTGTTGATGAACTGGCACCTTTATAAAATTTAGTTTGACCAATGAAGCAAGTAGTCTGTAAGAACTTGCACCTTCTACAACATCTGTCACTAACTGAATTTTCAACTGCTCTAAATGTCCTATCTGCTGAATAGTTCCCACATCACTAATCAGTTCAGCCTGACTTTGCTAAGCGAGTTATCTTCTGTGGACTTGGATACCAAGTACACATTGTCCAGCAGACCAGCTGGACAATGGTTCGAACCTCACTGCACCACACGCCAGTTGTGTGGCCCCGGGCAAGGGACTTCAGGAGATTCTCAGCAAAGGCAAAGAGGAGGGAACAACAGAAACTACTTCATAGGGTGGGTCTGAGTATTAAAAGAGGTAATGAGCATTTCACATGCCTGACACAGTGTTGGGCATAAAGTTAGTACTTAGGAGGTGTTGGATTGCACGATGCTTCCCATTCTTTATTTTAGTCTTATATCTGTTGTTAATATTATGACTATTGCAAAACGAGGATGGGTGACTTCCTTAAAATAAATGTCCAGAGGTGTACCCAGATATAAGAGCTTGACTATAGCCCATGCATTGATGGACAATGTTATTAAAAGGTATATTTATTGGGGTGTTGGGGTGGTTGAGTCAGTTAAGGGGCTCTCGATTTTTAAGGGCCTGACTCTCAGTTTTGGCTTGGGTCATGTTTCCTGGGTCTTGAGATCAAGCCTTGGTCAGACTCCATAGGCATGGAGACTGCTTAAGATTCTCCATCTCTGGGCCACCTGCATGGCTCAGTTGATTAAGCATCTGCTTTTAGCTCAGATTATGATCTCAGGGTCCTGGGACTGAGTCCTGCATTGGGCTCCCTGCTTTATGGAGAGCCTGCTTCTCCCTCTCCTTCTGGGCTCCCCCTGGTTGTGCTCTCTCTCTGACAAAGTAATAAATAAAAATCTATATTAAAAAAAAAATTCTCTGTCTCCCTCTCCATCTGCCCCTCTGTCCTCCCTGCTCCATGCTCCATCCCTCTATCTTTAAAAAAAAAAAAAAAGGTACATTTTCAAGCCCATATATGTTTATAGGTCCATGATACGCACAGAAGAAATAGGGAACAAGCTTTATACTCTCAAAATCAACCAGGAATGTTCTCTGGCCCTGTCTGGAGTCACCAGGCTCCTTCTCCCAATGTTCTGTGTGATAATCATTTGATAGCTGCTATTAAAAACATTCCATTCTCTTCTTAAACCCAGACCCTTAGACCCACCACGGTAATTCTCACCCTCCCCAGTGACAGAATTCACAGTACAAGGGATGAAAAGAACTCTTAAGAAATTCATCTCTACTCCAAAGAACAAAACCATAGCCAACAGGGATTCTGTAATTTACTCATGTCCTTATTCAAATGAAGATATGAGACACCAATAAAGGAAAGCAGGAAAGCTGTAGGCTAAATAACTCATCCGAAAGGGGAAAAAAAGGGGGGGGGGGGTTCTCTGAAATGAAGTCTTCTTCATAAAAGCAAAACTCCCCCAGGGCAAGTCAGCTGATTGGTTTTTAATGGAGTGCAAAGTTTAATCCAGTTACAAACTAAATCGTACCTAAATCAAATCAGAATCCCTCCAGCTGACTATAAAAAGAATCTGACAATGATGACATTCCTGTTGCTTTCTCAAAGACCTCACACCTCCATGCCACAGTCATCACTCTACATAATATAGGAATCATTTACCGGTAACTCTTTGAGTTAGGATTTATATTTAGTCAACTGCCTTTGGGGGAAAAAATAAAAATAAAAGAGAAACTGTCTTCTCTTTCTAAGGTCAGTAATAATCCAGGGCTTTTTGGAATAACAGAAGAGATAGCATACTTTATTTTATTTTTTTTAAATTTTATTTACTATTTATTTGACAGAGAGAGATCACAAGTAGGCAGAGAGGCAGGCAGAGAGAGAGAGGAGGAAGCAGGCTCCCCGCTGAGCAGAGAGCCCGATGCGGGACTCAATCCCAGGACCCTGAGATCATGACCTGAGCCAAAGGCAGCGGCTTAACCCACTGAGCCACCCAGGCGCCTGAGACAGCATACTTTAAAACAGGGTTATCAGTCATGCGAAAGTCAACTCTCATCTATTTTGAACTTCGCAAAAATAAACCACACAGCTGAGGTTTTGAAGTTCCGACAAACTGAGAAAATGATCATTTATGTCAATGGGTAGAACTCATCTGGCCATGGTAAAAAAAAAAAAATAGAAAAATGGGGGGCGGGGGGAGAAGGAGTTACCATTCATTGGGAATCTATATTATGTGTCAAAGAGTGGTTGTTCGGTAGATGAAGTCATTTACTCCTCATAACAATCCAATGGTGAGAATATTACTGTCCCAATTTTAGGAATAATCAAAGAAACTGATGTTCAAAGAGCTTAAACGGCCTGTCCAGAGTCCTGCAGCTGATAGTGACTCAGCCCCGAGAGACCCAAACCCATCCCTGGTCTTGACAATGTACCCTTAACCTCCAAATGGACGGGGGGTGCTTCACCCATGTTCACAAACATTGACTTTTAAATAAGTTTAAACAATTATTAACTTGGGTGTTGAGACCTCCAGGTGCATTTTGATAGAGCAATAACCATATAAACGCAAGACATGAGAAGTGATTTGCCAATGAGTAACAAAGCTAGAATGTCACAAAAGTAAACAGTTTAACAACTTAACCACCGGTGTCTCACTGTTGGTTATTTCGGTTTTTGTATTCTCAGATGAGGTGTTTTTCAGTTTGTGGGAGAAGGAAGGTGTAGAATTGCAATTAGTGACTCCAGACATTAGCCAGAGACGATCTGGTTATAAGAAACAAAACTCATTTAAATTAGCTTAAGTGAAATAGGAAGAACCTGGGGACTCAGGCCAGGACTGGCAAGGGGGAATGAACACATACTCTATCCCCCATTTTGCAAGGTGGCTTCTTTCTTCTCTCTCTGAGGGTAATATTCCCTGCCTCTCCACGCCCTGGGCAAAAAAAAAAAAAAAAAAAAAAAAGTCCCACTTTTATCATGTTCCAGTTGAAATATTTAACTGGAAAAAAGAAAAATCTCTGAATAAATTTGCAAATATTCTTTGGAATATCTGGCTCACTGGAAACAGATTTCTTTTCTGCTCCGGCAGCAGAAAGGGGCTCTTCAAACACTCAGGGCATCGACCTGGGACTTAGTCTGCTCAGGCTGTTATAACAAAATACCATCGAGGTGGTGGGTGTGAACAACACACATTTATTTCTCACAGTTCTAGAGGCGGAGGTCCAAAATTAAGGTGCTGATGAAGTTGATAGCTCCAGACAGCTGTTTTCTTGGAAGACACAGGAAGAGCTCTGGTCTCTTCATCTTATTGTAAGGGCATTAAGTCCCATCACTGAGACCCACTCTCCTGACCTCATATAAATCTAATTACCTCCCCAAGGCTCTACCATCTCCCAGTACCATCACACTGGGACACATACCTTCAATCGGTAACAACTTGGGTCACCACTGCCTTGGTTCTCAGACCTCCTCCCCTTACCAGTGTCTCTACGCGAGTCCTAGTCCCACTTTCCCTGGCCTTTCCTTCCAGCTGTAATCTTCCTTCTGTTGCTGGCACTTCTGTTTTCTCTGTTCCATCAACTGGCAAAGATCTGGAAGAGCTATTAGCCAACGACTTTGGAACAGAGGTAGTTTGGGCGATGCCAGTTTGAGCAGCAGGCACGCATCTCTCAGGCAGGTCTCTGATGGAGGCAGTCCCAAATATGGCAACCTGAGAGCAGATTTAGAAATTGCCCATTCCTGACATTTATTTTTCAGGCACTACCACCTGATACGGTATCTTGCACAAGTCACTTCTTCCCTCTCAAGTTCTGTTAAGAAGTGGGAAGTTCAGAGTAGATGAATCCTAATGTCAACATATCTGTGACCAAGATAGAAGGCTAGCTCTGCCACACCTCCCTTCAGTTAACCTGAAGTCTGTATTACTGAGACTGGGTGCTTAAGCTACATCGACCCTCATGTCCCAAATGGCCTTATCCGCATCCTTGTGAAAACCTTTATTCTTAGTCCTTCAAAAATCACAATCAGCCCAAAGAGTCAGGTTGTCTTTATGAGCTCTTTGCTACAACTAACACTCCAGGGGATCATGTACTCACTCATTCCTTTCCACCACTGCCTAGCGAGCATCTATGCCTGGCATAAGGAAAAGTGCAAACATGGCAGAATCTCAAAGGAAACTGAACATCGTCAAACAGCAGAGAATATTAGCAGTTTTTATGAGCATGAACCATTCTAGCGACTAAAAGACCTTTAAAGTTCAGGCAAATGGGAAAAAAATATCAGCGATGATGTTTGTCAAGGTCCTACATGTGGCTGGGACAGTGGAGTCCTTACCAGAGCAGCTTCAATAAGCTGTCACCTGGGGGAATAAGCAATGTCACAAAAATAACACAGCAAACACGGAGCATAAAGGGAAATGGGGAGGGTGGGGGTTGACTCTTGGTTGGCTCCTATCCCCCATCCAGCACCAGTTCTTCTTTTTTTACTACAAGTAGGGAGGGGTGTGGCAGAGAAGGGAAGGGTGTCAGGGAGCTGTCAATGATGCCATACTCTAATCGTAACCAGGAAGATTCACAAAGTCCCAGGCCGGCCAACCGACTGTGAGGGTCTTCCTGGTCATTTCATTAATGCCCATCACCATCATCACACAACCCAATAAAAGAAACCTGTGTTTTACATGACTGAATTTTCCCTACCTGAATTAGTCAGAGTTGTCCAGAGGAACAGAAACCAGCCTGCTTACCTACCTAGCTACCTACCTATCTATAGAGAGAGTGATTAGGAGGAATTTGTTGCAAGAGATTATAGAGACTGAGAAGTCCCACGATCTGCCATCTGTAAATTGGAAACCCCAGAAAGCGATGTGGCATGATTCAATCTGAGTCAGAAAGCCTGACAACCAGGGGTGCTGGTGGGGTAAATCCCAGCCCAAGGTCGGGAGAAGACGAAATGAGATGTCCCAGGTTAAAGTTACGAGGCCAAAATAAAAGGGGGAGGGTTATGAATTCCTCCTTCCTCTACCTTTGCTTCTACGTAGGCCACCAACAGATTGGAGGAGGCCCACCCACATTGGGGAGGGCAGTCTTCTTTACTGAGTCTACCAATTCAAATGCCAATCTTATTCAGAAATGCCCTCATGGACATCCTTAGGAATGATGCTTACTTTGTTATCTGGGCCTCCTGTAGCCCAGGCAAAATGACACATAGAATTAACCATCCTACCACCTACCACACTCTGCCATGGTGTTACTCTATGTGAAGAGCATATAAGGAGAGCTAAGGAGAGATGAGGGGGCCAGAATAATTAGAGAAATGTGAAGTAAAAGCAATTATGGGCTTTCCACAGGCAAGAAAATGTACTGAAAGCCTAACCAAATAAGAAAAAGGATGATCTGTAAGGCTCAGCTCTTCTGAATGTCTTTGTGCCCATGTTTTCTCTCCATTCCCATATTGCCATCTTGATTCATTCCTCATGGGCTGTATTCCCAGTTGTCCTCCCCATGGTTATGCTTCCAATCCTCCAACTGTATTTTCAAAATGAAAGGAGATTATCTTCTCCTATCTGATTCTACCACATGACTCCCCTCTCCAAAACCTGATTCAGTCTACATCTAATACCTGGACCTAGCATTCAAACTTCCTGTTCTCCATTCCAGTCAAACTGGTCTCACTCCCACGTACAGCATGCTCGTTCCTGCCTCTCTGCCACGCTCTTCTTCTTGAATACTTGACTATCTTCCATCATAGGCTTGAATCTTCTAGTCCTTCAAAGTCAGGAATGTTCCCCTCTCTTCATGAAAGTCGACTGTGACCACTCAGATATTCCCCAGGGAATGGTTCCTTCACCGAATGTCTACAATGTCAGGTCAAATTAGTTTGCAAGTAATGATATATTTTAACACTTTTTAATCTTGTCTCTCTAGTTAAGGCTGTCAGCATCTGGCATTCAGTCTCACAGGCTCTATAGGTGTCTAATAAGTACAATAATGAGCCATTATACTGGCCATATGATCTATGCTGTTATCTCTTATGTAACAAGTCACACAAGGCAGTGCCAATATCTTATCTGAAGTATTAGTCAAATGGTTTCCAGTGGTAGCACCTGGAGGATTTGTTGGGTGGTAGTAATACAGGCAAACTCAGGCCTTCACAGGACTGAACACACAAGAAAGACAGCATCAAAAGTCTAAACGGGGGACACCTGGGTGGCTCAGTGGGTTGAAACCTCTGCCTTCGGCTCAGGTCATGATCCCAGGGTCCTGGGATCGAGCCCCGCATCGGGCTCTCTGCTCAGCAGGGAGCCTGCTTCCTCCTCTCTCTCTGCCTGCCTCGCTGCCTCCTTGTGATTTCTGTCTGTCAAATAAATAAATAAATCTTTAAAAAAAAAAAAAAGTCTAAACGGTCAACTGAACATTCTGGATGTAAAGAAGATGTGGAAATATTTGTCATGTGTACAGGCCAAGGGCTCATGTAGGGGAGTCACGATGAGGGCAGTGAGGGGGCAGGCAGAAAGCACCAAGTGGAGCAAGAACTGAACTGAGAAGGAAGAGCAGGGGTGCCTGGGTGGCTCAGTCAGCTGGGTATGTGACTCTTGATTTTGGCTGAGGTCAAATCTCAGGGTTGTGGGATCAGGCCCCACATAGGGCTCCACACTGAGCATGGAGCCATCTTGGGATTCTCCCCTCTTCCCCTCTCCCCACACCTGTCCCCACTCAGGCATGCTTGTACTCTCTCTCTAAAAAAAGGGGGGGGGGACTATAATGAAGAGGAGCACAAAGAAATCTGTCCATACCTCAACTTGGATAAGGGAAGGGATCAAAGCAAAGAACTAAGGAAACAGCCACAAGATGTGGATGCTACCTGGTACCTATTCAGATCTGTCCCCGAAACAGGAGTATGTGCCTGTCAGAGCTGGAACAGAAAGGAGGGGGCTCATTGGTTGACCTGTTGGTTCTAACTCCAAGTATCTGACTATACAGTATCTAGTCACTGATTCCAGGTGTTGTGTGTGGGTTCTGGCAGTGATTCATTTGTTCATTTACTATTTTATTATGTGTTTACTGTTTGTTCCATTCCCTGCCAGTTGATGTTATGCACCATACACGATCCTGAGCCACTCCTTCAGGTGGAAATAAAGACTGATGAGAAGGAAGAAAAATGATAATGCAAGAAAAGCAGGCAAGGTCCATATGGAAGGAGGGCAAAGAGTAACCTTTCACAAATCCCGAGAAGAAAGGTCAACTCCAGAGGTGGCCCATGCTGTGGAAAGCACTCTGAATGCAGAGTTGTTTGAGCCAGCTTTTAAGAATGTTAAATTGTTTTGAGTTTCGAGTAGGTATTTTTTTTATTTTGCATTTTACTGTATCTGATATTGGGATAATAATTATAACAAATATTTAACTAGCCCTTGCTGTGTGCCGTGATACATTCTACGTGCTCTCTAAGTGTTGGTTCATTTGTTCTTCACAACACTGAGATGTGGACACAATTCTCAGTCCCATTTTGTAGGTGAGGAAACTGAGGCTCGGAGTGGTTATGGCGCTTGCTCAAGGCCCCCGTTTGTCAGTGGGGGAGCTGATGTTGACACTACGGACCTGGGGCCCAGAATCCCCGTTCATCAGTAGCCAATTTAAGGGAATACACACACAATTGATTTATCTATCCACCCCCGAACAGTTATTAAATCAAAGTGCATCTGCCAGCATGAGTTCCTTAAAATCAAAGAATTCGGTACCGCAATGAATTGGGGGTGGGGATTCAATGTGATTTAGCAAATGTTTACGTAGCTGTGGAGGACAAGAGATGAGTAAGATGCAGTCACTCTCCTGAAGGAGGTCAATACGTAGTGGGAAACCCAGAGAAGTAAACACCTCATTACAGCGCACTGTGTTAAAGGCTGTAGGACTATTTCGTTGTGTTGACAAAGCTTGTGGGCTGTTAAAAACAAAAGGATTCTTTCTGTTGGCCAGGTCTCAAAGAGGCTTCCTGGTTGGGGGAATCACTGAGCTGAGCCTTGACAGAAGATACATTTCACCTGGGCCAGGGCAGGGTTGGAGGCACTTGCAAAGACACTGTGCCAGATGGTTCCAGAGAGAGCTAATAAGGGGTGATCATGAAGCAGAAGTGTAATAGTACCAGAATTCTGTGTTGGCTTCTCCAGTCCTTTTCCTCGAAGGTCCCTGAATGGTGTACATGTACAGAAAAAGTCCACGCAAGGTCACCTAATATCTTCTTCTAGCTTCCTGCCTACTGCCTCAGCCCCTAGTGTAAAGTCAGGAGCTAAGCTAGACCCATGGAAAATGCCCTTATCTAGGTTAGCATGGCTGGAATGCCCCAGAATCCCATTAGCACAGAACCCAAATCATAGGTCTCCCATTCTGGTTTGATGAAAAGCTCAAAGCTCATCCAGAGCATAGAGCCTGAGTCAAAATGAGCCAGTTAGAGTGTGTGCATGCACAAGGCTGGACAGCTTGCGAGAGAGGGGAGCCTCCCAGCAAGAAGCCTGGCTCCCCTGAGGCCTAAAAAACTCCAGCCAAGGGGTGCCTGTGTGGCTCAGTCACTTAAGCGGCCAACTCTTGGTGTCAGCTCAGGTCATGATCTCAGGGTCATGAGAAGGAGCCCCATGTGGGGCTCTGTGCTCAGCGGGGAGTCTGTTTGGGATTCACTCTCTCCCTCGGCCCCTTCCTCGGCTTGCTCTCTCTCTCCCAAATAAATCTTTAAAAACAAAAACAATCTCCAGCCGAGGAAATGGAAGCAAAGGATGTGGGAAAGAGCAGGCGAGAATCAGGCTGTTTGCCGGTGAGGTCCCAGTCTTCATTTCCATGCCTGCCTTGTGGGAGCTTCTGGAATTTTCATGACTGGGGCTTTGTTTATTTTTAATAAAGAGAGAGTATAATGAGATCTTTAGCCACTGGCAGTCCTTATAAGAGATGGATTACAGATAGCACCTACTCCTTCTTAGAGTCGAATAAGGGGTGGGGGTAAAGGGGAGACTGTGAGGAGCAAACGAGTCTCCATCCCCCACATCATATGGAGGCATAGAACTTGCATGCAGGGGGCCGGTCTCATTCAGCATGGCAGAGATGTTCACAGTGAAGAGTCCACAAAGTGAGGTCATGTCTCTCTGTCCATCTGTCTCCCCACTTGAAAATGAAAGAAATTATCCTGAGATCTTAGTAGGCAGCAATTATTACTGAGACTCTAACCATTTTTTGGTCCTACCTGGGCCAAGACACAAGGCTTGAAGGAAGGATGGGATTTCACTTCCTAGCTCTGTGGCCTTAGGCAAGTGACTGACCTCCCTAACCTCACTTTTATAGATCGGGACCTCGACAAAACGGTGGTGATACCCACTCATAGGGGGGTTGGGATGAGCCAATGAAAGGATGTATGTCAAGCTCCTCATGTGAAGCCTGGCTCATGGAACTTGTTGGTTCTCTGTGAGGGCCTACTACTGTATCAGGACAGTCTAACCCTCAAATTCCATGGGACTGGACATAATCAACGTTATTTGCACTAGGGGCAGTGCAGGAACCAGAATTTACCTCACCTATTTTTTTTTTTCTCTAAAGATTTTATTTATTTATTTGAGAGAGAGAGAGAAAGAGAGAGTGAGAGAGAGCAAGTGAGGGGAGAAGGTCAGAGGGAGAATCAGACTCCCCGTGAAGCTGGGTGCCCGATGCAGGACTCGATCCTGATACCCCGGGATTATGACCTGAGCCAAAGGCAAGTCACTTAACCTACTGAGCCACCCAGGTGCCCTGCCCCACCTATTTTAAACAAAATGGGTTTAATACAGGAGTGGAGAGGCTTGCAACATCACTGAAGATGAGAGAAGTGCTTCTTGGAAGGAGTCCCAGAACAACCCAGACCCAGCCTCACTGAGGGGCAGCAAACACAGAGGCAGAGCTACCCCCGTGGCAGAGCCTGAGGTCCCGGCTGTAGCAGGAAGCAGGACAGAAGAGGGTGTGCTCAGAGACTGGAGATGAGCTTAAGAGGTGGCCACTACCCCCGTCCCTCTTCTTCTAAATCTCCTATGAGAACTGCCACCAGCGGAGCCTAACCTATACCCAGAATCTGAGCTGCAAGGGAACCTGGGAAATGTAGTTTCGAGGCAGGCAACCACAGGCCAAGCCAAAACGCTAGGACTGGTGAAAGGAGGAACAGAATTTTGGGAACAACTAAGTGTCCTTCTCTTTCAGTACAAGATGGGGAAGGCATGTGAGGGCAGAGAAGAGTATCACTAAAAACCGGGGTAAGGAAAGAGGAGTCAGCAAGAACGACCAGGTAACCGCAGTGAAGGAGGATAAGGACCCTCTAAGCAAAGCTGACAATGTCTAACAGCTCGAACAGAGACCTTTCTGACTCTCCTACTTACACCCTTTAGAATAGTGAATACTTAGAATTCCTTCTTCAGTGCTCTTCTCCCCTAGGTGTCCCCAAACACTGTTAAAAGTCTCGCTAACTTGTCGTTATTAAATAGAACACCGTTAACTGGGTTTGGAAAGAACCAGAGGCTCCTTTCTCAAAGGCCGGCTGTGCGTGGAGCTGGTCCCCCCACGGAAATGGGATTGCATCAACCACTTAGGTTCAATTAATGCACAAAGGAGTTGTCAATAATTAACTGCTCGCTAGGTTTTCTGAATTTCTCTTTCAAAATGCTACGTATTATTATTACTACTATTAATCAAGGTATGCAAATTCTCTTAGCGTTGAGCACTAAATGGAAAGAAAGAAAGCAGCTGATAGGTAGCAATTACATGTTTACCAGGAAATGTATTTTATATCTTGTAGTTCAATGTCTGATGGCTGAGGCCATTTTTCTTTGTCTGTGCCCATGGTAGGGAGAAGGGCGCTAGTTCCTCGTGGGTGAAAATGGGGCGGCAGAAGCCAGCAAAAAGACAGTATTGTTTTCATTTTGCACTTATGTCCCCAGACAGAAGCATGCATTTCTCACATTTGCTTTCTCAAGGCCTTTATTGTCCTGGCTTCCTGTTAAAAATCAAGCTGGCGATTGCAGACCCATGCGATCCCATTAGAATACTGAAAGCTGTGTATTACGGTACCAGGCAGGAGAGTGAGGGCCAGACAATAGGTATAATAGGAAAGTATTAACCCCAAATGAAATCGATAGTAAGCTGCAAATTGCAGAGCCCAGGCTATGGCAACAAAATGAAGACACAAGTTACCATTGAGGGACTCTCACAAGCAAGCAACATCGGCGAGGCTGAGGGCAAACAGAGAGGAGACAGGGAGGCTGAGGGAACCCAGCTTTGTTCCCGCCAGCTCTCCCAGGGAATTCACCACGTCGCTCTAATTTACATGAAGTCCGCGATATCAGACACAGGCGTAACTTGGACACTGAAAGAACCGTTTTGAGCAGAGCTGTTTGAACAAAGAACACTGGATCCATCAAACAGGGAAACATGCTTGGAGTCCTTAAGCTTTTTTTGTGTGTGCCCCCATGTGCACAATCAACCATAATATCTAAATGGTAACTCTTCTCTTTGCCTGAGCAGGCTGGGGGTGTGAGGGGGCAAGAGGAGACTGTCTCTCAAGAACACAGAAGATGAAATTCAGGGTCAGTTTCTTAAGGGCCTATGGCTAGACTTCCTCAGCCCTGCAATGAGTCTAAGAGACAGGAAGCCAGAGAAGGATCAGCAAGCAAATAAACATACAAGAACCAGGATGAGTGATTCTAAAGCTGGGCCTTGAACGCACACCAGCAAGAAAATTACGCCAGAATATTTCCAATTTCCATAGTATAGAGTGCGTTTCTAAAGATGGAGCTGTACAGCCATAGGTCCAGAGCCTTTGTCCACGTTAAACACTGTCCTAGAGAAGTCAGGCTATCACTTGCACAGAGATTGAGTTGAAATTCTCCAAAAAGGTATTTATTCCAAGAAAAGGAAAACTTACCTTCCCCATACTCACCCACTAGGAACAAATGCCAAACATTTTAGAGAGAGGGGACACATCTTAATTACCAGAGGTATACAAACTTCTCAAAATTACCAGCCTAGATATTTTCAACAGAGAAGACAGGTCTGTTCATACACTTAGCTGAAGTGAAGAAGTAGGAAACTATAAGATAATTCAAGTCAAACAAAATGCTTTCGCCTTAAGACCGATATGAATAAAATCATAAAACTTTACTGAAGGACATAAAAGAAGATACGGATAAATGGAGACAGACCACATTGCTAGACAGGAAGAACTGATGTGATAAAAATGTCCATTCTTTCCAAATTAATCTATAAATTCAGTGCAATCTCAAGTAAAACACCCACAATTTCTTTCATAGAACTGACAAGGTAGTTCTCTGGATGTCTGGGGGGAAAGAAAACATACAAAAATAATTAACAATATCGTTCTTAAGAATTAAGTGAAGCTATACTAACTGAAATACCACGTGATTAGCACAAGAAAAGTCAACAAGAACAATGAGCTAGAATAATGTATTGACCATTTCCTAAATATGCATGCGTCTGTGTCTGTGTAGAGTGTGTGCTGTGTCTGTGTTGGCTATGGGAATTTATTTCAAATTAGTGGGGAAAAGAGGGTATCTGATATGAATGTAATTGTTTACTTTTTTAAAAGATTTTATTTATTTATTTGACAGAGAAAGAGATCCCAAGCAGGCAGAGAAAGAGGGGGAAGCAGACTCCTCACCCAGCAGGGAGCCTGATGCAGGGCTCAATCCCAGGACCCTGAGATCGAGACCCAAGCCGAAGGCAGAGGCTTAACCCTCTGAGCCACCCAGGGGCCCTAATACAGCACCAGTTCTTTCCTTTCAAACTTCACCAATACCCTAATTCATGGTCACTTCCCTTTCCCTCTCCCTTCTGCTATGATGGCCTCCCATGGAATCCCCTCGCAACTAGTGAGCCCTCTACCCTGAAGCCAGGCTGAGCTTGATGAAACACATGTCACCCCCAAGACTGAATCATAGTTTCCATTACTCTTGGGGCTGAGACCCAAGTCCCAGCAGGGTCTACAAGGCGCCACAAAGCCTGGCACTCTGAATTTATCTTCCCCAGTGACAAACTTACTCTCTGGATATTAGCCTTGCTTATTTTTCCCAAATGCACATGCCCCCTCTTACCATAAAGCCTTTAATCAAGCAGCTTCCTCTACCTAGAAAGCTCAGCTTCTCTGGATCCTTCTTTTCCCCTCACTCCTGCAGGGGCCAAGGGGAAGCCACCCCAAGATGGACCAGTTGGGCATTGAACATAGTTTTGAGTTAAAGGCAATCACAACCCAGGGGATTCAAGAGGAGCTCTTTAACTCCCCTCAAAGGCTTAAATTTATATGGGAAAGGAGAGCCTCTACCAAGAAGACACCTATTAACAAAAAATTCCTCTTTACCTAGGAAACTTACCTGCTTAATAAGGCAACCTTTGTTTTTCAAACATCTCCTCTTCCTCCCCTTCTCCCCTTCGTATCCCCAGACCCTACCCCTCTCCTTGGCTCAGGAGGCCATGATACGCCTCCTGTTTCTTGATTATCTTTGCAGTTTGTGTCTGTGTGAATCCCCAGTACGTTCTAGGAAAGTAAATTTGATTTTCTGTTAATTGGTCTCATATCAATTTGATTCTTAGTCCAGCTACATATACCTAGAAGGGGACAGGAAATTCTAGCTCCTTGACCTCCCCATCTTTTTTAGGTATCATCTGTCCTCCTCCTTAATATCTAAATTCAGGGGCGCCTGGGTGGCTCAGTGTTAAGCCTCTGCCTTCGGCTCAGGTCATGACTCGATCTCAGGGATCGAGTCCCACATCGGGCTCCCTGATCAGTGGGGAGTCTGCTTCCCTCCCCCCTTCCTCTCTGCCTGCTTGGGATCTCTTTCTCTGTCAAATAAATAAATAAAATCTTTAAAAAAAGAAAACTCTAAATTCAATTATCATCCCTTCTTCCAGGAGACCATCCCTGGTATCCTGGATTAAGCCCTTGGATTAAGTCCCCAATATAAGATCTTATAATATGCAGTTGCATTTATAATATTATAGGATTAATTAACATCTCTCTCTTGCGGAAGGCACTTATGCTCTACAAGAAGAGGGACCATGTCTGTTTTTGCTCACCACAATATCCCACTGCCTACAACACAAGAGAGGCTCAATATATACTATGCTGAATAAATGACATTTTATTAAAAATGCATATAATATTTACATCTATAATGATAAAGATCTGTGTCTACCATTTGTATTCATGTGTCATATGGAAAGGGCTTGGAAAAATAGACGCTAAATTTTAGCAGAGCTTTTCACGTGGGGATTTTGGGAGCTTTTTACTTAATTTTAATTTTGCCTGGTGAGTACCTATTGTATTGCATTTAGAGGCTAAAAAAAATAAATAAAGTTATTAACATTTGGAGAAAAATACTCAAAGGTAAAAATTAAAGCTAGGTAGCAGCTGGGAAATTTAAAAATTTATCAGATGGGAGGTAGTAAAGATTCTGGATTCCTTTGTTTTTTTTTTTTTTTTTTTTTTACTTTTATATGAGACGGCCAAAAGCCACTGCTCAGACAACCCACTTGTCTACACCCACTGGATTTTTAGGCCACCTCAGTTCACTCAGTTTAATCTCTCCATCACTTCACTTCTTTACCCTCATCTACTGTTGTTGTTGTTGTTTTACTATTGTTATTAGTCTTTTTTTTTTTTTAATTCAGCAAAGCTCATTTTAATTGCTTATGGCAAATACCACCTACTTAACCTGGCAACAGAGACTGTCCTCACCCTGTTTGAAAAAGCAAGCCTAATTAGCAACCATGCTAACAAGACACTGGAAGCAAGAGGGTGGAGGAGGCAATGGAAAGAATATTCGAGAAAAATTATTTGAAACCGTTTAGGGCAGGGCCCCAAGAAAGGCAAAGATGGCCCTGAGTTTTGAGGGATTGTCAGGCTTCTCGGAGGTGACGCTTCTCAAATAATTAGATGGTGAAGCCAGAAAAGGTGTTAATTGACTTCAGGGATTATGGTGTCTTTCACTTTGCATAATTACTCAGAGGAAATTCAAGACAGCTGTGGGCTATCCTGTATGAGTCCATCACTACAGTAACCCAGGAAGGGAGGAGCGTTGTGATAAATGAAAGTTAATGAAACGAGAATTTTAGATTAAGAGTTTGAGATTTTGTCTTTGGCATTGGTAGGATTTCATTCTCCTTGCAACACTGAAGGCTGTCATCCCCACCACCACATTTTAACAAAATGAAAGCCCTGTACCAATTTCAAACCTTGGAGACCCTTAGAAACCTGGGCCTTTGCTCTGATTTTTACAGCTATTATGAAATTACTGCAAATCTCACCTTAAAAATTAATAAGTGACACTCCATGAACATAATTACATTGTTCATCTTTCCCTAATCCATAATTCCTCGGCATGTAATAACATGTGATCAGTCCTCCTCGTAACCCAGCTGTTCCACGTAATTGCTTGCTGTCTTACTGAGAAAAACTTTTAATAAACGGCACTATCAGCGAAATGGCGCAACTCTGTTCTCGTAGCTACAAAATCAGAACTGGGTTTTCCCAAGACAGAGTCCTGAGATTCTGTCTCCCTTTTGACAGAGCATTGGGGTAGGGGGTGCAAAAGAGAGGGAACTCGAATATTTCAATTAGAAACCGCACAGTTCTTCAGGATCAGGACCAGGACTGTGTCACTAACTGAAGAAATAGATAACCTGTGTCTTTCCTTCAGCGGCTCTTATTTCCTTACGGGGCACTTCTTTCAGCAACTTGAAGAAATGTTTCCCTTCTGAAATATAACATCTACATAATGGGCCCCATCTGGAATGGCCACACAAACTGAGAAATGGGGGCCGTGTTGGGGGGGGAACCTCTTTTTTTCTTTCCCTTTTTTTTTTTCTTGGTCTTTGTCTAGGGTGAATAATTGTGGTATCTATATATGTTACCGTCATAGAAAATAAGTCAAGCTTTTCAATGAATAGAAACTCTAAATCTTGAAATTTCTTGATATTCAAGAAAAAGAATCTTGTGAATTTTGTTTATTCGAAAGGGAAGCATTTCTTTCCTAGCCAGTTCTATATTACCTTCATTCTGATAGTCTGGTTTTGCTTGGTCCTGTTTTGTTTTTAACATGCATTTGGAATAACAGCTGAACTTTCTAACCACCCTTCTTCAAATTTGGATGAATTCTTGGGTGAATGATGAGAGCTTTTCTTCCAGTCAAAACACAAAACAAAACAAAACAAAAACATGGAGAATTTAATGGGAAAAGGGACCTCTGAAATCTTGTATGCTAATGTTGGGGTAAATGAAGACTGGAATAATAAGCAAAAGAATTTGAGGCCTCTGGACAAGAAAATATTAAACCAGAGCTGCTGAATTTCTTCATTCCATGGTAATTTCCTAGATCTGCCCTCAAAGAAACATGAGAAGTGCAGGTATAATTTAAAACATCAATGGGGCGCCTGGGTGGCTCAGTCAGTTAAGCGTCTGCCTTCAGCTCAGGTCATGTTACCAGGGTCCCAGGATCAGGCTCCCTGCTCAGCGGGGAATCTGCTTCTCCCTCTCCCTCTGACTCTCTCCCCTGCTTGTGCTCTCTCGCTCTCAAATAAATAAATAAAATATTTAAATAAAATAAAATAAAATGAAACACCAAATAGTTTATACTGCTTGAAACTCAACATAAGAAGTATGGCCCAACAATGACAATTGGAAGGAAGCAACAGATGAGTAGCCAACGACATGATCCTCCTATTGAAAACCAAAAGAAAGATTCCTAGTTCTGTGTGGAAAAGGGCCCTAAGTTTCAAATCACGACATGATGAACTATTAGGGGAACTAAGTGAAATCCTGCATCCCACCTTTGGCAGATACGGTTAGGAAAGCATTAGTTGCCACATGAACACAATTTTGCGCTTGCTTTGCCCTTCTCTGCCATCGATGGTACAATCTGCGGCACCAACCCTGGAGAGCTGTTTCGGGTAGAGCTAGCCGGTTCGACCCCTTCCTTTGGTTCTTTCATCTGACATGATTCCAAATCAAGAGTTTCCCATCGCGCTTTGGCAGAGGGTTCTCCCCCCAGAAATTAAGGAAATGTGTGTCACTTGGCAAATGAAGAAGAGGGAAGAGGCCAGCTGTACTTAAAAGCAGAATGTGACATTGACTAGAAAGCACTGGGGTTTGAATTCTCCTTGTCCAACTTGTCATTCTAGCTGAAGTCCTTTGTAAACCCCATCATCACCTCTGAGAGCCAGAATAAGAAGTCTTCGCATTCTCCACCAGCCTTTCTATCAGAACAGCCTTGGGACTGCTGACTGCTAAAATGCAAAACCTACTAAGATGTCCATACGTGGAAATAACAAGTGTCTTCCAAGATGAAACAATGAGTTCTAAGCTCCAGGAGGATTAAAAGGAGAACTATCTGTATTTTCCGACCTCAAAGGACTATCTTTTGAAGATACTGACATTTTGGACACAAAAATCACTACCTTACAATGGAAATATCTGATATTCAATCTGCCTCTGTCAACATAGGTTTAGAACAAATGCATGTTGCTTATTTCATTAAATCACCACAGATCCGGGACTGGAATCATTATGCTATTACAATGCAGGGCCTTCTTCTAAAGCAGAATGTTCCCCGTGAGTGTTTACTTTCATTCTTTATTCTGGCCCTCTATCCTCTTTCCTCTCTCTCTGACAATTACCCACAACAATAAGAATTGCCTGATGGTGGGGCGCCTGGGTGGCTCAGTGGGTTAAGCCTTTGCCTTCGGCTCAGGTCATGATCTCAGGGTCCTGGGATCGAGACCCACATCGGGCTCTCTGCTCGGTGGGGAGCCTGCTTCCCCCCTCTCTGCCTGATTCTCTGCCTACTTGTGATCTCTCTCTGGCTGTCAAATAAATAAATAAAAATCTTAAAAAAAATAAAATAAAAAGAATTACCTGACAGTGTCACTTTGTCATGGAGAAATACAGGGGATCATTCAGAAGTTTTACAGTTAACTGGGTGATGGGATCAAAGACTCAACCATAACACTCTGTGATTGAACCACTACCACTACCAAAAAAAAAAAAAAAGGTAATAACTACCTTTCCAAACTGTAAGTCATAACAAGGAGAAATTTGTGTGGGGTTGGGCTCCTCCCAAAGTGTTGTCCAGCAGCCAAAATATGCAGCATAAAATAACACCTCTCCCCCACCCTGCCCCCCTCCCCACCCCAAACAAAATGTGGTGGTTCCCAGTGGATCCCTTCGGACTGGCAGATAGTCCTTCACAGTGATATACCAAGTCACTGAAACTGAAGTTCCCAGTTAAGAGAGGTGACCTCAAGTAAAAGTAATGTTCCAGAATCCATCTTTCAGGAAAGGCAAATCTAGAATCTCTATAATTCACATTCTGCAAATGTGTCCTTCCAGAAGACACAAATTAGATAAACACCCTATAAATTTTCCCAACAAAAAATGGTCATGTTCTGATGTCAGCCCACCCACTGCATAAACAACTGACAGACAGGGCCCCATTAGCAAGCTCCTCGGACGCCTGATTAAAGGCTTGCAGCACTTCTCCCCAAATCTCCATGTTATGACACACTCTCTGGCAAACTCCGAACCCTGTCATTATCCATCCCCAGTTCCACAACACTCAGAAACCTTGATCCCCAGGGATGTTGTCGTGCTTCACAAAGGGCCACATTGTGTCTCTAATTCCTACTCTGCTCCAGGTTCATTTTCTATGCTCTGCATGTGCTTTTTGATTTTCAGAACATGACTCATACCTCTTAAATTACTCTGCAAACCTACAAATGGAGGACAGGAGTGACGGGTTGGCTGATTGGAAGTGAAAAGAAGGTGTCCTTCTTTCCTTGGACAGTGTGGCTCTTTAAAGAATGCCCTAAGTGACTTCCTGGCTTACCAAGATCAATGTGATGTGACATCTGAGAAGGGACAAGAGTAGTGGGTGTTCTCCTTACATTATTTTTAGACAGCTCATCATTTTTCTACTGACAGAAATAAAGCTTTTTTTTCCTCCCCTGTCTTTCTCTCAGTAGAATAACGAAGCAACATGAAATGAATCTACCTCAGCTAGTTTTTCCACACAGTGGCATCGAAGCGAAAGATTTCACTAAAAGACCTATTTAGGGTCACAGCCAAAGTGCATTGGACATGATTCTGTTATCAGTGTTCAGTCCTAAGATGCCCTAGAATTTATAAGTAACATGTAAATATTTCACAGTTTTGTCAGGAAGGGAAGACAATTCATTCCCTAGGTTGACTAAGAAGCCCTCTTCATTGTTTGAAAGAGTGCTTTCTGGAGGGGGAGGAGCCCCACCCTCCATTGGGGTTTGGGGATGGGTGTGTGTGGGGCGTGCTCCAAGGAGAAGATATCTGTGGGATCAGGGATGGGGGTGTGGGGAGCAGACAGAAACGAGGAGGGCCAGGGAGAAGAGTCAGCCTTTGGAAAGAGGCTCTCAATCCACCCTGGAAAGGAGTGGTGACGCGGGATATGTCCTGAATGGAGAACTCCCGGCTTCACTGTTGCCAACACACTGAGTGCTACCTGCACACTCAACGCACTCTCCCCGCCTCCTACATGATCTGCCGTGTGTTTGAGGCTATGCATATGTGTGTGAGAGAAAATCCACGGCAGTATGGACACAGAATAGGACCTCACTGCAATTTTTCATTCTTCTTTTCCTTCACAAAAATCTATTAAAAATGTGGGTGAAAACCCACGGGTCTACTGAGAGAACTTGGCTGGTCATCGAGCGTTCCAATTGTCCTGGGGTGGATGGCTCTGACATCACTGGAATCACAGTGCTTTTTGTTCTTTTATTATTTTGACCTATGTTTTTATACTTTTCAAAACACTTTTATATCCATGATGTCATCTCATACTGATGACACGCCTGCGGCAGGGAGGAGGACAGGTATGATTATAACTCAGCCATTCTTCTGTCAACCGTCATGGTGCATGACCAAAGCCCCAGAGCCCACAGCAGGGAAAGCAACCCAACCTCATTATGCCCACCTCCCTCCCCCGAAAGGTCCTCCAGGACTGACAGTGTTACCAGGCTTTGCAAGTGACTGTAGGAAACAGTCCTGATCAAAGAGCAGCCTGCCCAATGGCCACATGCCAATAGCTCTGCCTGGTACGAAGTGGGTGGGCTGGGGAGAGAGATGCTCTCCTGTAGCATGACTTTCTTCTTTTGAGTCCATTAGGGCACACAGAGTTAGAGGCACGGGGGGTAGGGAGCTAGCCTAAGCCTTTACTTTCTTACTTCAGTATGGGAGATATAATGCAACAGGACTGGATGAGAAAGAATGATCCTACTTTTGTATTTAGAGTTCTTTCTTTGGTAAAACAGCAAGAAAGTAAAAAAAATCTCTAGATTTTAAGGAAAGATGGGCCCTTTTCTCTTTTTGCTTTCCCAGCCAGTGATGGTCACACTTGTGTATAACAAAGTGTTATACACTTCCTGGCCGGGCGAGTCATTTTATGTTCCTCGATAACTTCTATGTTCACAGCATGAAGTGAAAAACACTATGTAAAGTTATCGGCCTAGTACCTGGGACCTAATACGAGTTCAGGAAGTGTCATCTATTATTATAACGATATGCATAAGATGCACAACAGAGAGTCCAAACTGGTAAGTCTCTTGAAATGGCTGCCCACAATGTACTTAAGTGCCTTGGCCTGTACAGGTAGGGCTAATAGCTTTGTTTGCTTTTTTAAATTAATTTATTTATTTGAGAGGGGACGGGAGGGGCAGTGGGGGAGAGAGAGAGAGAGAGAAACCCAAGCAGACTCCACACTGACTCTCACAACCCTGAGATCAGACCTGAGCCAAAACCAAGAGTCAGATGCTTAACCAACTGTACCACCCAAGCAGCCACAAGGCTAATACCTTTAAATAAGTAAGACAAGTGTCCTGCCTGTCCAGATCCTGGGGTAAGGGCAGCCTGAATGCAGAACCAGTGGGTGTAAGATCAGCATTAGCTCCTCTTGACCCATCATGCAGGACAAATGCACCTGCACACAGAAGACCACTGTTACTTGGCTCACCCTGTGGAACAGTTCGGTAGAAACAGGGAAGCAGCGTTACTGAACCCAAGGTGTCTATTCATACTGTTTGATGATCCCACACACAATTCCAAAAGCAAGAGCCGACAATGATTTTTAAATGTATCCAATTTACAGCAAAGTGAAAATGTTTCTGTACCAAGAATAATCTTACATTAAACTTTTTTTTTTTTTAATTTTTTCCAGCAGCCTAAATTTAACCAGTGGGAATTCTTTTTTTAGACGCGATTCTATTCAACCTTTAAAAATGAAGGATCTGAATTTAATGTGAAATCTGCATTTCATCAAAGATGGGACACAGTGTCCTTGGCTTAATTATTCTTTGGAAATCGAACATCTTTACTACTGCATGCTTAACAGGTAGCAAGAAAAACAAGCTGTGGGAAACGGGATTCAAGCCTGAAGGACTGACGGCACCAATCCCATGTACAGCGATCAAACAAGGGGAGCCCACCTTGCGATGAAACTGTTCACATGTTGAACTAGCATGAGGTGTAATTGTCAATGATAAGGTCACTATGTGTTTGCACATATAAGGAGAATTTAGAGCATGAATAAGTAGACTAGTAACACTTCCCAATTACATGACACCTTGCTTTATAACCCTCCTATAATCGCTCTATTATTAGCCCTTGGAGTGGAGCAGAAGTAGGACTCAGGGAAGAGACTAGAGTGGTGACCATCCAGTCTGCAGGCAGGAGAGCCAAGGTGTTCATCTCGCTGCTCCAGAACTCTTGCTTCTGTTCCGCAGCTTCCTAATGAATGTAGAGACTTTTGTGGATCTATTAACTGTCCTCACGGAACCAGCTTCATGCAAAACAGGGAGAACAGAGGGATGAAAGTCCATCTCCTCTGGAACTCTGGTTAATCCTTTAAGGCATCGGGGTGACCTGGGACAAGTGCCCTAAATATCCACTACCTCCAGTTTTCATCTCACAAGAGGGAATGTTAATTCTAGCTCTTTCCACTTCATCAAGTTTTTAAAGGAAAGAAGGAACTAATGAATATGAAACTGTCTTAAAAGGTATTAACTCTTTTCAAAATGTAGATATGGCGAGGATATTTTTCTTTTCTTTTCTTTTTTTTTAAAGATTTTATTTATTTATTTGACAGACAGAGATCACAAGTAGGCAGAGAGGCAGGCAGAGAGAGAGGAGGAGGAAGCAGGCTCCCTGCTGAGCAGAGAGCCCTACCCAAGGCTTGATCCCAGGACCCTGGGATCATGACCTGAGCCGAAGGCAGAAGCTTTAACCCACTGAGCCACCCAAGCGCCTAAGGATATAGTTTCTTTTTAAAAAAAGATTCCACTTATTTGAGAGAGAGAGAGAGCACAAGTGGAGGGTGAGGAAGGGCAGAGGGAGAGGGAGAAGCAGACTCTTCACTGAGCAGGGAACCCAATGCAGGGCTCTATCCTAGGACCCTGGAATTATGACCTGAGTTGAAAAAAAAAATTTTTTTTTTTTCCCAAAAAGTCTCACAATGCTTGATTTTCAAATCGAGGCTTATAGATTTCCATCTTAAATTGTAATTATCACAGACATGTGCCATCTTCTCTATCCTCTATGAGCTTCTAGGGGTTTTCTCTCCCTATTTATATTGTCACAGTACCTAACATCTCCTGGCACTTCGCAAACCCACAATAAAGTTTATGGAAGAACTGTGGATTGTTTGAAACCAATTTCAGGTAGGACTACAGCTGACCCTTGAACAGCACAGGTTTCAGGCACCAACCCTTGTCCCACTGAGTTGAAAATTCACAGATAACTTCTGACTCCCCCCAAATTTTACTAATAGCTTACCACAGACTGAAAGCCTTATCAATAACATAAAGGGTTGATCAATATATACTTTCTATGTCATATGTATTATATACTATGTTCTTAACAATAACACCTAACTTTTTCTTATTTTGGCGGGTATTTCTAGGCTACATCATTCACCTGTGAGTTTTTTCAAATTACGGCAAATCTCCAAAAAATTTTTTTTCAATATATTTATTTAAAAAAAAAAAAGCCCTGCCTGTAAGTGGACTCACATGGTCCAAACCTGTGTTGTTTAAGGATCAACTTTATTTTGGACCTATGAGACACTCACAAGTGTTTTTGGAAAAAAAAGAGGAGGTGGGAGAGGAGTGGGGGAGGGGAAGAAGCTGGAAGGCCAAATGGCAGACCTAACTGAAGTGGATCTTTCATTCTCAAAACATTTAAATCACTGCATTAAAAATTTCCAAAGGAGGGACGCCTGGGTGGCTCAGTGGGTTAAGCCGCTGCCTTCGGCTCAGGTCATGATCTCAGGGTCCTGGGATCGAGTCCCGCATCGGGCTCTCTGCTCAGCAGGGAGCCTGCTTCCCTCTCTCTCTCTGCCTGCCTCTCTGTCTACTGTGATCTCTCTCTGTCAAATAAATAAATAAAATCTTTAAAAAAAAAAAATTTTCCAAAGGAGAAAAGATCCAATTGCCCACCTTTCCTGTACATCAGTGGAAGCTCCCTGGAGAAAAACATACAATCATGCTCACAGGTTTCATTTTAACTCCATGACTGTGAACATCAAGGAGGCCCTTGTTCATGGCACTTGTGTTGTGCTTCCCTAGTCCTTCCCTTCCCAGATGTCTGTTTCATACCTTCTCCTCTCTCCTCAACCTTCCACATCTTCTCCTCCATCTTTCTGTTCTGTTGGTGAACTTACTCCCTCTGTGAACAACAGAGCAGTGCAAAGGAAGGCCCTAGAGACCCCCATCCTCTCATCGTCCAGCCAGGGCTCTGTACAGAGGCCCTCTGTCTTCCCACCACTGCCATCCATGGGCAATCTATGCCCCATTCGAAAGTTAGTCTCTTTGCTCTAATGCTGGGCTCTAGTCCCACCCACCGTGGTGCTCCCCATAGGCCATCTCCCTCTGTCCTTTTCACCAATTCCAATAGCCTATCAATATGATGGTATTTCTCCTATCTTAGAAGGTATTTCTCTTGACCCACCAGCTCATTTGGTTTCTGTCCTGCATTGAAATAAAATAAAAAGTTACTTGAAAGAGTTGTTCACACTTACTCTTCCATCTGTGTCTCCTCAGACTCTTAAACTCATCCCAATTAGGTTTTCACTCTTACTGCTCTACCACAGATGTTCTTATCAAGGTCACCACTGGACCATCTCTGTAACAAATCCAGTTTCCAATTATCATTCCCCATATTGCCTGACCCATCAGCATGCAGGGGACATCCTACTTCCCCTTCATATACATAAATGACCTCCAAAACACTACACTTTTCCCCCATTACCTCCTTGACATTTCTTCTATGTCTCCTTTCTTGGTTCCTTCTCTTCTTTGCCTTTAATGTTCGGTGCACTAAGCTTAGACCTGGAATTCTTCTCCAGCTACCCCCACACTCCCCTGTAAAGCTTCTAGTCTCAAAGCTCTAAATTACCATTTCTATGTGGGAAACAACTCCCATAATGTCTCACCACCTAGAACTCTCTCCCCAATCCAGACTCAACATCTCTGCTTTAGATGCCTGGGAACCACCTCATACTTAACACGTCCAGCAGTGACTTCTTGTCTACCTGCCGCCCTTGTGCTCCTGTAGTCTTTCGCATCTCTGTTGATGGCAAGTCCAATCTTCAAGTTGCGTACACCAAAAACCCTGCAGTGGTGTTTGACTTCTCCGTCTCTTATGTTTTGTATCCATTGTATCAGGAGGTCCTATACCCAAGACTATGACCACTTCTCTCCACTGTTTCAAGCTATTCCCATTACTGGTTACTAGAATTGTCTCCCACCTGGTCTCCCCCTCTCTCTTCTGCCTCCCTACTGTCTGTTCTCAACAGTACAACCAAAACAACTGGTTAAAATATCAGTCATATCATGTCTCTCCTCTGGTTAAAGCCCTGCAGTGCTTTCCCATTTCAATCAGAGGGAAAGCTAGAGCCCTAACAATGACTGACAAGTCACTACACGGTCTGACTCCTGGTTACTTCTCTGACTTCACCTTTTATTGTTCCCCGCCTCCTTCATTGGCCTTGTTCTTTACTTCGAATGTTCCAGGCATGATCCCACAGTAAGGCCTTTGCCTTGGCTCATCCCTCTTTGTGGACTGCTCTTCTTCCAAATATGTGAATGGCTTATGCCCTTACTGCCTGCAAGTCTTTATCCAAATGTCATTTTTTCTGCGAGTCTACCTCAAACACTCAATTCTACCTGCAGTGACCCGTCTCTTGGCATTCCCACTCCCTCTTATCAACTGCTCTATTTTTTGTTATCATTTTTCGTTGTCTAACAGACCATTTAATTTACCCTTTTATTATTTATAATGTCTACTGTTTGTTCTCCATCACTCCCTGCTAGAATATAAATCTCACAAGATTTTGTGAGATTTTTTTTTTTTTTGGTCTGCTTTGTTCACAGATGTGTTGTAAACCCCTAGACTGTACTGCCTGGCACAAAGAAGGTGCTCAATGAGTAATTTCTAAATGAATAGCGTGAAGACAAAATCTGTGCAGCAATGGAGTAGAAGAGAACTTACATGGTGTGGTTTTTAGGGACGTCATGGGCTTCTTTTGTCCCAGAGTAGCTTTCCCACCTCAATACCAAGGCAATACCTTTCCTTCCTCTCTAGCTTACAAGAGCTATCTTTGTTTTATTTTTTCCAAGATTTTATTTGTTTGTCAAAAAGAGAGAGAAAGCACAAGCAGGGGCAGCAGTAGGCAGAGGAAGAAACAGAGCAGGGAGCCCATTGTGGGGCTCGATCCCAAGACCGTAGGGTCATGACCAGAGCTGAAGGCAGATGCTTAATGGGCTGAGCCACCCAGGTGTCCCACTAGAGCTGCCTTTAGACTCCGTCATTATTAGTCCAGAATAGTGCAGTCAAGTAGCTAAAACACACACTTATTCTGAGATGTCAGTAGGAGCTCAGTGCAAAGTTGGGGAGGGGCTGGCAAGGAGGTGAGGAAGACAAGAGATGGGATGGTAGTCAAAAGGGCACCGGGCTGGGGTGTCTGGCTAACTCAGGTGGTGGAGGATATGACTCTTGATCTCAGGGTTCTAAGTTCAAGGCCCACATTGGGTGCAGAGATCATTTAAAAATAAAATCCTACAAAAGGAAAAAAAAAAAAAGGGAATTGGACTTTGGAAGAGTTATATAATCTCCTTTCCTCACCTGAAAAATTGAAGAGGTTCATTATGACCATTAGGCTCCCTCCATGCAGTATAATATATGCATAATAAATGACCATCATACTGGAAGTCAGACAGCTAGACTAAGATTCTTTCTCACTTGGTATCCTATGTAAACTCCCTAACTTCCCCCTCTACCTTGACATAAGGTAACATAAGGCTCCTACAGTGCTGGGGGTGTGTCCTCAGAAACAGAAGGCTAAGGATTTGAGGGGCACTGAAAGGACAAACATGGCTGCCTCCATCCTGAAGCCTGACTCTATCATGTGACTATGGCCATGACAAACACAGTCTCCCTCATCTTCAAAATGTCCTAGTGTTCTGAGGAGGACTTGTGATGTGTAAATGAGCTAGGATGCTGTCATCTATTTATTGTCTAAGACTATGATGAAAACCTAGAGGGAAACCTGTCCCCACGGAGATTTCTTTCAGACTCTGGAGCACAGGACTATAAATTTAAGGCAAAGGAGACTGAGGGGCAGTCCTGTAAAATTCAGCCAGGCCAATCCCCTGGGGTCCTGTTTAAGGAGCACAGACATCAGAATCACGTGCCCATGTGTCTGCGTCCCCACTGCACAGCCAAAGCAAGTTAGTTCACGAAGACTTTGATTTAGAGCGAATGTACTTCATTGTGTAGATAAGGTCTAAGGTAGTCACGAACTGGCTAATGTAGCTTGTTTCTATTCTCCCAGAATTTTTCATGGACTACATTGTTTCGGAGTAGCTACAGACAAATGGTACCCACCAACACTCCCTCTCATTCTCTTTCCCACCCTCTCTTCCTTTCCCTGCCTCCCTCCTTTCCTCCAAGAACTGGGTTAGAAACCATCACAGCATTATCTGCAAATATGAAAAGAAAATATGGTGGTGCTAATTAGAAGAAGCCAGGGACAGACACCTGGGTGGCTCAGCTGGTTAAGCGTCTCTCCATCCCTCCCCTCCTCTCTCTCCCTCTGTAAAAATTAATAAATAAAAATAAATAAAAGAAGCCAGATGTCACAAACTGCATACTGTATGACTGCATTTATATGAAGTCCAAAAATCAGCAAAACTAATGTATGACGTGAGAGGTCAAGGTCACAGTTTAGTTTGGGGGGGTTGTTGTTATGGCCACCTGCTAGGGCATTCTGGAGGGCTGGCAATGTTCTCTCTCTTCCTTTGGGTGATGGTTACATTATAATGCACTTTTCCATATGTTAATTTTACTTGATTTAAAAAACTGTGAGGTGCTTTTGAGGGAACAGACTCCTTCATTTCATCAGTGAGCCAACAGTTCAATCACACTAAAATGAATATTGTGATAGTTTTGTTCCAAAACTGAGTCTATGGCCTCAAGAAAAAAAAAAGAAAAATAGTCACAGAAATTAGTGAAAAAAATCTAACATGCCATCACATATTTAAAAATCAGCATGGATGTCTGTAATATTCTAGTATCAAATTATTCAAATATCTCAAATAGCAAATCTCAAATGTTCCCATTAACACGGTAGCTCCTGCCTACTAAAATATTGAATATATGCAATGCACGGCATTCAATTAGCATTTGAAACTTCTGGCAAAGCCAAAGCTTGGTCTGTGAACAAAGGAGAAATTGAATTCTAATGCGCTTTCTGAGATGCATTGCTCAGAAAAATCCCATGCTCTCATACTTCAACAGAAACCATGACGTGGAACCTGTCTTCCTTGCACAGATTCTGAACCAGTGAGTCTGGGGAGCAGCCTCCAGAGGAACAGAAGAGACCACATGAGGCCCCAAGAGAAAGAAGAAAGGCAAGGAGAAGCTCCCCAACATAGGTAATGTCACCACCTCCATGTCTCCCCAGAGGAAGGGATGAGTGAATCAAGAAGATGTCTTGGACTTCTTTTGGACCAAGACCAAGATGTCAACACCAGCCCAGTTCCAGGCTCCTAGAAGGAAACACAGTGGGTCTAAACTGCCTCGCTTTCAGATACCAAGATTTGATTAGGAAGTCAAAAGGCGCCCTTTAATGTGATGGTTATTGCTAAAAGGACATCTGGGATAAGCCAGGAAAAGCTGTGTTAGTCCACCCCACAGACCCAGTATGGTGCAGAAGTGGATGCCAGCCCCAGCTCTGCTTCTTTCTGTCTTTTCCCAAGTGTTCCATGTGACCCTGGGCTTTGCATCCGGGAGCTAGTGAAGGCATGTGACCATGCCCAAACATTAGTATTACATTTCCTTGGAGTGAGACCGGCCATGGGCGTAAAGAAGGATCAGGACTGGGCCGCCCCGAGGGCCTGCATCCCAAACACAAGGTTCACCAGGATGGACTGGCCAGATGGCGCGGTTGGTGAAACTCCTATGTCACTTCCGGGGGACCATCCTGGAGAGTGTGAGCTGTGCCCTTGTGGGATCCAGAACAACCAACCCATCTCCTTGATCAGGTTACAAGATAGGGATGTCAGGCCTACCACAGCCCAGGACAAAGAAGAGGTCCCGTGATGGGAGGAGCCAGAACGGCCTGGGATCCGAGGCCAGCCTGCTCCAGCACCTAGCACAGCAGCAACCCAGGCAGAGTGCTTACACTCGGTGTCACAGGTGTCTGACGGGCAGAAGGGGATAGACAGAATCATCTCATAGTTTTACTGTGAAGTGTCAGTGAGCCTAGAGATGTAAACACCTGGCATCCCCAAAATGTTGTATAATGTTTGCTATTAATACATATAATTGTCATAAATAATAGATAATGTAATATAAAGGGTAAGAAGCATTTGGAAGCCTGGAAATAGACATAGTTTCGCTGTTTCAATTTGTTTTCCTAATTGATCAGGGGAGGAAGTAAAGGGGAGGAGGTCCCAGAAGTAGTACTAGTTGAATCACGTAAAACTGCTGATATTTAGACAATTTTATTGCCTATGCAATAGCAATTTCATGTGATTTGAATTAATAAAGGAAGGGATAAAATGTTTATTTTTCCTGTCTTTTTAAGTTTCTGGGCCCATCCTGAGCCCAAGGCCAAGAAATGCTTGTGGATTTGTGGACCCAGGGCTCATCCGTTAAGTGCTCTTTATCCTTGGGTGCTGCACACACATTCAGTGGCCGACGTGGACAACTGGCCATGCTCACACTGGGGAACAGCTTTTCTCGCCTAAGCTTTTAGGTGCACAGGGGAGGCACAGAGTGCTTAAAGTCATCCGTGGTTTCACTCAAACTATCTAATGTGGCTCTTCAAGCTAGCGCAGTCTTTAAACCAAAAGTAATGTGTGATGACCTCCTTCTACCCAATATCCCAGCCCACTGCTGAGAATGCTATCCCCATCTTCCTTAGGGTATGTTTCCAGCCTGGCTCAATGGGCGTAGTTATTCTTTCATCTGACCCACAAAGGGATAAAATAAATATCAAGTCTTGCTCATTTACCCTCAATAACTGGTCCCCTTCCCTAAAATAAACAGTCTTAAGAGTTTCCTAGGTATCTAGGGGTGCCTGCGTGGCCTCCGTTGGTTAAGTGTCTAACTCCTGATTTCAGCTCAGGTCATGGTCTCAAGGTCATGGGATCAAGCCTTGCATTGGGCTCCAAAATCAGCCGGCATCTGCATGAGATTCTTTCTCCCTCTCCTTCTGCCCCTCTCATTTATGCTTTCTCTTAAATAAATAAATAAAATCTTAAAAAAAAAAAAAAAAAGAGTTTCTTAGATATTTAACCAGAAAAGGTTAAGTTTTAACCTGTATTTATGATTCTGCTTTTTAAAATTTATCCAAATGGGTCTCACCTGCATGCTGTTTTGCTCTTTATTTATTTATTTTTAAAATTTAATCTACTTAGCAATCTTCCCACTATGTACCCACAGGAAACCATCCTAGAGCTCACGAGACGTGACCTGGAGGAGTCCTGAAGGTCACTTGCCTGTTGGGGCAACGGTTGGTCATGTTATGAGAACAGTAACAGTCTTGTCATTCAAGCAGCTAGAAGGCGCCGAGGCCAGAGAGGGCAATTCTACTTGTGGAAAATTCCACTGCATAGATGTGCCCCTAACATTTTTAAACAGTCTTTTATTCATGACCTTCCATGTTCCTCCCAGTTTTTTGCTATTAAAAATGTGGATACGCTACTATCTTTGGCTCAGAGATGCACTATTTTTAAGGCAATCTGTTCCACCGTAGGACACCCTAGTTATTAGCAACTGTGTCCTTGAATTGATGTAATGGCCAACACTGTTTGAGTTCCAAGTATTGGTCATAATTTATAACTTCAGAGTCAGGAAGACAAAGAAGCATGTGGAATAACCCACTCTCAATAACTGGCTTGTAAGACATTGCCAGTTAAGTACAGCAGCATGTACCCTGCATAGGCTCGACACATTCAACTAATAAAAATATTGGAGACCCAACTGAATTTAAATTTTGGGTAAGTGACGAATAATGTTTTTGGTGTAAGTTTGTCCCATGCAATATCTGGGGCACAATTATCATTAAAAAGTATTAAGTGCTTATCTTTTTTAAAAAGATTTATGTATTTACTTGAGAGAAAGAGAACATGTGCAAGCATGAGCAGGGGGAGGGGCAGCGGAAGACAGAATTTTCAAGGAGACTCCCTGCTGAACACAGAGCCTGATGTGGGGCTCGATCCCACGACCCTGAGATCATGACCTGAGCCAAAACCAAGAGTTGGATGCTTAACGCATTGCACCACCCTGGTACCCGTTTATCTTAAATTCAAATGTAACTGATGCCCTATATATATCTGGTAATGTACCTACTGCTGGATTTCTTCTTCTAGTTAAAACTGTCCAGTTCTGGGGCACCTGGGTGACTCAGTTGGTTAAGCTGAGGGTATGTTTCCAGCCTGGCTTAACCCCTGCTGGGGGTTGGTTGGTTAAGTGTCTCCCTTTTGCTCAGGTCATGATCCCAGGGTCCTGGGATTGAGCCCCACGTTGGGCTCTCTGCTCAGTGGGGATCCTGCTTCCCTTCCTTTCTCTCTGCCTGCCGCCTCCTGCCTACTTGTGGTTTCTATCAAATAAATAAATAAAACCTTCCAAAAAAAAATCCAACTTTCCAGTTCCTATAACCATTTCCCATATAATTTTATTCCCAGACCCCCTAGCGTTGACGTGTCCTTAAATCAGAGCTTCCGAGTGACTGAGACCTCGTCCTTCCTGCTGCTACCCCATTCAGCACTGTGTCCACCATTTTGGTCCATCCCATAAAGACTTTGCCCCTAACACAGACCTATGAGTGAACACAGGCTTGCATCCTACCATACCAGAAGGAGATCATTTCCAAAGTAACGGAGAACAAACACATGTAATGTCTATAAAATATGTCCTCAGAAAACAGCCATATTGGGGGTCCCCCTCTGCAACCTCACTTCCTTGGGCCACTCTTCACTCTAATACAAAAAGCGGCCAGTGGACTGGAATTCTTCGATTCAAATAATCTACATGTTTTAGTAGTACAGAATACAACCTGCACTTCCTTTAATGCAAACACTAGACTTCCATAACGGCGCCCATACTCAAAGTTTCATTTTTACGTATTTTTTTTGGAACTTCGTCAAATTGTTGGTTTATCTTTGAAGCGTTTCCAGTAGCCAAGGCAAGCAGGTTTCCGTCCAACAGGTCATACTGCTGCTGCTCAATGATTCATCAGTCTGATCGTGGGAGCTGGGGTTCAGGCGATGGAGCCATTTATTTTGACATTTTAAGTACCAGTTTGGATTGGCCACGCCGCTGATAAACCAAATTCAACTGGCTGTCAATGAGAGTAAACAGAAACAGTGCACCGTCTGTAGATTTGGCTCCCAGTTTTGAACCCGTGAGGAGAAAGGATTAAGAGAGGGAAGAATGGGGAGCTAAGGGGGAGGGAGACATGATAAAGGAAAATGAGGAAGAAATGGTTCTCCCTTACCCCATGCTCCTCAGTCCCTAACCCTGGTCATTTGTATTAGGCAATCATTTTCCTAAACAGCCCTGATAAAACATTTATCATTCTGCAGCTTCCTTTTTCACTCAACGCCACCTCCTGAAGACATTTCCACTTTGGTACTCTGACCCACCTCAAGGCTTTTACCATTGCATACAGTGTCCTTGTAAAAACAGACACCCATTTATTTAGACCGTCATTAAGTTGTTTACCTTTATTGCTATTATAAACAATGCCGGGAGACATATCCTGGCTCATTCTTTCTCATGCACATTCAATAGGTTTCCTTAAGTATAACTTCTGAAAAGTGGAATTTCCAGGTCAAGGAAAATGAACTTTAATTTCAATAGATACTGCCAATTTGGAAAAGGTCTGGAGGGTAATAGTCTGTCTTTTGGGGAGGGGACTGGTGTGATAGCTGAAAGGGATTTAAGCCTTATCTGGAATGTTTTATTTTTTAAACAAAGAGAATGAATTTACTTATTAATTATGCAATAAAAAATGATTCTCAGAAAAGAGCTTTTAGACACAGAATATATCAGTGGCTTAAATCCCCCTGAGAACTGAAGAGATCCAGTCTACCTGCCTGTCCTCTGAGGGCCCGTCTGGAGGTAACAGTAGATGTCCTATTGAAAGGAGGCCGAACTTCCTAGATGCTCCCCCCCACACACACACATAGCACATCACATCACACACCGTACACATACCACACAGGCAACACACACCATACACACTCCACACATCATATGATACACACCACACACACCACAGACACCACACATACACACACCACACACACACACCACCCACCTCACACACACCACACTCTCACCACACACACACAACCAAAGAGACACCACACATACACAAACATACATACAGCACACACATAGACACACTACACACATGCCACACACCCTACACATGCCACACACACCACACACACACTACATACTACAGACATACACACATATCACACCATATATACACTCCCCACACTCCACACAAACACAGTGTTGAAAGGTGCCCCTGTACAGGCCAAACACTTTCCCCCAAATCTGGCACAGACTGCATTTGATGGGGTTAGGGTTTCTGAAGAAGCCACCACCGAGTAGCTTCCCCATTCCTGTTTTAAATAATTTAAACAAAGAATGAATATAGAGACCAAAATATCTTTATCAAGTTGACATTAGTAGGTTTAAGGCTATGGATTCTACCTGTGAATGGGTGGTCTTAGAATCAGGCAGCCTGTCCCAGAGGGGTCAGAGGCCCGGAGCAAGCCTACTCCGTGACCCTCCCCCAATTAGCAAGGGTTCCAGCAGGGTTCAGAGGGTGCTCTTCGACTAGTATGGCCAGAGCAAGTACTCTGAGGTGAAGAACAGCACCGTCTTAAGTTGGTGCTATCGGCAAAAAGCTCAGGGTCAGAGAGAGCATGCTAGACGTCCACTGGGGAGCACACTCAAGACCCAGACAGTGTGGGGGAAGTGAGAGAAGCCGAACTGGCAGAGGGAGGGGAAGAGCTGCAAAGAAGTCGCAGTGAAGGCCTCAACTGATCCAAGGACTGGGATGAACCTTCCCAGATGTCCTGCGCCATTATGCTGACCACGCACTGAATGGGGGCTGCCTGTGGGGAGGGGACACTGAGCTGGGGAGAGAGTGACCTCGGCCCTCTTTGGCGCAAGGCAGGTCCTGGAGATGGCCTTGGCTGAGAGGCCCAGGTCACCAAGTCATGAACATTCTCAGCAGCTTGGTGGGGAGATGATGTCCTTTGTCCAAACGGGGGATCCAGCCCTGCCCCATGGCGCTCACTAGGGCTCAGCGCTGGGTCAGTTGGATCCACTTTCTTCAAAGGTAAAATCTGGGAACAGCTCCTTGAGGGATTCTGGCTGGCCTATTTTTCTGGATAAACTTACAAGAGAAAGGTTAGTGACATGAATTACAGATCCTGTTGCTGCAGGTGGCTTCAAGGTGACTGATACATCACTGTCCACTCCCCCGGTTGCTTCAGATTCCTCGGGCTCTTGGCTAGCTAGCACCTCTGTTGGTCCAAGTGGCACACCTGGTGGGGTCACCCTGACCTTCACCAATAAGATGATCTGAGCCCATGGTCACCATGCCTTTCTCAGGCACGACTAGTGCCTTAGACCACGGATAGTGAAACATGGGTAAGCGCGTTCCAAGAGATACCCCAGGATGTGAGAGCTGACTTCTCCCCTCCCAATCACCTGAGTCCATTACTCCTGCTTGGATGGAGATGATCTCCCTTGTTTGGCAGACGCTGGCAGAAAGGTCAGTCAGCAGGTAGAGCTTAAGGCTTAACGTGACCCCTGCTGAGTTTCCTGATAGAAATGTCCTCCCTCTGGAAACTGAGAAGTCTAAACCCAGAAAAGCCTAGAAGTGCAGTTAACAGGAAGCAAAAATGCCCTAAGTGGGTCTCCTGGGAATGACAGAAGCAGAGCCACAGCTAGGTTTCCAGACTCACGCTTGCATCTGTGTTACCTGCTAAGATGATTTCCTCGGGCGCCTGACCCTCCTTGTGTCCAGGGCCAGGCGGAGCTCTTCTATCCCACCGTCAACTGCTGCTGGGAGTGCATGAGCTCATGATATGGTGGGGCTGAGAGAGGTCAAAGGAGGCGGGTCAGACAGGGAGCTTCCCAGAGCTTAGCCTGGGGTGAAGAGCACAGAACGTGTTGAAAGGCACAGAGACGATATTGAGGACACCCCACAGCCTGCCCAGCACAGTGGCAGAGCCCTGGGGGAAGAGCAGAACTTGTATTCCCACAGGTAGCTCATTCCCAAATTAACCGAGCAGTGAAGCACCTCCAACCTCCAGTGAGCAGGAGTCACGAGGCAGGGAGAGGTCAGAAATAGGCTTAGGGAAAATTCCTCCCAAGGAGCCCCGAAGGGGACAGAGCATTTCTGCTCTGATAAGCAGGAGGAGCGGATTCTCCAGGCTGAGAAGGACTAGGTGCAGCCTGAAAGGGGAGGCCCCACTAACAACTAGAATGCTCCGGACAGTCATTGCTGTCCACCAGAACTTTCTGTGAAGATGAAAATGTTCTAGAAGTTTGTGCTGTCCAGAAAGATAGCTGCTGGCCGCCTATGATGACTCAGCACTGAAGCGTTGCTGGCAGGGCCCCTGGGTGGCTCAGTCAGTTAAGTGTCTGCCTTTTGCTCGGGTCTTGGGGTTGAGCCTCACACTGGGCCCTCTGCTCAGTGGGGAGTCTGCGTCTTCCTCTGCCCCTCTCCCTTGCTCATGTGCACTTGCTCTCTTTCTCAAATAAATTTTAAAAATTAAAAAAAAAAAACCAAAACTCTAATGTGCTGCTAGAAAGCTGTCATTCGAGAACTGAGTTGTTTAATTCAAATTTTCAATAGTCACAAATGGCTAGTGGCTACTGCAGTGGGCAGCCCAGACACTATGGAATACAGAGGTCTTCATCCTGGAGAGAAAGACCTTCAGAGGCTCAATCACACAAGGTCCCACAGAGCAAATGGAGGCACTGGATGCTTCCGCGTAAACCCCTTGAACTTGATGGAGTAACACTCGGCCTGGGGTACGGCACAGGCTTTGGAGTCATGCAGGCCAGGTCTCCGCTGACCAGCTGCGTGATTGCAAGCAAGCTGCCCGACTTCTCGGAGACCCAATTTCCTCCACTGTGACAAGAGAGTAACACTGGCTTTATAGGGCTGACACGGATATGAATTGAGAATCCTGGTGCCCCGTGATCCTTTCATGAACACAGCTTCTGAACCCAGCCCCCAGCCTCAACTCCCTCCCACTTCTTCTTTCTTCAGTGAACTCCCCACAATATGAGGCCAGTTCTGTGGGCTGAGCTCGCGATCCCACTGTAAGAACCAAGTAATCAGGGCCTCCTGCTCTGGATATCCCTGTTTTGGAGCTCAGCGAGCTGAGGCATGGATGCCTTAGGAGTATCACATGGAGGGCATAATTCAGTCACTCTTTCGGAAGAACGGCGTGAAACCCATCCTATAATGTCACAAACATGGCGTTTCCTTCCACACCAACCCACCGGCACTGACAACAAAATCAGCTCATAAAAAACCAGCTGCCTCACGGCAGAGGAAGTGAGATTCTCACCTATTTTGGCTGCCAGTCCTTAGGAGGAAAAGCCTCCCAGGAGAGGCTGAGATTCGCAGGCAGGGGAGGGCTCTCCTCTGGGAATTACGTAATTCCCTGCAGGGCAAACAGCCAGAAGCCAAATTTGGCAACTCACCAGGGCTTACTGATTTCTTCGCCTGTTTGTTTGGCCCCTTGGCACACTGCTTTTGTTTTGGTCTGGGATGTTGTGAGTGATGTTTTAAGAGGTGTGACTACTCTCAGGTCCGCCTTTGTCCGGGGAGCAGAGAGACCTTCCTTTGTTTGTGCGGATCAGTAAGGATCTTGTTATTTCTGTGGCAGAAAGAGTCAGAAAGTTCGTGGGTTCAAATTTTCATCCCGCTCCACTCCGGGTCTCTCTGATGAACCCACATTTTCATTTTTTTATCCAGGTCTCGGCACCAGACGTCACAGAAATAAATGAATGCATAAATAAAATCCACGAAGTTGGCCCCGGGATTTGAAGCTAAGAAGGCTTGCTGCATATCAGGGATGAGTTTTAACCCCAGAGCCTCCTCATCTTGCTATTGTTACCTGTGCAAAACTCAGGAATGGGGGGACAAAGTAGGTCAGTCCCCACTGTACTGAAGGAGAACACAGAGGAGGGATTATCACAGAAATTTAAAAGCCTGTCCTAGCCATTCAAAATGCACACTTTTGTAGGCTTTCTTTCAGTGAGAATCTGGCCCGTCAGAATCATGCCTGCCCATGGACTTTTCCAGGCTGTCAAAGCAGAAGTAATGTCAGTATTCCTAACAAGGTTTGTGCGGGGAAAAGGGCAGCGAGTATTCGTGATAATTAAAAGGCCTGAGAACCAGTCTGATGTTATTCTCAGATCTCGGGGTTTTGCTTTCCTGTGTAAAATAATAAAATAACTTCAGGCTCCTGTGAACTCCTAAAAGTCACTTTTGTACTCTTCTGAAAGTAAAATCCATGTCTGAACGGATGACACGAACTTTCTGGGGATGATGCACATTTCAACAGCTCCATCAGTTTGCAGACTTCTTTGGGAGAGATGGGGTGGGGGAGAAAAGGTTTTGGCAATTTGCCATCCTAAAAGGAGCTCTAGTCAAATCCCGGGAGAAAAAGAGAAGGTGAAATGAATTCCAGTCCCCAGGGGTAAGAAGGCAGGGGTCATGAATGATGGCAGAAAGCAAGGAAAACGAAGAGCTTGCGTCCTTCCTACATGAGGGGTGTTCCTTTGCAGAGGTGTGCCTCCAAGAGAAGCACCCCGTTAGCAAACACTGACCTCACAGAGAGAGTCTTTGCAGATGGAGACAGAGGGTCCCAATCAGCATCTCCCCGGGACAGAAAGCACTGGATTCCCTGGTTCTGAAGAAGGGCAGGGAAAGCCAGGAGGACAGACTGGACTGTACCTGGTCAACACACGTCAATGTTCTTCTCGATCGTCTCCTTTCCCCTCTCTCAGAGGGCCAACCGGGGGTGGGGGAGGAATCCAGCCTCACTGCCTCAAAGGAGGTGCTGCCTGAAGAGCCCCTTCTTCCGACGGCCCGGGAAATGGCATCCTCCTATTCTGTTGGCCACTGGACAGGTCTTGTCCCCCAAAGGGAGGACGCTCACACCCTTCCTTTTCCTCTACTTCCCCATCCATACCCAGGTTCCTGCAAGCACCTGTGCCACCATACCACAGACTCGGGACCCTGATACTAGTGTCATTATCCTTAACATCTATGCCAGATCCCTTTTTCCTCCCAATGTCCACTCAGGAGGCGGCGGGGGGTGGGGGGGTGGGGGCGGATAATCCTCAAAGTGGAAAGAAGAGAAGTAGGGCAGGAAGTTCAGGAGCAGCGGAACAGCCTCTCCCGCCTGGGTTGCTGTCCTCAGCAGATTGTCTCCTCAATCACGCTCCCAAGGTAAAGACCCCATCCTCTGAGGGCCTACACTGGCTCCCGCCAGGCCACCTCTAGCCCCCCATGAGAAGGAGCCTCCTCCCTTGGGACATCTGGGCTCCACACAGCTCCCCAGCTCCCCAGAGATATGTAACCTTGAGCAAGTTACTCAACCTCTTTGCGCCTTCATCTTCTCCTACAGTACATGTGGCAGTAAGTTAGTTCACAGAGCTGATAGGAGAGACAACAGGTAAGAAGCTTGCACATAGCAGATCCCAATAACTATCAGTCCTTCTGTCTCTCTCTCTCTCACACACACTTAAGGCAAGACAAGACACAAGGGGTACAGGAATCAGGAGAAGAACACACAGCTGGATGCAAAAGTTACTCAAGCTTCATGGCCACGGCGTCCTCAGCTGGAAAGTCAAGAGGCTGGGTTACACAGTTTTGATGATCCTGTGAAGAACCGAAGCGCTCCAGATTGAAGAAAAGAAGTAAGAGAGCTCAGGAATGGCAGATCTCAAAGCAGGATGGCAGACGGGATCACAGTCTACAGAATTCCACGAAGACTAAAAATGCTGTCCTGGAGGGAACCACAGGGGTTCCCTGTGGGTCCCAGTGAGATGCCAATCCCAGAATTCAACCAGCATAAATCCAATTCAACCAACGTAGGCAGGGTTCAAGTTCAACGGCACACACCAAAAATGCTGCACTTAGACTGGATATGCTTCTACCTCTTTAGCTCCCATCACACCTTCTGTTGAGCCAAGAGGACGAGAGGTAGACAGGCGGAGGAGAGGCTCAAGCAGATCCCTGCTGTACAGACACCCTCCTCTAGCCTCGCTCTTCAAACCGGCATTACTGGGATGTTGAAGACATGTCAAAGCGTAGACTGCGAATATCCCCGACAGCTTCGATTTCAACATGCAGATTCCCGAAGTACCGAACACGTGTCACATGATGGGCACACTCTAGCCTCCCCTTCTGTCTTGGAAATGGGTCACCTTATTCCCTTTTTCCTTGGGAATTTACCCTTTCCTTCATGTCAGATACAGGTGAAGCAAGATAACACCCGAGGGAGATGTTTCATTATGACGCAGCTCGGGGGTGAAAAAAACACCAGGCGTTGTTCAGAAGGGGCACCCGCTCTCCTCTCCTCGGGTCTCAAAGGGCCCAGGTTAGGAGGGTGAAGACACAGCTCCCTCCCTTCACTCCCAAAATGTTTAGGAGCATGTGGTCCAGGGTTTGTGTCTCTTTCTTCCTCAGTGTACAGCTGAGGACAGGAAGACACAGACTCCATCTGCAGCCACCCTTAAGACAGCCTTAAGACAGTTAACTCATCTGTTCTTTTTTGTTTAATAAGATACTGTCTTGGTCCCTTGTGGTGACACCAAACAGTCTGGCTTAGATTGAATTATTAATATTGATTTACTGAATTGAGAGAGAGAGAGAGAGCATGAGCAGGGGAGATGGGAGAGGGAGAAGCCGACTCTCTACCGAGCGGGGAGCCCAAGGTGGGACTCAGCCCAGAACCCCAAGATCTTAACCCAAGCTGAAGGCAGACGCTTAACTGACTGAGCCCCCCAGGTGCCCCACTTTCTCCTGTCTTAGGCGGTGAATGATCAGAGAAAATGAAATAAGAAAAGAAAGGAGGTGTCTCTCCTTTAACTTGAGCCGGAGTTTGGAAGATACCTGGGTGGCAGGCCAAGAACTGGGTGGTCCTGGAGAACCATCAGCATCGGGGGACCCATTGGGGCCTAGCAGATATTCTACACACGCCAAATGTTTTACATATTTGAAAAGGGTGTTGGCTTTGGATTCAAAATCAGTGCAGTTCAACAACATTCCTTCCCTGCCCTGTGTTGCCTGTGGGAGAGCCGAAGGTTGCCTGTCCTTGAGCGAGCTGAGGGGGACCTTTGGTGCCTGAGGCTGGAGTTCCACAAAAGTGGGGGGGATTTTGTTTCCCTAACTCCAGGCATCACAGGTGTTTGTACTTGGGCATGAAAGAGCTGAGGTAGCCACGCTGGACCTATTTAACCTTAAGACAGACAGCTCCGTGAATGCTTGCCTCCCTGATGAATGCCTGCCTCTGCCCAGCCAGCATCACATAAAATGAAGCCAAACACTTCTTTCTTGCTGGCAGCTTATAAAAAAAAAAAAGAGAGAGAGAGAGAGAAGCAGGATTAGTCCTATAATGTGTTTTCTTCACTATTAAGAGTTCTTTGCTCTGCTTTCTCTCATTATAAAACTGTAAGAAAGTGGCAAACACAAAGAAAAGAAAGACTGTCCGTAAAGTATTATGGAGGCTTCTCCCTCCTATACCTGTAAGAATACAAGGCTTTTTGCAATTTCCTCAGATTCAGACTCTGAGGAGGTTCACCCATTCAAAACTGGGCCCCATCCTGTGCAGCCCACATTCCAACCTGTACCTCACCGTCTCAGCGGACACTGTTCCAGGCGTCACACTGCAACGGTGTGACTCTGCGGCAAGCCCACTGGAAGGATTTTGCTCTGCACTGCCTCTGTGGGTGTGTGTGTGTGTGTGTGTGCGTGCGCGCGTGCGTGCACGTTAAGATTTTATTTATCTGGGAGAGAGAACGAGAGCGCTCAAGCGCTGAGAGAGGCAGAGGGAGAAGCAGACACCCCACCCCCACCCCCTGCCCCGCCTGCGCCCCCAAGCAGGGAATCTGACTGCAGGACTCCATACCCATCCCACCATGGTCTCGTGACCTGAGCCAAAGGCAAACACTTAAGGACCGAGCCCCCCAGGCGCCCACCTCTTCAGTGTGTACTGAATAAGAAAAAAACATTGACAGAGAAGAGTTCCCCTCCTTTGCATCCACCCAGGAAGCCCTCTTGACCTAGGAGTGAGGTCTGCAGAAACTCCACATCTCTGGACAGCAGAAACCAGGTCAGGTGCCCCAGAAGTCACTGGCACTTTTCCCACATGGACATGTACAAGGACCCGGTGTCTTTACCAATCTGTGTTTTTGCCAGTGAGATGTCTGCACCCAGCCCAAGAAGATGGAGCCACTGTCGGAGTGAACACGGATCAGAAACACCAAAGCCCAGAGCTCAGCTTTTTGCTAAAAGGGAAGCCAATGTGCATGCCTTGCAGGGTTAGGAGACCCAAGTCTCAGGAGCCAAATGAGCTTGCTTGATTTAATGGAGCACCAATCTGATCCTTTAAATTGTCTCCTAGCAGAATGTAACCAGCTCTTTTGAAAGTCGGTCTGACTGTAATTTGCTACTAATTGTAGTGTAAAATGAGCTACTCTGGGTCCAGCTGATAGCAAAGAATAAATTCAAGAGCTGCTCTTAGGATGTCCTTGGACTGAGGTGAGCTTTAATATTCTCCCTACCGGGGCTTCTAGAAATCAGATCATTTCCATGCCTATTGTACATATCACACTGCCCATCAAATTAAGGTAAGCTCCAAATGATGAGACAGATAAGAATTGTTTGGACAGTGTTTAAATTTCATCAGAGAACACAGTCTTAGTAACTAACCGTGCAGCTTGCATCTCTTAGAAATATCTTTTGCTGGCTGCCCATTTTTTTTGTTTGTTTTTTGTTTTTTGTTTTTACTGCCTCTTTGGACCACTTACTCCTTGGGGCTCTATTCACCAAGTGCAGTCCATGGGACGTGCTGGGTCCTTGCAAAAACGCACATCCCTAGGTCCTGATCCAGTTCTACTGAATGAGAACTCAGGCGTGGGGAAGGGGACAGGTCTCAGAAATCAGCCCTTACAGTAAGACCCCAAAGGGATGCTGATCCACATCCAAGTTTGAGCACCACTGCCTTACAGAGAGAGAGAAGGTTTGCTCATCAATAGGAAATTTTGCTGACTGTAGTGAAATCAAAACTAAGAGGTGGCTGTGGAGTGGAGGCACCAGGATAGGCTCCTGTATCTCCCTCCAAACTCCACTACTGTCCAAATTATTTCTCGGCCACTCTGGGCACCAAAGTCTCCCGACCTGACAGGGCTGATCAAGGAGTGGTATCACGATAATAAAACACAGGTCTGTGTTCTCCATTGCCTGGCCTTGATGTCCTCTCTCAAGTACATGCCACTCCGGCAAGGTTAGTGGCCTCTCTCCTCACATCGCCTGTGCCCAGGTCCTCACACCAGGCTCCACGTCTTCGCTCATGCTCTCTCTGCCCCCCTACCCCTGCCATATGTGAAGTCTCGTCTCCGCCCCTCAACACATCCAAACTCCACACATCTTTCCTACCTAGGATCTAACTCTGCATGAACCTTTCCCACCACCTCAAAGTACCTTCAGCAATCCAACTCTCTGAAATGTTATTTCCCTTAGAATCGGTCTTAGGTTTGGGTGGGGTTTTGGGCTAGCACTGAGTTATCCCGGAATCCCGCAGATAGGTAAGACTCACCTTGCCAGCTAGGCTTGGAAATTCTCTAGGCAAGGATACTATTTTTTTTTTTTTTTTGATGTTTCCCTCAAGTTCTTAGCTGAGAGCAACAGAAGTTTACAGTGCAAATCTAATAAATTCTTATTAAACTATCAGCTGGTGGAACACACACCTGCCCAGAGAGCTCTGTGATAATTTCTACCTCCCCTATCACATCTGGCCCCCATCGGCACTGAGTCCATGGCATTATGGAGGACACACAGAAGTGCCCTAAGAAACATGCATAAAGAGGACAGCACTCAACTAGTCATTATTTACTAAGCACCAACTGTATGCCAGACACCAGGTTAGATGCTGAGAATACAGAACGCCTCCTTAGGGCGTTGCTGCCCTCCTGGAGAAAACAGATTATTTGGGTGCTCATAAGGACCAGCATAGGATTATAACATGATACACATTAGCAGAAAATTATTTCAGTAGACACGGAAACCAAGATAGAGGAGGGCTTTACCTTTGTGTGCAAGGGATCAGAAGGAAGGGAACAGTGCTTTTTTATTTTTTTATTTTTTTTTAAAGATTTTATTTATTTATTTGACAGAGAGAGATCACAAGTAGGCAGAGAGGCAGGCAGAGAGAGAGAGAGGAGGAAGCAGGCTCCCTGCTGAGCAGAGAGCCCGATGCGGGACTCGATCCCAGGACCCTGAGATCATGACCTGAGCCGAAGGCAGCGGCTTAACCCACTGAGCCACCCAGGCGCCCGGGAACAGTGCTTAGAAACAGAACTCTGAGCCTCCAGGTTGAGACTGTCTGAACCACTCCCTAGACCCCACCCTCCCCACAAATTCAAGCGACATGACCTGCCCTTCAGAACCCTCCCCCCAAAATTTAAGAGCTGCTTGCGTCCATGTGGCTGAAACACAATTGCCAAGTGATGACTATGTTTTATCTCCAAAATGGCCAAATCCCTGGCAATAAAATGAGTATGATAGGAGAGCTTTGCTGAAGTCACAGTGAAGATTACAAATGATTGCAATGTATGTGAACTCCCAGCAAGGTAAAGCAGTCACGGCCCCCAGGCCTGCAGAAGGAGCCCCACATTTCTTGGCTACCCACCCCCAGGAAAAAATGCAAAGGGATGAGGGACAAGAACGCTGTGTGTATGTGTGTGTGTGAGAGAGAGAACACACAATAAATTAAACTCAGTTACACAGTTCAGCTGTTCTCTTGTGACTTTCTGTGGATTACAACAAAGGTACATTTTAAGGGGCCCCAAAAGAACCTTCTGAGGGAAATCTGGCTGCCTAGCAAATGACAGAGGGTATTGTTTATCCCTGAATAGCTTTGTCAGCAATAGGCAAATTTAATAAGTTACCCTGAAACTTCAGCGTGTAGGAAGAGTGGGAACATATGGAGATAGATACATATTTTTACGATGTTTCTTTTCTGTAAGCTTACATAAACTGTGCTTCTTGTCCCTTGCTCCAGAGCCGGTATGGAAAGGTAGGGAAGGGTGGGGGGGGGGGGCTGCCAGAGGCGCTGGCTGGCCACTTAATATAGTCCTGTTGGGTCAGATGGGCTGTGTTGTGCAAACTCACACATTTCTGTCTAACCCTTTAAACAGGAAACTCAAAAAAGCACTGTCAAAAGACGCAGAAGCTTCAAACAGATAATGCACCTGACCACATTTAATAAAAAAACAAAACACGTCCAGTGACTAAAACTAGCAACCCCTTTGCATTCAATCTGATCTGCTTCTAACCTCCATTTTTATAATCAGTCAAACCATAAAAGCAAAAGATAGCTGTTTTTAGAAATCTGTGCTGTCCTGGTCCATCTGTAGGTTTTGCTCCTCCAAGAATTCAAATATTACACATTTAGAAGACAATTTAACAAGAAGAAAAGTGTACTTACGTTTTTCCTTTCTAGGTGCCAAGCACCCTTCTGTCTTGAGCTGTATCTGAACTCAGCTACTACTTGCAACAATACGCAAGGAAAGTAGGGGCTTCGCTTCTCCAGCACAGAGAGGTTCAGTAACTTGCCCTAGGTCACAGAGCAGGTAAGCGGTTAAGGGCACGGTTTGAATCCAGGCACGCAGATGCCAGCATCCACCATCTCTCCTCCTCTGCCATGTCCTCTCTCTGAGGCTCTGGAAGAGAGAGATGACTGGTGGTAACTATAATTCTCTTGGAGTAGATTGGAAAAATACAGTGTTTCCTTAGGCTTTCCATAGACTAATTTTTAAAATTCCTGTTCAGCTAGATGGCTCATGATAAAGTAAATACCAGTTAACTTGCAGCCAATGAAACATCATCAATAAATTGCAGACGGCTGGTTCATACAACCTAAGTCAGAATTTGCAAGGAAAGCAAGGGGGGTGGGCGAAGTGTTTGAGGAAAGTATCTTCGGAGAAAAAAAGCAATAAGTTAAAATTGACTCCCTGAGGTAAAAAAGACTCCACTCTTTGCAATTTGCCCAAGTGCTAGGAGGTGACTTACAATTCCCAGCCTACGCTCAGATCCGAGTTTAAAAGTGCTTCTTTTAGCAGCTCTTGCAAGATAAATTATGACTTCAAAGCAGAAATGTCTCCATTCACAAATGGGTCTCTGACAAGAGCTGGAGGGTGCAAAGAAAGTGTAACAAGCAAAGAAATATCGCAACAAGAAAAATGAATTTCTACCCTGGATTCTGCTTCCTCTCCGCTCTTTTGCGTTGCAGGATGGCGGGCCTCATCACCCTTCTCATCACACTGGGCACGAGAAAGGGAAGAGGTTCAGCGAAGCTTGGGGCTGGAAGTTTAGACCCCACATGACCTAGAAATGGCCCACAGAAGCATCCTGTCATGTCCCTCTGAGACAAGAGATTCCAGGTCCGCTGAGGGCCCTTGTAGACCAGCAGCCACTATTTGCTTCTCTGCATGGGGTGGGGAGCCTGGGGGGTGTTTCCTGTGTAGACAGGAAGCAGGGCTGACACAACTGAACAGCATATAGAGAAGTGGCTTTGGAAACGCCAGGGCTTACAATGTGGGGATGAAGGGAGCCACCGTTCCAGAAAGCACGAGAACCTGAGAACCTTCCGAGTGCCCAGAGGGGGGAGCCTAGAATGTCTGGTGCTGCTCGTCAGGGAGCAGAGCAACCTGGAGCACCCAAGAAAGCGACATGCACATGTGCAGGGAGGGGGCCCACGTGACCGCAGCCGTGGAGATGCCGGGAGGGCACCCCCAGCTGCCAGGTGGTGAGAGAACCTGGAACCGAAGTCAGCCTGGCAGGATGAAGTGACGCCATTACTGCACAGGTCCAGCTGGGAAGCAGTCCTTAGCAGAGAGCTCAGAACCTCCAGCCAGCGGGCAGGGGAATTACTGGAAGGAGACTTGCTCTTCTTGGGGCTTGGCCTTTGCCTCGGTTTCCAGCCTGGTACTGCAGTTCTTTCCCAGGGTTAGAGCACAGCTGGGACTCGGGCCCTTTGACTGAGGCTCTGATGTCCTATCGAGGTCTTGTCATCCTTCTCCTTCACCCTTCCTGAAGCATGAACACCTTCTACCTCAGCCCACAAAAAAGGCAATTTGGTGAAACAGCTCTGTTCATGGCTAAGAAGTTCAGAGAGAATCTGTGAGTGTTCCCAGAAACTATGCCTTATCTATTGGTGCCACTTAATAAAAATCTTAACTAACTTAAGGGGCCCCTGGGTGGCTCTGTTGATTAAGCACGGGGCTCTTGATTTGGGCTCAGGTCATGATCTCAGGGTGGTGAGATTGAGTACCGGTGCTGGGTCCCGCCCTCGCGTGGAGCCCGCTGGAGATCCTCCCGCCCCTCCCCCTGCTCTCCTCCACACACTCGCATGTTCTCTCTCTCACTTTAAAAAACAAAACAACAATAAAAAACTTTTAAAAATCTCAACTAACTCCAGGTTAGGCTTTGTGCCAAACACTTTAATCTCTCCAACCTAACCTGATGGGTTTTTTCATCTCTACTTTGCAGATGAGGGAACAGGACACAAAGAGGTCATGACCTTCCAAGATCAAATCTGCAGCCTGTCCTTAAGTGGTACCTTACATTTCTTCCAAGACACTTTGGACACATCCCCTCACTTTTTGGTGCTTCCCCCGACGTCTCTCTAGCTGAGGTGCCGGTTTCCAGGAGGATGTCACGGAGTGAAAACATAATCCCATCCTGTCCAGTATGGTCATGGGAAATACATTTCCCAATACAGATGGGAAAACGGGTTCCATCCCTGAGTTAGCACTACAAGGTAACTGGTATGATGGGAAGACCCTCTTATGAAAGGGTTACAAAAAGCAGTTATTTACCATTACCCAAGACTTCCCTCCCTACCTCCCATCTCCCTCTACTTTCCAGTAAAATAAGGAACAAGAAAAAGTCAGCACTCCAATTCTTCCTGCTTTCTCAATTCAGCCAGGAAAACATGAAAAACAGACCCAGCTCCCAGAGGAAAAGAATATGGTGAAGGGGTGCAAAGAGTTAGCTGGGTGGGAGCCCTGTAGGGCGGGGTGGGTGGAAATTGGATGCCTCAAGAAAAATTAGAAATGAAAACAAAAGTGAGTTCTTTTATTGCTGCTAATATATACCATATTAAGATACAGATGGAGGAAAGCATGGGGAAAAAATAAATAAGGAAACAAAAGAAAGAGGGAAGTTTTGGCAACTGTGTCTCTGATCTCCAGCAGAATGGTATTCCAACTAGCAGTGGGAGCTGAGGGTCGGGTCTTGGCTGTGCTGCTAACCAGCTGTGGGACACTGGCCAAGACACTGCCTGCTTCCGGCCCCTCCGTTTGAGGTTTTGGTCCCGGCACCATCAAAACACATCCAACCAATTTATCAATCCACCAGTGCTTGCTTGGCATGAATTGTTCCGACCTTTTTATGCCCATAACATTCAGAGAAGCACACGGGAGGGAAGAACACTGTGACAGTAAGTCACCTGCTTTCTTGTAGGAAGGTTGTTTCATTTTAGTGTCCCTAGGAAATCACTGAAGTCATCTTTACATATTCACACACACAAATGTTTTCTCTGTGATTTAAAGAAAGATTTGTCCTGACAGTTGAGAAAAAAAATAGGAGGTGGATAGACTGTGAAATTAACACTGCCAGGTTTCAGGTCTGCCACCCCAAACCTTCATTGGGGTATAGACAGAGCTGACTAAGCAAGTGGGCTTATAGAAAATAACACACATTTCTCTTCCAGGAAGAGCTCACACCATTTCCTGCAGATACGACAATGAATCGGGGACTTAACCTTTTATCTCTTACTAGAAATTAGCAAATGTTGTAAGCATAATCACCACTTCTGAGTATCTGTTTTCAGAATCCTGTTGGCCCTCTAGCAACGCGGGTTTGACCTGCATGGGCCCGCTTACAAGTGGATTTTCTTCAGTGAGCACAGGAGAGTAGAGAAAACACATTTGTGCTTCCTTAAGATTTCCTGAAATAGGGGTGCCTGGGTGGCTCAGTGGGTTAAAGCCTCTGTCTTCAGCTCAGGTCATGATCCCAAGGTCCTGGGATCGAGTCCTGCATCGGGCTCCCTGCTCAGTGGGAAGCCTGCTTCCCCCTCTCTCTTCCTGTCTCTCTGCCTACTTGTGATCTCTGCCTCTCAAATAAATAAATAAAATCTTAAAAAAAAAAAAAAAGATTTCCTGAAATAACATTTTCTAGTCTATTGCTTGCTCTGCTGTAAGGATGCAGTACATCATACATATAACATACAAAGGCTGCTTATGGGATCCGTAGGGCTTCTGGGCAACAATGGGCTACTAGTGGTTCAGTCTTTGGACGAATCTACACATGGATTTCCGACTGCGTGGGGAAGGGACGGAGTGGGGGCCTGTGTCTCTAACCCCACTGTTGTTCAAGAGTCAAGAGTAGATGTTTTCAGACACTCTTTCCTAGCTAAGAGAACTATCACCCACGTTTTCAAATGTGAAATGCACACGGTATAAGATTGACAAGCATAACTGACATCTTCCATCAAAACTAGTCCTCCTATAGTTACCGGGAACTCTGAAAATCCTCTGAACTCCCTGTGATTAGTCTCTGATGGAAGCAGAAAACTCGTAAATGGGAGATAACATCTGAAGGGAAGATGTGGAGAATGTGGAGAATGGGCCTATGCTCTCCACTCTCACGTCCGAGATGTGAAGTGGAGAAACACAAGGAGTCCCTTCCAACCCCCAGGAGGCTGATGGTGTGCCCTTTATTTAATGCACTCAGCTACTTAATTAGCATGCCAATTTAAAGCTTTGAAAAACTGTGTGCAAAGTCAGCAGGGGGTCCAAGTCCTGATGTTATTTTTCCCACAGCTGAATAAATGATTTCCACCTCCACCACCACACTCATATGCCTATCCTCATTAGTATGTATGAAATGAGTGGAATAACCATAGGGAGATTTACACCGTGCCACAGCCAACTTAATTAAGAAGAAAGGGAGCCGATTTCTGGAGGAAGAAGTACATGTTCACAGGTTCCTACATACCTCTGTTTAATTAATAATATAAATCCATCAGAAGGAGACTTTAAAAGCGCCCTCCTCGTTTTCTCTACCCATTTAACGATTAACTAAACTTTTTAGGCGCTTACCAATGTGAAGGAGCCGTGATCTTTGAATAAGCATCTCTAATTTAATTATAACCTTCATGTCCCTACCCACACCCATCCACTCCATGAGTACTCAGGGTGCTTGGGACGCAGGTCACAAAGGTGAACCAGGAAGAGCCCAATTTTCAAGGAACTTTCGGTTAAGCAGGGCAGTGGAATATACACATAAATGTGATACAGGGAGGGATTTTTCTGAAGGGAGGCGTATGTAGAAATCGCTAAAAGGGCCTCAGGTGATGGTGGTGGGTGAGAAGGGTACAGAAGGATGACTGAGAAGGGTTTCACATAGAGCGGGCATCTGCAGGAAGATTTAAAGGACTAGTGCCAGGACGACAAGATGAAGTCCTTTAACGTCACACCCGCTGGTATACCCCTTGCACCTAAACGTGGGAGGTGCCTAACAGAATTTTCTCAATGAGTTAACTAAGTCAGCCAGGGATGACATGACAGCATTTCAGGCAGGGGTCGGGAACAAGAATCAATGGTCTTGGTTCTGAGAACCAAGCTTTTTACAACGGAGGAGGTAGTCTGAGCGAGGAAGCGATGAGAGGGGAAACTGGAAAGGGATTCTAGAAATCCCAGTTTATGAAACTAGGTAAAATAAATGGCTGTCTTCCAAGAATATTTACTCCACTAAAACTCAGAAGCATATGAGAGCACATGGCAAACCTCACACATAAATTAAGCATAATATTAGCGTTGCCTTCATAACCACACTGTATTGCCTCTTGGCTTGTCCACGTGGCGAAAAGAAACTAAAGCCAGGTGTCTCAACAATAAAAACCTATTTGTTTCAGTCTGGAATAATGAAAAAGTTCTGGAGATGGATAGCGGAGCTGGGTGTATAAAGTAACAATGTGAATCTACTTAATGTCACTTAAAATGATTAAACTGGGGGCGCCTGGGTGGCTCAGTGGGTTAAGCCTCTGCCTTCAGCTCAGGTCATGGTTTCAGGGTCCTGGGATGGAGCCCTACATCGGGCTCTCGGCTCAGCAAGGAGCCTGCTTCCCTTCCTCTCTCTCTCTGCCTACTTGTGATCTCTATCTGTCAAATAAATAAACAACATTTAAAAAAAAAATGATTAAATGGGTAAACTTCGTGTGACATCTACTACACCACACTGGGAAAGTATTCTTTGAATGCCTACCATACACAAGACACTCAGACTGTTACCTTATAGAGTTTTGGTACTGATTAGTATCAAGCTCACTGGGTTTTCATTATTTTTTGTTGGGACTCAAGTCATATACACGTAAGTCTCAATACCCTGTAATATGTGTACATACCAGCACTCCACATCAAGTCCCCATGACAAGAGGTCAACAATTCCCGGCACTGCTCCCAAGTTCCCCCTGCACCTTCCCAGAAACTCCTCACGAAGTTAAGTGTGCAACACTGATTTCTAGCTGAAGTATCTTTTCCTTCTTTTGCAAATATGTGCTCATTCTCGTGTTCTCCTGATTCTACTCAATAGCAGATTTTGTGGTTGTTGACATAGAAGTTTAGGTCTCTTTTATCGTGTCAGGAAGCGCCACAAACTCAGCGACTTAAGACAACAGAAATGTGTTCTCTCTTAATGCCTAGGGGCTGGGAGTCCAGGCACGGGTGAGCTAGGAACTTGGACCTCACCAGGCTAAAATCAAGGTAGAGGCCACAGCTACTGTCTCCTTAGAGCAGCAGAACCCTCTCCCCAGTGTACTGGTTGGTAGTAGAATTTCTTTCCCTATGGCTGAATTACTGAGTCCCTGTTTTCTTGCAAGCTGTCAGGCAGGGACTGCTCTTAGCTCCTGGAAGCCACCCTCCAGTCCTCTCTGCCAACATGGCAGCTCACTTTTTTGAGGCCAGGAGTGGACTGTTCTTTCAGGAAGAAGCCACCTTACAAAGCCTACCTGAGTTGCTCATGTCCACCCGGGATCCTTCCCCTTCTGAGGAACTCAAAATCAACGGATCACACCTTGATGGTATAAGCAACACTTCTTTAGCCACACACAGAACCTAAGGGTGGGGGAGTGACAGCCCATGATACAGTCCCACCACACTCAGGGGAGGAGATGATTCCAGGCACACACCCTGGGGGCAAGAGTCCTGGGGCCATCTCAGAATTTGCTCTTCAGCTCTTTCGCCTAACCGCAAAAGCAGCAGTCCTTTTTCTGCGGAAGGCATTTATTATCGAGGACTGAGAAAATACAGATGAAAGAGAAGTTCAATACAAACTAATATTGTGTTCACTATTATAACCACATAAAGTCACTTTAAGCATTTTAGTGATTCAATTTCCAGTTTTTCTCCTAAGCATTAACACATATACATAGCTGGGCATTTACAGGATGGAGATGGCACTGTGTGATATTGGGGAGCCATTTCAACTGAGCTCCCAGTTCTTTGCTGTCTGCCTGGATGACTGTTCCCATCTTCAGATTTTGAGCATATGTTATAAAGCAGCCCTCTGTTTATCTGTGTAATATGCTTGTGTGCCTGTGTACAGATGCACAGTTCTAGATTCTGCTCAACTACAGTGTGCAACGAACCCCTATCAGCAAAATATCCAAGAAGTCCTTCTTTCCAGGTAGCAAAACAAAGAGAAAACGAAACAAGAAGAGCACTAGTCTGCTTATGGGGCTGCTCGGCGGAGCTTTTCCTGGCTAGCAGGAGGTACAATTAATGTACAGAGCAGTGAGGTATGTCATAACTCATTTCTTACTAAGCATTTTTTTCTTTTTAAATCGGCAGTGGCCACTCGGGCTTTCACAAATATTCCTTTTTTCCTTTTCTGAGCAAATCATAGGACAGCGTTTCCCTGTCTCCACACAGCATGGCTGGTGTGACTTATCTTGGCCACAAAAGGGGAACAAAAGCGATGTGCGTTGTTCCAGAGCAAGATCATGAAGAACAAGTTTGGGATTGGTGTTGGGGACTTGGTTCTTCTCCCAGCTCTATGACTGTGTGAGCTCTTTTGAGACGGCACCTTTGACAGCTGGGGTCCCTGATGGCAGAAGGCCCCCTCCACCGTAGCTCCCAGTGAGTAAGACACAAAATGTTGCGTTAAACCACTGAGAGTTGTTTCTGACCACGGCGTAATCCAGCCTAATTTGACTGATGCAAAATTTAAGGTCTGACAGTCATTTGTCTCTTTTTATAAATTAGAACAGATTCAAGTTCATACCTGTAAAAACATGTCTTGCACTCACTTGCACTCTGATGAGCTTCTGTGGAGGGGAAGGGAGGGGGTGAAAGAGACACAGATGCTCTGAGAAGTGCCCACGGGAGCCTGTCCTCAGGGTGAACCTCTTCGTTCCCTTGTGAGTTAGTGGGAAAAGCGTTGAGAACAGCAGATTATCACACCGGAGCTGCAAGGCTGGAGGGCAGAAGCACCTGCCTCCCTCTTGGATTGTGTATGACCCACCGTGGGTTCCTCGGGTTAGTTAGGAACTGAAATCGAACGTATCCGGACGCACCTCCAACCTATGAAAGTCTCATTCCACTAAAATCCTCTCTTGAAAGTGGGGCACCATAAAGAATTACTTTAAAATATATGACTAAATCTTGGTAGGCACTTAACTCTTTTGAGTACTGTCTAATACGAAATTGGCCGAGGGTCGAGGCTTCTGACCCAGTGCTGCAACCAAGACAGTGTGGATCTGGGTGCACTCTCAATACAGAATGAAACAAACTTGCGCACAAACAAAAACAAAACCAGTTTTGTCAAGGGTAATGAGCTGAAGGGACATTTTTAGCAGAGAGCCGATGAATGCTAAACAAGCTAAAATCCAGCTTCGAGCCAGGTGGCACGGTTGTGGTACCTGAGATTGAAAACACCCCCTAGCATCTGTTCCTGCTTCTCCTGGTAACTCTCCTGAGTCTGTTTCCTGGTAGCCATACCTTCCATGAGTACCTCGTGCTTTCAAGGAGGTGACTGTCCCCTCTTCCCACTGAGGATGGGCCATGTAGCTTGGGCTCAAGAGAATCCACGTGCTCTCCTCCCCTGGTTCCGTTGATTGGTTCAAGTGGGCTGTCCACCAAATGGGCGGACAATTATGGGCTAATAAGACTGAAGAAGCTTTTCTTTTTTAATTTTTTTCTTCTATAACTTCTAAAAAAGACCCATCCTTGCTCTTTTCAGAGCACTTCTGAAACTGGTCGTCTCTCTGGACCTCTCCAAAGATACCTGTGAAAGCAAACATCCTGAGAAGTTGCTAGCAGCCAGACTACCCCCACGAGGTAAGACCAGCCTACGGGTGAACCCTCTGTTGTGGTGAGCCAAGAGGAGAGATGAATAGAAGCCTTGATTGCTTCGCTGAGCTACTCAATTGAAGTAATCCCAAGGTCTGTCCTACCTGTGTGCTGCGGGGCTCTCCAGGCTCCTCCACGTGCTTTTAATGCTGAAGTGTGTCTTTGTTGGTTTTTTGAATCTTTGCATCAGATGCATTTAAACAGATACAATTGCATACTGATTGGGAAACCCAGCTGCCTAAAGACCTACGTGGAACACAAAAAATCAGAAGGCAGATGCCCTTTTCAAAGCAATGGCTTTAAGCAGCCCGAGTCTACGCTTCCCAAAATGACAGATCATAGTAAGGCGCTCTTGCAGTTCCAGTGATGTCGAACAGAACATAAACTGTGACGAATTGCAGGTTGGGCCTTCTGAGTGTTTAGGGGGGAATAAAGAGGTGTGATCAGGAAGGAAATGGCAGAGAAAAAAAGAACACTGACCCAATTACAATGACAGCTAATGTTCCAGTGTGCCTACCGAGTGTCCAGCAGTCTTCTTGGCAGTGGCCATATTAAGTCAATTACTCCTCAGAACCATCTTGTGGTAATATTATACTTATTTAAACGCCACACCTCTGCCCCTTGCCCTATTGCTAATACCCAGCCGCAACTCAAGCAAAGGGTCTCGTTCCAGTGCTGGACTGTCACCCACTACAGTGTCTGCCATTTTGTTCCTTAATGTAAGGAGATGTGTAAAAATACCCCAGTATCGACACTGGGCATTCCCTGTGCTCTCTGTGTGTAGCCTCCTTTGAGAACCAGTGGGCATACCTAGGATTCATCTGGATGAAGCAAGACGTCCTGGCAGGGATGTACCTGGCAGAGCCTCCGTGGACAGTGTTTGCAAATGACTCACGCCAAGGAATTAGGTAAACAAAAGGAGGTCTCCTGCCAGTTACTTGCACAGACTTCACGGCCACCTACTTAATCGCTGATGTCACTGAGAGCCAAGGCTTCTTCTCCGTAAACAGATTCTACCTTTCTCCCTCACTCCTACAGACAAGGATGTTGTTTATATCCAGGATGGAAAGGCACCTCTTCGGAAGAGATCTTTTTTGCTTCAATTGTGACAATGTCAGTTAAACCCAACCCAGCTATAGAAGTAACTACAACAGAAGCATGCATTAAAACTTCTTTTTAATAAATTTTTTTAAGTTTTTAATTTAAATTCCAGTTAGTTAACATAGAGTTAATAGGAGCCCCAGACGTGCAATTTAGTGACCCAACAGCTCCCAACAACACAAGCACATCACAGTGCACAGTGCACATCACAAGCACCCTCCTTAATCCCTATCACCTATTTCCTCCATCCCCCACCCACCTCCACTCTGGTAACCATCAATGTGTTCTCTAGAGTTAAGAGTCTGTTTCTTGGTTTGCCTCTCTCTTTATCCTCTCCTCTGATCATTCGTTTTGTTTCAATGCTAGAAGTGAATGTCCCTATTGCTTTCACTATAAATATACAAATTAAAAGCTCAAGGAGTTAAATGAGACAGTTTGTAGTGAGCTCCTTTCACATTATCACCAATGTTGCATAAAGCATGACAGAAAGCAAACAAACAAAAAAGGCCTGGAGGTTGTTACTATTTTTTATTTTTTTAATTTATTTTTAAATTTATTTTTTATTTATTTTCGGCATAACAGTATTCATTATTTTTTCACCACACCCAGTGCTCCATGCAATCCGTGCCCTCTCTAATACCCACCACCTGGTGTTACTATTTTTTAAAATATTCACTTAAATTTCTCCCCTATTGTATTTTTCATTTTTTTCTTCCTTTCCCAGTAAAGCCCTCCCACCCCACCCCATTCCAGCATAAGACCAGATCTCCACTCATTCAGGAAGGGCCCACAATAGAGTGGAAAAAAGGGCAAACCACAGCTTTTGTGTCTTTGTTGTACAAAAGCCTAACCCAGGGGGAAAGAGATTCTCTATTCACATCCCAGAGACACAGGAATGGAGAAGTTACTCTAAACTCTCCCAGGTCCCTGGACTTAGGGGAAGTGTGCAAGAGGCAGGAGTCTGGGACCAGTCCCAAGAGCAGCAAGCTGGGCCCTGCATTAAGCAGGCTGCTAGGAAGCCTGCCAGCCCCGAGAGGGACGGCTACATTGTGCACATTGACAGAAATATAAGCAGCCTTCACGAAGATTCCTAGGCCCCCAGCAGGACATGGGAACAGCGGAGGACCATTAAAACTGAGCACAGAGACACAAGCTCTCAGGCCTCCGCTGTCTTGGAGCACTAACAGAGGACCCACTGTCTTCTGCTTCCCCAACCCTCTGCTCTGTGGAACATCCCAGAACTTCAGGGAAGTGGTTAGAATATCTCTCAAAGAACTGAAATTTAGTTGCATTCTGCTTGTTGGCTTGTTTTCTATGGGTCCAACCAATTGAGCAAATCTTAGATCTCAGGATGAGACCTACCGAGTGAAAAGATGCACCCTCACTGTATACCAGAGTTGGGGGTAGAGGACTCTTGGCCACACCAGGACCCTGCAGTGAATCCTACCACAGAGTTTATAATTGCCTCTGTGGGCTGCAGACACCAAGCGAATCTGACAACAACGAACGCAGAAAGGAGCAAAATGGCAGAATGTGTGGTAGTGGTGAGAGAAGGGTGCCCCCAATGAAACTCTGGTGAGGGTAGACTCTGACTTGGTCTCTTAGCAGAGTAAAACCAGCAAGTACAGGGGACAAGGCAGGCTTTCCAGGCGATGGGACAGCACACAAGGACTCAGAGTTGAGCGCGAGCATCTCCAAGCATGCTAAGAAGGAGACACAACTGGCAGACTGGATTGAGGGAAGAGTGGGTGACCAGCAAAATAAAAGGGGGGCTGCCCTCCAGAGGGTCTTGAGGGTCTGGCTCCAAAATCGTTATGGGATACGGTAGGCCATCAAGAGCCTTGACCCGGACTGCGCAATGGTTTCTGGAAGTTATATTCTAAGGTTAATATGAAGTTGGAATCAACAGAGCATGAAGAGCCAGTGATACTGAAGAAGGCAGCAGTATGGGGTGCCATTTCTGTGACCTAGGAAAGACACGAGGAAAGGCCTGCCTTCCGGGTGGACGGAAGAAGAAATGAGGGTATAAAAGAGCGGAAGGAAAGACTTCAAAGAGCGATCGTCATTTCAGCATTCTGTTTAGGTGGGTGTCCAACCAAATGATGACACCGGGCACAAGACAGCTCGTTCCATCTAAGTAATATGACCGGCAAGAGTCGCGTGACAAATTTTAGCTTGCTATTTTAAGCTGCTGTTCACCTTAGTCCCTTAGGAAATGTGCTGTGTTGGTTTGGGCTGGGAAGGAATTACAAAAGTGAAATGTTTTCCTTCTTGTAATGTTCGGTGGTACTGCTGTTTAATGTCTTCCCACACTTAGACACACCACTGCACAAGGCAACTGTGAAGACAAACGTGTCCAATTGCAGGAACACTTGCCATCTGTTAGTCCTGGGGAAGTGAGTGAGAATTTAAAAAGCAACAAACAAGATTTGTGCAAAATAACAACAACAACCCCAAAAAACAAAAAATACACATACACACCAAAACCCCCCAAACCTGTAGAACATAAAATATCCTCAGAAGGCATGCAAAGAATTGCTTCAACAGCACAGCAGTGTTTTTACAGACCAAATCCTGCATTCAAATTCTGATTCTGCCATTTAATGACTGTGTACCCTTGGCCAAGTTACTTCAAAGACCAGCCCTTAAGACCTCCTTGCAATTGGAAACAGGTGTCCCTCGGGGCAGAGGAAATCCCGAGGAGGCTGGAGAGCTCCTTTTTGACTTCCACTCTCCACGGCGACTGAGCATCCACATTCAGGAAGCGATCTACATGATTGTACACAGTGGCTCTATGAGTTCCAACCCGTTTTCATTTCCTCTTCATATAGTGAAGGAAATGACAGTATCTACCTCATGGGGCTGTTTTGAGGATTAAACTGCGATAGAACACGTCAAGTGTTTAGTATAGCATTTGGCACATTGTAAACATACTGCAAATGTTTACTACAATGATTGCATTTTTATTCATCTAAATCTCTCCTGTTCGGGGCAGAGGTTAGGAAACTGTGGCCTGTAGGCCAAATCCAGCCCACCACCTGGTTTTGTGCCATCAGGGAACTAACAATTGTTTTTATGTTTTTAGACAGATGGAAAGAAATCAGAAGAAAACGATTTTATGATACATGAAAATTACATGAAATGCAGATTTTATTGTCCATAAGTAAAGTTTTATTGGATCACGGCTACTCTCAGTCACGTATAGACGGTCTACAGCTGCTTCCAATGGCACAGCGACAGAGGTGAAAAGGAGCATCAGAGATGGTACGGCCCATAGAGCCCAAACTATTTTCCGTCCCACTTTGCAGTGCCCCATCGCCCCGCCCCCCAACTCCCCGAATGGCTTTGGGATGTCCTCTTCAATCTTTCCCAAGGATTAGAAGAAAATCAAAATGATTTTCGAAATTCTTGAGCCCCAGCGAACACCAAGCTGTTGAAAGAGAAGCATTCTCATTCTTTCCAAGTATTTTGCAATATCTTTCAAAACACTGTCACCTCTTTTCATGGGTGATGACAATGTGCTTCACATTAATTCTTCTGATCTACAAAGATTGTGGCAGCACGGCACGAAGCCAGAATCCGGGCAAACACACAGCTGGCAAGGACGCCCTCGGTGTCACTCTATGTGCGACAGGTTCAAGTTGGAAACACACTCCATATGGGTGACCATCTCCAGCTGTCCCATGATATCAACATACACACAAGCAAAGCTGAAAATTCAGTCCATCCCCGAGTTGATTTATCTGTTTGATGCCAGATATTTGGAAACCTCTGGATAACTGATTCCATTTTTCACGTTTCATCTGCATTTGGCAGTCAGCCGATTTTAGCTCCAGAGAACAGCCAACTATGAGCTGTGTTCTAAAGACTAACAGAGAAAATAAAACCCTCTCTCTCCCTAGCTTTTCCAGGATAACTTTCCCGGTTCTACTTCTTCTTTGGAGTACATTCTCTGTTTTCTTCTATCCCCCCCCCCGCCCGTTTGTTTCTTTTAGCTTCTTTATCTTTTATACTTTTTCTTCTTCTCTCTCTCTCTCTTTTTTACTGTGACTATTCTCTTTAGTACAACCTCTACCATAAAACTTTTAAAACAGTGTACTCTCCTTTCCAGCCCTCTTCTTTCCAAGAAGAAAAATGAGTGGCTTCAGAACAAATGAAGTTTTCAACTAAAACCCTACAGCCATGCCTCTGAAGACATAAAATGGCTTCAAAATTGCTGGGAGGCTGCTTTGTGTCCGATCGACCCGACCACGTCTGTGGCAGAATTCCAGGGAAAGGTCACCGGAGCAGTCTCGGATTTACCTATTCACGCTTTTTCTATTATTTTTCAATTGATTTTTTTAACAATCTGTTCAATGTTTTAAGTGTATATAAAACCCCCCGTGATATAATACAGATGCCTCTGGGCCACTTACTTGTAATTACGGCAATTACACCCTTTCTTGACTTTGGGGTATTTGGGGAGGCATGGTTATGGTCTACATTGGTCCACAGTCTTCTTTTGTAATACTCTGGACCTTGCCAAGACAAATGCAATCTCCCCTAAATTCCTGATTGACGCTCTGCCTTTCTGAAGTCCTGCTGTGAACACAGCATTGAACCCATGATGCTGCTGTCTGGATGGCTTTCCCACCTTTCCAGAGAAGGCTTTTTCTTCTCCAAATAACACTGTAAGGCTAGCTGTCGTCTCGGATCATACAAACAGGAAAACCAGCTGCCAAATGGAAGAATGTTATTGTCCTTGGTCCTAAACTGCTGGCTTCTTCTTTAAGAAAAAACAGTGTCAAAAAGAGAAGAGAAAATATCTCGGTGTTAAAATCATCACTGCGTGAGTCCTGGAGGTAGTGAGGTATGTCATGTTCATCTTAATGTTTGGGTTTCCTTTTTGCTTAGAGATAACTAAAAAAAAAAAAAAAAAAATCTTCGTCCTGAAATCCTCTATAATTTAAGGGAGAAAAATTAATGCTTTCAATACTAGATCCTACCACCTGATTCAAATGCCAGCCCAAATCAGAGATACATTAAATATGAAATTGCTCGAAGAATATAAGCAGTAATGAGGAAACACCAACCAATATGGCTGTGTGATGGGAAAGTCAAGCTGGACCAATATACTGTCAAGGTAAAATCAAGATATACCAGTTCAGAAATATTTCTATGTAGCTAACTTAAGGACTTGGGTGATAAATCAGGATGACAGTGATTTTTAATTAAATTAAGAACAATCCTTGCTAACAAACTATTTTATGCAATGTACACTTTTTCAGGTCTCTAACGGAAGGCTTATATTCCCAATCCTTACACACCGTTTGTCTTTTCTCTGTGCTGGGAAAAAAAAACAAAGAAGAGATCATCTCAGCTTTTCCACTCAGATAGTAGGAATATCAGTCACTTTCTACTTTCCATCCCACCAGACACCTTCAACACCCAACAACACCCTCAACATGGGACTTAGTCCCTCAGACGAGGGAAGGGACATGAACAACATCTCACTCTGATTAGAACCTACTGCTTGCTTCAGTGACTGACTCACCAGAGCCTGGAAAGCAGTTCGATGTACTCCTAAAACCTCTGCTAAGATTGGAATGAGTACAAGTTCATGGATTTCTAGAAATATATGAGATCAGCTGCCTCCCTTTCTCAGGACCCTCCAGTAAGCCTTCTACCCCACTCCAAATGAAATTCCCAACTATTTTCTAAGAAAACCTACAAAAGCTCATATAGCTAGCTCTAGCTTCTCTCAGACCTCAGCCCCTGCCTCCTCCTGCCCTTTGTCTACTCTGCTCCAACCTTGCTCCTGTTCCTACGTATGTGCCCAGCTCATCCTGCCGAATGGTTCCTGTACTTGCTCTTTCCTGGATTATCCAGGTGGACCCAGTGTCATCGAAAGAGGGTAAGTGTTGGTTTGCAAACTGACTCCCATACACAAAGGACAAAGAATCTGAAGAAAAAGACCACTCCAGAGTGGTAGGTGGCCATTTCCAATAAGCACGGGAACTCTTACACACAAGGCTTGTCTTCAGCAAATATGAGACGAGTGGATCTCCATACCAGCCATCAGATTCTTAAACTCTTGTATAGAGGCCTTAACTGGGGTCAGTCATGTATACCATCCAAATGGTCCCAACAATACCATTCTCCCTCAAGGCTGAGTGCTTAAAACAGCTCATCCTGTCAGAACAGGGGGCAGAACATACATTCCAAGGACAGGTGTGGGGGTGATGAGCCTCCCGTTGTCCAGGTCCAGCTCCTGGGTCACCCAGGGCTCATGTCCTCCAGACGGCCTCCCCAATAGTCAAAGTCAGGGAGAGAGATCTGCAGATGTTAGGCTGTTGGCTTAGAAGATGGAGGAAGGAGCCATGGGCCAAGGAATGAAGTGAATTCTAGAACCTTCTTTTTTTTCCCCCCTCTCTAGAACTTCCAGAGGAAGGCAACCTTGTGGACACCTTGGCGTTAGCCCAGTAAGAATCATTTTGGACTTCTGGCCTGCAGAACAGTAATATAATAGGTTGTGTTATCTTAGGTAACTAGGTTTGCAGTAATTTGCGGCAGTAGCAATAGGAAACATATACACACCCTCTAAAATAACGTTCCCTCCCTACTCCCTGATTGGGTTGCTTTCATGGCCTTACTCTTCCTTTTTTTTTCCTTCCTAGGACTTAATACTGTTGAAAAATCATATTACTTTCTCAACTGCTGCTTATCTATTTCCTGCAATAGAAAGCAAACCTCCTTAAAGTAAAAACTTTGCTTTCTGACCCTCTGGATCTCACACACCTACACGATTACCTAGACAGGTGCTCAGGGGATCTTTGCGGAATGAATACGTGAAAGTAAACTCACCCTTATTAAGATCAGACCCCAGTGAAACAGAATTTGGATTTTGGTTTGTGGAGGGTATACACAGTGGTCAGAGCAGAGGAAGAGGATTAATAAATAGCATCAGGTTGAGAGCAGACGTCACAGTACGAGCAGCAGCAGTCATAGAACTGTGGAAGTCAACCTATTTCTGTGGTAGAGCCATGGCCCTGACTGATATTAATTAAAATACATCAACATTTCCAGAAGGCTTCTGATTAGATCTTCATATGAAAATGTCCTCCGTATATAACTTCAGTATTATTCTGGACTAGGTTTCCTTACCACTTAGAGAACAACCTCAAAAGGTGCCACAAAGCCATTATCAATAGTTCAGTGTCTGTGTGTGGATTGTACACTTTGAGGAATTTCCCCAAATTACATGACAAAAGAAGTCAATGTTACTGTGATCAAAGCTGGAGTGAAAAGGGAAACCCCCAGAATAGTGAGGTACTGACACAAAAATAGACACATAGATGAATGGAAGAGAATTGAGAGCCCAGAAATAAATCTATGGGTATATGGTCATTTCATCTACAACTGAGATGGGGAAAATATACAATGGGGAAAAGACAGTCTTTTCAATAAATGGTATTGGGAAAACTGGACAGCTATATGCAAAAGAATAATGGTGGGCCACTATCCTACATGATACACAGAAACAAAATAAAAATGGATTAAAGACCTAAATTTAACACTGGAAACCATAAGACTTCTAGAAGAAAACATAGGAAATAATCTCTTGGTCATCAACCTCTGCAACATTTTTCTAGATACATCTCCTGAGGAAAAGGAAACAAAAGCAAAAATAAATAACTGAGACAACATACAACTAAAAAGCTTTTGCACAGTGAAGGAAACCCATGAACAAAACAAAAAGGTAACCTACTGAATGGAAGAAGGTATTTACTGATATGTCCGATACGGGGTTAATGGCCAAAATATGCAAAGTTATACAAATCAACACACACAGAAACAAACCATCTGATTAAAGGACAGAGGACCTGTAAAGATGTTGTCCAAAGAAAGCATCCAGATGGCCAACAAACTCAAGAAAAGATGCTCACCATGACTCCACCATATATATGCACCTCTGTGTTTAGGGGAATGTTATTTTCAACACCCAAGACATGGAAGCAGCCAAGTGTCCATCAAGAGATGAACAGATAAGAAGTGGTGTGTGTGTGTGTGTGTGTGTGTGTGTGTGTGCATGCTATGGAATAGTACACAGCCATAAAAAAGGAATGGAATCTTGCTATTTGCAACACTATGGATGGACATGGAGGGTATTAGGTTACACGAAAGAAGTCAGAGAAAGACAAATAATGTGTTATTTCACTTACATGTGGAATTAAAAAACAAAACAAACAACACAAGAGAAACAGAGTCATAAACACAGGGAACACGCTTGCAGTTGCCAGAGGCAAGAGGGACGGGGGAAGGTAAAACAGGTAAAGAAAATTAAGAAATAATAAATTAAAAATAAATTAAAATAAAAAGAATAATTAAACCTAAGAAATGGCATCTTGCTTTGTTTCAATTGGATTAACTTTGATCCTTGGGGAATTCGAATTTTTTTTCACACACCTGTCAGTTCTATTTGAACTAATGTGGATAACTGTCTGCTCATGACCTTTACAGATTTTTCCACTTTTTGTTTTCTTATTGATTTATAGACATTTTTAAAAACTACATTCCGGATATCAAATTCAGTCTTTGTCACATACACTACAAACTCTTTCTCCTAGTCTGTTTTAACTTTAAAATGCTTCATTTCACTTTATTTTGATCTGCATGTTTTTCTTTAGGCTTGCTTTTTGAAATGAGCTTGTCTGATAAACCCTGTATCTGCCCAAGTTACATCACTGTGAAACGTACATACATTTTCTGACCTCGCTGTCAAAAAATTTTGTTAAAGGCTCAAATTACCTTTAGCATAACCAAACGTATTAAGCAGAAGGGCCTTCTTCAAAGAGTCATACTGGATCATGGATGAAGACATCACAACACTTAGTAACGTGATTTTCCTTAATGTCCAGTCACTGTGTTTCCAAATATAGTTAAAATGTGCCTATTCATTTACAGAAAGTTTCAAAGACTTTAATAATCTTTCCAAATGGGTATGTTCATTTTTAGCAGTTTCATGACATCTTCTTGGGAAAAAAAACCGTCAACACTTGTTTTTTGTTATGATATAGCTAATTTTACTTTTGTGAACCAAAAAGGAAGAAGGAACAATACCACATTAATTTTTTATTTACCATGTCAGTGATTCCTTCTAAATGGCACATATTTTAGGATTGGGTTTCTTTCATTAATACTGAAGTAAGATACCAACTTTATTATTGTATAAGCAAAATGAAATAAACTGAACTTTAAATTTCCCCTAGAAATGTTGAAACAATGCTTTTTAAAGACTATCTGAAAGAGTATTAGATCAGAAATCTCTACAGACCCGCCCTTAAAGAAGCAGATGGAAGTCTGGATGACTTTTATTAGGAACACGAAATTTCACTTAGAGAACTGGTGGAATTGGTAAATCTTATAAGTTCTCAATTAGCCACACAGAGCAGCAAATCCACAGAAAATGTTAATGTCCAGACAATATCTCAGTCCTCTTTTTTTTTTTTTTTTTGGATTATTTATTTATTTATTTGAAAGAGAGAGAGATCACAAGTAGGCAGAGAGGCAGGCAGAGAGAGAGGAAGGGAAGCAGGCTCCCTGCTGAGCAGAGAGCCCAATGCGGGGCTCGATCCCCGAACCCCGGGAACATGACCTGAGCCGAAGGCAGAGGCTTAACCCACAGAGCCACCCAGGCGCCCCTCTCAGTCTCTTTTGCCACTAATTCTCTTACAAGGACTAGAAGGACAGTGACATGCATGGGTGGACTGGTGGAAGGAATGACTTTGGCTCTATCTTCTGTAACACACCAACTTCTCTGGAAAGCTCTTTTGAACACTAGACCAACCAGAGGGAGTGAACTGGAGAAAGAACTAAACAAGCAGGGTCCACAGACAGGACCATTCTGAGAGTCAATGAAAGCAGTACTGAGTAAGTACTCAGTACTCAGTATTCCGTCTCCCAGGAATTGAAGAACTACAGTGTATGTGTTGGGGATGGCAGGGGGAGGGCGGGTTGAACATGTGGGCATCACTGTGTTCTGCTTCACTCAAGATTTATATTTGAAACATCAAGTAGGTATTGTTTACAGGGAGGTGTAGTGAGGACAGAAGGAGGGGAGAAAAGGTGTATTTTTTCAAACAACAGACCAGACCAAGAGCCAGGCAGACTCTGGTCAGTGTTCCCAACTGAGCAGTGAATCCGTAATGACATATTGACCTCTCTTCTGCCATCTTCTCAGGGTTTCTCCTCCCAAGACCTCTTTCTCTTTCTCTGGATCCTTCTCCTCTAACCATCTAGCCACTGCAGGGGCATAAGCCATTATAAAAATATACAAGCTGTTTCGTTCTACTTCGAGGGACTCTCAGGTTGCAAACTATATGGAGAGAGGGGCTGTGGAAGGAGTCTGCCGCAGCCTGCAACTGTGGGGCTCCACAAATGATGTTGGATGAGTCTCCCCCGGAGATCCAATTTCTTTCCTCTGAACCCAGTGTGCACACACCCACCTTTCTGCTTCTAGTCAGTGGATCAAGAGCCAAGGAACCCGTGGTGCAGGCAGGTGGAAAAGGTACCACTCCTCTTCTGTTCTTAGAGGCTGTGTCTAAAGCAAGAGACACACCTTTGGTTGTGTTGCGTTAGTGAGATTTGAGAGTTTCTTTTCTACTGTAGCATCCCCTGGGACCGCGCTGGGAATGCAAATGCCCACCACTGACCGTGAACTCAGAGGGTCTGGAGATGGAGCTTAGGATCTATGTTGTAACAAGCCCCCGTGGGTGAGTCCACTAATACTCTCAGGTTGGAGAACCACTGGGACAGACCAGCCTGACTGACCCAACCCAGCACAAAGTGAGTATTCGAGAAAAAGGAGTTACTAGTACTTCAATCCAACTACCTGGGCCAAACTCGTTACTGCAGCCAAGTAAAACAGTCTGGTCCTATCTGTCACTACAAAAGACGTTGGTCGTAGTTTATAAATGGAAACTGATCCTCAGGCAATATCTGCGCTTTCTTCTATTTGGAAATGCAGACAGTGGAACTTTTAAGATGATCAAGACTCTCAGGATGTGGTGATCCTGATGCTAAGCCAAGTTTATGACGACCATTAAACTGATACAAGAAATTCCGTGGTAAAGCACGGAACTCACAGCCCCTGAATTTACAAATATCTCATAATCAACTACATGCTATTGCTACAGGTACCAAATAATAAACCTCATGAGAAAACCTGCAGTTTTAAAACGTCCTTAGAATTTTGTCTAATTTATACAACAAAGTGAGTCTGTGTGTGTGTGCGTGCGTATCTGTGATAGCAAGGTTGGCCTTCCTGGATAAAACTCATAAACTTCATTATAATGAGATTCATTGCAATTGTGCCTGCTTTCCTTTTCTTCCTTCATTAATGTCTGCTTAGATTTTAGATTTTATTTATTTATTTGTCAGCGAGAGTGAGCAAGCAAGAGAATGAGAGGGGGAGGGGCAGAGGGAGAGGGAGAAGCAGGCTCCCCGCTGAGCAGGAAGCCCAATGTGGGACTCCATCCCAGGAACCTGGGATCATGACCTGAGCCGAAGGCAGAGGCTTAACTGACTGAGCCACCCAGGTGTCCCCTCTGCTTAGATTTTAAATTCTGTTCTGGCCCCGCCAGTGTTCTAGGTGCTGGACTCACTGGGCACAGGCTTTCTATGCTCCCAGGCTGAGCCCTTAATAGATCATATGATGACCTTGGAAAATTGTCAAATGGCCTCAAACCTTTCCATGGCATTGGACAGGGCCCAAGGTTTTGATTCCAACACAACATGGCCCCACCTATCATGACTAGCCTCACTGATGTGTTGTGATGATCCATTTTTTTTCTCTTTAAAGTGCTGCAGAATGTAAATTTACTTGTCCTAATTAAAGTCAACTAAAACAAATTTGGTCTGAGGAATTAGGAGGCATGCATGGAGTTCTCAGGGTGATCAGCAAAATCAGACCTAGAAACCACTTTTCAGAGGACACGACAACGTGACCATGCTTGCGGAGCGCGCACAAGAGGAAAGAACAGTGGAATGCTCCCCTCCAGGACTTTGCCCTTCAGGACAGAGAGAACAATTTTGCACTGTTATTTGGAACATGGGATGCTAGTGGAAATCAGAATTTTTCTGTTTTGTCTGTGCTAAGGAATTCTGTCTTTTATAAAGCAACAGGCCGTAAGTGCCTGGTAATAATTTCCATCATTATTTTCAAAACCTGGCGGGGAATTCCCAGCTAACAGACGCATTTTTGTCACGTCCATCCATTCTCTGTCTGGCTGTTCCTTATCCATGCTCGCTCACCTTGGAATCTCACGCCATCAGCACACACTGTTCATTCAACAAATGTCTGCCCCTCGTACTTCATTTATTTTTCAATCTTATTTCCCATGTCCATCCTTCCCTTCTAGAAGCAGCCACTCTAATATGTTAATGTATTCTTTTTTTTTGTTGGTATTCTTGAAAAACTGCTGTTTTGAGTGCATGTATTTTTAACTTTTTAAAATGGTATTGTGTGATAGATCTAATTTCCTTTCACAGTGCTTTTGCTCAGCAGTATTTTTATTTATTTTTATTCTTATTTTACAAGATTTTATTTATCTATTTATTTGTCAGAGAGAGAGAAAGAGAGAAGCATGTGCACAAGCAGGGGGAGTGGCAGACAGAGGGAAAAGCAGACTCCCCACTAAGCAGGGAGCCTGATACAGGACTCGATCCCAGGATTCTGGGATCATGACCTGAGCTGAAGGCAGACACTTAACCAACTGAGCCACCCAAGCATTCCAGCAGTATGTTTTCAGATCTGGCCATACTGCCATTCAGACACCCATTCCATTATTTCTAATTCTCGTAAATTAATGATGGGCCTGTTTTCTAGCTATTATATAAAAGGTCAAATAAGAAAATTCATGGCTCCTACTTCTATAGAGCTTACATTCTCATTGGGTGAATACACCTTAAATAAATAACAACACCCAGTCAAGGATCTGTAATTCATTTTTTCAATAAATATTAATGGAATGTCTTCCAGACACTACATTCGTCAAACACTGGGGATAAAGTAGAGACTGAGACAGGAGAGACACCTGTCCTCATGAGGCTTACAGTCCAGAGGCTCAGCCAAGTCCTACAGATCATGGTAAATAATTAAATGTTTTTCTGCAACAGAATGATAGAATAGGATAGGCTATCTTTATTCTAGATGCCATCAGAGTAATGGGGCAGAGGGGAATCAGTGAGAAGGCCACTGGAGTGCAGCAGTTGACAGTGGGCAGTGCTTCGGTGGGGCTGGTGGCTGGAATGGGAGAGACAGAAGAGGGTGACATCACAGATCGCAGAGAAAGAACAGGCACAATGGGCTGCTGCAAGCGGTAAAGAGAACCAGGAAGCATTCCTCAGCTTCTGTTCTGAACACCAAGATGCAAAAGACTAAGGGTGCATTGAGTTTGGGGAAAAAAGCCAAATCCTGTGTGGGTCATGAACGAATGAATGAATCCGAAGCTCAGAGAAGAGCTGTGGACTGGAGATGCATTCAGGAGCCATCACATAGTGACAGGCTTGAAAATCATGACCTGGAATGCAGACACTGGCAAGCAAAGTGGGGGAGGCGGAGTGGAGGGGACATTCCAGAGCCCAAATGCATCCCAACATTCAAAGACTGGATGGAGGAGAAAAAGCCAGCAGGAAATGAAACTGAGTGTTCAGAGAAGGTCTACTGTGGTTGAGCCACTCAGACCTCCAGATGTTTCCTTAAGTAACACCTTCAGCCAAAGCTGCTTTCATGGAGAGGTGGAGGAGGACACTTAGGGAGACCCGAGTAAGCAGGGGTGGAAGTCAGGACATTTAGCAAAAGTGGAGATGAAGGGGAGAGAATAAAGGCAAGGAAGGTGATACCTGGGAGAAAGTTCTGGGTGAAGAAGTGGGCTTTATACGTGAGCAAGCCTCGGACACGATTAACATGTGGTTCACAGGTACAGAAGGACAGTGGAGAGTAGAGTGCTCCTGAGCAGAGCAAGGAGGGGAGATCTGCACCTGGGGCAGGGGCAGGCTCCCCTTCATAGTACCTTTTCCACACCTTTGTCTGAACACTACTTCACTGATAAAATGAGACGGGAGGAGCTACCTTGAAGAGTTCAGTTCCAGCACATGTCACAAGGAGCAGAAGGAAAGGGGCTTCGCTTCTTGAGAAGTAATTTGTTCAAAGGTCATTGTCAAAGAAACGAGGCCTCAAAACAAGAGGCTATCTATAGAATCTGGCACAGAATCTGATTTTGTATTGTCACAGGGCAAATTTGCGCTGGAAGAAGGCTGTCTGGTAGAAGAAAATTACTCTCATAACTCCATAACAGGCTTTGACAGAAACCTAGAGAGACTGTGTAGCCTTTTCTGCGTGTTTACTGAAACGCTGAAAGCTCTCTCCTGTTCCCAGCTTAAGGAGGCATAGAGAACAGAAGACAGATTCTCCAGGATACATTAAATTCAAGTAAGTCCAAATAAGTAGGGGGAAATGGCCAACCAAATGGGTTGAGATCGGGAGACACAGTAATTCCTTCCAGCATTTAGCTGGGCACCGGCCAGGTAAACCTCCCTCTGACACGTCATCTGGGAGTCTGAGAGGACCTAGTTCATGAATTTCTACTCAGGCCCAGGAAGAGACCACACACAAATCAAATAATACGCATGTGTTTAAAGATTTTATTTATTTGAGAGAGAGAGCAAGGAAGGAGGGGCAGGGGGCAAAGGGAGAGAGAGAGAAGACTCCCCACTGAGCGGGAAGGTGGATGTGGGGCTCAATCCCATAACCCTAGGACCATGACCTGAAGCAAAGGCAGACAATCAACGGACTGAGCCACCCAGGCACCCCTTAAATAGATTTTGGTGACAGCCAAAGGATAGGAACAACTACATCTAAATACATTTCTTTCTTTCAATCTAGACTAAAGAGCACAGAAGTTTAATATCCCCGGTCATACAGTATTCACACTGTTTTGGCACTTTCTTTTTTTTTTTTTTACTCTTTTTTTTTTGTTTTGTTTTTTTGTTTTTTTTGTTTTGGCACTTTCTGAGTTGACTGCTTACACACAGTGATCAATCTATCCACTCGAACCCCATGTTTGTGGTTTTGGTCATGGAGATGTGTACAAGGTCGGGTCACAAAGCCGGATCCAAGAGGCCAATCCTGACACAGGAGGCAGGGAAGCCCAGAGGAGACAAGGTGTCTCTGCAAAGTGAGGCTCTCAAAGCCAAGCTTATGAACCGGCACTGCAGGCAGTAAGGAGGGGAAATCTATTACACTGCAAAGAACACTACCTTGGGAAGCAGCCTTTTACTCCTGGCCAGCCCTGACACATGGCCTGACCCTTGGCAACTGACTCCGCTCCCCCAAGTCATTTCACCTGCCACGTACCCACAGGTACTCTGGAATTTTTAAGGTCTATTCTGGTTTGAAAAATCTCTTGATCTGGTGTAGTAACTGGGATGAGTTCGATTCCAAGTGACAGAGCAGACCTCAAACCGACATAACGTGACAGGTGGGATGAGCTCCGCTGCTTCGTGTAGCTCTAGAGCTACCAGCAACCCCCAGAGCCCCTTCTGTGGAATGGGAAACTGGAGTCCCAAGTGAGCACATGGCTCGGTGAGCAAGGGGAACCTTTGTACGAAACAAAACACAAGCCCTTCCTCTTGGTAGGTGCAGCCCTGCTCCCCAGTGCACCATACGGATTTCATCCCCATAGAACCCACTATCTGGGAACTCTGCAGAGGTAACAAATTGCTCAACCGAATATGGCGGCCCTGATTTCAAGGGTAAGTGGCATCAGGTTCGGCTGGCTCTAGGGACTCAAATACTGTAACCAGAACTTACAGTCACTGTTTCCTTGGGGCTCTGCTTGCCTTTTGTGGATTCCATTCTTCTATGCATGCATATATGTGTGTGTGGGAGAAAGAAAGAAAGAGACAGCGAGAGGGACGGACACGATGCTGGATTACATCTCAGCCCTCGGATCTGATGATAGGACAGAGGTCCTATCAAACCGCTCAGACTGAGACCAGAGGAACTCGGGGTGCCTGCTGTTCCTAGAGCAAGGGTGTGGATGGTGAGCTAGGAAAATACTAGAGAACGAACCCAAACTTAGACGTTCACACGTGTGAGAATGTCTATTCAGCATCATCTATGAAAACAAGTTGGAAACGGATAGACATCAACCAGCGGGGAACAGGTAACTGAATTATAAAGCAGCAACTGAATGAAACATTGGGCAGCCATTAAAATGACAACTGCAAAGCACACATAACCAGGATGCTAAGTGAAGTAAGGTATGTACAAATTTACCTAAGCCTTTAATGACAACAGAGACGCATCAAAGCATGGAGATGTAGCCTAGGAAGGAACACTGAAAATGGAAACTGTTTGTGTTTACAGTGGAGGGGAAGAGGAAAGCTGTTTCCTCTTTCATTGTCCTGTGATCTTGGTACAACACTGTTTAAGAATAAATAAGATCTAGTGAGAAAACTCTATGATTTAAGAATGACTATTTCAACTTCCTCATGAGGGTTTTGTACAATTAAGTCAGAGGTTGTATATAAAATGTTTGGTGGGGGGCTCCTGGGTGGCTCCGTTGGTTAAGTGTGAGACTCTTTATTTTGGCCCAGATTGTGATCTCAGTGTCGTGAGATTGAGCCCCTCATCAGGCCCCATGCTCAGTGTGGAGTCTGCTTGAGGTTCTCTCTCTCTACCCCCCTGCCCACCTGCCCCCTTGCATGCATGTGCACTCTCTCTCAAATAAATCCTTAAAAACAAACAAACAAAAATGTTTATGGAATGCCTGCCCCACACTGAGGAAGAAATTAATGTTGGCCATCAAGTCATTAGGGTAATGCACTTAAAACACTGAGTGTACGTTATGTAGTCAAAGATGATAGTAAGTGACTTTTTCACTTGAGCCTTGTCCTCTAACACTAATAGAAAGTGATTTCCCTTCACCACACTACTTCCCCTTACCAATTCACACTGCCTTGCTCTAGTGAGGTGACCTCAAGTGCATTTAATGGTGTCTCCTCAGAGGTTCATGGGTGGGCCCCCTGACCTGAAAGGAGGTCCTCGTGGAAAGTTCTGCTGGAATTAATACTGCTCAGGGAAAAGTAAGGAAATGCAGAGAAGGCCAGTTTCACAGGAAGAGGGAAGATTAAATTGACTTTAAAAAGTTAATGTTTTCATCACACAGGTCATAGGTAAACACATTCTCATCCCAGATAAGGCTAAAGCTCAGGCTACCATCACAAAAGACCCCAGACTGGGTGGCTCCAACAAAAGGCATTTATCTTCTCATAGCTCCAGGGGCTGGAAGTGCAAGGTAAAGTTCCTGTAGGGTTTGTTTCTGGTGAGGACTATCTTCCTGGTCTGCAGATGGCTGCCTTCTCACTATGTCCTCACATGGTAGTAGTGAGAGAGAGAGAGAGAGAGAAGGTTCTCTGGAGTCGCTTCCTATGGGAGCGCTAATCTCATCAGGGGGACCTCATCCTCATGCCCTCATCTAATTACTTCCTTACTCCAAATAGAGTCATTCTGGAGGGCTAGCACTTCAACATAAAAACTCTGAGGGACACACACAACCAGTCCATGACAACAGTCCTTCTTCTCCTTCCCCCACCCAGATGCTACTTCTCCAATTAGGACTCTCTGAGGGGGTGCCTGGGTGGCTCAGTGGGTTAAAACCTCTGCCTTCGGCTCAGGTCATGATCTTGGGGTCCTGGGATCGAACCCTGCATCAGGCTCCCTGCTCAGCGGGGAGCCTGCTTCTCCCTCTCCCTCTACCTCTCCCCTGCTTGTACACACAATGCTCTCTCCCTCTCTCTCTCAAATAAATCAATACAATCTTAAAAAAAAAAAAAAAAAAAAGACACCATGACCAAGCCTCAGGTATGGAAATATATCTAGACTTTCTTTTTTTAAAGAAAAAATAATAATAATAACCTACAGATTGTATGAGGCTTATTCTGCGCACTTTTCAAAATCTTCCTGAATGCAGACCTCTTCAACTTGTTTTATGATGACGGTGATGATTTAGCTGCTGCATAATATTCTAAAAAAGACTATCAGATCCTATTAACTACTTTATTATTTTTCTCAAGTAATCACTATGCCCACCATGGAACTTGAACTCACAACCCTGAGATCAAGAGACACGTGCTCTTCCCATGGAGCGAGCCAGGTGTCCCCTAACAGCTAACAGCTACTTTAAATAACTACCACCATATTGATAAACATTTAAGTCATTTCTGATCTTTTTTCCCCCATACACACAATTCTGCAATAAAAATCTTTACACCTATCTCTGTGCACAAAGATGAATGTTTCTCTCGGGCAGATACTCAGAAGCGGAATTGCCAGATCACAGAACATGCACATTATCAATGTTAATAGATCCTGGCAAATTGGCCTCCAAGGTGGCTGGCCCATTTACGTTCTCACTAGTAATTTATGAGGCTGCTTGAACCCCCCTGGATGACATTTGAAATAATCAAACTTGAATATTCTCTGCCAACCCCATGAGTACCCAAAATGTTATCTTATTATTTAAATTTGTATTTCCCTATTCGATGTGAACTTGAGCATTTTCTGGGATATTTATTGCCAAGTCCTAAGTACTCCCTCCTAAGTACTGCCTCTCCATGTGTTTTGACCATATTTTTTCCTATCCAATTGTTTATCTTGGTCTTCTTCAATCTGTAGGACTCCTTCATACACATGCAAATCCTTTGTCTGTTAGTTAGGTTGCAAATATTGTCTCCCCATCTGCCAACTGCCTTTTTATTTTATTTATGGTACATTTTGCCTTATGAAAGTTTTTATTTTGGAAAGAGTCAAAATTTCTGATTTTTTTCCTTAGACAGCTTTGCTTTTAGTATTATAAGAAGGCCATTTCTGTGCCAAGAACTTAAGTATATATTCTTACATACTCATTTCTCTCTTACATTTTTTTCCTTCTCCTTTTAGGTCTTTAATCCATCTGGAATTTACTTTCAAAAATGATGTGAGGTAGGAGCTGACTTTACTATCTTCCAAACGGATGGTCAGTTGTCCCAGTGCAGGGAGTTGATTTTGCGGGGAGTTGGGAGACGGAGAGAGAATCCCAAGCAGGCTCCACGCCCAGCATGGAGTCAGATGTGGAATTCCATCTCACCCCCCTGAGATCATGACCTGAGCCGAAATCAAGAGTCAGGCATTTAACAGACTGAGACACCCAGGCACCCTGGGAGCTGACTCTTTCTGTAGGGAGCCTAAGTTCCAAGATGAGAAAACACGTATCTGTCTCCCTGTCTCTGGATCCAGGTCAAGAGGAAATGAGCTGGTCTACACAGCCAGTCCCAGCGCTCTCCACAAGGACAGGACCATATACCTGGGAACCATGGGACTCGGGGACTCGTTTCCTCATGCAGCAGATATAGCTTATAGGTGATAGTTTAGTAGGTTAAACATTAACCCAGAATCAAGAGATCACTTCAACATTGACACTTCTTCTCACCAGCAAATTGTCTTTTCTATAAATTAAATTATCAACCCCTGCTTTATCTCTTTTATAATTAAGATTTTCTTCAAATTGGGTTTTTGGTTGAATGAGCACACGTTTATATTTAAAGCATTTTCTGAAGTTGGGCTAAAGGAAGATTCACCATAATGCTACACACATTTTGAACCAGACGCTATTTTGTCAAGTCAGCAGCAGCCTTAAACACCACATGCCTCAAGGAAGCTGTGGACTTCCATGTGTTTCTCTAAAGGGCTAGAACAGGGAAACAAATGCACGTAGCATGCACGCTTCCTCTGCCCAACTGCTCAGTGCAGCCAGTGGCTGGGTGCCGGAGACCTGGGCTTGAGTTCTACCTTACTCACCTTATAACCACACTGCTTTGGCCATATTTTCTATCTTTTTCTTTTTCTTTTTTAAAATATTTTTTTTTAAAGGTAATTGACAGAAAGAGAGAGAGAGAAAGCACAAGCAGTGGGAGAGGGAGAGGGAGAAGCAGGCTCCTCACTGAGCAGAGAGCCTGATGTAGGACTTAATCCCAGGACCCTGAAATCATGACCCAAGCCAAAAGCAGATGCTCAACTGACTGAGCCACCCAGGCGTCCTTGGCCATATTTGTTTGCCTTGTATGTTGAATATGGACAATAAAAACACTCACTATTTGAATCATTGGAAAACAAAATGGTTAATACCCAGAAAGCTCTAGAAAAATCTCCAGCATGACCAGTGTTTAGTGTCCTAGGCAGCCTTCGGCCCTACAGACAGCTGCTTTCATAATGCCCCACTTTTGTCCTTTTGAAAAAACTTCCCATGTTTTCAGATCTACTTCTCTTTTTCATTCTTACTACTATTTTTTTCCTTGTGTATTTTCAAAAATAGAGCTTTCGTCCCAAATTCACTGTCAAAGAAACCTGGGAAATGTCTTGGTGGCCAGTCTGATGAGGAAAGTGTCCAGATCCCCGTACTTCACCTTGATTCCAAGGAAATTTGAGGCTCCATCATGGATCCTCTCTCACAGTCGCCACGAAAAGTCTGCTCCCGGCCGGCGCAGTTCCTACCCGCCAGTAAGATCTGAGAGCGCGCTTGCTAATGTGGACTCACTGGGGTTTTTTGTAAGAAGCACTGTGCTAGGTTTCAGCAAAAAGATCATGGCGTACATCTGAGGGGTGTCCAGAGCCCCACCTGTGCTATGAGCACACGGGCTGCCTCCCCATTCCCCCCCGTATCTTAGCAGAGGCCCTTATTTTATAGAACCCAGGCCTCAGTCCTTATTTGCACACCCCACCTCACCATGAGCCCTACATGTTTTTGGCTCTTCCCTGACAACTGATGAAGTCCTCATCACCCAGGAATGGCCACAAAGAGCCCGGAATCCTATCGTATGCCATATTAAGGGAGAACCAGAGCTGGAAAGATTAGTCAATAGTGACGTTGAGGATATGGCGAGGAACTCTTCATTCTGCAGAAGTGTCAAAGAGAAAGGACAATGAAGGGAGAGGTCTGGAAGGAGCTGGAGACCCAGCTGGAGGAGAAGCAGCATGCAGCTGTATGGACAGGCAGACACAGGGAAGGATCGCTGGACGAGAGAGCCAATGTCTGGACAATAACCAAGAGTAACAGGGATGGCACAGGATGGACACAGCACCCCAAGTCCAGAAGGCAGTGCCTGTAATGAGAGGCTAGCTGTCCCACCATACTAAAAGATAAGGAGTGCTAAAATGGGCTCATAAGCACTGTACAAATATTTAATTTATAAAATAAAAACATGGAGGTTTATGGGTTATATATATTCTACATATTTTACATACATACATATGTTACACATATTTCTTGTATATGGTATTGGTGCGTGCATGAATATGGTATGAAGAAAAGTTTAAAAGAGATTAGTGGAGAATGTTCTTGAATGTGAGACCCACAGCAAATGGCGTACAGGCCACTCAGTGGTATCAAAGCCTGCTGGGGGGCAGTGGGCAGAGGATGTCCCAGGATTCAGCTAAGCTTGGAAGGAAGGTTGTTGGGGACTGACTGCATGTGTTCTTCCTGTGGTCCTGTGTTGAAGCCTAATTCCCAGCGGAGCTGTATTTGAAGTAAGGAAGTAATTAATGTTGAGTAAGGTCATAGGCGTGGGGCCCTTATCCAAGGGAATTAGTGTCCTTCAACAGTGAGACAGAAGAAAGTTCACTGTCTCACATGGGTGGGAGGACACAGGGAGGACACAGGGAGAGGGAGAAAAGGCAGCAACATTCATGCCAGGAAGAATGCGCACCAGAAACGGAATCTGTCAGAACCTTGATCTGGGACTTCTTGACTCCAGAATGGTGAGAAAGGAACCATGTGCTGTTTAAGACAGCCCATCTGTGATGCACTACCAATGCAGGCCAAGCTAAAAGGGAGGTTATCTCTCCTTTTCCTCTTGGTCTCTACCAAGAGACTCATGTGATCACATGAGTCACTGCCCAGTAGCAACAAAAATCTTCCTCGTCCACAAGCAAGGGTTTCTCCTTCAGAACCTCCCAGCTCAGCATCCCTGTTCCTTCTCTTACCACCAAACAGCACAAACTGCCTCAAAGTAAACTGTGAAAAACAACAACACACTTTGTGCTGCCTGTAGTCACAGCAGGCAGACAGCCTGTCAAGGAGAACGCCATCGACGGGCATTTCTTGACAAGAGAGCTCCTTGCTCTGCCCTGTGATGGGGCACACAGTGCATGTACGCTATGACCCTTGTGTGACTGACATTAAATGTTGGTAAGGCATGGTGTGGTGCTTTACTCATTCACTCAACAAATATTTACTGGGTTTCTGGGGTGTGTCAGTTGCTGTCCTAAGAGTTGGGGATATGGTGGCTGGTGAAAGTTGGTTCCTGCCCTGAGGACGCTTCCGTTTGAGTGGCAGGAGACAGACACTAAACAAGTGAACAACTAAGGACATACAGGGTCATCCGGCAGTAAGGGCTAGGAGGAAAACCAGGCAGGGAAAGGGGAAGAGGAGGAAGAACCCCACCTTGAGGGGTGCTAATTTCCTATATGGTGGTCAAGGAGCACTGGCATTTGCCCAAGACTGGGAGGCACCCTAGGGATAGCTGAGGAAATGGTGTTTTGGGAGGAAGAAAAAGAAGAGCCAGAGGCACCATATGCAGGAGGCTGGAGGCCAGCCAGTGTGGCAACTGTGAGGGTAAAAGAAGAGGGGAGGCTGGGGAGGGAAGCCACAGGACACCAGCTCTGGCTTTTGCTCTGAAGGAGAAGGGAAAGAAACCACTGGAGAGTTCTGAGGAGAGGAGTGACAGGAATTCATTAGAAGAGTTCAAGGAATATTCTGGCTGCTCTTTGGGGACTAGAGTGGAGGGTTTACAATACAGCAAGTCCAGAAGCAGGGAGCACAGTTAGGAGGCTCCTGAAAGGCACCAGATGAGAAGGACGGTGGCTTGGACCCATGTGGTGATGGTTGAAAAGAGAAGAGGTCAGATTCTGGATATATTTTTGAAGGTAGAACCAACAGGATTGGTTGAGGAAGCTGATGTAACCAATGGGAGAATGAGAGGAGTCGAGCATGACTCTGAGTGGTCGGGCCTGAGCAGCCGGAAGGAGGATGTTGCATTGTGACCAAGAGACACGATATTGATAAGTCAAGGACCATCATGTGGGTTACTGTCGCCCAATAGCGCACCGATAGGGAGTGAAGAGCACAAGACTGATTCTCGCTCCATCTGAGTGAATGAACACCACCACACTACATTCTTACGACAGCTTCTCTGCTGTGTTTTGTAGGAAAAATAGCTAAACATTTTCTCCCACACATACCCCCTCCAAAAGCAACTGGAAAAAGTAATGTATTGATTAAAGATTGTCCCTGAGGCAAGGAATCCAGTGGGGCAATGTCAACATTGGACCATAATAAATTGAAAAATGTCTGCTTGCAATAGTGTTTGGAGGGTAGGGAAGAAGAGGGCACAATAGTGGTGAGGAAGAGGCAAAGCCTTAGGGACTTCCAAAAGTTTTCTTAAACAAGAAAAGGATTTAAAAGGCTATAATTGAAGAAAGGAAATGTCTCCATTGCTTTGAAGCATGGAAAAGAAAGGGGCTATGAGGAAATGAATGTGTATCTTTATAAGAGTCTTACTAACAGTTCCTGACACAGGATTTCTAAAGAAAACAGGTGTGGAGGTCTTCAGATGTAAAAATGTGACACTCTCATTTATATTAATAAGTACCTGGTTATGAAAAAACATATTGAAGACTTCACTTACTGACATCAATTGTTTCACGTGTCTTAAATTTCAGTCAAGTACAAATTGAGAATGAAAAACTAGTGAATCATCTGAAACTTTCAGGAAGTACCAAAGAATACGTTACTTATTGCAAAATGTAATGTTCGCGCTCATTTCTACCCACAAGTTATCTCTGAAAACATTCTTAAATCTACCTCGTTAAGTGGCATCAGTGTTTTATGGGACTATTAACTAGAGACCTGCCCAGGTACGAAATCCAGTTTTAGGTTAAGACACTAGGAAACAATCACACGTATAGGTGAGTCTTCAGGGGATAACTTTGTATGTAATGACGTCATTTTTTAAACTTCATTAAAAAACCAACTTAAGATCTGAGCAGATCGGATCGTTTTTTTAGGTACTTTCACTGTCCACAATTATCCAGCCAAAGTTTAGATGTTTAAAACAGCTGTCTTCTGTTTTAAAGTTAAAGCAAACAAAACACCCTCATTGTCTCCATTTCTCTGGTTATAAAATTACTCTTAAATACACATTCATCCTAAACAGTCTGGAAAAAGTCTTTCGGTTGTTATCAGTGTTTTCTCACATTATCTACGATGTAGATTTAGAGACAGTTGAAGCCTAATTTTATAGTTAAGCATGAGGCAGAACAATTCCCTCTTCCAGCCAGGCCTTCCACTACCTGGGAGCAAAGGGCTTGAAAACGGCTCTCCTCCAAAACGTTCTATTTTGCTTTTCATCATTCTTTTGGCCAAACAGCAAATTCCAAAGTGGTGTTTAATCATCTGGTTTATCTGGTTATGAAAAGTATGAATTACATTTTGGTCACTGCCTTTTTAAACAAACCTATATCCAAGTCGATACTTTTAAGTCTAAATGTTAGTGAGAAGGGCAGTTAAGAGCAGTTATGTTGTAACAGCAGACCACAAGGCCAGAGTCAGCCTTCGCTCTGTCCTCCATAACCAAAGACTCCCGTTAAATGTAAAGACCTTTCGCTGGGCAGGGGAGGGGGGGAGAAATGGGAGTTCTGGTTTACTTAACATTTATTGTTCATTCATTACCTTATTTCGAATCTTCCATTCTCTTTATTTTCCAAACGGTCATTTGGTATCAGAAGTGAGTGGGGCCCCAGCTTCTGGGTGGTACAGTGGAGGGATTGTTAGCCCGAGAGGGTGTCACCCGTGAAGCTATTCATGGAGGGCAGACAGTAAATCACTGTTAGGGAGCTCCAGCTTGCTGGGAGAGTGGCGCTCCGAGATGCTCTGACCCTGTTCCCAGTGCATTCAAACTGCACTTTATCTCCTTCCACAGTTCTTTCCGAGTCCTTTTTCTATCCCCAAGGCAGCAGATTTTCAAGCACCTCATTTTGCAATTGTGGTTATTTACCCATCACTTACATCTGCAAATCCCTTTTCCCTCATTCCAACAAGGAATCAGATGCTACCCATTAGAAGTTCAAAGTTGGGAGAAAGCCTACTTTTCATGCATCTTGAGAACTGGAAACTCAAAACAACTTTCTAGCGTTGTTGCTCTTTTCTCTTTCCCTTTTTAAAGGATCCTATGCCATCCAAAAATCTATTATTTTTCCTACCAAATCCTTGAAAAAGAACTCACTGCTTTCATTGATTCATCACTCTTTTCTGTGCCAATGCCTTACTCTCTTCTAGATGCTGGAGATACAGGAGACACAAAAGAGATGGAGTCCCAGGACCCAAGGAGCTTCTTCCCTAACAAGAAGGAGAAGCATCCAAACAAATATTTGCACTGACAGTTAATTCTAGCTGTGATACATGGACTCATCTGGCAGGGGACTGTGAACACATGATGGAAGGGTATGATGTCTTCCGCAACATCAGGGAAGTCCTTCTTGAAGGATAAGTAGGGGTTAACCAGGTAAAGTATTCCAGGCAGAAGCACAAGGGCAGGTCTGTGTTTAGAAAGGAGCATGGAACATTCACACCAGCAACATTTCAAGGAAACAAAACTGATGGCAGCATGGCAGAAAGAAGAGATCAGAGAGGTAAATGATAACTAAACCATGTGCAGCCTTGAAGACCCTATGAAGGCCTCAGGATGCTAAAGTATTTTAAGCAGGGGAGTGATGTGATCAGATAGTCCTCTTTCAAAGATCATTTTAGCTACAATCTGGAGAATGAATTTGAGGCCAAGAGTAAATGGGATCTTACTTACACTAACTTTGGAGGAAAAATTACCAAAAACATTGCTGTATGTTGATTCTGGGTACCTATGGTATATGTAAAAGAATAGGAATTGAGGTGCAGAAAAGACTCAGGAGAGGTGAAGGGGGATGGGAGCAGTGTGGACCACACAGAAGTAAAGCTTTATTTATTTATTTACTTTTAAAGATTTATTTATTTATTTGACAGAGAGAGATCACAAGTAGGCAGAGGGGCAGGCAGAGGGAGAGAGAGAGGGAAGCAGGCTCCCCACTGAGCAGAGAGCCCGACACAGGGCTGGATCCCAGGACCCCGAGATCATGACCCGAGCTGAAGGCAGAGGCTCAACCCACTGAGCCACCCAGGCGCCCCGGAAGTGAAGCTTTAGATGCCATGTTTTGTGTCTTGAAATAAAGACAGGAAACAAATATGACAAAATATTAACAGCTGCTAATTCTGTGTAATGAAAATTGGGAGGTTCGATTTTTCTCTGAAAATTTCTGTACCTATTTCCTCAAAAGAAAAGCAAATTCAAGAAACGAAAGGGAGAAACAAGAAGACAACTAGGAGAGAGCAATGTGTTGTAGAAGTCAAGGGCAAAGAGCATTTCACAGAAGAAGAAGAGGTCCTGTTCGTTGCTGCTCAGGATACAAATAACAGGAAAACTCTTAAGTGTCCACTGGATTTACGGACACGGATGCTGTTGAGGACCTTGGCAAAAGCCTGGCCACTGGAGTGCTGGGCAGAGAATCCAGATGGGAAGGAGTAAAGAGGATAGGAGGGAACAGCAGGGGTGCTTGCCACTAATCCTTGGTAAGATCTGGCTTTTGAAAGGAGAGAAAGGGAAGCCTGAAAGGAATGTAGGACCCAGGGACTAGAAGAAGAGACTCAAGCTTGGTTACCTGCCAATGGGGAGATACAGTGGAGGTGGAGAGAGAGCAAAGAATTTCTAAGAAAGTGTAAAGGATCAAACAGGTGGAGGGCCTGGCCTTAGGTTGGAAGAGAGGCACGACCTCCCCTGGACAAGGAGATATATAGGAAAGAATGAGTGCAGGGGCAAAAATTTCCCACGTGACAGAATCTGGGTTTTCAGGGAAGTAGGAGGCACCAAGGTGAAAAGATTTGGCCAAGGGGAGATAGTGAGAGCCTAACGAGAGAAAGGGAGGATGACAAGGAGGCAGTATTCAACCAACTGAGGTTGGTAACTGAAATTGTGTTCTATCAGGCTTCGGGGGCCAGTGTGAAGGCAAAGTGGGCCAATAGCTATATCATTCAGAATTAGTTTCCAGTCAGATGGGAGTGACCAACAGTCTGGTTTTCAAGGAAGTTGAAGTGCTTGCTCACGAGACATTGTTATCATGAAGCTCTGCTGGATGGAGAAGCAAATGAAAGAAGGAAGGATGGAGAGATGACTGGCTGCATGGACAGAAGAAGAGCTGACTGGCTGGCTAGAGGGATGGAGAGATAAATGGATGAAGGGATGAACAATGGATGGCCAAACAGCTGCTGGCTGGCTGGAGGGATGGAGGGACGGACGGATGGCCAAACAGCTCGTTGGCTGGCTAGAGGGATGGAGGGATGGACAGACGGATGGACAGAGAGTGGAAGGACCCACAGCTTGCAGGCTTTCATTAAATCAGAGTGCATGCAGAGGGAATACAAGTGATGAGAGGAAGCTGGGTCTGGAGAGTGGGATGTCTGAATTAGTGATTTAAGGAATAGAGCCTTTTTAGATAATAAGGCCCAGCATGAAGCCCTGGAGTGGGGGGCAGAAGTAAGCAAGGGAAAAGCACAGTGTAGATGAGGGAGGCAAGAACCTGGGAAAAACAGAGGGTCAGCAGTCAGGTGGACACTAACACTTCCATGAGTGGTGACAGGTGGTGGGACCCCTGGGGGACATTTCACCCAGTGCTAAGTCTTTGGAAAATGGCACAAAATGAGGTCTGTGGATGATAAACAGCATCAATGTATTTGTAGAACACAGACTCCAAAGTTCTAGGAGCTTTAGAGAGGAGAGGAGAAACGATCTGAGAAGCCAATGACCTCACTTCCCAACACTGCAATAAATGGCCAAGAGGGAAAAGGAAAGCCCCAGGAGTGCTCTAGGACACAGCCAGGATTCATTGTGATGATGGTTCTCATCTCTGGCCACACACTGGTATCACCAAGGGAGCTTAGAGAAGAATAACCATGTCCAGGTCCTGCCCCCAGCCTGGTAACTTCAGAATCTCTCAAGCCTGGGGACCTGCGGCACTTAAAAGTTCACCAGAGGGATGTCTGGGTGGCTCAGCGGGTTAAGCCTCTGCCTTCAGCTCAGGTCAGGGTCCTGGGATGGAGCCCCACATTGGGCTCACTGTTCAGTGGGGGGGCCTACTCCCCCCACCCACCCACCCCGCCTGCCTCTCAGCCTACTTGTGATCTCTGTCAAAAAACCAAACCAAAACAAAACAAAACCACATAAAAGTTCACCAGTAACTCTGACATCAAATGGATTTTAAAATCACTGATTTAAGGCAAGGAATTGATGGGAATTTGGAGAAAGTACTTCAGATCCAGAGGTTTTTTTGATTACGACTGATACCTGTGTGAATGTACACATAGTACTCCCCAAGGCTCCCTAAGGAACTCATACCCACAAGAAGGTGAATGGTAGGCCTAGCAGACCCCTCTTCTCCCCAGTCCACTCTGCCTTTTTGTATTAAAGCAGAGTTCCTGATGGAACAACAAGATGGGGTCTTTAAAAGGATCCATATGAGTCTACCTTTTTAATGCTCCTCCACACTTTGCTCACGTGATGTGGGGGGTGGAGGGGAAAGCAGGTGGTGTCATCACAGGAACATCTGTGGAAGAGTTGTGAGGGGTAGCTCCCAGCACAAAAAACAAGCCTCGTCCTTCCCCTGCACCTCCATCTGACTGCTGGAAAACGTGCTGGTGGGACCAACGTGGAGGACGGGATGACAGCCACACCACTTAACCTTGACAGAGTGGGGTGCACCAGGCCCAAGACTCAGACTCACGGTTTATACTCAGCCTCTCATTCAATCCACACGCTCCCTGGGAAGTGAGGACATGAATCCCCCTTGAGAGAGGAGGTCACTGGGGCTTCTGAGAGGTTAAGTGACTTGCCCAAGGTCACCAGCTATTAAGTTATGTAAGCACAGCCCCCCTTCAGAGACCAAGTGGAGCCTGCTTCACTACATTTCATGCCATTTACCTACAAGCAGTCTAAATTTCCTTCCAGTTCTTACACTCTGGGACTCTTTAACCCCCACTGGCTTTCTTTCCCTAAAGGGACAGGGTAGACTGCAGACTTCAAAGGCTTTGGAAAGGCAGAGGTTTTACTGAAAAGTTAAGGCAGGCTCTGGTAGCCAGTCTGAGGTGCAGACAAGGGGAAATGACATCATGAGGTTTCACTGGGTAGCCTCCCTACAGGTGCTCCCCTGAGGGCTTTGGGAGAGACACAATAGCTGGCTTTTCTTCCAGCTCCCAGAGCATCTCTCTGGTGGCTGGCAGGTGGAAATGTAATCTCCCCTTGTCAGGACAGATGGGCGCCTCACTGGATGGTGAAACTTTGGGATCTGGCAATTGCCAGGAAGATTTTGGGTGGTATTTTTTAGCCGTGTGAAAAGTGAACCCAAATTCTTTTCCTCTTGTATTCCATAATTTAAAATCAGGTAAATTTAATCTCTCCCTACCTGGCTCAGCGTTACTGCAAATTAAACACGCAAGTATTAATAATGGAAATAATTTCCCTTTAAAAACAAATCCTGAAACTCGATGTGGGGCATTTCCAATATATCCATAAAGCAAACAAGACAGCTTAATTGTTTGTTTCTCCAAGGAAAGAAGCTAAACCCGGAATTAATTTGGTTCAGCCTGTGAAACAATTCGTTTGCTCTGCCTAATTCTGCCAATTAAAGAACTTTTCCCAGACACAATTAGCATGTAAAGCGGCGACAGAGAGCGAAGAGGGGGCCTCAATGATCCCGGCGGGGTGGAGGTGCTGGGCGAGAACCCCTTTCCCCTTTCTCCCCCGAAGTCTCTTGGTCTCGACCTTGGGACTGAGGAAGCGCGCCGGGGGCGCAGGGACTGGCTCCAGAACCCGGTTCGCAATGGCCCGGCCGTCACCAGCCGAAATCGGGGCGTTAAATAGCGCAGCTGAGGATCAAACCAGCCCGGGTCGCGAGGGCAATTCCCCCAACCCGGTCCGGATCCCAGAAAGACCTCGCGGGGCCAACCGGCCCCCACCCGAACCACCGGAACGCGCAGCCGAGCCCGCCAGCCCCCCAAGCCCGGTGCACGCTCCCGGAGCCCGCTCGCGTGCTGCGGGCACTGCGCGCGCACCCAGGGCCGCGCCCCCCCGCCACCCAGAATCTGTGGTTTTAACTCGGGAAAGGTGGGGATAGCGGCCCCTGCTGGCAGCTCTGGAGAACAGCAGAGAGACTGCTCACCGTTCTGGACACCCTTTCCAGGTGGTTTGTGGAATATATGTATGTGTGTATATATATATGTATGTGTGTATATATATATACATATAGTAGATCCAGGGTGTCGTCGCATGTGCATTTATTCTTCGTGATTCCTCGCGAGCAGATGTCTGTACGTAACTTGGGTTCCCTCGCAGAAAAGAGAACGTGGTCTGTACGTAACTTGGGTTCCCTCGCAGAAAAGAGAACGTGGGCCCCGGCCCCAATTAGGGAACAGGTACAGTTTCTAATGCATCCACTTTGCAGACCCTCGGCCTAAGGGCACCCGAGACCCTGGTCCTCCTCCCCATGCTTCTCTCGGCCGGCCGCCCCCACGACTGGTAAAACACGGCTTCGAGAACTGCTCGGCCGCCCAGCGTTACTTTCTGTAAAGGCTGTGGCTCCGGCCCGCACCGTCTGCGAAGCCCACGGGGGAGCGGAGCGGGGCGGGGCAGGGGGGACGCGGTGCTGCCGGACGCAGCGACACCAGCCCGGAACTGCAGGGCGTTTGGGCGACGGCAAGTTCGCGCGGCGGAGAACGGCTGTGCCTGCCCCGCTCCGTGCGGCCGTAACAATAGCGCGGTGTAAGAAGTTGCGATGTACTTCTCCCGCGAAGCTGCTGGATCCTCCCTGGGACTGTCTGTGTTCTACTGCTGAAGTTTACTTATTTCTGAGGACGGTCCGCACAGGTCCCAAGTCTGACAACAGATTACGGCTGTTGTTAACCCCGTTCTTTGTACTACAGTCTCCTCGCTTGCTTGAAATGCTTTACTAACATGTTCTTTGTGCGTTAACTAGTAACCGTGTTCATCTCCTCGAAGTGTGTTTTTAACCGCACGCACTGGCTTTTATCCAGTTCCTCAGGGTGCATCGAGCGTCCATCACTTCTGGGATCTACCTCTTGATACAGTAATCAGAATTAGAAAGGCCCATCGTTCACTTAACCTCCTCCTTTAAAACTTTTCCATTTAAGAAAATCGATGAACAGATCCTTTCTTGTAACTCGCTCCTGCACTACGTCTATTTTTATTTATTTTTCTCATTTGGCAGGGCTCAGCGATGCTATCCGGGATTTCCACACCCCCTCGCCCCCCCCCCCCCCGGGCTAGAGCAGATGCGGGGGTGGGGGGAGCTGGGACTGCGCTCCAGCCGGAGCCAACCCCACCGGGACCTCCACCCAGAGCGCGGCGTGGGCCGGGAGTCGCGGCGGAAGGAGCCTCGCGGGCCAGTCGATGCAAGGCTCCACCTGCAGCCACACTGCGTAGGCTCTCCCTCTCTCCGCCACGCTCGCTCACATTCACACACAAACACCACAGCCCTCCTCTGGGTCGGAGGAGACGCCAGCCAAAGGAGGCGGGGTTGCAGGAGGAGAGTCCGCTCTGCGCAATCCAGTCCGGGACTTGGCTCCGCCCGGGAGCCGCGGCCTCTCCGGTGACAGAGGAGTAGCGAGCTGCACCCGGTGAGGCTGCAGCCAACTCCGCTCCCCGCGCACTCGGCTGCCCAGACGCTCGGGACGCAGCAGCGGCGCTTCTCCGCGGGGCCCACCGCCCGCGATGCCCGCTTAGGAGCGGCGGCAGCGGCCAGCATCGCCACGCCCGCGGCAGCGGCGCTCGCGGTCGCAGAGCGGGTTCGCAGCGCGCCCCCAGCCCCAGCCCCCACCCCGCCCCCCACCCTGAAATGACTTGTTAATCCGCGCAGACACCACCGAAGGGACTCACCGGAGTGGAATCCAAGTGGAATTTGGATTTGGAGAAGAGTTTCTTGAACATTTACTCCTTCCTTGTTGGGTTTTTTTTTTTCTTTCTTTCTTTCTTTTTTCCTCTCCCCTTCTGTGCCTGCCATTGGAGATGATCACGGCGCGTTTGCTTCCCAGAAAGTAGTCGCCGCGACTGTTACCCCAAAGAGACAAGCACACATGTAGGAATGACAAAGGCTTGCAAAGGAGAGAGCGCAGCTTGCGGCCCGAAGAGATCTCCTCGATAATGGATTACTAAATGGGATACACGCTGTACCAGCCCGTTCCGAGCCCCGGCCGCCTGCACGTCGATGCACCGAAAAGGTACGGCAGGGGCGCCCCGGCGCGCCCCACCTCCCCGGCGGCTCGGCTCCAGGTATCGGGTCCCGGGGCCGCGGCCGGCACTCGCTGCGGGCTTTGTGGTAGCTGTGTTTTATTTTGTCTGGTGTCTGCCTCCCGAGCGCTGTCCGGCCCTTGGGGACAGTGGTGAGCCCAGCCCGCCGCTCCTCTCCGCCCTGTGCCCGGGAGACCGCGGGGTTTCGCGTTGCGAGCTTCCCCACCCGCGCTGCGCACACGCCCGGCGCCGCCCGGGACCGCGACCGCGCGGTGCTGCTTGGCTGGGGAATGTGAGTGCAGGACCCGGGGCTCGTCCTCACTTTCGGGCCAGCAGGGAGCAGAGGGCCCCGAGAGGGTGGGATCCTCAGAAGCGCCGGGTCCTGGTGCACGAGCTGGAGAAAGGGTTCTGCCCTCGAGGGCTGGAGGACGTTGGTTAGAAGAGCGCTGTTTTCGCCCAGCACCAGGTTTGGGTTCTGTGGTGGGAGAAGGGGTTCCACAGAGACGGTGGGAAAGCGAAGAGAATCTTTTGTTGTCCGCTCCGGGTCCGGGCTGGGCTCTGTGGAGTGCGGGAAACTTGTAATGGCCCTGGTACCCGTGCGCCCTGCCGCTTGGTGACATCCCGGCTTTCGCGGCCACTGGCACCAGGGGTTCCGGGCTTTGTTTGCTCGAACGAGTGCCCAGGAATGGTCTCCTCCCGGTGTGGCGCGGCGTCCCCCGCCCTGGGTCCTCTAACCCCCGCTGCCGTCCCTCCCTTCTGGCCGGCGAGGACAGCATCTGTAGCGGCTGCGTCCCCCTCCAGCACAGAACCCGCCTTGCTGCGCTCTCCCCCGAAATCTACGAGGTCCCTCTAAAAGGAGTTGTCCTGGAGGGGGAAGGGTGGAAAAGACTTGCAAAAGATGACCCAGTGCTTGCTAGCCGGAGGAGAGCTCTGTCCGGGCCTCGGGGTCTGGATGTCCGAACGACTAGCTGGGTCCTAGAGAGCTGTCTGGAGGGTAGTGGGGCGCTGGGGAGCTAGCCCGACTGTGCCCACCCTGCCTGTAGGACCCCGCTGGGGTGGCAAGTGTCTCTGCTCCAGATTCTCTGCTTTTTTTCTCAGCTCCCCACTGTCGTATATGCTGCAAAAAAGGATCCTGAGGTCCGCTCCCTCCTTCTGCGACCCGAGCCGTACAGGGGGAGCCAGGGAGCAGCCCCGAACTTGCTTGCGCGTTTCGGGAAAGGAAACAGGATTCCGCCGTCTTTCCCGTTCCCTCGCCGCCTCGCCACCCCTCCGCCCAGAGCCGCCTCTTCCAGCGCGGGGTCACTCGACCCAGCGCTTCTGGAAAGTTTCTCTGAAAGTCAGGGGCGGCGGGCACGACAGTACTGGGGCTCTGCCTGTGCAGCCCACGGGAAACCGAACCCGGAGGGAAAAGGGTGGGCCGCCCAGGATGCGTGGAGTTAGGTCTGGTCCACAGCCAGTGGCTTCCCCATCCAGCAGTCAGCTGGGTTGGGGTCTCCGCGCCGCATTTGCTGGTCCAGTTGAGAAAGCAGTGGCGAGGCGGCAGGAAGGGAAGTTCAGGGGCAGGAATCAGGATGCTGGTGCGGCCACTGGACAGCGGCTGGCGCACGGGTGCGGGTGGACACAGGCCGGGACTAGGTACCAATTCCAAGTGCAACATCCCCAGCCTCCCACCCCCACCCCCGGTGCCACGCGCATTTTTCCAGGCAGCGGGTTTCCAGGGAGGAACGGAACAGGGAGCCAGGTGTCCCTGGAGCGGGGGAGGAACTGCTGTCTTCACAGCCAAGGAAAGAACTTCCAGCAGTGGCCTCTAGCCTGCATCCAGAGGGCAGCCCCAGTGGCCGTTGAAGTCGGTCCTTGGGAGCAAGGTGGCTGCTTTGAAAATGCGGTGGCCAGTCATGGCCACCTTGGGATCACTCTCTGCTTACACCAGATGGAAATCAAGTTGCTACTTATTGACTGTGATCCATGAAAGGTTTAAAACGCAGGCAAAGGCACACACACAAACACTCAGACGCTTATGCTTGTATGCACAACTTTCTCTGACTCAAATCTGAAAAGATGTTTAACCCAGTTGCAGCGTTTTGCCAGCAGGTCTCAAGAAAGCTATGTAATGCCCCCCAGCGCTGGTTTTTAAGTCTTTCCGGGGTAGGAAGGTCGAGTGTCTTTGCCTTGTCTTTCTCTAATCCTGGTAATTGTCAGTCTTCCTTCAGACATACATCTCAGGCGTCAAATCCACTCTGATGGCAGGGGAAAGACTGCTGGTTCCAGACACATGCATCCTTTAGGCTTTTTCACGCGGAGTAAAGATGCCTGGGCTCAATTCTGAATGAAAATATCGTATTTTTGCACCTTATCCAAATGGCTACGACAGGTCAAGACTGCAAGCATTTCGTGTGTGTTTTTTTTTAACACCCTGTTTAGTCTGCATGGAGTTTTATGATTTATAGTAAGCTTTGATTAAACTACTCCAGGCCCCAAAGTTAATTATTAACCTAACCTTAAATACTGTGGCAGAACGGTGTCTCCACCTATTAACTTAAACTATCTGTTAAAAGGTAATTGCACTATTTGAATTTGGTTTACCCATGCTTGCTTATATGGTGACTTTTATTTGACTCTTGAGTAACCCCCACTCTGTACTATGTGGTTTTACGATATTCTTGAATGAGGCACTTTGCAAACCAATTCGAAAGCAGAGAAGAATGGAGTATCAGGTTTAAAACCTCATTTCTGTGTTAGGTCTTTTTTCAGCTTGATAGAAAGCAAGTGCTCTAGCTCCTGTGTGTATGGTTTTTGTGTGGTGACAGTCTTCCTGAAGTGTTGTGTGTTGCAAGCCATCGCCCTGTAGAGATGGGCCACAGTCTTCAAGAATGCATATGAAGCACATATGCAAATTCCAGCAGCCATCCAAGAATCATTGTCTCAGGAGCCATCTGCAGAATATACTTATTGGATAAAACATCTACATTTCAATAGGTTAAAAATTCCTAAGAACTGGAGTAGAAACCCAAGTAAATGTTGAATAGATGGATGAAAGAAACGGGCCCACAGAATTTCCATTTCTCCACTAAGAGTGGACCGGTTGTCTCCCCCCTCTACAGTGGCTTCGAGTGAGTGGTTCTTATCAAGTGGCAATAAGTGCAACTCTGTATTTACACATACAGTGACACAAATACACAAACACATAGCCCTCGAGTTCTTTTCAAGTCTAGTGAATGCTTTTTCCCATCATTAAAAAAATATAGCATTTGCATCTTGAGTAGGCGGATAACATTTCTTAGTATGTTGAATCAGAAGGATAGCAAGAATTACAAGACTGTTATCTTCATTGAATAAAAATAAGCCACCCAAATTAAGAACTTGTATTAAATTCAAAATAAATACGCATGCTTTAAAAGCAAATGGGTAATTGCACTCCCAGAGGAAATAGAAGGCAAAATACTGTTTTGAACAAGGAGGTAAGGCAGATATTTCACTATGTGTGCATAGCGGTTCAGCTCTTTTCTGAACAGGACAAAAGCGTGATCACAGGAGAAGTTTTTTAGAACTAGATTGCCAAAGGCGAATATATTATCCCATCTTATTTGTTTGCAGAAAAGAATCACAGAACAAGCCAAACTAATTGCAAATGCTTTAATTAAGCATCTGCCGTTTGCAGCAGTATAAAGCCTGAGAGAGATTGCCTGCCTCTCCCTCTGCCTCCCCCGCCCCAGGTTTAGACAATTCATTGTCCTCCTCTCAGAGTGGGTGTTCCCTGGGTGTTCCCACTTCCAGAGGAAGGTGGAGCCTTGCAACGTCCTGCCTGCTCACCCTCCCGTATCAGTGTCCCCTACTCTTCTGAGGTTCCCTGGAGCCAAGCTGTCTCAGAGATGTTTTTATTCCAGAGTGAAGGCTTTTCTCATCAACTGAGCTATTCTCTGCTGGCAACCACACTGGTGGCCTCCTGGGGATATGGTAAGGTAGGAGAGGGAGGGAGGCATTTAATCCCTCTGAAATGGGCAAGGAAGATGTCATACCGCATAAACCTCAAGGGGAGAGGGCTTACAGGATACCTCTCAGCATGGGACCATTACAGTAGCGCATATACACAAGGGTATCCTGGTCTGTGAAGCAGGTGAGTTCTTGCTAAACTTTTTGATTAGAGTAATTCCCATTATACTAATGGAGAGTGTCCTAGAAGTGTCAGGACTCAAGACAGAGTTTCCCAAGTAACCTCTTCAGCCCAGACCTCTCTCCTGGGTCTCTCAACTAATACATCGAACAGGTTTAGGTAGCTCTTCTTGGATCTAACAGGCGTGTCAAACTTAACACATTCAGAGCACCAATTCTGGACCTCTTTCCCCAAGGATGCTTTCTTATAATCTCCATCTTGGTAAATGGCATTGCCATCCTGGAGCTGCTCACAGGTAGAAACTTAAAGGAGTCATCCTTGACTCTCACTGCAGGCCCCCACCCACCCCAGCGGCAGATGCTGCTGCCCACCCTAACCCCCTTCAAAGCACATTGGCCTTCTCCAAACTCTTCCACCTCTGAGGCCCTCATGCTGGCTGAGCCACCAGGCTATTGTACCAGCCTTCCAAATAGTCCCGCGGCTTTGCTCTTGGACCCCTATAGTCTATGCTCAACACAGCAGCCAAAGTGTTTTTTTTGTTTTTTTGTTTTAAATCAAGGCCTAGCTCAGATTCTTTCATCTTCGCCCAGCAGATGCCAAAGTCCAACCTATGGGCCTTCGCAGCCCTACGCCATTTGTGCTCTCTTGACCACACCTCTCAAATCATCCCCCAACCCCGGTCTTCAGGGTTATGTGACTGTGCCTGGCATGTGCTCTTCCATGGCCTGGGATGATTCCTTCCCCAGATAGCTGAGTGCTTTGCTCCTCACCACTTGAAGTCTCTCTGCAAATGTCACTCTCACCATGAAGCCTTTTCTGATCACCTTATTTACTCCACCCTTTTCCCCAAGACTTCCTAACCCCCGGGCCTGCCTCAATGTTTTCCCCTTCTCACTTTCTGCCGCCTGAGAGACTATGTTGTTCCTGTTTATCTTCTGTCTTCCACTAGAACATATGCCACAAGGAACAACTTTTGCATGTGTTACTGCTTCATCTCCAGCACCTGTGCCTGGCATGCCAATGGCCCTTCCCAACAAGTATTTGTTCAGTCAATTAATTGATTCATCTATCTAAAAAGAGCAAATCTTTTTTACAAGCATCTCGTCTTTCTCTCTTATCTGCTTTTGTTTCTCCATCTTACTTTTTTTTTTTTTTAAAGACTTTATTTACTTGAAAGAGACCACTAGAGAGAGCAAGCACAAATAGGGGGCAGAAGCCAAGGGAGAAGCAGACTCCCCGCTGAACAGGGAGCCTGATGTGGGACTCGATCCCAGGACCCCAGGATCATGACCTGAACCAAAGGCAGATGCTTAACTGACTGAGCCACCCAGGTGCCCCTTGTTTCTCTATCTTAAGTTTTCATCCAATGTAGCACTTCTCCGTGGGGGCGGGGGGGGGGGGGACGGACACACTGTCTTCCATGTACGCAGGTGATCTGTCTCATGCACCATTAGTGGAGCATTCACTGCGGGTTGTTTTCCCAGCTCTGGTGATGGATTGAAGCCTGCTCATTCCCACACTCTCACCCAGTCCCCTCCTGTGGCCGAGAGCACACATCTGCGGGACACCTGGTTGAAGCAGAAGGGATTCGGAGTTAGATAAAAGCAACTTGCCAAGAAACAGCGCTAGGAAGACAGCCAGCACTGATGGGGCTTGAGCTTTTGACCTTGGCCTCGTTTGTTCTGCGTTCTAACCACTGGCCACAGAACTGCTGTGCTTTTTGGGAGTTTGCTGATGGTCCTTTTTAGAATTCACCTTTCTGGCAGGAGAGGACAACATGCTTATGAACCCACATTTCCGCCCTGTCCTGTGGTCACTGTAGTTGAAGATCCTGTACTTGGATGTCCTGAGTTCCAGACTCTACTACCTTGGACGAGTCTCTTAACCTCGCTGAGGCTGCATTATTTTCAACAAAATCTGTGAATAGTAAACTTGTGTGTTCCACCTTGTAGGACCTCTGGGAGAGTAATAGGAAGTCACAGATGTGAAGGTATTTGTTAAATCAGGAAATGTACTCTGAAGACCTGGGAGACTCTGATGCCAGTTCCTTGCTCCCCACCCCAGATCCTGGGCCTAGCAGAGATCTTGCTTCATTGTTTTCTAAATCATAAAAGCGAGACTATATTCCGTGGATGGCACATTTTCATATAAACCACATTGTGAAATTAAATAAGGTCCTCATATTCAATGGAAATTCACAGTCTTCACAGAGCATGGACAGCAGCAACCCTGTCCATTAGAAAGGCCAACTGCCTCAAGCAACAATGGCTTTCAGTGTGACCAGTAAAGAGGGCAAGGTCGCGGGCGTGGCACTCAGCCAGGCATTGGAAAAAGTAAGGGCATTGTTTTTGCTGAGGTGGGTCCTAAAACAATTCATGTCAGTGTAAGCATTAATGTAGGACAGAAGTGTCAGGGTGAACCAGGGGTAGGAGGAGAGGAGTTTGGGTCCTTGCCGTAATAAGGGCGAATTTACTAAGATTTGGCGACTTCGGGTTTACAAGTGTGAAGGGATGGTCAGGGGAAGGCAGTGGGCAGCGAAAGGGACAATGCAGAGACCACACTTCTTACGCAGACTCAACACACTGGGATTCACTTTTTTTTTTTTTTTTTTTTTTGTGCCAATTATAAATAGCATGACTTTGAGCCAGTTACTTCTTTGCCTCAGTTTCCATCCATAAGACGCTAATAGGATGCCAATGTGGTTGTTGGGGAGAGTAAATATGGTAACATCTGTAAAAATTCATAACCTTGAGGTGTGGCACATGATACTCGCTCATGAAACATTACGTGCTATTTTTATTTGGGTGACAAAAGTCCGGGAGAGTGCCCTGGTGGGGAGAGTAGAAAGGGTAACAGTCAGAGAGGGTACAAAGGAAGCCACCTCGGGACCAGAAATGAACATTCCCACTGTGGGTTGGCCCTGGTGACGGGGGGTTTTCAGCTGGGAAGCCTGTGAACAAGTCACCGGCATGGGAAGAGGAGCCGGGACCCTCTTCCTGACTATGGATGTTGACATCTCACACCCAGAATATGTAAGACAAGACATTATACCAGTGAAACCACTGTGGGCAGCAGAAGACTTTATATTAGACAAGAGCCTAAAGGATGAAGGAAAAAAAGGATCGCCTTCACTTCAAACACCTTAAAATAAAATACACAGTCTGCATGCACTCGAGAATCTGAGAGCAGCCCCTCATGTGGGTTCAGGGTTGAGATGAAATGATCCCAAGGGCCCTACCTGTCATAGGAGAGAAGCTCATCAGCTGACTGCTCCAGAAGGCTGTGGCTGGGACTTCGGCCCGAGGGCCGTCGTAGTGGCCTTCCGTCCATATGCAGGGTCACTCTTCCCTGGCCAAGCCTGAAATCGGTTTGGGAGAGCAGTGAGTCTCCACGTAGAAGCAAAACACTAACCTTTCCCACCAAATGTAGCAAAGAGTTAGTTTGCTGACCCCAAGAGAGCTGGTATTTACTCTCCTGACTGGTATCCTGTCCTATTACCTGACATCAGACTCAAATGATAGTTACCCAAGTTCTTATCAGTGAGAAGCATCTCACTTCTAAAAGGCACAGCAGAAGGGGCAACAAATTGGTATGATCACCACAATTCCCTGACAGACTCCTCTTTGCACCCAGGGGGAACAAGACTCCCTCCCTGGCCTAGAATTACAGTTATTTTCACCCAGGAGAAAAAAAAAAGAAATGTCTCTTAAACTTTGTAAGCGGAAAGAGGATGTCAAGAGAGTGAAATAAATCCACAATTAACATGCCCCAAAGGCTGAAGGGCAACGTCTTCCTAGCAGCAAGTATGCTGACTATGGCTCTGAAAATATTGTTAACAGGTATTTCCACGCACAGCCTGTGGACCTGAGGCTTTCAGTGAACACAACTCGGCACTTTCTCGTGGTTTCCAACTAACCTATCATTGCCATCTGTGGAAAATTTAATTCAAAGAATCCACGCCAATTAAAAAAAATTTAGCAGAATCTCTTAAATGATGCTACTTCACCCCCTCTCATCCCTTTTGTCCTCCTCCATGTTTAAAACCAAGTCTTGGCCATGATTTGATGGGAAGCACTTCTAGAACACAACAGGATCTGACACTGAACACCGTGAAAACATGCCCCCCGGGAAAACCAACATTTTAAGAACTGGGACGAAATAAAGAAGGTACTAATTACAGTTGGATGTTTGATAAGACTTTTTTAGAGACAAGGTTTCTTTGACGCATCCATTCTCCTTTCCTTTTTCCTATTCTGAGTCTTTCTTTAAGGAGAGGATTCAACCTTTTCATTAATGTTGCAACGACTCCAGTGCTTCCCCACCCCTCCCGCAGACTCCTACTGTCCTTGAACGAGGAAACTGAGAGAATACTGATTGAGCTGGTGAATGGAAATGTTCCTTTCCTGAAAATGGAATGCTTTATGAAAAACTGCATTACACACACACACACACACTCTCACTCTCACTCTCTCTCTCTCAAACAATCCAACAACTGTCTCCTCCTTTCTACCCTGGAGAACCACAGGACTCCATTCACGTATCTTGGTGTTTGAATGCATTTGTTCTTGGGCCTCAAATACCCAGGTGGAAAACTAGTCTAGGAAGCCTTTCGTTATTCCAGAAACGTGAGCGTGTGAGTTACTAAGAACATTCTCATCTCTGCAGGGCAAGTGATAAATAGAAACCAAATTGTTTCTCGCGCTCTGAACCGGAGTCTATGCAGCAGAATGGCAGTTGGGTGGATTCTGACAAGGAGAATACTTGTAAATGGTCCGCAAGATGGATTCTGGGTTAATTCTTCTCGCGTCATGAATGATGGCCCTAGCTAGACACTGTCGCTGGGATCTTCATCTATTAATCATGGAGGCTGCTTTCTTATTCGGTTGCCATAGTTTCAGTGCCTCAGATAGTGTTGGGGTGTCTGGGGAAAGGTTGAGGTAGACGGGGGCTTGCACGCCTGGCAGTTATTTTGGCGCTGGTGGGGCTCTGAAAGCACCAAAAAAACCACCTCGCATGTAATTCAGGGTTGGATTAGAAGAGGCAACTTCTGAGTGTCTCCCTGGACCTTGTTATGTGCACGTCCAGCTGACACATACTCCAGGATCTGCCTCTTGCTCAGTCCTGCTGGTAAAAAAAAATAAAAAATAAATAAAAAGTACCGTCCATGGACTGATGTCTGTCAGTTTCATCTTTCCATCAGAAAGCCAAAGGGTGCAAGCTCTTCATTAAGCCTCCTCAAAAGTGTGGAGGTAAATGAGGGCATTCATGGCTTAGCTCACAATTTCAGGTTCGTAATTTGGCTTCGGCTCTGCGGATGGCTAAATAAACAGAATGACCTCAGGAGAGCTGGCCATGTTGTGCTCTGGTACGGCAGTGGAAACATTCTGGTTTAACCTCTATTATTTTTTCAGGGTTGGCGCCCATTACTAACGACCATTTCACCGCTCACCGCATTTCGTGACAGTGGCCCCGGGGGAGGGGAGTGGGGGTGGGTGGGGGCTCCTGCTTTGTTAGCTCTTGGGTATGGGAGCATTTCTTTCCTTTCTGTACTCAGCATCTTTGGCTGTTTTGCCTTTAGGTTTGCGACTTCAGGGTTGATCAGGAAAAGCTGTCCGGTTGTGTACATACACTGGACAACCGAGTCAAGGAAAGGCGGGCAGGAGTAAGTTGCTGCAAGACGGAGAGACACACACTCTGTGATTTATGTGCTTCGTGGGTGATGTAGAACACAGCTTTCCTTTGTTAGGTACATTTGGCCTCGTGTAACAGATACTGGTACACTTCTTAATGCTTTAGTTCCCATTTCTCAAGTGGACTTTCAAGGACTCCTACCAGTCCAAGCCAAGCCATTTCATTCCTTTGTAGATTAAAACATAAAATAAAACCACCTCACACTTGAAGCAAACAGCCCTGAGAATTCAGGATATGCAAGGCATCAGATACAAAGCCAGGTAGATGCACAGGGAGGAAACCTTGAATTCACTACAAATGGGTCTCATCTAGAAAATTAGTTACTTTTTTTTTTCCTTACTAGAAAATGACTGGGTTTTATTGCAGGGTGAGCTTCAAAGCAGCCGTTTTTAATTCCCCAGATCCCGCCTGCCAAAATTTTTTGTAAGATCAACAAGCATTTTTAATGCACGTGCCTATTATATTGGCCCCTCCCCCACGCAACCACACTAAATGACTGATTTTAGAGGCCAATAATTTCAAGTAAATTAAAAGGATAACATGGCCTTAATTGCTACTGGCTTCACCAGGCTTCTGGGCACCGGAATTCCTTGAGGAGAAACACTTTTAAGTGTCACAGCAGTTTCTGATCACGTGGTCTGGTTTACCCAGAGGCTGCAATTACTGTACCCCTCTCCCCCCAGCCTTTCTCTCCGGCTCCCTCCCCATATCTCTGGGAAGCTAAGAAAACATGCATTTGTAAGTTCAGTATGATGGACGTCTGATTATTTGGCAGGGTAGAAAATAGGTCTTGCTCATTTTAGAGTATTCTTCTAGGTGAGTTGGTTTTTTGTTTTTTGGGTTTTTTAAAAAGGCAAAGGGATGGGGAGGACATTGCCACTAATAGTTCAGATCAGAAGCTTTTTTTCGTTTGAAGAAGAGTTTTGGTGAATTCAACTGGCTGTCCTCTCGGCAATAACAAGATTGTCGTTACTCTTTGGTATCCGGGCAGACAAAGTACTGCACATGTAGCCTAAAGAAAAGTAAGCAATACTTTTGTATGAATGTCAGTCAGATACAATGTGGACTTTAATTAACCTTAATTAATGATTTCTGATTACAGATTTTCTTTTGTGCCTCCAAGACACCAACACCTTGGAGGCTGTATTTTGGTGGAACATTTCCAGACAGCAGTGACTTGAACATGCTTCCATTATCTTGCCCTGCAAACCATATTAGATTCTTATGTGAAGAGTGTGATTCTGCATCATTTGCAAAATGGTCAAAGGAAGAAGTATCACTTGAGGGACAACTGAAATTTATTACATGATACAGAGCACTTTTAATCTTTGGGGGAATCATTTTTCATTTTAAAGGAATTTACTTATCAAAACTGATAGTTACTGGCTCCTAGGGGGACCCAAGGCCCTTCCTTCCCAAGACTGAATGGGACTTTGAGTTCTTTCAAATGTAAGAACTAGGGGTAGTGGGCCAAGTGGGATTTCCTTTGCCCTAAAGTGCCTGTTACCATGTGCTAAATGTAATGACGGGAATACTATAAGCACAGGAGAGAAATAGGTCTTACTTTTTGGTTAAAAGTACTTTTTCCTGTGTCATGAGTTCTACAACAGATACCAAGAAGCTGAATTATCGAGTTAATGCACTACTTAATGTTCAACTTTTAACTAGAGGGTCTAATAAAAGATATATATTAATTAGATATATTATAAATTTCTTATTAATTTTCTGTGTGAGAAATCATTCTGTAGTTTATATAAAATTCGAATAGCACATGGCCCATCTAGTTTGGCATAATTTGCGCTTATGAATTATAAATGCTTAACTTTCACAATTAATCTTACCAATCTATAAGCATTATAATGAGAAATTACCTAAGTTAAATTGATCTGTCATATTTGCTGTACTGTGTTCTAGAGTAGTGATTATCTAAGATAATTTTAAAGATGGTTGTCCTGTTCCATGCAATATGGCTTTACTTTTAGTGGAAGTAAAGTCTACCCAAAGATCTCGGGCTTGCCCAGCCAAGGGGAGATGCTGATGGTATCAAAATTAGAAAGAACAGAGTAAGTTTCCTGTGTAGCGAAGAAAAAAGGTAACAAACATCCACTGGATCCTTTTCTCTTTAAAGGGATGTACAGAGTATAGGGAAAGGTTTTCTATTCAAAAGTCAACTTTTATCTACAAGGTGTTTCCTCTCATTTGTGGTGAGGGGAAGTTCACCATGTTGAATATGCTGATTAATTAATTCTCATGGGATATCTTGGAGGGTGGAGCTTTCGTTCCTGTATTTTGTCATGTCCAGAACATAAGACCTGTTAATATTGCCCAAACACATCCGTTCCCGAGAATGAAAAGGACAACATAATTGCCTTTGCTGGTAGGAAACAGCCACATCCAGTTCCCCAGCAGCTCCTACAACTGCCAGGTGTGCAAGAGAAGGCTTTGAAATGTTGTGAATAGCTTGACATTATCACAGTGTTATTGAAATGCAAATTCTTCTGAGCAGATCTTGAAAAGGTTTTAAATGTAGAACTAGGACAGTATCTTTTCTTGCTTGTTGTCGACCCTACCTAGTGGTGGTAACTCCAAGTGCTTCTTCTATTGAAAGTAATCATAACGCATTTGCATATTTCACAGTTTCTCATTGCCTGTGTTTCAAGTGAAGACACACTTTCCCCGAGTGGTACCTTTTGAGGCAGAGGATGGACTGGCTTCCAGCAACAAAGTGTAAACACGGGACTTGTTCAGCCTAGGAAGGCTATCACATTCCGAAATCAGGCTAGCTGATAACCATCAGCATCACCAGTAAATGAGAGTTATTATGAATAAAAAGACCTTACTTATAAGGATATCTTTCAAGGTGCGTTTATAAACATTGCCTCACTGGACATCATTACAAACTGGGTTAGGCAGGGCAGGGATTGTGATGCCAATTTGAAGATGAGATAGCCGAGGTTCAAAGAGGTCAAATTATTTGCCTGAGTACACCTCCAGAGAGGGAAGGGCTTGGAACAGGGTACCCAACCTTCTGAGTCCGAGTTTTGAACACCTCCACTCCACTGCACTTCCTCAATACGTAAACAATTCTGAAAAATGATTACAGCCTCCTAAGCACAGACGCCATCACATTCTGCCTGTTACACAGGTTTAACAAAGAAAAAGAGCAAGTTCAGAAGTAGCTTTCCAAGGGGTGCCTGAGTGGCTCAGTCGTTAAGCATCTGCCTTGGTTCAGGTCATGATCCCAGGGTCCTGGGATGGGATGGGGCCCCACGTCAGGCTCCCTGAGGATGCTAAGAAGGGCAGGAAGGGGCACTGGGAGGCAAAGCAGGACTTTGTGAAGGAGGAGGCATCTGAGTTGCGTGAAGATTTCAGGAGGTGGGAAGGAGGGGAGGAAGAGCCATGGGTCTGAGGGAAGAGCAGGAGCCAAGGCCCAAGGCAGGGAAATGGAGGACTCGGTTCCTGAGCAGCAAGGGCGTCTTCCTGGAGACTGGGGATGTGGCATGGAAGTCCGAGGACAGGAGATTGGGAGCTCCCTGTGGAGCGCTGTCCCTGGCTCAGGAGGAGGACCCAGAGCTGCAGGCTGTTGAAGCTTTTTGGCAAGAAGATGATGTCATCAGATGTGTGTCTGAGAAACGTAAGTCTGCAAGCACTGGGAGCAGAAAAAAGGAAACAGAGTCAGAGTGTGTTGGCAAGATACAGCCGTCAGGACATGGCGACCAGCTGGACTTGTGGGGTAAGGAAGGAGGAGGAGGAAAACTGGCTCCTCCCTGTCCTACTGGGGGAACTGAGAGGATAGTGGGGGGCCAGCGGAACTCAGGTTTATACACAAGAGAGTACACATTTCACAGCCAATATACCCCATATTTAAACGACACTTAGTAGGCCAGACACCAAAGCCTAGCCCTACTGTGCTCACACCGAGCTCTGTAAAGGGAGTGCTGAAGAGGCTGAAATTCAGAGCGTTTCAACTGTCCCATTTGGTCTGGCAGCTGGGGCCTCTTTCTCCCCCGTTAGGGAGGTTAATACCAACACAGGAGGTGGGTGATCAGAGGAAAACCAAAGCACCGCCCAGCACATCTATAAAAATGGGTTACACAGCGCTGGAGAGGTGAGTGCTCAGGATGGGCGCATGGGAGATCAGATACCAAGCCCCCTGCTCCTGTCCCTTTCATTCTGAACAATTTTACTTCATTCTGAACAACTGTTCATTCTGAACAATTTTACTTGGAGCTCTGAAGTCAGACTCACATGGTTGGTCCCTTCCTTCCCATCCCACTCTGTGCTGGGGCATATGTGTATGTGTTTACCTCTTCGGCTCCCTTGTACAATGTTACAGATGACGTCATTCACAAAACACAAATAACACCTGAATTGTGTTGTTTATTTAATAACACAGCGTTCGCAGACTGCAAGGCCTTATCTGCTGCACTGTGTTAAAATTGGACACCACTTACAGAGTGGAAGAAAAAAATGCATCTAATAAGATTTCATTTGGGAAGAAATAAATCTTCATTACATCAGTGACTGAGGTATCCTGGGTTTTACTTCATAGTTTCAACCTCTAGATAAGGGTCAGTATAGCAGAGCTGTCCCGCAGAATCCCCTGATGCCCTTACGAGTTGAGAAGAACTAATACTAATGCTATGAAAAAGAACCCTAAAAAGATGGGAGATTCTATATTTACCCTTCACATCACATTCTTTCAGGGGTTTCTAAATACAACTTGTAATGGGAAAGTTTTGGTCTGTATTTTAAGAAGAGGTTGAAGAACAGAAGTGAAACAAAACCGGCTGGGTCTCATCAGGCGGCTCTAAAAAATTGAGGGAGTTTCCAGAAGGCAGACAAGTTTCGTACAGTTGCTTTCAGGTCTCATTTTTAAAGGTCGACTCAAATGAAATGTTAAGGAGCAGTTTCATTATGCGGGACCCCCACAGATGAGTTTGTCTCCAAGTGCTGAGAGACTGAACCATGGATTATTTACCTATTGGTGTATGCCCAATCACTGTTTTGGTGTCCTGCGATTTGTTTCCAACTTGTAGGCTGCCCTCTAGTGTTACTTCATCTCAACACAACCACTTTTGTTCAGCTCCCGTGAAAGGGGAAAGAACATAAACAGATTCCCACCAGCTAGCTAGTCTGCAGTGAACCCAACCAGGCTAGACACCGTCTCTAACTATGGGGTCAAGAAGCTGAAGCGGCTCAGGTTTTATACATCGTGAACAAATCTGAAGGTGCCCATCACCAAGGCTCTTGATGGCACAAAGGACAACAGTGTCCAGAACCACACGCCCTGATGACGTGCGCACTGAAGACGAGCTCCCGAATATGAAGTTAAGCACTGAACAAGAAGTGCGAGGATGTTACCCATTTCACGTATATGTTGTGTGTGTGTGTGTGTGTGTGTATGTGCATGCACAAAAGAGCGACAGATGATAAACTCGGACTAAATACATCTAAAAGGCCTTCCTAAGTTTAACTAAAAATTACAACAGTCAAGAAAAACTTTCAGTCACCATTGGGTGGGAGATGCTCAACCAGATGGCCTCCAAGGCTCCGGCATGATTAGCCCTCAGAGAAGAGTTCTCAACCGTCCATAGGGTCCCCTGCTCCAAACCTTCAAAGACCCCATTCCAGTCCTCTATAGTTTTTTCTCTGAAGATAGGAAGGCGAGATGCACGCACTACAGCCTCAACTGTGGCATTAAGTACTTTCTGATGGTAGTGCCAACTCTGCTTTTTCTGGGATGTCAGAATAAGCATACTCCAAACTCAACAGTAAGTGGAGAGAGTGGATTTCCCACTCAGTGGCTCTCTCAGCGGGTTCTCAGCAGGCTCCGAAGGTAACGTGATAAGGTTCCAAGAACATCCAGCTCATAGTAGAACGACTGACACGAATTCAATAAAAATGGTTACTGATGACCATGAGGGTCTCTCTACCATTTTAGAACTCCCTTCAGGAAGAACAAGACCACAGGAGGGCTACACACACAGAGAGTAGAGCTGAGGGTCAACATTCCCCTTGGGAGTTGACTTCTTGTCTTCCGAAGGGCTGACAAGAGAGAGTAGTTGAAAGTATGAGCTCTGGAGTTTCCAATTCTCCTGGCTGAGATCTTGGGGAAGTTACCAAGCTTTCCATGCCTCATCTTCCTCATCTGTTAAATGGGAATACTAAGAGCGCCTATCTCATAAAGCGATTCTCATGACTAAATGAGACTGTAGGTACCAGAACGATATCTGGTACATAATAAGCAGTCAATAAAAATGAGCCTATTATAATTTGACAACAGGTTCTCTTACTAGAATTGACTAAATTCAGTGTTTTGTGTCACCAGCAGAGTATGGTTCTTGGCATATAAATTAAAACTGAAAAGACAAGATGATGACAAGATGATAGCATCCAGAAGGGTCTTTCTGCCTGCTTCTGTCTCTGTCTCTCTGCTCTTTTGTATGTCAGGGCATGATTCATAATAACTAACTGAATCATCACTCCTTATTTTATTTAGGAAATATTCAGTGCATACCTACTATGTGCATCAAGCTATATTACAGACTGGATCGTACTGGTTATTTCCAAAATATTAAATATGGAGTTAGGTGAGGTGAGCAGATTTTGTTCCATTTTAATCTGCCTTTGGGGGGTCTGGTGCTCAGGTACAAGCCTGCCTTTATCAGGCTTCTGCCACATGCCCCAAGCTACAAATTTCTTGTCTTCTGGAAATAGAGGATGTAGAGTTTCTATATGCAGTATTTTGATTGTAGTTAATGTATTTAAAATCACAAAATTCAGGTTTCTCTGTTAATTTAGTATCTGACTCAGAACCAATGTATACATACAAAAAGGTCATTTTCTACAACAGGACTTGGAATGAGTATGTGCCCACTTATACCCACTTATACCAATAAATGGAAAATGTCACAGTGGTTCACTGCCTGTAAACCCTTGTTTTTCAGAAAACCTAGTAGTTGAACCACAAAACAGCAAAGTGGGTGGACTGCAAAGTAAATCCCTAGTCCAACCAGCCTTCACCCCGACTTCCCTACGGTGTAACGGCAAGGCAGAGAAGAAGCTGGGTGATCGCGGAAGAAAAACAAGGGCCACACTGCTCATTAGCTCTCGAGTAAACACAAGTTAATTCTGGCTTTATCCATCCCGAGTATTTACTGAGATGGGCAAAGCCGTCTATACAAAAATCAGGAAGTTGTGGGCTGGGAGTTGGGGAATATGCTAACAAGTCAGAGCTTGGAGACTGGTGCATCCGGAGTTGGAGAATAGGGACTGGGGCCCCGCCTCCCTGGTGGCCCCGCCTCCCCGGTGGTCAGGAGGATTGTGTTCCTTTGGTTTCCATCCAAACCCAAGACCATCTGACAGCTGTTTGGTGTTCTTTGTGAAATGGACTTGGGCCCTGGCCAGATGCGAGTGGACAGATGTTCCCAACACAAAACCTCCACCAAAATAGGCGCTAATTGGCACCTTCCTAATGATGTGAACAAATGAGGCAGGAGTGGGTGGGTTGTGCCCATGTCACCTCCCCACCCTGGCCTGCCTGCCTCTCCCACTTACAGGGAAGGCCTGGTGGGAAACAGCTTTCTCCTTGCTCAGGGGTTTGGGGATCCCCGGGCTCCTGGACATAAAACCTCCCAAAGGGATATTTCATTGTCTGTTCTGTGTCTATGTATGCTTGTAGGGACGTGCTTAACGAATGAAATTTTTTGAGAAGGTGGCCAAATCAAGGGTCTTTTGCCTTTCACCTGCCTCTCCTTTCAAGGCAAGTCTTAAAGTGCAAGATTTTCTCCATGAATTTGGTTTTGATGTGGTAATTCTTGGACAGATAGTTTCTACACAGAAATAATTATGTATTGCCGTCATGTGAATCTCAAGCAGAATGTTACTTCATCTCATACCTTTGATTGTAACTGTAATAGCTGCAATGTGATTTTTCCCAAAGATTTTGGTTCAACTGGAGTTTTGAAAAACCTAAATCAGTTTAAAGGGAGGATTTCAGGGGCAAACTGGTTTGACAATGACACATTCATAATTAGGTGGACTTGCCCCCACATGTACAGGCTACAGTTTACTGTCTTTGATTTCAACAGTTCAACTGTCGTTGGAGTGCCCGGAGCACTTTTTTGAGTAGGAATTATTCTCCTCTCTCTTCTCCCTCTGTTTTGCAAGCTGGGAGCAAACTTTTTTTTTTTTTTTTTTTAAAGATTTTATTTATTTGTCAGAGAGAGCGAGTGAGAGCGAGCACAGGCAGACAGAGTGAAAGGCAGAGTCAGACGGAGAAGCAGGCTCCCTGCGGAGCAAGGAGCCCGATATGGGACTCCATCCCAGGACGCTGGGATCATGACCTGAGCCGAAGGCAGCTGCTTAACCAACTGAGCCACCCAGGCGTCCCGGGAGCAAACTTTTAACTCCTGGCTTCTTCCTACCAGAATCTGTTACCCAGATAGAGACTGACAAAAAAACTGTTTTCTGAGGCGGAATGTAGTTTTACTGCAGGTGGTTTAGAACATATTTGACGGAGGCTGCTGTTCACTATTTGCTTTCTGGGGACTCCAATCATACGTACATGGATTAGGACACAGAAGAGAGACCCTCCCAAGCTCTTACAGCCCCCACTCACGCTCACTAACGCCTCTGTGGCCCCACGCCTTTCCAGAGAGAAAGAGCTAAGGAAGACCCATCGTCCACCCAGATCTTTCTCAAACACAACCTATAATACACTAACCCAGCAAAAGAGGGCGGACACATTCTACTCGTCACTTCTGCAGTGACTTCTATCCCAAAGGATCGACTTGGCTGAAGTGTGTTGAGCATCTGATGGAATCGCACTGTAATCTTTCCCTCGGCTGAAAGTCTCTGGCTCCCCCCTGCCCCAACATCTTACTCCCAGGGTTTCTCTGGGCCGGTAATAACACCCCCTCCTTCCCATTCTCTAGTGTGGCTCCTGCTTCTTTGAATGAAAGGCAGCTCCCACTGAAGGAGCTAGAATATGCCCGGCAACCAGTGCTGGGCCCTATTGAGCCCATTGTTTGCTCTCAGCACTGTGGAGCCAAATCTCGTTTTATAGCACAGTGTGTTCTAGGAATTGCACTTTGTCAGTACAACAGACCCTCTCTAATGCTTTCCTATTTTCCCCATTGGCCACTGTCACCAGCAGCGCCACACAGTCCTGTGGCAGGCCATTAGAATTCACTGCTCTCTGAGGCTGTGCTCTCCTCCATTCGCAAGGGCCCACAAGGCATCAGTGCCGTAGTCCACAGACCCTAAGGACACCAAGTGTGATCAGCCAAAGTGGTCCAAGTGAGGGCGGGTCTAAGATTTCGTACCTTCAAGGGGCGGAACCTGGGAGTTCAGAGATGGTCTCCCTGTTGTGTTACACCAAGGTTTTTAAGAAATTCAGCTAAAACTTGGGCTTGGGGCTTCCCCCCTGCCAAGTGTTTAAAAGTCAATGAGGTGGATATTTGGGTTTAAAGTGAATGTATTAGTGAGAGCTTCCCAATACAGCCACAAAAAAATAGGTCTGATCCAAAGTTATGTAATGTAGAATACATTATTCAAAGGGAAGACACCTCCTTAGGCTTCCTGTATAGGTTTCAAGGCAGTTTGCAAGCCAGCAATATTGTCTCTGTTTTCCAAATGGAGAAGTGTCCTTTGGCAACTCACAAGGATCCTTGGGGATGAGTGAGTGCTCTCTAGAGCACAGCCAGCTCCCCCTGGACTCTCACCAGTACAGGGAGACACTTTTCTCCTAGAGAAAGGATCACTACCATTGCTTATTTATCCCTGCATTTTGGCAATGGTCGCATGACCATGTTTCCATTTCTGCCCCTCTGGCAACATGTAGCACCACTTAGGAAGTCAGTCTCTGTTGGGTTGGTGAAACTGCCCCAGTATTCACACTTCCTGGCAATAAGTGTACGTGACTGTCCCCCACTGGTATCAGAAGGGTTTGAGAGTGACGCTGACCTGGGCTCAGAGGTTGAGAGGCTGATGTAGGGTGAACACTTCTGCTGGCAGACAGAATGCAGCCTAATGCCCCCACTTAAGACGGAGCCCTCTCTCACCTTTCACTTTTTGGGGAACTTATCCAACTTGCTCCTTAACCTCATGCAGCTATATCAAGAGACGGGAATGAGTATGCTCCCAACAGGCCCAACCTTGGAGAATTTCATTTTGTACCAAAGCACCCACTGACCTGCAAGGACTTAATAACGGGGGCGAGACCCTTCAGGGTTCTTCAGAGGCATCATCGCCCCCCCTTTCATCCTTCCAAGGAGAAAGAGAAGAAACATTCTTCCTCCTGAATAAGGAGATGGTCGAGGTAAAGTCACCTGTTCTCATCCCTATGCCCAACTACGGCACTTTGTAATTTTCAACTTTGCAAACTAAAACATGTTGAAAAGGACGGCTGGCTATAAAATCCTCTAAAAAAAAAAAAAAAAAAGAAACATGAACATGGGAGGCAGCCTTAGGCTGGGAATAGAGCTATTTTACACATTCTGGGAAATTTTAAAGAAAGAGGAACAAAGGCCGTGCCTCCCTCTCTCCGGGTTAATTAGTAATTCTGCCACTGGTGTCCATGACCAGGATTGGGATGTCTACACTTCTTGTCATCACCATTCTTCACGTCAATGTAAATGACTGAGTGCAGATCTATAGACAGGATTCTGTGACAGCCTCTCAGGAGGGTCTTTGTGGTGAACATCAGCGGGTACTTTTTTGACAGCCCTGCCCTAGTTGTCAGAAAGCTGATGGCACCTGATACTTGAACGTGTCAGCCCAGACATTCCAATTCCTTCGTGGGATTATTGATGATGTTGTTGTAGGAGGTCTGCGTTTAATTGTAAACAGGAAGTCAGGAGAGCAAGCTTGTTGTGATTACATACTCTGAGGTACCTATTATAACTGAATCCAATAATCAGGTCAGAACTTAAGGGTGAGAGGGAAGAGAGAACGTCAGGCCAGTCCGCAGTCACCTGCAGAGAGGAAGGAGCCTGGGTCCAAATCCCAAAATTCACCACTCAACAGGTGCATGACCTCAGGCAACCCACTTAGCCTCCCTGTGCCTCCATTTCCTCCTCTGTGAAATGGCCTGGTAATAGTGTCTGCCTCAGGGTTGCCATGAGGAAAAAGGAGTCAATATGTGTAAGTTGCTTTAAGGGCCTGTTCTATAGTAAGTGCTAGCTAAGTATCTCCTATTTTTACTCTTTTCCCCCAAAATCTGTTCATGTAAGCATGCTGATGAGGCATAAGCTGCAAAGAGAATGTGTTTGTGTGTGTGTGTGTGTGTGTGTGTGTGTGTATGCACTAGAAACTATCAAGCAGAACTGATTCCACACTTGAACTCTAACATGGGCAAACTCGGTTTCTGATGCCTACCTGACCCGTTTTGACACCTTCTCTCCACCCAGTGCCCTGCTCTGCCACTACCCTCCTCCACATCCCCCCTGCTTCAGGGTCTTCTGCCCATGTTTTCATTGATCAAGGCCTATATCTCATCTAAGCGAGGCTTTATGAATTCATTAAGGACCCTCCCCTCTCAGGTCCCCAAGAACAGAGACTATACCCAATCATTTTTGCGTTCAGAGTTACTTGTTGAATGTAAGCTAATGGATGGAAGCTAACACTTAAAAAAAACCAGAGCTGACCCAAGACCTCTCTCGCCAATGCTGGATTCCTACCCTGAAGGGTACGGACTGTAGGAATGAAGCTATTTGGGAAACAGGGTTGCCAGAAGCCAACCTGATCAGAATCTTCTAGGGCTAAGGCCTGGGAATATGCCAGAGTCAAATATCCCTCAGGTAACTGTAATGGTCAGCGAGTCTTGGGAGCCTCTGATTTAATGAGTCATTCTGAGAATGACGTTCCTCATGTGTGAGATGATTAGACAGCCCATCTTTTGTCCCAGGGTTGTGGTGCAGAACAAGTGATATGATACGTTTTTACACCGTGTAAAGCCCCAGGAGAACCCAAGGCACTGTTCTTACTGTTAGAGGCAGACTCCCTGAGTGCCATGGAAGGTCTGCAGGGCACAGAGCTGTCTCCCAGGCACGTGCTTCCAGGTCACTGGAGACATCTCCCCTGCATCATCTCTGCTTTGGCTAGGATTCAGTAAAGCCAGTCAAAGGCAAGGTTTCAAGCCCGCAGAGCCTGGCATGGGGTTCTCTACCATTAAGATATTATTAACATTAGCACTTTTAGAGTATTATCTCACAGACCTGGTTTCAAATTCACGAACTAAAAGGTGGGGTAATGGTGTCAGATAACCTTGGCCAGGATCCTTCTCTAGGTAATCTCTTCTTTCTTAAAATAATCCAGACATGCTGACCGTGTGAAACTTGTGACTAACCTTCAGTAGATACGTTTATTTCGCTTTTAAAATACAACTGAGGAGGGTCAGAAGTCACCACAGAAATAAGTATCATGGAAATCAGTGGTCTGAGGTCATTGATAATGATGATAATGTAATAGTCACAACATTTATATTTTAAAAAGGCGGTGGCTTAAAATGCCTCTAGATGGATTAATTCCTCAGCCACCAGCCCCTTTCCATTCAGATCCTAAAGAAATGCAGTTCCTTATTTTCTGTTTGTGGAAGGTTAGGATCCATCACTGATTTAGACACGATCCTAGGATGCCCGTGAATGGTGACAGCAGTCACAACCCACTGAAGGGAGTATGTGCTGTCACCACCTTCAAAGGCTGAACTGGCCTTTGGCAGAACAGCGTCTGTGATGGTCCATCCATGTTGGCCGAGCATTCTGATCATCATACGTGCACCATTATAGACTCCAAAAATTTGGAATTTATACGTGGTATGAGTGATGTAAGGGAAAGCTCCAGTGGACTTCCCATGAAAGACGTACTGTGTTCCTACTGCTACTGGAAAAGTACTCAGGTGCCATGTTCTGTGAACAACAACTAGAAATGCACACCTCATTAGAAGAGGGAGAGTGTCATGTCTCACTTATTATAAATAAAATCATTTTTTAATTTGACTTATTTTTTTAATAAACATATAATGTATTTTTATCCCCAGGGGTACAGGTCTGTGAATCACCAGGTTTACACATTTCACAGCACTCATCACAGCACATACCCTCCCCAATGTCCATATTAAATAAAATCATTTTTATCTCCTGTATATCCCATCTCCAGTTCCAGCTCCATTTTGTTTCTCTGGTCAGTGCTAGCAGAGGTGGAAAGGTAGCATCTCTAGCCCACCAGTCAGAGGATAGGCAATAGCAGGGAACTGTGGGTGCTAGTGGCCATCCCCATGCAGGTCTCCCATGCTTTCCCCGCTTCTAAATGACATGAGGGTTTCGTGGAAGTTTACACTTCCCTAGAGGACATACTTCATAATCACCAAGATCCTTCTGTTTCTTATCTCTCTGCAGGCTTTAGCCTGAATGGTGCTACAGGATCTATGATCTCCATAGGCTTTGGGATGGTGACAAACAGACTTTATCCATTAAGGCTAATTCCTCAGTCTCTGAGAGACATTTTTCTTTCTTGATTCAGTCTTCAAATAGCACAGGGTTATAAAGCAGCCTCTTACATGCTCCTTGGTTATATTAAGGGAATTTAGTATGTGCTTTCTCAACCCTCATTTTCAGAGACATCTAAGAGATGATATATCGTGTCCATTTTCTTATTTGCTTATAATGATTTTTAGTTTTAGTTGATCCATTGAGAGGCCGAAAAGTGCTGATTTGTTTTTCCCATCAGCTAGCCCCAAGAACCTTAAATTAGGGGTTCAGGATATTGTAGCTACAAGATAACACTTTAGTTACTATACACTTCTTTCTAGAAGTAAAAATTGCAGGCAGAGAAGACTGGGCCTGTCCAATAAACTCCTTTAGCTTCCAAGGTAGCATTTATATGAGAACAGAGTTTAAAACTGTTTTGGATCATTTGGACAAAACTGTTTTGGTTATCCACTGTGGCTTAAGGAATGGGAGTGGGTGGGGCAGGGCTGTTTTTGGGTGAATCGAAGCTGTACAGCCTAAGAAAATAAAGTTGTCTGCTTATATCTTATGTTGACTTGGCATAATCTGAGGGCTGGCCTCAGTTTTCCACTTTGAAAAGGGGATGCTGGGAAACGGATCTTAAAGCCCTCCAGCTGGAGAAGCCTTATCAATGACAAATGTGTTATTTAAGCCTGACAACAGTGTCTGTATGGTACAGACCATGAAATTTACAGACTACAGATTGAAAAGAGCTTTGAATGTAATACAGACACGGGGAGGTGTGTTTTATTACTCTTGACCATCAAAAACCCAGAGATGTGTTAGCAGCCCACGGTGACCCTCCAGAGCCCACTGCAATGCTGCCTGTATGGAACGGCATGCATGGTTCCTGTCCTCCACAGCAGTAGCTTAAAACTCTCCTCCACACCCCACCCCAAAGCCAGTTTTCTGCTCCAGTGTGACAAGAAATGTGATAGTCAGTGAAACGCACCGTGAGCCTTGAGAACACAGAACCGGCGCTGGGCCGACACGCACATGGCCACTAAATGGACAGTATCAGGACCGTGCCAGTCCTCCCTGGAAGCAGGAGTTAAGGTCCATAAATCAAGCCTCAAGTACGGCAAAGAAAGAAAGAAAAAAGAGAGCTGTCAACGAGGGTAAAGGCGTTACAGCCGGGCCCTCGCTGGGTGGGAAGGCCAGCTGTTGTTGATGCCCACAGAGCTCTGGAACCGGCTCAAGACCCATCAACTCGAAACTCGACAGTTAAGTCCCAAGGCTGCCAGACATCCCGGTCTGCGGGTGCAGATGTCAGTGGCAGGGTAGACGGTCCCACACAAGAACCGTGACGGTCACGCAGTCAGTCTCCCAGCACCAGGGGACGCAGGGGGAGAAGGTACAGTGCTTCTGCTGATGGCAATCATTTACAACCCCTGAAGACACCTTAGCTCCTCTCAAAGAGGAGCTTACATAGTGCAAGGTTCTCAGGATAATAAACCTTCATTTCCAGTGCTAATCATGCTCCCTCCTGATTTGCAGAATGCTTCCCGCTCATGGGTGTTGACTCAAGGGATTATTCAGCTTCTTTTATTAAGTATCAGACGTATAGCAGTTTACATCATTGGAGCCTCTCCTCTGGTTTAGATCCAAAGCCATTATTAGCCAGTCTTAATGCTTGCTTCTCAGTAATACTGTTATAAAATAAAAGCTTCTGTTGTAGAAGCTTCCTTAACAGACAAAAACAAGGGCCTTTTCTTAATCAGCATGTTAATATTAATCAAATAGTTAAGAGAGAAAAAAAAAAAAAAGATGTCAAGTGCTTTAAAACGCAGGCCTTTTCACCTGGAGCATATACACACAAACCATAAATTTCGACACCGCGCACCCATTGTTTGCTGACGCTTCAGGAGTTAATTCTTAGGAGTCGCTTTTTATGTCTAAATATTGAAAAATAAACAAATACAAATGTCGGGGGAACACATTTACAGGGTTCAGCACAGGCCTCGACTAGGAGTCCAGTTAGGATGACATGGAAGAACAGTGTGAAAGCAAATATTTCCACAGAACCGAATTCAAGGTTTTTCAGTGGAACTGGGGCTGTGGCCCTTCGGGACACTTAGTACACAGGCCCGATATGACCTACCATTTCTTTGAGGCCACAAGAATAAAAAGGATAGGTTTTTCCTTTTTTTTTTTTTTTAAGCTAATAGATTTTTTTTTTAATCCTTTAAAAAATCTTTCTAAAGTAGCAGGAAAAACTGATGCAAAAGCAAAGAGCAAACAAGATGACTTAATGGAAATCAGGCAACAAGTCTAGGGGAAAAAATAGGTTTGGAACTGAAAATAAATTGAATATATAACACCTTTCCATTCTGTTCTCTTTTTTCTTTTTGTTTTTCATGGCAATCTATATTTATGGAAAAGTCAGTTGATTGCTTATCAGGCTGAAGCTTGTGTTTGCTCAGACTAGTGATAATGAGCTGTAAAAAGAGGTGAGAATGGCTGAAGGGTGAGGAGTTGGGAGCCTGGGAGAATGGGTGGGTGGGCTTTGGACAGCTTTCTGAATCCGAACCCTGAGTTCTGAGAGCCCCGTCGTTCTCCCTTAGGCTGCTGTATTAACTGCAGGAGGGCTGGGAGGCTAAGGGTCCGTGTGAGCAGTATGGGGACTCTCCAGGGAATCTGGAAAGTTAGCTGGCTCCGGGGAGTCACAGCCCTGTGGTCCAGCGGACAGGTGATCTGAAACCAGCTTGCTCACCAGCCAGCAGCGGCCCCACCTGAGGGCGTACAAGAATGCAGATGCTCAGGCCCCTACGACACACAAACTGAAGGAGAGTCTGCATTTCAACAAGGTGGCTGGTGTCCACGTCCATGTGTGAGAAGCACCAGTCGAAAGGACTCCTAGACATGAGCTAGGAGAACACATGGAGGGTAGAGTCCAAAAACAGGGCTGTCTTAGAAAATGGAGCAGGCTCTCTAGATTAGCTAGCTGACCACAGTGTAGGGCTGTGAGCATGTCCTGTCAGCAGTTTATCATTCATGAAGCCTTCTAGAGTCATAGGAGCCCAAAGTTTGCCCCATGGCCCTGAGGCCACATAGGCAGGGGGAGCTGAGGTAAGAGAAGTGACACTAATCTCAGTGGCCTTGCAGATTATGGCTCTTGTCTGGTTCCAGAGCTTTGACTCCAGTCAACCAAGACTCTGCCCTTGGTTTCCAGCACATACTTATTATTGAAATGACTTACCATTTTATTAAAGCTTCCTGCTTCCAAAATGCTCGATGGCCCTTTCAAAACTATCTTAATCATCACAACAGCCTCACGAGATAACTCAGTTCAGTACTATGTTTTCCCTGGCTTCTGCCACCCCCCCCCCCATCTCCATGGACAAAGGAATGGGACGGGGCCAAGATGATGGCGGGATGACAAGACCCCCTCTCTGCAGAGCAAACTGTCGCCCCATCTTGAGTGCCATCCCCAGGCATACATGGAGAGACCAGACTGGCCCTTGTCTTAAATCTCCCACCTCGGGCTGCCATTTTCCTGGGCAACCAAGTCCTAAAGGCTGTCGAGGAGTTTTCTACAACAGAAGTGGGTATGGCTGTAGATAAACCCTCGGACACTTCACCTTTTGTGCCAAAGTCTAAAAGCAATAAATACCAAGCTAGACAAACATTGACTAGAAATGGTGATATCACAGTAATTACACAAGTTTTTGTCCTTGTAACTTATTGATAAAATGATCTCAGTCCTGTGAGGCAGGCAGAACCCATCCCATCCCGAGAGTCCATGGGGTGGGGGGCCTCTTCTGAGAAACACACAAGGAAACTGCACCCCGCATCTGGGCCCTAGATTATGCCCAGCCCCAGGACTGGGAAAGAGGATAGGGAAAGAGATTCCTCAGTGACCCCAGAGAGCCACTTTGATAAGGAAGGGTCACCCGCAGGCCAGCAGTTAGGAATGAATACCTTCAACAGTAAGACACCAGAAGTGTGAATATGTTACTAAAAAATAAGGCTTGAGTCTATTCCAGCTCTTCTGGTAGTCACATTATTTCTTTGCAGTATTAGGGACCAAAGGGAGTTCTTTATTTCCTACCCAGACAAGGGGCATTTAATCTGAATGAGAAATGAGGCAGAGAACATTGACTGCCATATCATCAAAGACCCTCCAGATGTATTTTTAAGAGCTGCCCGAAAGACTAAAGCACTAAATGGAGAAGTAAAGGAGAAGAGAGAGTCTATAAAATCCACCACAAACGTGAAAGGGTCTACTTTGGCCCTAAATTCAACCCCACAAGAGACCTGATTAAGAGCCCCGAGGCTGGACCACCTTATCTTAGCATTTGGTTGCCTTATCCTACTGTCGTACTTTCCTTCTTCCAGCATAGACTCTGGTCAGCACATGGGGGTGCTAGTTCTGCTACCTAATCTGGGTTAAACAGCCCTGGAAGGTCAGGAAGACTGTCAGATTATAAACCTTTGGAGAAGACATTATCCCACGTAGATCTGTCTTGAGCACCTGCTGTTGATTGGTCTTGACCACTTTGAATTTAAAACAGAAATTCTTGGCCTGATTTAAAAATCTAGATGCTACAGATGAGGGTTTGTATATTAGTGGGTATTTCTATACAGTCTGTTTTGTTTCAAGAGTAACGAGAATTATTCCAGGAAAAAAAAAGTATTTTTGGCAGGAACTAGACTAGACGAAGAGGAAAAGCAGAAGTTGAGACCCATCTACAGTTTGGAAGACTCCCCCAGAGCAGAGGGGCTCCAGGTAGAGAACCTCTCCTGAGCTGGGTCCTTTTGCTCACCGGCTCTGTGGGAGGGTGCAGGGGAAAGGGGTTTCGACTGAACCCAGGGGTCCTAAGAGTTTTTCAAAAACATTACCAACAAGTTAGTCATAAAATAGGAAAACAGCACTTCCCTGACTTAAAGAAATTCAGTTACAGGCCTAACAGGGAAAGGGATCATCATCCCACAGCAGTTAAAAGATGAAACTGACATCATCTAGAAAGAGAAAAGCTAGTATTTTTTGAGCTTAGCAGGAAAAAAAAAAACAAAACCTTCAACTTTATGATATGCTGCTTGTGCTTTGTGATATTCAAACAGACATACATGCACAGAATTTCAATGCTCAGAATGAAATATGATGCTCCTTCCAAAATAACAAACAAATATCAGGGCAAGGGTTCAAGGTTGGCCTCTGGGAGTAAAGGAAGTGGGTGCCAGTCTAGGAAACTGAAGATGGAGAGTGCAGGAAGTAGCCCTAAATTTCCAGAGGACACTGGACAGCCCTCACTTCCTCGCACCTCTCACCGCTCTGCCAGAGACACGTCCAGCTTCTCCAAGCCCATCGCAGGAACCAGCTGTATTCAAGGCTTCAAGCGATGAAAACGCCCACCAGTTTGGCCCTGACCCACTGGTATCTGCACACAGGCCAACTTCACCTTCAAAGACCGAATTCTTTTGGAATCCTGACGTGTGACAGCTGCCCTTTTTCAAATTTGCGTGCTTGTTTACTTAGTTTCTTTGAACAGCAGAACCGTTTTGCTTTTAATTCCCTGAAGTCTAAGGTAAATGAGAGGGGAAGAAAACCAGTGTTTTCTGAACCCTGTTAATGAAAGAAAAGGGGGCTGTTAGGTCCTTAAAAAGGCTATCGAAAATGCTATCTGCACATAAAGAGGCTGGGAGTGAGGATGTCTCCTGGGAAGAAGTAAGACACAACAGAGTAAGATGAAAAGGCAAATGCTGAGTGTCCTTTAACTCTACTTCCCAAAGAAGTAGATACTGAAATTATGGAACACCAGAGTGTTCTATAAACACCAGAGTGGGGGGCAGTGCTGGTGGCATAGTTCTTGAACGTAACACAGTCTGGGTTACCAAACATCGTCTGGAAGGGATGTAAGAAATGATGATCTCAAACTCCCTATCCAAAGGAATGGGCAACTCTCTGTGCACGTACCCAGACAAGACACGGGCTTAGCTCCACATGAGAACTGCTGTACTGGACAAAGAGAGTATCTTAAGCAACTCCAAAAGTTTTCTTCTGCCCTAGATACCCAGTCATGTATAAGATGTTACCAAGTTCACTCTAACTATTAATTAGCGTTTGAACTTGTAATGACAGTAACTCTGGGGCTGGGTACTGGCAGTATGAACTTGTGTGGGTGGCCTCTGAGCATAGAAGCATGCACAGCAATTAACCCTTTATTGACTCATGTTAGTCTGGGGTTTTTGCCTTTTACAAATATTGCTTTCAGATGTCCTTGGAGGCTAGTTATTATTTTAAAAATAAAATAATGGTTTTGATGACTCTGCCTCTCTCCTCCCCAGGACACAACAGACATAATAGAACTTCCGAAAAACAAAAACGAAAACAAAACAGACCCAACCAGTTTAGGTGAAAAGCCGCTCATTTGAACTGTGATTTTAAATATTAAAAATGCACCGGGCACAGGGATCATCACTCATTAGCATTTTGGGCAGCCAGGCCAGCTTGTGAGTCGACTGTTTCTGCTCACCCTCCACCCCCACCAGTCCTCACACTGATCCACATGAATGTTATCAAGCCTTTGCAGCCTGAGCAGGACACGATCCTGATGTGACTCGTTTATTCTGCTCCAGTCATTATCAAGTGGGGTCCGACAATCTCCACTGTAAGTCATTTACGTTGCCGTCTTAACTATGACCGTGACTGTGAATTTCACTGTCTTGGGACGGACTGAGAGCTCTGACATCAGTTTGATGTTGCTAATGGAAAATATTATTTACACCAGACTTTTTCCTGTCTGCATTCAGCCATGCAGAAAGAGACTGCCACCTGAGTGCCAAAAGATGCTGATCTCAAGTGGAAGTTGTGGGTTGGTGTCGGTGCCAGTCAGAGGAGAATAACCTGCCAAGGAAGACAGGAGTGAAAAATGATAATCTGGGCCAAGTTTTCTCTCTCTCTCTCTCCCATTCTTGAAATTAAGTATGCAATAACACAGGCCTACACAACACATCAGTCTCTGTGAGCTATGCCCAATTACAAGCAAACAAGGAATCCTGGGGCAACAACCCCAGGCAGCTTCATGCCCCACCCCCTCATCCTGCCATGTCCTGGCTCTGACCACGAGAGACTGAAGTGGCATTTCAGGGTAAGACAAGGGGACAGCCCCTCCCGCAAAAGTGGTTGGAAAAGCAGCAACAGCCAGAAATCAGGGGATCTTTGGAAACACCCTTAGCAGCAGGAGGTTATGCAGGAATCGTTTATCCAGTGGTCTCCAATGGTGGATCCAACCCACAGGCTGGGTCCAGAAAATGGTGAGCCGGCCACAAAGTTGGGGATGAGAACAGGGTTCAGATGGCCTGCATTTACCATATTTGTGTTTTGCTCACCTACTTGGAAGTGGTATTTCTTTTAGTTTTGGGTTTGAAGTTTTTTTTTTTTATTTATTTGACAGACAAAGATCACAAGTAGGCAGAGAGGCAGGCAGAGAGAGGAGGGGGAAGCAGGCTCCCCGCTGAGCAGAGAGCCTGATATGGGGCTCCATCCCAAGACCCCGAGATCATGACCTGAGCTGAAGGCAGAGGCTTAGCCCACCCAACCATCCAGGCGCCCCTGGAAGTGGTATTTGAAATGAATGTGAATCAGAAGCATGATTAATGGATACTTTTCCCAATTAAAAATACATTTACCTACCTTGTCAGTCTCTCTATCTCTTTGTTTCAGAATAACTACATGCCCTGAAAACAATGAGTTTTTTAATGCTATCTCATTACCTAAAGAAAATATCAGAGCATAGAAAGAAGATCCATCTTTTACCTAACCAAGATGTTACAATGTAAGGAAAGGAGTAAAAATACACAGCTTAGTACAAGAAAATGAGTTAAGATAAACCTATCATGGAAAGTAAGACTTAACACAACAATGACATCAGAGGATTCCCAAAAACACTTATTCAACAAACTAAAAATTAACTAAAGCAATATGATGCTTTCTGTGTCTAGGGTAAATTTATGATATATTGGAAAAAGCAAGGGCTGCAAACGATGACCTAAATAATTAAATTTTTATGTAAAAATCAAAAGGTTAAGAATATCCAGGACAGAAGTAAAATGAAACTAAAATATAAAGCATCTGGGCTTCAAAGAGCTATAATAATTTAACCTGAGCATCCACCATGGATAGAAATGGTGTCCACAATTCTACTGATGAAAATCCCGTCACTGAAGGAAATCCATCTTTTACATGTATGTGTGATTTGAGCAGAATTAATTAGGCACAAATGTTTTCAGAAGCCATGTGAGTCAGCATTAGAGGAATTACTGAAATGTACGGCAATGAAAGGTACAGGTTATCCCATTGGTATACTGGGAGCCATTTCTATGGAGTGTATCCGGAGAGTATGGACAGCAGCCCTACACGCTGGCTCACCCAGTTATAGGGGCAAGACAATTTCTCCAAGCAATGACTGTGAGTGATTCCTTTTGTTGTAAGATTGCAAAAACAGGAAAAATGCTTTTCGTCACACATCAGGTGATGTGTGTACTCAATACTCTATAAAACTTTAACAGCCTGAAATTAGGAATATGTGACCTATATTTCAGAAGAACAGCAAAATCCAACAAAAACTACCAAACCAACCCAATATCGCCTCCAGCTCTAAGAAACAAAACTACCACACAATGTTTGCCCATATCATCACGATTTTTGTAAAAAGCTGTCTGGTGCTGAAGAAAGAAAAGCCATTTATTCTGACTTCCAAAGGTGGGGCATTGGGTTGTGGTACATAAGGATAAGGTGTGGATGGTTAAAACTGCACCTTATACACCATGAAGAAAAGTCTGCTTCACTGTAGAACACATGATTGAAAATGTTATTTTCAATGCTCCACATCACTAGCCATCAGGGAAATACAAATAGAAATCACAGTGAGATACCACCTCACACCAGTCAGAATGGCTAAAATTAACCAGTCAGGAAACAACCGATGTTTGTTAGGAAAGGGTAACCCTCTTACACTTGGTGGGTACACAAGCTGGTACAGCCACTGTGGAAAACAGTAAGGTTATCCCTCAAGAGGTTTGAAATAGAGCTACCCTACAACCCAGCAATCATACTATTGGGTATTTACCCTAAAGATACAAATGTAGTGACCCGAATGTTTATAGCAGCAATGTCCACAGTAGCCAAACTATGGAAAGAACCTAGATGTCCATCAACAGATGAATGGATCAAGAAGAGGTGGTATAGGGGTGCCTGGGTGGCTCAGTGGTTAAGCCGCTGCCTTCGGCTCAGGTCATGATCTCAGGGTCCTGGGATTGAGTCCCGCATCGGGCTCTCTGCTCAGCAGGGAGCCTGCTTCTGCCTCTCTCTCTCTCTGCCTGCCTCTCTGCCTACTTGTGATTTCTCTCTGTCAAATAAATAAATAAAAATCTTTTAAAAAAAAAAAAAAAAGAAGAGGTGGTATATATACACAATGGAATACTATGCTGCCATCAAAAGAAATGAAATCTTGCCATTTGCGACGATGTGGATGGAACTAGAGGGTTATTAGGCTGAGCAAAATAAGTCAGCCAGAGAAAGATAATTATCATATGGTTTCACTCATATGTGGAATATAAGAAACAGCCTAGAGGATCATAAGAGAAGGGAAGGAAACTGGATGGGAAGTCATCAGTGTGGGAGAAAAATCATGAGAGACTCTAGGAAACAAACTGAGGGTTGCTGGAGGGGAGGTGGGTGGGGGATGGGTTAACTGGGCAGTAGGTATTAAGGAGGGCATGTGATGTAGCAAGCGCTGGGTATTGTATGCAATTGATGAATAAATGAACTCTACATATGAAACTAATGATGTACTATATGTTGGCTACCTGAATTTAAATTTTAAAATAAAAAAAAAGAGGGACGCCTGGGTGGCTCAGTTGGTTGGACGACTGCCTTTGGCTCAGGTCATGATCTCGGAGTCCTGGGATCGAGTCCCGCATCGGGCTCCCAGCTCCATGGGGAGTCTGCTTCTCCCTCTGACCTTCTCCTCACTCATGCTCTCTCTCTCACTGTCTCTCTCGCAAATAAATAAATAAAATCCTTAAAATAAAATAAAATAAAATTAAATTAAATTAAATTAAAAAAAGAGAGAGAGAAAATGTTATTTCCCACAAGTGACTTCCACGGAAAAACACTGTCAACTCCAAGATTAATGTTAAGTACATGAAAAGCATCTAGTAAGTATATTCAAACAGATACATAATATGTTAACCAAGGTAACAGACAAAAATATTACCAACTATTGATGAAAGCAGAAACACAGGTAACCACACTCAAGTGAAACTCTGCTCCTCTGAACAGAACTACCCTGAAAATTCCCACAAACTAATAGTGCTAGAAGAGCCTTGGAAAATGCAGAGTCTAAGCAACATGGAAGAATTTATTTTCCCAACCCTCTGGGTGGCTCTACCAGTGGAAGACCTGCATCTTAGCCCCCCCCCCCCCCCCCCCGCCAAATTCATTACTTCGGGACATCCACCGGTCATCAAGAAGAACATAGTAAAGTCTGGCAATCCGTTACTCTGAGGAAAATAGAACTTTTTTAAAGAATCAGCAAATGCCTGTTAACTAACACCGGAAAAAACAAACTCAAACCACTGAGCCCAAGCAGAAGGACTGGAGGTATAATATTCATTGGTGAAGACCGTAGACAGTTACTCCCACAGAGCATGTGGCCCGTGTTTTTAAAGAGCAGATATAGCCATTAAATGCTCTGCCCGTGTGATCTGTCTTGCATTTATTACCCATATGCATACTCCTGTATCTATCTTTGTGGTTATTTTTGTATGTCCTCCCTGTTCTTTCTCTTTTCTAAATGTATTAAAATTCCCAAGAAGGTGGAAACCCAAGGAGGACTACTACTACTAATAGCAATGCTTTTTAAGTGCTTCTCATTGGTTCATTTAATCTCTGCAGCAACCTTGAAGGCAGGCATTACTACCATTCCCATTTTTTTGTCAAGCTAATTAAGATTCAGAAGAGGAGGGGAGCCTGGATGGCTCAGTTGGTTAAGCATTCGACTCCTGACTCAACTCAGGCCCCAAGTGGGGCTCTGCACTAAGCAGGGAGTCTGCTTGAGCGTCTCTCTCTCTTCCTCTCCCCCTCCCTACTGTGCCTATGCTCTCTCTCTAAAATAAATAAATAAATCTTTTTAAAAAAAAGATTCTGTAGAGGAATCTTTCCCTAGGAAAACAACAGTTCTAGGGGTTCAAGCCGAACTGTTGGCAAAACCCACAATCTGGTCTCCACAGACCGCTCAACACCATGCCGCATGGAGGGGAACATCCAAGTACCAGGATGTGCCCCTAAGGGGTGTTCAGGTCTTGCTGATCTGTGCCATGTCTATATGTCCTTGGGCTAGCCACTGAACTGCTCCGCAAGAACGGGATTTCCTGCAGACTTGGGTAGTGGATTCGATGATCTCTAGCTCCAATCGTTCTGTCATTTTCTGTGCCTACCCCCCCTCTTAAGATACGTATTTATTATGAATATGTGCTGTGGTTTCCTACTGATAGGTCACTGCAAATGTACGTGTGTGTGTGTGTGTGTGTGTGTGTGTTCATCAACAACTCATTAATCAAAATACTTAACTTCAAACTGCTGTCTGGATGGCTTCTGGCTAGGTAGGTGTTCCAAATGTTGAGCTCCTCTTATTAGGGCCTCGATTTTAAGGCACGCCTCCTCTTCACTTTTCCACGCACGTTGTCCATCTTGCCTCTCCCAATGGCCCAGGAGTCTTGAACTTGGAGCCAGAAAAGTACAGCCTTTGCAAAGTACAAAAGAACACCAGTGGTGTAGGGGGGTTTTGTTTTGTTTTGCAATCACAGGAGACCTGAATGAAAACCCCCACACCCCCAGCCATTCAGAGGCTGCATGCATAGTGAGCTGTTCCCTGACCGCTGAGAACATCTCTCCGCTGACAATGTGGTACCTGAAGGCAGCCATGCACAGGACGTGATTCAGGAGTGGAAGGACCTGGGAGTTCTGCCAGTGTCCACTGCCTGAAAGATCGGGGGGGGGGGGGTTTTCTTGGTCAGACCCCGATCAGCATGTTGCCAGTGTGCTGTTGTGGTTTTCTCATGGTTTGCCTGCCAGTCATTTGTTTCACAAGGTGACTGCAACTATGCCTTTCCCACCCTGCAGGGACTTGGGGACTTTTTTTTCCCCCTGTTTTGGTCCCACCTCTGTGAAATGTACAGGGAGCTGGCGACTGGTCAGTATCCACTACCAGTTAGCAATATATCACTGCGCGGACTCAGTTCCCAGGCCTCTGGTTCTGCAGGACAATGTCTCTTTCTTCACCAAGCTGATGGTAAATATCTGGTCAGCCTCATCTATTTAAAACCAGCCAAGCAGGAATCCTAGTGCTGGGAAGAGGATTCTTTTGTTTGTTTGTAAGCAAACAACGGACTCAGATCTTCCTAACTAAAATTAAATTCCAATCACTCTTATAATAATACCAAAGCACAAATCAAATTGCAAAAGGGAGGTGGAGGGAGGGCAATGACGGCAGATTGACTGGTGCTGGCTGTGGCTGTGCCCCTGTGCCTTCTGTGTTCTCTGATGATGCTAGAGAAGCTGCCAGTGCCAGGGAAATGACTATCTTCCTTGCAAGTAGACAGAGCTGGGGTGCGGGGGGGACCTAAAAGCCAGGTGGGCATCTTTATCCGAAACCACTTCCTTTTTAATAAACAGCAGTGAGCTGATGGGAGTTATTTCAAGGATGGCGTTTCTTTTTTTTCCCCCTGTTTAAAAAAAAAAAAAAAAAATGCCTGCAAAACTAAAGGGCTGTGCATAATGCCTGGTGTCTCTTTCTGGTTTAGAACATTCTACGTTCTAGAAGATCTCTGCTCTAAGCAGTTTCCCCAGTAGAGGAACACCTGGGTGGATGAAAACCAAAGGGGAGTGGGTGTGACCTATGTCCCAGAATCTTGGGTTGGTGGAGCCTCTTAAGCGGCAGCTCCCTTCTCTGTTACATTGTGACCTGTATAAAAGCTGAACCTGTGATGGAAGGTGCCTGATTTCTCCCTCGGCTCAGCACCAGCCATTTCTCGGGCTGATGTCTGCTCTCCCGGAGTGAGCAATCAGCACCAATAGGGAGGCCTTACAGCTGAACCTCGGCTGATGGGCAGCTGCCCATTGTTTCCCGCAGGTTGGGGGCCGCCTTCTTTCTTGACGTTCACTCCCATCTGAAACATCCATTCGCAAAGTCAGAACACAAACATCAGGGTCAGTTTTGAATCGTGCAGACTCCGAAGGGCACAGCCTCTTAAGAAACCCTTGCTGCTTACTTGCCTGTGCTCACAACAGCCTCCGCCCGCCACTGTGGCCTTCTGCTCCTCACTGCAATTTCTGTTCATCCCCACCCGAATCCTTCCTGTCCTCTTCCCCGAAAAGCCAACTCTTTGTGCAGACTTGCAGTTCTGTGTCCCACTTGCTATCCAGCTTCCCTGTTTCCCAGTCAGGCCGATGTCCTTGTTACTTGGTCTAACTTTAGCTTCCTCCGTTGGGCAAGGTTACCCCCCATCCACTTGCTGCTTCTTCACGCTGGAGGCCCCTCACAGGGGCCCCAGGCTGCTCTCCTTCCTGCCTGCCTTCAGGCCACCCTGGTCACTAGTCTCAACACAGCATCTCCGTGCTTTGCTTTCGAACCTCACTTCCTTAGAAAAGGACAGATATTTGTATTAGGCTAAATGCTCTTCTCCCCCAGGAAGAGTGGCCTAACTTATGTGTAGGTAAGGATAGGTCAGGCATTTCAAACGCTAGAAAGCTTACAATGCAGATTTCTCCCGACCTTCCTTATTCAGTTACGTCTCCGGTTGGATTTCTGCAGTCCTTCTGGAGAAGACTTCCATAGTAAAAGTATAAAGTCTCCGCGTGTGTCCATTCACTCACTCGTTCCTTCATTTTCTATGTGCTCCATCCGGGGCTCAGCACTAGGTATCTCATGGTGAATGAGAAGGACGTGACCCAGGGACTCATGGGACTAAAGGAGTTGAATTCAGCCAGTAAGCACACAAGTACATTTTCCATTACAGCCTGTGGTGACTAGCATAAAAAGGCAAGAATAAGATGCCAGGAGGTGGGGCGCCTGGGTGGCTCAGTGGGTTAAAGCCTCTGCCTTTAGCTCAGGTCATGATCTCAGGGTCCTGGGATCGAGCCCCACATCGGGCTCTCTGCTAAGCGGGGAGCCTGCTTCCCTTCCTCTCTCTCTGCCTGCCTCTCTGCCTGCCTACTTGTGATCTCTGTCTGTCAAATAAATAAATAAAATCTTTAAAAAAAAAAAAAAAAAAAAGATGCCAGGAGGTACCATGGGAGGAGGAGGAGACAGCCAGGGCGGCCCAAGGGGAAGGCAGAGGGAACCCCAGGCAAGAAGGGGCTTCGGGTATCTGTGGAGCCATGAGCTCATGTGCGACGTGAGAGAGGGGGCAGGGCTCTCAGGAGCCAAGCTTACCCAAGACTGCCTGTTGTTCTGAAGGGGCCTAAGCAGTGAGGAACAAGGTCTGATTTATGCTCTGCGCACGTGAGATCAGTACAGTGGTGGTGGCAGCATGGGTGGGCAGAGGGAAAGGAGCTCCAGCCGTATTCAGGAATCCACAGGCTGGCTGAGATAAGTTGCTTGGCTCTGTCTTTGATGGACTTTGCCCGAGCACTTCTGGGTGGCATGGGGATGTTAGTGGACTGGGAGAGAAAGGACCAAGTGCTGAGCAGCCTCCTTGGGGAGGGTGGGAGGTGATCCCAAACGGAAGGAAGGGGCAGCAGCCTTGAGTGCAAGCGGTGACTGGAAGTCTGGCGGTGGATATGTAAGGGAAGGCCGATGGCCTCCTAGCCTTCGTTTTATCCACATGGTAGAGGTGAGAGGCCTCTGGCCTGAGACGGGAAAGGGGTTCAGAAGAGAGCAGTAAGGGTGTGGAGTCCTAGCTGCCTCACCAACCCAGAGAGGAGCTGCCTCTGAGCAAAAGAGGGACACCCAGCCCTGTGCAGCTTTGCAGAGTTTCTGGCTGTCCTTCCCAGCAGCTCCCTACCAGTTTTCTCCGGCAACGCTGCCTCACTCGAGAGAGAAGCGCACTGATGTACTTTGGACAGATTTTCAATAACAAGGGCTTTCTAAACAACTTTTAGCTTAACCAGGAAATCACTCACCCAAAAGGCCCCTCCCCCAAGTATTCCAGTTAGTCTCAAGTTTTATTGAAACATGTCAGCATTGAAAAAGGCAGAAGGCAGCTAAGCGAGCTGAATGAAAGAGCTTCAGAAAATCCGAATCTGCACTCAGAGCAGCCAAGCCGGTGCTCTGAGAAGGCCGGTCATTCCAGACCTGTCCCACCCAGCGCACTGGTGCACCACGGGTTAGAAAGAGGGAAAACACAGAAGGAAGCCTACAACACAGTAGAAAAACAGTCCCATCAGGAGAATTCCGCGGCACCTGTGTTTATTTTGTTGCATGGGGCATTTTAAAATGTTAACCTGGAAATGGATCGACAGCTTGCACAGTTTGAGCGAACAGTTTAAAGGACTGGGAAGACCGAGACGTTATGAAAGAGGGGCGTTTCCTAGGTGCAGAGGATGGATCCCCCTGAAAACAGGGCTGTGAGAATGTGTACAGTCCCCACCCAGGGCCAGGCTAAGGTGTGGTGGTGAGCTGCTGGCAGAGGGCATGGGGAAACCTGAGCCTGCACTTTGTAAATTATAAACTGTTGATACCTGTCATCTCCGTCTGGGTCTGGGCTAATGACACTTTAACAACTGGCTTGTGTGAGACTGTGCGCGAAGTGCCAGCAGTTACAAAGCCATTGTTACTGAAGTCCGCAGGAGTCTGGGGGAAAATAACAAGGCCCTGGAACGGAAGTGAGGACTTTTACCCCTGGGGTTTTCTGCGGGGGTGGGGGGGGGGGTTTGAAGGGTAGCCCTACAAATATCTCCAGGTAGATTGGGCCTGATCATGCCCTTATACCCCCATCAAGGACCCAGATGCCTCAGACACACTGTATAAGCTCTGGGTCCCATGATTCCTCAAACTGCAAGGACCGATCAGAAGAGGCTGGGGTTCGCTGCATCCTAGTACGGCCACTGGGTCAGATCCACCCGGCTTACAAAACTGCGGTCGAAAATGTGTGTTTTCAAAACTTGGTTCCCTCTTTTTCTCCCACTCCAGACCCTCCCCCACATCCTCACCACCATGCCCTGAGCACAAATAGACACTTAGGAAACATGTAGTGAATTTAAGATTTGGGAAATACTGTAATTAGAGGGCAGGGTACACAGTAGTTAAGGATGTGGGCTTTGGAGCCAGCTAGCCCAGGGTTCAAGTCCATCTGCCCCACGTACTAGTATATGACCTGGGGAAGCCTCCTCACCTGTAGAATGGGGATAATAATGGCATACATCTCAGGGTGTTGTGGGGATTGAATGAGTCATAACAGTAAAGCGTTAGATCGGAGCCTGACACACGGTAAACACAACAAAATATGATTATTTTGCAAAAGTGAATTCCTTGTGAGCAGAGGGACCCCTTCTGAAAATATGCCACCTAAAATGACGGCAAGCAGGCATTTTTCGGTCACTGATTAAGAGAGGTTCTACAACTCCTTCCTATAAATTCCACAGCCCGTTTTTAAAGGTAAAAATTTTAGATTAATATGGGTTTTCACTCTTCAGAAGTTCAAAGGGGATACAATCGTATACGAAGCAGAAAACTGGGAGTCTTTTTAAATAATAAATTAAGCTTTTAAAATATTTTTTCCTCTAAAAAAAAAATTACCAGATTCTGTTTCCTTTTGGAAACAAATTCACATCTGGGATGCCAAATTTTGGTCTTAATACAGTATGGAACAGCTGAGTTTTAATTTTTTAACCTCCCAGAACACACAGAATTCTGATGGGAACGTGGGAAAGGACATTTATCTTTTCAGCTGCATAAAAACGAGACCCACAATATTTGAGTGAAGTGAAAGAAAAATACATATTAAAAATTAAGGCCACGTGGAACAGGAGTGTCTACACAACTACAACGTTAGCATCTGCACAGTTACCCTGCCATACAGAGTACAATGTCCTTCACCAATTATTAGAAGTGCTGGGGCCTTTATAGTAGAATGAAAGTAATGTAAATAGCAGCTCCTCTCATCCTAAGGTCCTTCAGGATTTACAACGTTCATTTCAAATGGCCCGAGGTACCGCCATCTTGAATAAAAGCCACCTTCTGATAAAAACAAAACATAGCACTCAAAGAAAAGAGGAAGATACTGATTAAAACTGGTCACTTAATCCTTAGTTTTAGACCTAGTTTGGAACAGCTCTCTTATAGCTGCATCTTGAGATACTAAAATAACCGGCTGAGATATAAACCATTCAGTTAATCATTGTTCATAGTAAACAGATTCTTTATTCACCCTGGCCAGCTTCTTGTTTTTGTTGCTCTTTTACTTTAACGCCTGAAGTTAATAACACCCTTAAGAGACTGTCTACGTGTCCGCCCAGGACCCACAGAGAGGCCTGGCTTATCATCATGCCAGTTTCACAACCAGAATCCATTAGTTAATTTAACAAGAGTCAGAAGAAAACTCATTTGTCTCCTTCAGTGTGCGGCACCAAGTGACACAGGGTCGGGCATTATCTGGTGGAGGGGGACAGTGAAATTAAAGTCCCCGGGTACCAGCCATTCCCAGCAGCCGAGTGGATGATTATCAGGCTGGATATAATTAGAGAGCCACAGCAGTCCCCAACAATACCCTGGCTATCTGCCGAGCGCAAAGGTTTAAATCCTTCATTTGCTGCCGGCCAGAGCGTCTGTGAAGGAGCCACACATTCTTGTGTACCATCAATCACAACTCAGATAGGCCACTACTGCTGTTTGCATTTTGGAAGCTTGGCAGCTTGTTAAGGTTCTGCCTACTCCCCCATTGCTCCCCTCCCCGCAAACAGAGAGAGATGGGATGCAGGGGTGCAGAAAGGCTTTTAGTGGCGGCAGAAGGATGACACTTCTGCCAAGGTCCTATCACAGACTCATTAGCTGAGTGGAAATTTGAACCTCGTCAGTTTCAAAGGTATACTTAATACATATACAAAGTCATCTGTTTCATTAAGTTAATTTACCTGAGCTGGACTGCCTGATTATCCACTGCTCACTGCTTCTGCAGTCTCAGCACCATACCCCAGGGGACTCCGGGGATGGAGTGGGGTGTGGGGTGCTGCTGCTCCCAGGGCCTCTGGGGCTTAGGGGGGCATTCTGCCCTTTAACTGGGCACTTTAGAACTCTGCATTCTATTCTATTCCTGAGCTAGAAACAGGGCAGGAAGTTCACGAAGCCTTGTTATTCACTTTTGGTTCCAAAGGATGAAGTTGGAAAATGAGAAAAGAGACCACTGCGCTATGCTAATCACTCAAGAATAGTATCCAATTGTTAAGAGAGGAAATGCAAAAAGGAAAAGGAAGCCAGTGGAGAGAGGGCTACACATTTGTTGATTAGGTGTTTAACCTCTCCTGAGCCTGCACAGTGCAAACTGCTATCTGAGGCCACCTTCACTGAAATGATCTGACCTTCAGGAAACTGTACCTGCAACTTACATCCTGCTCAAGCTGTTAATTAAAGCAAAATCTGTATTTCTTCCCGACCCTCCACCCAAGTCATCCTCCCTTTTTTTTTTTTCCCTCAAAGTTGCATCTTTATTCCATTTCTAAGATGGCTTTATGATGTTTGGACTTGGGAGTTATCAGTTGAGAGCTGTTTGGATGTTAAAGTTTAATCTTATCTAAGGTTTTGTGGTCTCAGAGTTGACTTTTAACTGAGAGTTGGTACCAGCTTTTCCTGCAGGCTTTTAACTCCGGCTGCATGAGAGGAACCATCAGACTTCATTAGAACCAACTGGTTTGACAAAGATACATGAAGACATGTATCTAGCCCTTTGCACCAACACAGAGCTAGAACATCAGCTGTCCAGAGGACGATGGAAAAGAATTTCCTTCTCCAGCCTCTGTAGACGTGCACCTTTTCATGACCTACAGTGTATGAAAAATCACTTTCTCAGAGTACTTAGGTGAGAAATACTTCACAATGCACTGGAAGAAAGTCCACATATTTCCTTACATTGAATCATTAGGAATAGTGAATTTAGCCAGCCCCAAATCCATTTGTTTGTTTTGGCAATAGCTGTCTTTTTTGGCCATGTTTAATTTTCTTTATCCAGCATTTTGGAAGATCCAACTCCACCCATTTTTAGGGCAGAAACGTTCAGTTGCTTAGCTCTGATGACAAAATGTTCAACACCAAGTACTGCTGTGAAGAATTAACCTCTGTCTGAATGAATATTTTGCTGGTAGGAGCTTTAAGTAACAATTTAAACTTCATTGTCAGGAGTTGATAAAATAAATATCATCTCTTCACACCCAGGGGAGTCTGGGCCAGCTGTATCTTTCTGAGTTCTTATTTCATTGTCCACACAATTGAATAAAATATCTACTCTAATGCAATATTAAGGTCACAGATTTAATAATCCAGAACTTGGGGAATGTAAAATTTACTTTTCTCACGATAACAATTTCTTCCACGTGCAGGGCATTGTATGCACTTAAGCTATGCCTTCAGTAATGTAACTAGGTCAGGGATTTCATAGGAGGTGGAGGGCTGCCTGTTACTGTACCAGTACCAGCATCTTACATTTCATGTATATTTCAAGAGCCTGTGTATGTACATATATGCATCTAAAAGGCTAGTGCAATATCAGTCTGATATGAGTTACCAGGGCCTGTAGAAATAATAGGGTTTCTGAGACCAGCTAGCACTAAGGCCTTCAAAAAAAAACCTCTGGTATAATGCGTAGTAACTGCTTCAAGGCTCCAATCCAGTACGAAGTGAGCTACGTGAGTACGTCTAAGCCTTGCTAGAAAAATTAAAACTTAAAATATGTAGCATTTTTCTAATAGCACATATGTATTTGTACTTTATTTTGCAATTAGTTATCAGTACGTCTGTGTCCCCCATAAGTTGTTAATCCTCTGAGGACGGTGACTGTATTTGTGATTATTCCCGCTCGGATCCATTTGTTTGTCCCTCAAACATTTGTCAGTCCTTGCCAGGTTCACAGTCTAGTGGTGGGTAGATTACTAAACAAATAATGTCAGTTTGATTGCTCTGATAGAGTTCTTTCTTGCCAAAGAGAAAAGAAAGAGATTAGTGATTAACTGGAGGGGTGGAGAGGAAATCCCAGAAGACTTCACAGAGGAGGTGATATTTGTTAAAGAGTATCTTAAGGGAAGGGTAGGAATTTCCAAGGCAGGAAAAAGAATGGGGTGGAGAACTAGTTGGGGCAGCAGGTGGGAGGCACGGGGGAAAGCACTGGAAAAAACCTAGTCAAGGGAAGAGCAGTACAAGATACAAAGAATGAAAGTAAAGAGAAGAAAGCAAAAGAAAATCTGGTAGGAGCCATTCTTGCAAACTCGTCCAATTCAAATGAATTGTGAGAAATTCACGACCTTATTGGTAGAGGCAGTTTACCAAAAACGTGGTGTATTTAACCCTGGGCACAGGCAGAAAAGCCACGGCCACAGCACTAGGACAAGGCCCTCACCTGGGATTGCCAGGTAGGAAGGTTCCAGAGGGCTCCTAATGCTGCCTACTTCCCAAGTTCCTGTGCATTAGCCATCCCTTATCTTCGTACTGGTCACAGTGCCTAAGACAGTGTCTTGCTAATGAATTCAGGCAATGAATGCTCAGTTTTGTTGTCTTTTGTAAAAGGGCCTCTCCCTGTAAGTGCCTATAATGTGGCTGGAAAGGGAGATATGAGTGAGCCAGGTCGATAGTGACTAACAGCAGTGACCACAAAGGGTTCCTCCTTTTTCCATTGACGCCGCTCTGATAACTGCATCACCAGAAAGTACCAGCCCGCCCCTCTGCAAGGAGTAATTTAAACTTCGGTCAAGTCCTGGTGGAGCACCAGGCTGCAGTGCGGTGTCCGGAGAAGGGCAGCTCTGCCCCGTGAGACACACAGGCTGTGGTTGAGAGGTGTGGGGGGGAAATGGGAAAACAAACTCTAGTGAGGAAGTATTTTGAGGAAGCAAGCGCTGCATCCGGATACAAAATCAAAATGCGGAAACGAGAGGCCACATAAGGGTCTCCCAGTGCCAACCCTGAGCTCAAAGGGGATGGAGAAGAAAATGGAAGCGTACGTTGATTAAACAGGTCTTTATGGGAGGTACTTGGGTTCTTCTCAACCTAATGACCCTATGAAGACATCACGCTCATCCCACCTTACAGCGGACGAACGTGGGACTTATGGAGACAAAATAAATGAATGCAAGGCCACGGAGCCACGGAGAGAAGGAATGGGATGGAAACACACTAGAATGGATTTGAGCTCCATCGAGCAGAGACTTCTTTTGTCCTCAGGGCCTAGAACATGGCCAGCACACAGTAGGCGCTCAGTGATTGTTTTCTGGAACAACCCAAGCTCCAAAGCCTGTGTTTCCAAAGTGGTCACGGTCAAGTTAGTCTCGAAGAAGACCATCTTTTGTACTTGGTCCTGGGAAGGAGCAACACCTGAGATAGGCCAGCGGGCAGAATGGAAGAGGAACAGCAGGAAATACGAGCAAGACCGGGAGGAGGAAGAAGAGTCAAGAGTTTGGCCTAGGTCTTCCCCCAAAATATTGTTTCCTGTGCTAGGAGAAACATGTTTCCCTTGTCACTGAAACAAGAGCTAAGACAAAGCACAGAACATCTGACCCCTGAATCAGTATCTTCTAAAAATTAAGAGTGTGTGTATGTGTGTGTGTCTGTATACACATAATCATACATTCTACAGAGGTTAGGAACCTGTGAAAATAAATGGTTACATTGAAAGAGGTTTTTAACCTTAACTGTAGCATTTGCTAGTGGAAACTGTAATTACTGTTGTGTTTTTGGTGGTGACTGTGCAGGGTTTTTTTTTAAAGGTCTGACAGCTGCCCTCTTGATATTTATGTGTTTCTTGCTAGGGAGCCCAAGATTCACAAATCTGAGCTTGTAATGAGGAAAAGAAGACCACACAAATAACATGAAAAGGAGTATGAATTGAATATCGCCAGAGAGACAAATCCCGTATTCCGTGCTGCTTTAATTGGAAAGCAGTTCTTTCGTAGGGTTACTTTCTCCTCGGCTCAGATAATTAAGTCTGGGCTGACACTGGTGACCAGCTACTGATGATACATCGTCGGGTACTAACAAATGCAGGAATCAGTAATCAAAATTTATATTTCCCAGGTTACCGGGGCACGGTGGAAGAGAAGAGCCGTTTCGATAAGGCTGGGAGATAGGCTTCTGAACCCAGGATTCGCAGGGCCTCTACACCACAGCATCTGGGAGGGTTAATGAGGTCTGCTTTATTTCAGCTCTGTCATAAAAGAGAACATACCTATTGTCTGTGTTTACATTAAAAATACATCGCAAGCCTCATGCTGGAGAAGAAGTCTCCGCCTGGCTCCCTGTCGTTGTTAATGGATTAAATCCTATTTTCTTAGTGGTTTGGCATGAGGGGAGGTGGGCACCAAATAGACTTGGAGATTTTAAGAGCCACTCTGTGCTAGCACGAGTACAAGGTTTTTGAATCATGATCAATTATCCCTGGTTAGAACGGAAGGCACCGAAATGGAAGGATTAGGATTGTAATTTGGAGCCCATCTGTTTATATCCACGGTTCCCAAACCTGTCTGCTTAGGAGAATCCCCTGGGGATCTATGAAAATATCCAAAGCCCAGGTCACACCCCCAGAGCAATTAAGTCACCGTCACAGGGTATGGGGCACAGGCGCCCTTCATGTGCGAAGCTCTCCAGGCGATTCCAAGGAAATCAGCCTTCGCGCCTGGCTCAGCGCCTCGCTTAGAGTTTGTCCAGTAAACAAGTGGAGAGGGAAGGGCAAGCAGAGCCTTGGAGCTCGGCTCCCAGAAAGGGACATTAGGATAAAGGAGACTTTTCACTGACCATACTCCAGGACCCTAGGGATCATCCCACTCTGCCCTCTTTGCTCTGCTGCTCAAGTCCTATTTTCTCTCTAGTCCAGTCAACGTTCCCTCCTCTCGGGGAACAGTCATTCTGGGATACTCTAAGATGACCACTCCCAGAAGAAAACACGCATCCTGCTTCTCCCAAGTCCGGCATCCTTTAGGGCAGCTCGAGAAGCAGCCTTTGGCCTTCCTTTGACATGGGGGATGAACTCCAAGAAATGGGGCAGGGATGCCAGAGGCATGGGGGCAGGAGCCTGCCCAGAAACGAAGATGCAAAAGGAGGGAAAATACAGTTCCCATACACAGTACTGGAATCTTGTTTATGGAAAATAAAAAATATTTAGGGTATTTGCTTTGAGCTCATCTGATTCTTTGGATTTGACTTCACTGTGCCCTGCCTTTTCGAGTTGGTTACATTTTTATTTGAAAGTTGATAAATTAGGCACCCATTCACACGTCTTACAGGCGGATTTATGGTGTTGTGTAAACTACCAGCCGGCATATATTCCCCTCTGTGTCACAGATAAACCCCCAAAGTTATCACAACGGACGCCACAAGGCCTGTAAACCTCCCCCACCCTCACTCTGTGTTCCAGAATATTACCACTGGCTGAACAGATTGTGAAGGGATGGGATCCTGGGGAAAACTGTGGGAATTGGCAGGTATCAGTAGGCCCAAGTTCCAGGTTCGCCTCGGGAGACACAGACTTTAAAAACTAACTCGTTTCGTTTTTTTTTTTCCCCCAATATGAAACACATGCACGAGGAATAAGAATTTCAAAAAGCCTAGAAGAGTACAACATAAAAAGTGCGTTTCTTTCCCACATCTGACCTCCAGGCCCCCCTCCCTCAGAGACGAACCTGGGTTGCTACTTATTTGTATAATGGAACTGGAATATTCACAACACCTCAGAAAATCAGTCTTGGCTTATATTTAAATTTTGTTTTAAAAAATGCCCCTTTCACAACCACCGTAGAACTCAATGTGATGATATTTAAAAATACTCAAAGCCACTTGAATCACAATCAACAAATATTTAGCAAGTACGTCCAATGTACAAGATGGTGCTTAAGCAAGGCTTCTGTACAGAGGATTTTATACACATGCATTTCAGGTTTTCTGGTGTATAATCGACACATCTAATTTTATGTCTTTGCTTTAAATCTTTTTTTCAGAAACAAAGATCATCTCTTTCTTGCCCCCCCACCCCCTCCTTTAACTTCTGCGTCTTTCACATGTTCCCTACTTTGAGATCTGTTTTAAGCCCAGATATCTGGGTGGGTGGTACGTTCTAGGCCAAAGAACTCTCTCTCACACCTTCTCCAGATGGATGGGTTCAAGGATCTAATGTTCCCCAAAGAAATAAAACTTGTGCAAGCTGCAGAAGAGCTGTGGCACTCTGTGTGGAAAGACGTTATGTGCTAAGGATGAGATGTGAGCCACGATGAAGCCGACATCCCCACCCATGTCTGGTCTGCAAAAGGGGAAACACCCCCAACTCTGTAGCCCACTGAGGCACAGTGGGTTGACCGCACTGATGAGCGCCCCACCGCCCCCTCCAGCTCCCGCCAGCAACATCTGTATGTCTTCTCTCCAGCTGGCTGGCCCAGCTGTTCTGGTGTCAAGAGAAAGTTATGAGTCACCAGGAAGGGATTTGAGACAAGAGTGGAGTTAAATCATCTCTTGGGGTCTCTATGTCATTGGCAATAGCGCCTTAGGAACAAGCCAGTGGATGACATTCACGCCCAGAAAGGCCACACACCAGAGCTTAACTTTGGATCCCACACTTGAAGACCTCCTCTGAGCCCTCTGAGCAGAGATGAGAAGAGGTGGGGGAGTATGGATGCTGGACATTCCCACCCCAAAAGGCCTCTGGCTAGTGCCCATGATGCTCATTAGGTTATGACCATCCCTCTCCTTGCGCACACACTTGGGCTACAGACCTATCCCCTACACACGCTGGTCAACCTGGGATCCTGGAAAAATGAGGCCTGGACAAATCCTGAGAACCTTCTCTTCGGTCCTTCAGTTCTAGGCAGGTTACTTCATCAACAGAGCTATATGGGCAGCCTCCAGCAAAAGCCTGAGTCAACAGCAGGATTTTCCTGGACCATCTGTGGTTTCCTGCTCCTAAGCAGTGCTTCCTCAGTACGTGGGAGGAAGAACTTGTCAGAGGATCCAAGAATCCTAGGCAATAAGGCTCTCCAGTGGGACCTTACATGTTGTCTAGTCTAGCCCCACATCCGATGTCTGACTGCCCTAGATAATATTCCTTCCACTCCAGCACTCAGCTGGCCTCCTGCCCCTTGGGCAAGCCAGTCCATCTTTGTGTTCCTGGGACTACTAGAAAGTTCCTCCTTATTTTGAGCAGAAAGTCTATGCTAGTGATTTCTACCCACCGATGTTAGCTCTACCCTCTTGTCTTCAGGGTTTCTCTTCAGGTATCTGAGAACACCCACCCTTGCTCCTTGCATCTCCACTTCCTTTTAACACCAGTCTGTCAGAAATTGTTCTGATGTTCTTTCTTGTGGTAACATTTACACATTATTCAATGAATATTATTAAAAGTTCACTGTGTAGTAATAAGCTTTGTTCCAGAATGTGTAGATATGTTAACAAGACAAGCTTGTCCATACCAAGCTTACATTCTGATGGATGGGCAGGGGGAGAAGGAGAGATAAAAGCAAATAAGATCATAAATGTGGAAATATCAGACTAAGGACAAATCCACTCAGAAACTTAGAATAATGTGATTTTTTTAAAAGGTGGGGTGGCAGGGGGAGGATTGGGTTGTTTTCCAGGTCGGGAAAGGTCTGTTCAAAGAAGTGACTTTAAAAAAAAGAAAGAAAAAAAGATTGATTTAGTTGAGAGAGAGAGAGAATGAGAGCGTGGGAGTAGGGAGTAGGGAGCAGGGCAGAGGGAGAGAGAGAATCTCAAGCAGATTGCTCAGCACAGAGCCTGAGCCAGATATGGGGCTCAATCTTAGAATCCTGAGGTCACAACCAGAGGAGCTGGAAGCTTAACCTCCTGAGCCACCCAGAAGTGATGTTTTAACATGGTTCTAAAAGACAAAGGTGAACAGACAATTGAAGAATGGGAGGTAATTCAAAGTGGTGGAAGGTGAGGGGCACAGGTTGGTAAGGCAGGAATGAGACGCCAGGCAGGGCAGCAGGAGCCAAGTCTGAAAGGGTGGAATGGAACACGATGCAGTCCGGGAGATCAGGTGGTGCTTTCTGCACCCAGGACTGGCGGTTTCAATTCTGGCTTAAATGTAGTTAGAAGCCACTGGAGAGTTTATACAGGGGAGGGTGCGACTTGAGTTTTCAAAAGACCGTCCCTAGGTTAGCACGTGGAGAGGCAGAAGGATATGGTGTGTCTCAGTTGTAAAATCTCTACCCGGTGTTATCTCTCAGTCCTCTGAACCTGTAGTATTTTGAGCTTCTGCTGCTGTCTGCTCTGTTACAGCTGTTCACGCTTCCTACAGTGGTGGGAGCTCCGAAAGGGCAGAACCCACTCTGGGGCCCAAGACCTCAGTATCCCCATGTCCCAGCTTTGTTGGCACATTGGAGACTCCACCATGTGTGGGGCAGATGGACAGATGAAGGGGAACCACTAACCAAAGCAGTTGCTTATTCAACTTGAACACCGACAATTATGTCCTCTCCCAGGCCAACACCCCGGCTCATACTTCCCCATGTCTCACGTTCTCACTGCTCACTCCCCAAACATTAAAGAAGTAATCCATGATGCACAAAAGCAACATTCCTTCAGAATGAAAGCACGTGCGAAAAATGGAAAAATTACTATTGGTGATTCTCAACCTCCATGTCTACCTTTCATGAGGGAGGAGAGGCACCCCGCATAGCCTTGATTTTCAGACGGGGACACAGCGTCCGAGCCTAGGTCATCACGGCCACATGCCACACAGTACATTGCCCCCTCCTCAATAAGATTCTGGAGGAGACAGCCTTCTTTTCCTGGCTCAGTGCTGCCGGCAAGGGCTGATTCAATAGAAATGTGGGGAAGCCCATGTGCCTACCCTTGCAGAACACTTCTGAATGACTCTTCCCTTTTTCGCTCTTCGGAGAGCTGAAGACTGTTAACTCAACAGGCAGAACATCGCTATTTGAGTAGAAAATTATTCTGCCTCAGTCTTTTACTTAATCAAAGTGAACCTGGGGAATCTCCCTTTCAGAAAGAAGTTCAATCGTTATTTCCTCTCCGTGTGCTCCACAGCTGTGCTCTCCCCATCTCACAGCTCTGACCCAGGGATCCTTCCCAGGGAGGAAGCCTGCAGGACCCAGCCAGACCTCTACACTGTCCGGTAACCAGAGGATGGCGAGCTCTCAGGGCCATTTCTGCATTTCCTGTGCCTCCACTGCCTCCCCCAGGAATGCGCTGCATGTGTGTACTGGGACCCCCATGCTGTCCCAGGGTGACCAGCCGCCTGGGCTTGTCTGCTGGGCTGGGCAGGGGTCTCGCCCTTCCTTCCATCCAGATTTATCGCCTCTCTGTTGTCTGACCCTCAGCCCTTAGGTTGGGCTTTTACCTGTCATGCTTGGGCTTCCTGGATAATTTCACTTTTCTCCAGATTCTGGTCTCTCACACAGATAGTAATTATACTGATTGTCTGCTATGCTATTAATTAAGGGAATTGTGACTTATTTATTTATTCATTCATTCATTCTTAGATTTAGGGGTTAATTGCTGATAACAATGTGCTGTTTTCCCTCCAGATAATTTGGACTGCCGTGATTAACCTTGTGTCCAGGCTATCTGCTATTCACCATTTGCCTCTCTTTTTACCTCAGAGCTAGAATTGATCACCATTGAGCCTGATGCCCAGGGCCCCTGTTGTGAGAGGCAATGGAGGCAGGCAGTTTGTGGAGGGGATCATTTGTGCAGAGGCCCTCAGAGAAGAGAAGCGAGTATGTCTTCGTCCCTTCCCTTCCCCCCACCTGTTGCCCGAGATAAAAGCTCTCCTCCCAAAATATTCTTCAAATTCAAATGCTTCATTCTACTAACTGATCCTTCAATGGACCAGTATTACCTAAGAAAACAAAGCTGCAGGTATTTGAAAACTAAAGGCCAGTACAAAAAGCAAATACTGCCAGTTGACAGTTCCCTCTGCTTACGGGGAAAAAAGCCACAAGCAGGGTCACTTCATGGGGAAAGATAAAGACTCCAGATTCCAGGCATCCAGGCACTGTGAATGCTCCTTTGGAGAAACTACCACTAACTGCATAGAAATGGCCGTGAAGTCTACCCACTGAACGCTGGGCAAGAGGGGAAGGCTGTCAGGTGGGAGGAGGAATGTAGCACACGGGGGTGTGGCATTGGGGTGGGGGGCGCTGCCTGGGGAGGCAATCCCTTCTGCTGGTGGCGGATGCCGCTACTCACCCACCCGCGTCTGAGACCCTCTCTACCAAGATCCCCTCCGCTCCATGAGCTGTGGTCATTCTGTAAAAGCCTGTTCTTGTCAGCCCTTAGTATGGACAGAAACCCGTCACCAGGAGCACAGAGCAGAGGAAATGGAAACAAGATGATTCAGTCAGCAATTCCTAATCTCTGAATTATTCTTTCAAGTATCATATGATACACTTTAAAAAAAAGGCGGGGGGGAGGGAGGATCAGATTACATTGTTTTCACTGTGAGACTCAATGCAGTACGTCTGGTCTGGGATAATTAGAGAGCTCCTGGGTTTAGCAAAGCCAGGGCTGGGAATTAGGCTCTAAAGCATCTCCTTGGCTCTTGTCTTTTATCCTGATTTTAATCTCCTCGGGGACCAAGGAATACAGTTCCACATTCTCCTTCTCAAAGCTTTGCAACAGATGTGCTTCAGCATTTTTAATTTTTCAGATTTTAGAAAAGTGGCGTGGGACATATACCCCAGTGAGGGCAGCATCCAGTAACCAAATTGTTCATATTTTTGGCAATGGAGCATTATGTACAATAGCCAAGATGTGGAAGCAGCCCAAGAGTCCATCCATAGATGAATAGATAAAGAAGAGGTAGCATATGACTATAATGGAGTACTACTCAGCCATCAAAAAGAATGAAACCTTGCCATTTGCAACAACAGGGATGGACCTAGAGGATATTAATACTAAGAGAAAGAAGTCAGACAGAGAAAGGCAAATCCCATTTGATTTCACCCATATGTGGAATTTAAGAAACAAAACAAACAAGAAACTACTCTTAAAAACAGGGACCTGGTAGTTGCCAGAAGGGAGGAGAGTGGAAGATGGATGAAATGGAGGCAAGAGGTACACACCTTTAGTTGCAAATTAAGTAAATCACAGAGCTGAAGTGTGGGGCACAGGGAACACAGTCAAGTTGCAGTAATGCTGTTTGGTGACAGATGGTGACTCCACACCTGTGGTGAGCACTGAGTAATGTCTAGAATTGTAGGATCATGCCCCACACCCAAAACGAATGTAGTAACACTGTATGTCAACTACATTTCCATTAAAAAAAATTTTTTTTTTTGCAGTAAAATATATAAATACTCATCCCAAGAGGAATCAATAAAGTCTATAGATGGTCTCGTGCCAATTTAGGTCAAATTTTGTCACCACATAAATAGGAAAGAATGTTTGGTTTTCAGGGTTTGCTCCCTGGGTTTGGTTTGGTCTGGTTTTTGTAACTGCAAATGAGGGGCTGTGTGCCTCTATTTCAAAAACCAACTCGCTTCATCCAGATCTAGAGAAACAGAAAAGCAAATCTTGTTTTTCTTTACACTTAAGAAAAAGTGAGGCATTTTTCAAAACAACCACTGCTGTGAAAATAGTTCATCCATATGCTTACCGCCTTCCTCTCAATGAACAGGGCTTTAAATCTCAAAGTTTCTGTGCAGTGAACTTGAAGTCACCTATGTAAGGAATCAAGTCATTAAGTGGCAGAGACATTTAAACAAACCCGTAATTTCCTGGAACTTACTCTTACTGGCCTTAAGGAAGCATATTTTCAGGATGTTTGGAAATCGTTATTAATTTTCAGGGTAGGATTTCACATTACAAATAAACGAACACTATAGGGAGTATTAGCACCAGATTGGACTTGATCTAAAAAGAAGGAACTAGTGAACAGTGCTCTCTCTACCCCAGTTCAAAGGGATACCTGCTCGAAGTCAATCAAGCCAGCCGAATAAAGAACAGGAAGAAAGCCAATAAAGGTATCATTCATTCAATTTCAGGAAAATTCAGCAGTTATCTACCAATGGCACTAGTAAATTTAAATCATTTTAAATGCATGGGTTTGCGGTTTTCATCCAATTCACCAGGATATAAAGATGACCAGTTTTTCCTCTTAATAAACGAAATGAATTTCCTAAAGAATGTAAGAAAATAATGGAAAGCCAAGAGCTAATGCTTCCATCTCGTTTCTGTCCTGGGTGCGTCTCATCTAGACGGAGACACAGATAATCCACTGTGCATGTAGATGTTTCAGGGATGATAAGAATCAGTCGGCAATATCATGCCTGGTTATGGAGCAGATCCTGAAACGATATTATGTTTCTCTATATACAATTAGAAGCTTGTCGTCAAACATAAACTCTATTTTTGGCCTTCACGTTCCTGGAAGAGCATCAGAGCTCACTGAGAGAGACAAGGGACACAGTGAAAGACAGCATGCAGCCAACACCAGAGAACCTGATCCATAAGGTTTAGTGCAAGAAGGTGTTTTTCACTGCCTGATCTTGAGGCTGTTTTAACCGGGAGCCGGGGGTGGGGTGGGGGGAGGCCATAAAACGTGTAGGGCTCAGCCAAAGTGTCCATCACGTGTGACTGATGATATTGTTACTTTGGGCTGTTATTCTGAGCTCAAAGGAGGAGAGAGACTTTGCAGGTAGTTTTCATTTCTCTCGGAGCCATGTTGGAAGTTGACTTCCACTCGAACAGGAGCAAGAACAGAGTCCGGCAGCCCAACTCAGCCAGAGGCAATCCCAGGCCAGTAAGGAGCGGAAAGGTGAGGGCTGCAGCTGGGAGAGTCTGTTTTCCATTAACTGCGCTGAGAGCAAGCAGAGGAGAAGTGACTGGGGAGAATCATCCCATCAAAGGTTGGCAACTGCTGCCTTTTAGTTGAAAGCAACTCAGGATTTTGACAAAGTTTCGTGGAAAGCCCCTGATCTCGAGTTTGCTCTCTATAGAGTCACTCTCCAAGTAGCTTTCTAAAGGCACTTTCCTTCAATGTAAGCCTGTTATTTTTTTGCCCTGTTTCATTTTTAATGAAATTAGCGATGTACAGAAAGCCAGGGAGAGTAATGAGGAAAAAACTCCCATAATCAGCACCTTGGGTGAACGAACACCAATATTCTGAGCTCCTGCTGCAGAGCTTCCCCGCCCCCGTCCTTCTTCATCCCAGGTCATATTCTTAGAAGGAAAGAGTAACGTGATACACTCTTTATTCTCACCTAGAATTCTTTAAACTGAACTTCGGGAGAAGTGCAAAAATCCACCCACTACTTTAGACAAATACTTGAAATTCCTTAGGCAAAGAGGGAAATGGTCCGGTTCCAGTGTCTGAAAATCCGATCGGCATGGAGTTGCTCATGGTAACACACTGTTCTCTAGACCTATTCCGCCTAAAATCTCTCAGCTCCCACCGGCGCCTCCTCTACCCTCCCCAGTCCACACTAACCCCCCACCCCGCACCGTGCCAAGCCTCTCTCCATCTGGAGGCCCTAGGGTGATCACCCCAGCCACTTGCCTTTACAACACCTCCTCGCTCTAGACAGTATTCTTCCCATCAGGACTCTTTTCTTTCTTTCTGAAACCTTACGGGTATTTGTTTATGTATTCTATCTTGGGACAACAGGCAGGAGCTGTGGGGTCCATCTACTAAAGAGAACATCCTGGGGCGGGGGGGGGGGGGGGCGAGGAGACCTTTTCTCCCATCGCCGCCTGCCTCAGCAGCGAGCACAGAGCCTGGCTCCCAACAGAAGGCAGGGAACTGGGCAGTGGCAGGAGTGAACACCAGGCAGCAAGCCCAGGAGAAATGAATGAGTCTTGGCTGCCTTTCTGAAGGCAGTGTAACGCAGGGACAGAGCTCTGTGAGGGAGTCAGGAGTCCACTGCTGTTCGGCTTTGCCACTTTTGAGCTGTGCCACGCTTGGCAAGTGACCTCCCTTCTCAGGCCTCAGTTTCCTTAGCAGTAAAACAAAGGGGGCGCGTGTTTCTGCCTCTGGAGCAGATGTTTGAGTTCAGCCATATTATAAAAGCTGGAAAGATGGAGGTGCCCAGAAGCTGGTGGGAGACGCAGCTACATTGTGGCCGGGACTGCTGTAGCCTTCTGAGCTCCAGACAGTGGGGCCAAGGTCATGACTTCACGCGAGGAGCGCCAGTGAGATAGGGGACTGTATCCGAAATGTCCAAGCGAAGCCCACCGGATGTGCCGGCTGAGGGGTGCATGTGTTGGGAGGAGGGGAAACACAAGGAAAGCCGCTGTAACACAGAACCTCCTGAAAGAGAAGACTTGCCTCTTCCCCTTTAAAGATGAAATAGCTTTACAGCCTGATTTTTCCAACAAAACTGTTTTTCCTAATAGGACTTCTGAATCCACAGCTGTTTTCCTGCTCCTTTGCAACTGGTTTTGGCCCTAAAATGGGATATTACACACAGTGGCTGTTCATGATTAGATGCCACTGAGTGCCCATGCCATTCTCTAATGGGCATGTGGCATTTCCCCTGAAATGGGGGTTTCTAGGCTTCTGCTGATGGCTGAGAAGAGGAGGAAACCAGGTCTTTATTACAAGGTTAGGGCCATTTTTCTCATTTGCATGACCCTTAGATCTCAAGGCAAATATCACCCAAGAGGTGGATATGGCCCTTGAAGCCTGGATAGAGCAGAGGTTTCCACCAGCATTGCCAGGCCCAAGTCTTTCCTCATCGCCCCCGGGAAGTGTTCTTTGGTGGCCCGGTTATGCATCCTGAGGACAGCAGCAGCGTCCCAGTGTCCGCAGGCCTTGAAACAGGGCTGTGCAGGCCCAGAAAGGGCCACCTGCTGCCTCAGCACTCTTCAATTCCTGAACCGGTCCTCTGGTGCAAGAACGATCAGCAGCTGGGTCCCCTTGAGACAAGTGTCCAGCAAGCTGGGCTTTCTGCACCAACCCCTGCTCTCCCTCCTGTCTCTGGGCAGAGAGCTTCCTTCCGCTGACTTGAGGGGTGTCCAGATCTGTTTATCTTATCAGCTGCTGAAGCGGGCTTGTTTCTACCCTTCCCAACAGACTCTGTTCTCTAGGATGTACTGACTTTAAAACATTGATGCTGAGGCGGCGGCCAGCAGGCAAGTGGCTCCACTTAACACAGTGTTGTCATGAGCCAATCCACTTCTCCTAATGCTGTGGCTCAGAAGCATTTGCGTCTTCTTATGTGAAGCCTGCAATCACAGGGCTGTAGAGTGGAATGAGCCTTTGCATGCCTACACATGTGGAAGCAACTGCGTACTCCTCTGATAGATTTTTATTCCTGAAGCCGTTAGGAACGTCAAACCACTCTGTTCACGGGAGCAGTGATGCATCAACATATATTCAATTACTATCTTAAGCACAGTCGCTATTTATGTCAGCAGCTCTCTCTTTTCCAACCTTCCTTCTGTTTCCCTTTCTTTGATGTCCTGGAAGGACACTGACTTTGGTGTCACACAGACCTGGGCTTGCATCTGCACCTTCCCTTCTTACTGATGGTGTTGTAAATATTGACTGTGGCACCTGGGCACATCCCTTAACCTCCCGGAGCCTCAGTTTCCTTGTGTGCCTAAGGCCTTAAGACCATAAGGCCTGTCTCCCTGGGTTGCCACAGTGTTTAAATAAGACAGTATGCATATGGACCCTGTATACAGAGAGTGCATGATAAAGCTCCATGCCCACCCCATCCCTCGCCCATCTTCCACACTGCTATTTTCCTTTGACGGTCAGGATTCACATTTTACAATCACACGATGAGAGTTACGCCATTCTGAGATGGGCTCTCCGCCTCTCCCAGATGGTCCCCCACCCAGAGACAGGAAGCTTCGTGACTTGGAAGGGGAAGGGCGGAGTGAGGGCAGGAGGAAAAGAGGAGGAGGAAGAAGAGGGGGCTTCCTCTCCCACTGAAGAAAGACAACACCAGCTGCTAATCTGGGGTCCACCTGAGAATTTCTTAAGGAATTCCAAGAAAAGCTACTAGCCATTTTTAAGTATCTCAACAGAAGAATGCACATTTATTGAGGGGTACAACTTTTCAGAGCATTATTAGCTCACATCCAAGCTTGAGATACTGTTTTGACCACCCTAAAGCTGAGGAATCTGGCTCAGAGACCTTCAGCTGGTAAGTGGGATTCAAAACTCTCTGCTCTTTATGTTACCTACATTATGAGCAATAGTCTGGTTTCATTGAGGAGCTTTTACACCAATGTCAACTCAGATTTTTAAAGACAGAGCCTGGGTGGCTCAATTGGTTAAGCATCTGCCTTCAGCTCAGGTCATGATCTCGGAGTCCTGGGATCAAGCCCATCATCGGGCTCCCTGCTCAGTGGGAGGCCTGCTTTCTCCCTCTCCCACTCCCCTTGCTTGTGTTTCCTCTCTTGCTGTCTGTCAAATAAATAAATAAAATCTGTGTTACTGAGCACAGTAACCAAGGTACGGAAGTGAGCCGAGTATCCTCTGATAGAAGAACGGATGAGGAAGAAGTGGTGTGTGTGTGTGTGTGTGTGTTTGTGCGCGCGCACGCACACGCGCGCATGTAGGTGTGCACACATATATGCACAGTGGAATACTACTCAGCCATAAAATATAATGAAAGCTTACCATTTGCTACATGGGTGGATCTAGAGGGTATTCTGCTAAGTGAAGGAAGACGGAGAAAGATAAATAACACATTTCACTTCTATGTGGAATCTTAAAAACAAAATAAATGAACAGAACAAAACAGAAACAGACTCATAGGCCCACGAAACAAAACTGTGGGTTACCAGAGGGGGGATGCCTGAGGGGGACAGGTGAAACAGAAGAAGAGGATTAAGAGGTTTGCAAGTTCAGTTATAAAACAAGTCAGTCATGGGATGTAAGGTCCACCGTAGGGAGCAGAGCCAAATAGCATTGCAACAACTTCATATGGTGACAGATGGTAACCACTCTGATTATGGGGACCATTTTGTAATGTATAGAAACATTGAATCACTATGATGTAGACCTAAAACTAATAGGGTATTATATGTCAGTTACACATCAATTTTTTAAAAAAAGAAAAAATAATAGTTTTAAAGCTAGAGCAATAAAAATGGAAACGTCATCCTTACTGTAAAACCCAACTATCAGAATATAACTAAGTGGTAACAACTGCAGTCTCTCTGGCCAGATCGGAACTCCTTATGGAACTTGAACCTTGTCCTGATGTTGAAACTAAGTGTCACAGGCCGGGATTTCTCAGCTCTAGCTCAAGGAACTTGAAACAGGAGTGCCCAGGTTCAAAGTCCTTCCATGTCCTGTGCTCCCTAATCACCACATACTCACTCTGTTGTCACCAGGGCAGAATCACTCAGAATCATATAACCCCAGAGCCTGGACTCCAGAGCCCATAACATTTCATATGCTTTCATTTTACTGAGGAAACAGAGCCAGCAAGGCTACATGACTTGCCTAGGGTCACCCTGTTAGTGTGCCCTTCCTTCTTTTAATGACAGTGTGAATTACTGATTAGCTGTAAAACTTCTATGTTGTCAGCAGAAAATGGGCTTTTTAAAAGAATTACTGAAACGCAGTAGTAAATGATTTACCTCGTAAGAAAAAAGAAAACCCACCACTACCATCATCCTCTTCATTCCTAGAACAAATATATAGAGTTATTATCAAGAGTACTTTGCATTAGCAAGTCTCCAGATAAATTATTTTTCTCACTGTTCGCACTTATTATTATTACTTATTATTAAAATGTTCATGGGGGGGTGCCTGGGTGGCTCAGTGGGTTAAAGCATCTGCATTTGGCTCAGGTCATGATCCCAGGGTCCTGGGATTGAGCCCCACACTGGGCTCTCTGCTCCACGAGGAGCCTGCTTCCTCCTCTCTCTCTGCCAGCTTCTTTACCTACTTGTGATCTCTGTCAAATAAATAAATAAAATCTTAAAAAAAAAAAAAAAAAGTTCATCGGATGCCAACACTCGGGAAGAAAGTACACCAAGTTGTATCTACCCAGCCAAGTCCAGGTACAAAGGCAAGCACCCCTGCTGCTGGGGCACATGTCCTCCATGTGTGGAGCACCCCTGTGGGTCTTCAAAACAAGCAACATCCATTCACATTTGTGTGCAGACACTGGGTCCCCCAAGGCTCACATACTAAGACTGATGTGAGCTATTCTGCTTGTTTTTCCCTTGTCTGCCATGCTGATGTGCTTTTCCTGAGGGGCATGAAGGCTGCCCTCAGAGTCTTCAAGGGTCAGACAGATGAGGGTGATGAGGCTTCCTAAGACAATGGAAAATGGCGGGAATGTTTCCAAGTGGAGAGGGCTAGCATGCTCTCCTTGGGGCAGCCACCACTCGACTCGGCTCCAGAGCACTGGCCATGTGAAATGTTGGCCAGTGAAGGCAGATGGCTGCTTTTTCTTTTTTTAAGAAGCCAGAAACCCAGAGTTCTATGTTAAATCTCCAATTCCCCCCTCCCCCCCCCGAAATGCTGGCAACTAATTTTGCTTTTTTTCTGCTCTGTGAGCCAAACTTTGGCCAAGTCCTACCAGTCTGTGAGCCCGAGCAGAATTTTCCAGGGCAGGCGTTGGGGGATTGGCTGGGCAGAAGACTGGGGTTAAGCGTGAGTGGTACTCTGGCTGTAAAGGCTTGTCGTGGCTCCCCAGTCCTTATGGCACCAGATTAATCAGAAGGAAGACGTGGTCATTTGTGACCTCAGTGACATCCCCTTTACTTCATGCTTTGCTGACACAGTCACCTGCTGCTGTATGACAGGGGTGTGCAGGAAGGAGGTGGATGGAAGCTCCAACTACTGAAAATACTTGAGTATTTCAAAACACAATTATCACCACAAATGCAGCCACAGGATTTTCAGACAGACTTCCTTTCAGCCCCTTTTGTTCAGCCCTCAATCTGGAATACTGGAAGCTGGGTTCCTGGCCAATCAGCATTCTGCACAGACTATTCAGCTCAAGGCAACCAATAACTCCAACACCACTTGTACGCCATGGATCTGTTAAGTCAATTTGGTCTTAAAAATTGTAGGGGAAAAATTACAGTAGAAGAGAATTTTTATCTGGGCTGAGAGCGTGTAGTTAAGTCAACACAATTCTTGCCCATGTGACTCAGAGTAAAGTCATGTAATTAATTTTAGAAGAATCCAAACAGATCTAATAAATTCACCCGGCAGATGCCTATTAAAATTAAAAATGCTCTTAAGGTTTTCCACAAATACTGCAGGTTGGAGAAGAGGAGGGTTATACCTTTAAAGTAGTGGTGGATTCTACAAAGGCCCTTTCTCTTCAGGCTCAGAAGAGTGGAAAGTTGAGACGATGAGATGGGAAATCAGGCAGAAGAAGCTGACTTTTGAAGTAAATGTTTTTGTTTAGAATGCTCATATTGGGACGCCTGGGTGGCTCAGTGGG